>NC_084480.1:186606622-187206622 GCF_030035675.1 Rhineura floridana | reverse complement strand
TCCAGTTTCTTCTTTTTGGTACATGGCAACATCCCATTAATTTGGGGATGCTATGATGTACAAATAAAAATACAGCAATTCAGGTCCACATATTCATTTTCAGAAATACAAGAAAAATGGGAGGGGGGGTCACTTTTTATACAGAGTTACATTGCATCTTGCCCTCTGTAAAACAGTGATATCCTTACTGTGCTCCACTGTTATGGTATTTCATCATAATTCTCCATACAGCATACTACTGGGAAATAGTAGGGGGGAAAACAACAGTTGACTTTATCACAATCACAAAATGAAAAATAGTTCACACATGTGCCCATCCTTAGATTTATGTTCTGCAAAGCCTTGAAGCACTAGAGGTAGAAAAACTTTGGCCCTCCAGATGATGTTGGACTCCATCTAGCATCTTTCCCAGCCTATATAGCAAATGATCAGGAGTGATGGCAGTTGTAGCCCAACAATATCTGGAGGCCCACAAGTTCCCCATCCTGCACTAGAGGCTAGAGTCAATCATACTAAATAGGAGACTAGGCAATTATGGGGCAAATCCATAAGAATAATGCATTTTGAGCCATTCCACATGGCAGCAACAGAGGAAGAAATAGGAAGCAGGGCCTACTCCATTGGCTCTTCTGAAAGACCAGCTCCAAGGAGCCAGTATGGTACAGAGGCTGGGAGACCAGGGTTCATATTCCCCACTCAGTCATGAAGCTCACTGGGTGACCTTTGGCCAATCACTGTCTCTTAGCCTAACCTACCTCACAGGGCTGTTGAGGATAAAATAGAGAGGAAGTAAACCATGTACACCACCCTTGAGTTCCTTGGAGGAAAGATGGGATAGAGAGTAGATGTACTGCCCTCAAGTCAATTTGGACTTATGGCGACCCTATGAATAGGGTTTTCATGAGGCTGAGAGGCAGTGACTGGCCCAAGGTCACCCAGTGAGCCTCATGGCTATGTGGGGATTTGAACCCTGGTCTCCCAGGTCATAGTCCAACACTTTAACCATGTAATAATAAATAAAATTACAATAACATTTGGATTCTTCTCCCCCTTGCATTGTTTCAATTCAAGCTGGCCAATATAAGAACGTTAACAATCAGCTTGCTTGTTTTCCTTTTCCCTCCTCATTGTTTTTCCATTTCCTTTTAGGTTGTAAGGCTGAGGGTAGGAACTGTCATGTTTGTTATTATCTTATGTAAGCCATTCTGGAAGCCTTTTCAGCTGAAGAGTGGGGTTAAAAAATTGGCATAAATAAATAAAATGTATATATAGTTGTTCTACATGCTTCATATATATTATCTCAGTGAACTTTACACATAGATCAAGATTGGGGGCTAAATTTGGCTCACATGAATTCCAGGTGCCCCTTTAGTTGCCAATACAGAGAAATGAAGCATGGGCTTACAACAGTCTAATCCAAGATCAATCCTCTCTAGAATCAAGAAAGGATGCATTGGTGAGGAAGAGCTCTGTTGAGCTAAAAGCTCACACCTTTCTGATCCCAAGAAGAAGCCCATTTATCCCAGTTTTCTAATTTGGCACTCCTTGTTGAGGATCTCCCCGTCAATAACGGATGTGACCCCCCTCCCTTTTCCTCCCCCAGGAAAGGAGCAGAAGCAGCTGTAGGAAGGATGCTGCTAAGCCAGGCTCTTTTGTCTCCCCTTTGAAAAGGGAGGAGTAATCATTAGGGGCAGACACAGAGCCCCCCCCCTCTGCTCCCTCCTTCCATCCCGCTGGCTGCGTCTTTGGGTGGCTCTCAGGTCGCCTTGTCAATCACAGCCGCCCAGGAGCCGCAGGGTTGCACTGTGCTCTCGCAGCCACCCAACAGGTTGGAAAGTCATTAATTACTTACTTGGCCATGCAGGTTTGTGCTCAGGCGGCTCCTCTTGCTGTGCTAAGGTAAGGGGGCAGGCGGCTAACGCGGAAACCATGGGAAACAGCCATTGCCAGCTTTTAGTGCCGACACACTCTCGCAATTTCTATGCCCTCCCTCTTGGGATTCCCTAACGGTGGTTTTGCAGTCTGGCTTGCGTTGCCAGCTCACTCCCCGAGACTTGCAGGGCAAATGCATCCTGCCCCTCTTCCCGGTGCCTAGGGGCGGCTCTGGGTGTCACCCCCTCTGATGGTGTCACCCGGTGCAGTCCGGCCCCCCTAGTGACACCGCTGATCATTACTGAAGCCTAAAAGGGGAGGGGTAGGCTGTAGACTACTTGCAGGCAGCACTGGCCTTAGATGTGTGGGGTAGAGCTTAATAGACAGTCAAGCTATATCAAGGACCATGTAGTGGCACAATTCTAATGGAATGAAGAACCATAGTAGTTTGTTGTTATGATAGTGAGCATGTCAAGCCTCAGGCTGCAGTGTTCCCTCTCTTGTGCCAGGGTTGGGGGATTAGAAGCTTCCACAAACAACAAACCAGTATTAATTGTTTTATCCAAATGCAGCCTAAGTGTGATTTCAGCAAGCCCTAGTTTGTTCCCAAACCAAGATCCTGACCCAGGATCAAAGTTTGTGGGCCAAGTATGATTTGTGCAAACCATAGCATTGTATTGAGTGCTAGTCTTTCCCAGAGATGACCCATTGGAATTAATGGACATGACTTGGGATCATTAATTTCAGTGGGTCTAGTCCATACATTTATTCCACTATTATTCCATTTTAAACAGTCATGGCTTCCCCAAAGAATCCTGGGAAATGTAGTTTGTGAACAGAGCTGAGAATTGTTAGGAGGCCTCTATTCACCTCAGAGAGCTACAATTCCTTGAGTAGTTTAATGATCAATCCCTTTTCCCTGGGGACCCTGGGAACTGCAGGTCTGTGAGGGGAATTGGGTTCTAACAACTCTCAGCACCCTTCACAAACTACACTTTCCAGGATTCTTTGGGGAAAGCCATGACTGTTTAAAGTAGAATATACAGTGTGAATGCAGCACTAGTTTGCATACAAGCCATAGTTTGCAACATTTGGATAAAATGGAAAAATATGGTTTGTTAATTCAAAGTGAAAGCTTCTAATTTCCTTTCCTCATGTCCAAAGGATGGTTAAAGGCACAGCAGCTCTGTCCATCTTTGCATCTTATGCCCTTAACAGCAAAATGACATACTGTGATTGATTATGGCTGCAATCCTAGCTCTGTCTGCTCAGAGAAAGCCCCAATGAATTCAGTGGGGCTTTCTCTGAGGTAAGTGAGGTGAGGTTTTTGTCCTAAGGCTCTTACAATCTAAATTTAGATGAAGGTGGGGAAACAACAAAGCTGAGGTCACTTGAGAACAACATCTGCAGGGTGACTGGATCCCTTTCTTTCTGTGTTTCCCCTCCTGGGATTAAGCATTTGATTGTGCTCACTAACAACTCAGTGAGGTAAAAGTGGCACCTCTACAAAACAAACTAAATCCATGCATTTTCCAGTATGATGGCTGCTTTTATCCTTATTTTAAAGAAACCAATTTTGTTCTCCTTTTGAAGCTGATAGAAAAGGGTAATTATCTGTGAATGGCAATGTCCTGTTATTGGGTTTTTTTTGGTGGGTTCTGCCCCCCCCCCAGTCAACACAAGAAATAAGAAAGGTAATTCACAGTGTGTGTGTGTTTCATATCTGGTATTGTATTTTCACGGCTTGTGTTTCATGACAAGAGGCTGGAGGATTGAGTAGTGTTTTTTTAAAAAATCCAGGCAAATTATAATATGCAGCATTTATATCGTTTGTAACAATCATGCCCAAAAGACACTGAAAAGCCAAGATAAGGCCTTGAAACTTGTAGAAGAATTACATATGCTTAGGTAAATCAATCAAACAGAAATTGGTCAGTATGTAAATAAACTTCTTCCCCTAAGTAAATTGAATGGAAGCAAGTTGGATAATGTATAACCCAGACATAATTGGATCCCTCTGCAAGTCAGTCTACGAAAAGGTAAATCCTATATATTTTCTCAATTGTGATACCACCCACTTCCCCTTTAACCAAAGGGATGGCTAATCAAATATGTTGCAAAGCAATAAAATTGATCCAACCCAAACAAAAAAGTGAAGAGAGTAAAAACTGGGTTCAAGTTCTTTTTTTTAAAATGGTCTGAATGCAGTTCACCAACAAAACAATATTAACAAAAATTCATGTTAGGGAAAAGTGTGCATAAAAATGAATATATGAGTGAAAATAACCTGCAAAAAGGCATGATGTGATGAGAAATGGCTTGCAAAAATGTGTGCCTTTGTCAAACCTGCCTACAAAAATATGTGTTTTTTTGGAGAAATTCACACTAAAATGGTGGAGAATTTTCATGAGGATTTAAAAAAAAAAAAAAACACCTGCAGATTGCTGCAGAAATGCAGAGGATTAAATTTAACATTAGAAAATTGGGGAACTGAGAGAACTGAAACTGATGTATCTTTCCATCCCTAATTCCCACCAGCCTGAGGTTTCCCACCCCTAACCTTGACAGAGCAACGTTTCATAAAGTTCTAGAGCTTTAGAGAGCAGGATCTGTCTTCTAACTCACACACATGGCTCCACATAGGCACAGGCCACAACATGTGTCTGCCTTGAGAGGAGGGCAAGCTGTTTCCTGCCCAGCTGTCACGGGGCCAGCTCTTGAGAAGCATTGCAGAGAACCTTCTCTGGCTTTTGAGCACTGGGGTTTTCTTCCACTCCTTTCCTCTAACTATAGTTAGTTTGAGGCTAACATCCAAGGAGACATGGATAGGATTGCATTCCATATTTGTTGATTTGTTTTCAGTTATAAACCTTATTGTTTGCTTCTTGGAATTTGGCATTGCTAATTTCAGCCCTCTCACCGAGACTTTCAGCTCACAGACTTCAGCACTTCACTTTGCTGGGCTTCTCTAGTGCAAGGTAATTTCTTCAAGCAACTCCATGATCATATATGTGAAACAGGAGGGCACCATTACCAATAGATGTTTGTGATCAATTGGTCATGAGAAGTATGCATGAGCCTCAGGATTGTATTCAAGGTGGATTTGTGATTCATTTGCCTAACATCTACCAGGTTGACAAGCAGAAGCAAATCTTCTTTTGTCACTGTCCATAATAAGCTGCGCACTTTACAGACTACAGATGCCATGTTTGAAGTTGGCCACTATGAGCTGCTTCACTCACTTTGCCAAGTCCACTTATTATTGATTAGTTATATTTGACTGATGCCTCATAAAATGTTCTCTTGACATCACACATTGGCCTCAGGTTCTGACCCTCATGGTTTCCGGCAGCAAGATGGCCATCATAACAAGAGTGTCCACAAAAATATTTCTAGCATTCCCGCTTGCCGCTTCCCTGCAGACACCCTTTCATGATAGCAGCCTTGGTATTGGCTATCAGTACTGTCCACACACAGCACAGCATCATCTCATCACTGTTGATTCCCATAGTACATGGTACTAGTTATAAGATGAATTGCAAGAGCTACTCTGTGAGTTATAAGTTGAAATCTCAGGACTAGATATGGAGACTTCTTAAAAACTGGGAGCTTGGGTGGGGGGCAGTCAGGTTAAACATCTGCATACACAGACAAGATGGAAGTGGGGAGGGTTTTAGTTATGCTGAGCAGGACCCTTCTAGTACAACTGCTGGAAATTAGGGCTGAGCAAAAGGTCCCTCTCCCAGTTCACTACATCATTAGAGGGTAGTGAATTGGTGGGGAGGGCAAGAAGCGATTTTTTCAAAGGGACCACTTCACTGTTGGTGGTAGGTCAGCAGCAGTTTTTCATCCACCTTTTTTATTATTAATCCTCATTGCAAGTGCAACCAAAAATCTCTTCCTCATTGGAACCGCAGGCTGATTGTTACCTTTGTTTCCAGGAATGTCTTGAAAGCACTGGCATTCTGGGGGGGAAAAAAACTGCCCATGAAGGCTGACTTTTTTTTGTGGTGGCTACAATTTTCTGCCCTTTCCATAAGTACCAGGAACAATACTACAAGTGGGTATTCTGGGTGGGAAATATGGCTGCCAGCCAGCAGTTACTGGAAATAGCTCTTTTGTTGCCATTGCTGCTATGAAAATCTATTCTCAGATGTTATCTTTGATTTTCAATGTATTGGCCTTAATCTTTAAATATTGCTGTTCTTCTCTTTATATTTTACTTGTATTGCTAATCAAGAGTGATTCAGCCAAAGTGAAGCTGTTCAGCAGCCAGTTTTATACTTGTTTACTCTGAAGTAAGTTTCATGAAGTTCAATGGGACTTACTCCCAAGGAAATATGCACAGACAAGCAGCCTTAAGTCCCACAGGGAGAGATTTAAATATGTGCTCAATGTTCTCACTGAAAGAAAAAAGAGTTAAATGTGTGAAACATATGGTTTGGATCCTGCTTTTGTTTTTTTGGTAGTTATTTTTAATTCATGTTGTATGCCATTTTGTGTTTGTGTACAGAAGCACATATAATAAAGAAATTAATTAAGAACACTAATTAATTTTAAACATTAACAAAGACAGGAGGGAACAGTGAAGAACAATGTATCTTCTGCACTGGTTCCTGGAAGTACCAAATACATCAATATTTAGACTCACTGCCTCAAACTGTTTCTGTATTCAGCCAAGATAGGTTAGAATGACAAGATCAGTCTATATAATTCTAGTGTTCTCACTCTTGCAGATATATTGAAATGTCACAGAGATTTGCCATTATTCTGGCAGTGCTTGAAGTCGTTTCCTTCCCTTTCATTCTGAGATATTTTAGTTCCTTTTTTGCTGACATTTTGGTATGTTGGGCAGAAAAGCAAATTGAGAGTTTATTTTGTTTTTTAAAGTCTTTTAAATGTTATATGTGACCTATTCTGATTTTCAGTTTGTGTCAGATTCCTGTCACATTTTAATCATATTTAAATCCTTTAATCCTACTGGCTCAATTAACTTTAATCTTTGTGTTGTATCTTGGGCACTGCTTTATAAATCTGATGAAAGGACAAACTGTTTATTTCTTAGGAGAGTATCTGATGCAGCAATTCAAGGAGGAAAAAATCCTCTTTAAGTATTTACAGTGTTCCAATACTACATAATGCCTTGGGGGAACACACTAGAAAAGGAACAAAAATGGCAAAATGTGCAACCATTAATCAACTGAAGGGTGAAATCATCACAAATAATGGTAATGATTCTGTCTACACTTTTTCACGCCGATTTCCCAATCTTCTGTGCTCAATAGGTCCAGCACATTAGCTTTAACCTTTCACCACACATTTGTTGCTTTATTTGTTTGTTCCCAACATTGGTGTAATGAATATCCTGCAAACACTACTTTCCATGTTGTGCAAAGCATCCCTCTGTATGCTTACATGGGTGCATCTTCCCCCAGTCCCATCTTACTGATCCTGCAGCCTGCCTGTACATTGCACCTGTACTGTTGCATTTATATGACACACTTGTTAGCTGGTGCTGCAGGCAGTAAGGCTTCAAACTGAACCATGACTTTCTCTCTGTGTGTGTGTTTTAACCAACCTTCATTGTTCTATTAATGTTCAAAACGTCAACACAACAGTATTGAATATTGTTGAAATGTGTCCAGGTAAAATTATCTATGCCCTGTTTGAAGATGGAAAAATATCATCTGGGGTCCAATATAGGGCTGTGGATGACCCCCATCTCTCACCTTCAATGGGCTTTTCCTCTGGTGAAGGTGTAGGGAAAATTTGATGAGGTGGCCAGGCAGCTTTCCGTATTTCCCCCGCCCTTTTCTTTTAACAAAAAATACAAGTTGCTGTTCTCGACATCCAACTCTTTAAGATGGTAGTGGGGAGCCATGGCAGTTCTCAGATATATGACAATGGAACATATTAAACCGTTTACTTTTCATATTGAAAATAAAATAAAAGAATGGTGCTGGGAATGTTACTCCATGATGACATAGTGTACTACCCAGCGACACTGAATGGAATCAAAGTTGGCTGCTCCCATAGGTTACCTCTCACACATCTGAGTGTTCATTTTTCAAATATGAGCATTGGCATAGGGTTCAGTCTGATTCCTACGTTCCACATGAGATTGGGTGGAAGGTCTACAAGAAAGGAATGTATCATAGATGGATATACACATGTAACATACATATTAGATGCAAGTGCCCATGTGACTGTGGCAGATGCTTCCAGCCTCCATCATTCATTCATTCATTATTTGATTTATAATCCCACCCTTCCTCCCAGCAGGAGCCCAGGGCAGCAAACAAAAGCACTAAAAACTTTAAAACATCATAAAAACAAACTTTAAAATACATTAAAACATTAAATAAATCTTTAAAATGTTTCTTAATAAAACGCTTTCAAAACATCTTCTGAGATTAAAAATATTTTTTAAAAGAAGGCTTAAGAACATATTAAAAAGCAATTCCAACACAAACACAGACTGGGATAGGTCTCAACTTAAAAGGCTTGTTGAAAGAGGAAGGTCTTCAATAGGCGCTGAGAAGATAACAGAGATGGCGCCTGTCTAATATTTAACGGGAGGGAATTCCATAGCATAGGTGCCACACTAAAGGTCCATTTTCTATGTTGTGCAGAATGGATCCCCTGATAAGAGGTGTATACGGCTTTGTACACCAAAACTAGAACCTTGAACTTGGGCCAGTAGCAAATGGGCAGCCAGTGCGATTCTTTTAGCAGAGGGGTGACATGTTGGTGATGCCCTGCCCCAGTGAGCAGTCTTGCCACAGCATTTTGCACCAGCTGCACCTTCCATACCAACCCCAAGGGCAGCCCCACATAGAGCGCATTACAGTAATCTAGCCTGGAGGTTACCAGTCTGTGGACAAGAGTGGGCAGGCTATCCCAGTTCAGAAACAGCTGCAGCTGTCTTACCAGCCAAAGCTGGTAAAAGGCACTCCTAGCCACTGAGGTCACCTGGGCTTCTAGAAACAAAGATTGATCTAACAGGGTCTCACTCCCCCTGTCCTTCTCCAAATAAAGATCATCCATCAGGGCAACCAAGGCCAAGTCAGTTCCATAACCAGGCCTGAACGCAGATGGGGATGGGGATGGGTCAAGATAATCTGTTTCATCCAAGAGTACCTGCAATTGCTGCTCTACAACCCTCTCAATCACCTTCCCTAAGAAGGTGTCCAGGGTGGGCTTTTTCAGGAGCGGTCAGATCACTGCCTCTTTCAAGGCAGATGAAACCACTCCCTCAATGATGCATTGACCACACCTGTCGGGAGGCAGAGTTGGGGTCCCGAGGGGTTGGAAGAAGAGGATTCAGACGGATGGCAGGGAGGAGGGGGAGCAACTTCGCCCGAGTGGAGTGAAGACGAAGCAGAGGAAATGCCAGAGATAGGGTTACCTAGCAACGGGGAGCCTGAGAGCTTTGGAGTTTCAGAATCTTCCCTGGACATTCCCACGCCTCCCCTTCTCCGAAGCTCAGAACAGGAGGGAGAAGAGGGAGGGCTGCCCAAGCCAGAAAAGCCGCAAGGCAGTTTACCATCAGCCCCTCCCATCCCCCATACTGGAATCGGAAACTTCAGAAGAGGAGGGGCCGATGCTTCCCCCTTCGCTGCGCACACGAAGACATCTGAAAAGACAAGAGAGAAGGGGGGGAAGGCGGGTAGTACCTGAGGGGCAGTTAAGGAGGAGCAAAAGGTTGCGCGCCCGTTTGGCCCCTTCTTAAAGAACAGGCGGGAAGCAGCTCCTTGCTCTGTCAACTTTCTCTCAATGCCGCAGGACCTGTATCTCTGTGTTGCTTCATGAGAAGACGCAGTCTTTGTTTGGACATTACTCTAATAAAAACTGAATTACTTACAACCCCTGGTCTGGTTCCTGAGTCTCATCCTGGGCCTGACAGCTTGACAGAGCCACCTAAATCACCCTTAACGCTCTCTTCACTTGACTGGGACAAGATGTCAAAGGGAGCAGCGGGGGGAACGAACCCCACTTCTGAGACGGAAGAAGTGAAACTCTTGAGGACTAAGGTAGCTGATTTGCAGACGGATGTTCAAGCCCTGCTAGCAGCAGTCAAGGCGCTGAAAACGGATAATCAAGCCTTGAAGGCCACGATAGACCAGATGCGAACAGCCCCTCCAGTTGCCGCAGTAAAGGTTCCCATTGGATTGCCCCCAAAATATGTGGGACAGAGTGATCAGTTGGCAACTTTCGTGGCTCAATGTGAGTTATATCTGGATGTCAGGCACACAGAATTTCCAGACGATGGGGCTAAAGTAGCCTTCGTGATTAGCCTCCTGGAGGGAGAAGCTGCAAAATGGGTGACTCCGTATCTGGTGAGAAAGGATACTGTCTTAAGAAGATACAGAGGATTTATACAGGAGATGACCGAGATGTTTCAAGACCCGCAAAGAGCTGAAACAGTAGCGCAGCAGCTAGGCGCTCTGAAGCAAGCTAAAGGGACTGTTTCCGAGTACACTAACGCTTTTAAAATTTTGTCCCAGGAAACTGGTTATAATGATGCAGCCCTGATGTTTATGTACTGGAGTGGATTAAATGCTGAAATCCTGGATGAGCTGGCCAGGACCTCCCCCCCCACTGACCTGCCAGGGCTAATCCGGCTATGCCTACAGATAGATCACCGGATGGAAGGAAGGCACCTGGAAAAGAAGCAGGAGGTCCCGAGATACTCAGCCTTGGCATTCCGCAGCAAGACCCTTTCCACTGCAGGGATGGCAGGTAATGCAACTGAGGGACAGGGAGGGGCTAGGCCAAGACTGTCAGAAGAAGAAAAGGAAAGACGCCGCCGAGAACGTTTATGCTTTTATTGTTCAAAACCGGGCCATGTGTCCAGAGACTGTGGACTGAAAGGGGGGAAAGCCGAGCCATCGGGAAACTAGAACACCCAGTCCACATGCAGGCCTGTGGACTGGGGGCAGCATTGTATAAAGGCCCCCCAACGATCCAACCTCTCTCAAAAGGGGTGTTGGTCTTACCTATTCAGATTACAACTTCCAGAGGAGTGATGTTTAATTCTACTGCCTTAATTGACAGTGGAGCCTCCACAAATTTTATTGATGCAAAGCTAGTCAAGCGTCATGGAATTTCCCGGTGGAGACTGGACGCTCCCTTATCTGTGGAGACCATCGATGGGAGACCCCTGAAGTCAGGAGGGGTGACACAAGCCACGGAGGAAGTGAAACTTCAAATCCCTGGGCATGAAGAGTTCATTTTGCTATACGTGTCAGATCTCTCGAACTTTGAGGTGATTCTGGGAATGCCCTGGCTAGCCAAGCACGAACCCAAAATAAGTTGGAAGGAGGCGGTGGTGTGGTTCACCTCACAGTATTGTCAGGAGAACTGTCAACCTGAAGGAATCAAGAACACCTTAGCGGGGGCAGTGCAAGAGATCGAGCAAGTGACCCTGCCGCTGAAGTATGAGGAATTCAAAGATGTATTTGATGAAAAAGAGGCAGAGACTCTACCCCCCACCGCCATTACGACTGTGCAATTGATCTCGTGCCAGGAGCCAGCATCCCATCGGGGATAATTTACTCTCTGACAGAGACTGAGAGGGAGGCCCTGAAGGAATTTCTGGATAAAAACCTGAGGCGAGGATTCATACGCCCCTCACAGTCCCCTGCGGGAGCACCACTATTGTTTGTGAAAAAGAAGGGGGGGGGACTCAGACCTTGTAACGACTATCGCGCATTGAACCAGATCACCATCCCTAACAGCTACCCGCTGCCCCTGATCTCAGAGCTGCTAGACCGACTGCGCTCCGCAAAAATCTTCACGAAGCTGGATTTGAGAGGAGCGTACAATCTGATCAGAATGAAGGAGGGAGATGAATGGAAAACAGGATTCTTGACTGCTTATAGACAGTTTGAGTACCTGGTCATGCCGTTCGGGCTTTGTGGAAGTCCAGGCGTGTTTCAAAAGTTCATGAACGATGTGTTTAGAGACCTGTTGGACACGTATGTAATCTGTTACTTAGATGATATCCTGGTGTTCTCAAAGAACCAGGAAGACCACGACCAGCATGTGAAAATGGTGTTGAAGAGACTGAGAGAGAATCACTTGTATGCTAAGTTAGAGAAATGTGGATTTGACCTCAAGTCTTTGGACTTCCTTGGGTATCGAATCTCAGCGGAAGGCGTGGAGATGGACCCAGGGAAAGTAAGCTGTATATTGGACTGGGGTCAACCTGTTGCCAAAAAGGATGTACAACGTTTTCTAGGGTTTGCCAATTATTACAGAAAGTTCATTCCAGGGTTTTCCAAATTAACAGCTCCTCTGACTGACTGTTTAAGGGGAAAGAAGAAGTTTCAATGGACAGAGAACGCCACCGAGGCCTTTGAGGAGCTGAAGAGAAGGTTTGCTACCGAGCCCATTCTGCGCTTTGCTGATCCGAACCACCCTTTCATCGTGGAAGCAGATGCTTCGGATTTTGCCATCGGGGGGGTCCTTCTGCAATTAGACCAAGAAGGGAAGGAGCTGCACCCCTGGGCGTACTTCTCTAGGAAGTTAAAGCCTGCAGAGAAGAACTACACAGTATGGGAGAAGGAGCTGCTGGCCATCAAGGATTCTTTTGAAAACTGGAGACAATACCTAGAGGGGGCCACTCATCAGATTGAAGTGTGCTCCGACCACAAGAATCTTGAAAGCCTCCAAACAGCCAGAAAGCTGAACCAGAGACAAATAAGATGGTCCCAGTTCTTCACTAGGTTTAACTTCAAGATTACTTATCATGCCCAAGCCAAAAACCAGAGAGCAGATGCCTTATCCAGACAGCCACAATTCAAAGAAAGTGAATCCGATGACCAGCCTCAGTACGTGATCCTGCCAGAGAAATTAACGTTGGGATCATGCCAGCCTTCATGGGAAGAGGAACTCAAAAAGGCACAACAAGAAGATGTAGACATGCTAAGATATAGCCAGGAGACGGGACAAGATCTAGACTCAGAAGTAACTTTCCACTGGAGAAATGGACTGTTATGGTTCAAAACAGCCAGATATGTGCCAGAAGGGGAATTAAGGCTCAGAATCCTATGCCAGTGCCATGATTCCATCACAGCGGGACACTTTGGGATTTACAAAACCATTCAGAACGTGGCCAAGGACTTCTGGTGGCCTAAAATGCGTCGGGATATTGAGAGCTATGTGAAGTCCTGCTCTGTCTGTCTGCAGACAAAAACACAAACAGGAAAACCAGCAGGACTGTTACAACCGTTACCTGTCCCACACGAACCCTGGAAGGACCTCTCCATGGATTTTATAACTGATCTACCCAAGTCCCAAGGAGTGATAGCCATCCTAGTAGTGGCAGATTTACTCACCAAAATGGCGCATTTTCTTCCTTGTGCAGGGGCCTTAGAGGCTAAAGAAACGGCCAAGTTATTCATCAAAGAAGTCTACCGGCTGCATGGATTGCCAAACAGCGTAGTCTCAGACCGAGGAACTCAGTTCACAGCCAAATTTTGGAGAGCAATGTGGAAACAGCTGCAGACGGAATTAAAACTCTCCTCCGCCCATCACCCCCAGACAGACGGTCAGACGGAACGCTTGAACGCCGTTCTGGAAAGATGTTTACGTAGTTATGTGTCCTATCGACAGACTGACTGGGTATCATATTTGCATTTTGCAGAGTTTGCCTACAACAACTCCCTGCACTCCAGCACTCAGCAAACCCCGTTCTTCGCTAATTATGGATTTCATCCTAAAGTCTTTCCAAGCAGCTCAGAGGGGATGCTGGTACCGGCCGCAGAGAACTTCCTTAAGGAATTGCTGGCGGCGCAACAGACATTGAAACAGCAGTTAAACGAAGCCAAAACGGAGTACAAGCGAGTTGCTGATCTGCACAGGAAGGAGGGCCCCCCCCTTCAGCCGGGAGACCAGGTCTGGCTGTCCACCCGCTTCCTCCAGTTGCTGGGCAAATGTAGAAAATTACAAGACAAGAGGGTGGGTCCTTTTGAAATAGAAACTCAAATCAATCCCGTGGCGTACCGACTGAAGCTACCTGACATGTTTAAAATACATCCTGTGTTCCATCGATCCCTGTTAACGAAAGCCGCCCCTCCCAGTGAGTTGCGTCCGGAGGAGCCTCCCGGAGCTCCACTCCTGGTAAATGAGCAGATTGAGTTTGAAGTTGGGGAAATCCTAGACTCCAGAATAAGACGCCGCAAGTTGCAGTACTTGATTCACTGGAAAGGCTACAGACCAGCTGATAGATCCTGGGAAGATGCAGCTGATGTGCATGCTCTAGATTTGGTAAAACTTTTCCATCAATGTTTTCCCCACCGCCCCAAGTCAGCAAAAGGGGGGGCAGCTTGGGAGAGGGGATGATGTCGGGAGGCAGAGTTGGGGTCCCGAGGGGTTGGAAGAAGAGGATTCAGACGGATGGCAGGGAGGAGGGGGAGCAACTTCGCCCGAGTGGAGTGAAGACAAAGCAGAGGAAATGCCAGAGATAGGGTTGCCTAGCAACGGGGAGCCTGAGAGCTTTGGAGTTTCAGAATCTTCCCTGGACATTCCCACACCTCCCCTTCTCCGAAGCTCAGAACAGGAGGGAGAAGAGGGAGGGCTGCCCAAGGCAGAAAAGCCGCGAGGCAGTTTACCATCAGCCCCCCCTATCCCCCATACTGGAATCGGAAACTTCAGAAGAGGAGGGGCCGATGCTTCCCCCTTCGCCGCGCACACGAAGACATTTGAAAAGACAAGAGAGAAGGGGGGGAAGGCGGGTAGTACCTGAGGGGCAGTTAAGGAGGAGCGAAAGGTTGCGTGCCTGTTTGGCCCCTTCTTAAAGAACAGGCGGGAAGCAGCTCCTTGCTCTGTCAACTTTCTCTCAATGCCGCAGGACCTGTATCTCTGTGTTGCTTCATGAGAAGACGCAGTCTTTGTTTGGACATTACTCTAATAAAAACTGAATTACTTACAACCCCTGGTCTGGTTCCTGAGTCTCATCCTGGGCCTGACAACACCCTAGATCCACTCGGTCAACCCCCCTCTGCAAGCTTTAATAAGCCAAGAAGCGCAAGGGTCAAGAGGACGTTTCAGGCTGCATTAATGCAAGCACCTTGTTTATATTATGAGGCTGCATCAACTGAAACCATTCCCAAGACGTTGCACTGGACACCTCAGTGGGGACTACAGTAGATGTGGATGGGGCACTGTGATGTTCCTATATTAATGTATATATGGTAAGTGCTGTTGTTTTAGAAGATACATAGTAAGTGGAGTGAAAGAGGAGGGGGAGTGAATGGGCAGTAGAATGCGAGATGATTGGCTGAGTGTTTAAAATGGCTGAATGTATAAAAGGAAGAGTGAGAGTGGAATCGGGGGGGAGAAGAGAAAGAGTGGATTGCTTGGTGGGGTTTGAGAGAGTTGTTTGCCAGGAGAGCGTGGAGAAGGAGGGAGGTGGAGTTCGGATTAGTATTGAGTAAAACCATATGCTTATGTGCCTTAAGAAGAAATCTTGTTAATCTTGTTAGCTTTGTGATCTGTAATAAATACTTAATTTGGTTTACCAAAGGCCTGATCCTTGGCTGGGGTTTCACAGACCAGAAGGGAGGGTAAGGTAATGACCAAGGCTGAAGGGGAACTGTAACAAATGGTGGCAGCGGTGAAGAGAATAACAATACCAGTATTCAGAGTCTCTGGGAATACTAGTATTGGGACGTTACTGGTGGTTGCCTAGCAGGGGGATCTGTTGAGATCTGTGCTAGAGCGGATAGGTAAACCATAAGAGAGTGCGGTCCGGACTGGTGGAGTCCCTGGTGGTGCCTAGAGACAGGCAGTAACCACGAGCAGGTAGGAACCTGACAGGGAGAGCCAGGGAAGGACGTGTCACATGTGGAGGCAGCGGTGAAGAGAATAACAATACCAGTATTCAGAGTCTCTGGGAATACTAGTATTGGGACGTTACTGGTGGTTTCCTAGCAGGGGGATCTGTTGAGATCTGTGCTAGAGCGGGGATAGGTAAACCATAAGAGAGTAAGGCCCGGACTGGTGGAGTCCCTGGTGGTGCCTAGAGACAGGCAGTAACCACGAGCAGGTAGGAACCTGACAGGGAGAGCCAGGGAAGGACGCATCACATGTGGTGGTAGCGGTGGGATACGAACACAGGAGAATATGTCACAGGTGTTGGCTGTAGCAGTGAGATACGAATACTAGAGAATCCCTAACAGTGGTGTGGCAAACAGAAATAACAAAACAAGATTACTTGTGAGAGTGACTGGCAAAGAGTGTGTGGCAAAGAGTGAGTGAACTCAAACACCATGGCTGAATACATAAAAATGACCAAGGCTGAAGGGGAACTGTAACAAATGGTGGCAGCGGTGAAGAGAATAACAATACCAGTATTCAGAGTCTCTGGGAATACTAGTATTGGGACGTTACTGGTGGTTTCCTAGCAGGGGGATCTGTTGAGATCTGTGCTAGAGCGGGGATAGGTAAACCATAAGAGAGTGCGGTCCGGACTGGTGGAGTCCCTGGTGGTGCCTAGAGACAGGCAGTAACCACGAGCAGGTAGGAACCTGACAGGGAGAGCCAGGGAAGGACGCATCACAGGCACCAAGACTGCTACAGAGGCGAGCAACTTTACCCTCAAAGTGCCTTGCCAACAATTCACAGTGGGCGTCCAAAGGGTCTAAAACTCCATTTCCTGGAGTTGATGTCAACAGACCCCTGACAATATGGAAAAGTTCCACTGGACCGCTACTTGAGCATGCAATGGAGGCAGAGAAGTGGGCCCTCTTTGCTGCCCTCACCACCACACAGTAGACATGGTTACGATGTTTTACTCATGCCCGATCAGCCTCACAGCACATCTTTCGCCACGTGCGCTCTAGCCATTGTCCAGCCTGTTTCATTGCCCTTAGTTTAGTGGTGTACCAAGGTGCAAACTGGACTCCACAATGCCAGAGAGGGCACTCAGGGGCAACCATATCAATAGCCCAATGCGCCTCACTGGTCCACAGTGTGACAAGGGCTTCAGCAGGGTCACCTGCTCTATCTACTGGGAACTCTCCAGGGCATTCAGGAATCCTGTGGATTCCATTAGTCTTCAGGGGTGGACCATCTTAATCTGTCCACCATCCCTGCAGGGAAGGATTGGAGCCATAAATCTAAACTTCACCAGGAAGTGGTCTGACCATGACAATGGATAATATCCACCCCCCATCTCCAGAGCACCCCTTCCTCCACCTGGAGTAAAAACCAAGTTGAGGGTGAGCCCTGCCCTATGTGTCAGGCCAGTAACAACTTGAAACAGCCCCATGGTCATCATGGAGGCCATGAAGTCCTGAGCTGGAACATTAGAGTTAGCCTCAGCATGGACACTGAAATCACCCAGCATTATTGTTCTGGGCTCCTCCTGCACCACAGCTGAGATGGCCTCTGCCAGCTCAGTCAGAGAAGATGCTGGGCAGCAGGGTGGACAGTACACCAGCGGCAACCCTGGTTTACTGTCTCCTTGTCCCGACACCAGGTGCAGGCCCTCACAGCCAGCTCCAAGACAGAGTCGTTTCCTGGTGACGGAGATGGAAGTTCTGTAGACCACAGCAACTCCTTCCCCCTGTCCCTGCAGCCTGTGCTGGACCGAGTATCCAGGTGGGCAAAGCTGGGTCAGATCAACTCCTCTCAGCTCACCACCCAGGTCTTGGTAATGCACACCAAATCGCACCTTCATTCACTATCAAATCATGAATGAGAGTGGTCTTACTGTGTACAGATCTGGCATTAAACAACAACACACACAGGCCAGTGGGCACAGTAGATGAGCAACAAGGAACCCATCCATGAGAGGAGTGGCAGCAAGGAACAAGGTGCAAATAGACTTGCCCGTCTTCTATGGTAATTCACCACCTCCCCATGGCTATATTTCCCTCTACCCGTGATCACTGAAATTGGGGTGGCATCACCCATGTTCCTCCATACTAAGGCTCCCCCTAAACACCTGATAAGGACCCAATTTATTTCATTATATACAGTATATATAAATCTATATCCACCCTTTAAAATAAAATGCCCAAGGCAGCTTACAGCAAATATTTAAAAACCACCTCACTATATTATTCCATAAATACAATATAAAAGCAATAAACATCAAAAAAAAATTGATATTCCACTATTTTGTCTATTATGTATGTTTTATTTTGTTGAAAATTGGTTAGAGATCTAAGGTTATAGGCAATTGATAAATATTTGAAATAAAAAATAAATTAAGTTCAAAGTTCAATTCTCCCCCCCCCCCATATACACACACAGAGATTAACACAGGAAGGAAACTTCCACTGGTACCTTGCAAGCTTCCCTCATGGGTCAAATAGCAGCTTGGAAAAGGATTTTGGTCAGGATTGTCATATGTGAGGGAAGAGTCAACCCACCTCCCCAACATGCTGCAGTACTCCTGATGCTGATATAGGGCAGCAATAGCTGCTATTAACAATAAAAAATGCACATAACATCAAACTATACATTTAATGTCACATGTAGTGCCACATTTTACTTGCATCTACAGTGACACTTAAACACATTTCATGGCCATCCCTTCCCTGGTTCTTGTAGCATGGGGAGGCTTGGGGAAGGGGTGCTGTTTCCCCTCATACAAGGTGATGTCTGAGATAAGAGGCAGTACCTTGTTGCTGCCGCCTCCTGGCACAGCTTGGCTTGCACAGAAGACAGCCCTGTAGCCAGCCTTCCTTGTTAGATAGGGCAGTCACATTTCTAAGTAGGGCATTGTGGGAAGGGAAGTACACAGTGCCAGCCAGTAACTTAGTGTAGATATTTTTTCAGATAGCATTAAGTTACACTTTATTTTACCCTTCAGCAATAAGCATCCTATCCTTCTCTATTTGTCATAACTGCCGAATAAAGAAACTCTTACTTACTGCAGGCAAACAAACACAATTCTTTATTACTGGCTGGGTAGATAACACAACTGAAACTGAAAAGCAGAGCAACGGAAAGTCCAAGGGGTGCAGTGTAACTCTAGCCCATATTTAACTCTTCAAGGGTCAGGTTACTATACAGGCTGTTTTTTTCAGGATCACTTAAGTAATTACAGTCTGACTGTGACAATGAAAAATCCAGTCCCAGGGAAAGTCTTGAGTGAGCAGACTTTGGGGTGCTCTTCCAGCTTTTCTTCCGGCTTTTCTTGTGCACTCATCCTGCCTTATTAACTGAATTTTTCTGAGGGTCCTATTCATAAATTGCTCCTATTCCTAAAACAAGCTATCATTAATTTGTCTGCCATGTCACAAATTAAAAAGAAACCCACCCACCCCCAATCCAGGGTGGGGGAAGCACAGCTCGGGGTTGTGGTGCACCCATTCAGCCTACTCTCACTACAGGGCTGAGATATGGTTCTTTTTCTGTCCTTTCCAGGAGGAGAGGCCATTTCCTGAGGGCAGGACTCAGGAGGGAAGCGTGAATTGCTCACTGGATGTGGTAGGGGTTCTGGCTACTTTCAAATGAACACAGTGGAAGGGAAATCTTTTGTGCCAGGTCTGGGCATGGTATAAAGCTGTGCTATCTTTCAGGCATGGTTGTGGAGTGAAGCTGTCTAAGATAGTGTAAATGTACTTCCCCTCATTTTGGGCGATTTGATTGGTATACCTTTACCAGCAGAATGGCTCCACCAGTGTTCTGCAACTGTACCTGTTATGGCAGGAATGTACTTGGCATTCTGCCAGCATAGCAAGGCTTCCATCGAATCCTATTGCCCCATAGCCAGCAGAACATCAGTACAGGATTGCAGCCTTTCACACTAAAGACTCGACAAACAACAGATAAACATAAAGAAAGGGGTGGGAAAAACTTTCCTTTCAAAGAAGTCTGGGCAGGGTGTAACTCTGGTTCAGAATGCAACTGCCTGAACATCTGACACTATTACTGTATCAGCTGCACTGGTGGGCAATGCATTTCTGAGCCCAGGTTGAAGTGTTGGTAATATAATGTTTAAAATGCCTTCAATGTTTTTGGTCCTAATTACTTGAAAGACTCCCTGCACCCACAGCAATAAGGATGGAAGGATCTGTGAATTTTGTTCTGTGTTGCGCAATATTTTTGATTGTATTGTATTATTATACAGCCACGAGAGTGGTTGTATACTATAGTCAGTAGGGATTTTTTGCGTTCTACCATGTCAAATGAAAATACCCCCACACACCCCTTTCTGGTGCTTTGTATAGTCCCAATACAAAACAAAAACTTACAAGTCTTATACTGTTGGATTCAGAATCGCTTGCTCTACAACTCTGGTGATACACAACCCCCCCCCCAAGGAGAATCCACAGGTTAAAGTGAAAAATGGGAGAGAAACAAACTAGAAGCCATTTAGACTTTTTTCTTGAGAAATTGTCATAATTTGTTGTCGTTGATTACAACTCAGAGATGACTGTAAGGTATCCCTAATCAAATCCCCGAGCTTGCCCCAAACACAGTACTTCATCTGTAGTAGGTTTAAATTTAAAAAACAACATGGTTTATTTTTAATTAATTTAGTAAAAAAATGCATTGCTGTGTATTATAACGTACTGCATGCGCAGAAGAGTTCTTTCATTTCACTCTCCCTCCCCCTCCCCTTCCAGTTACTTGGAGGAAGCAAGGGAAGTCTTCTGCTCCTGTGATTGGTGGGCAACAGACATGTGACTAGGGTTGCCATATTTCCTGGTTAGCCAGGTTTTACCCGGATTCTTTCCAGGCCACCTGGCACCCGTTTAGCCCATTAGGTGGCCCGGATTCTCAGCTTTAATTTTGAAAACATTAAGTTTCTAGGTGGTCCGGTTCTTGAGATATACATCAAAACGTCAGCTGCCCCCCTGACTGTTAAATCTTTTTTTTAACAAATCCGTCCTGTATAGCACTTCGTAGCTTGCCTCTAACCCAGGATTGCAGCCAATCAGTGAAGCCAGGGTTGGTTTGGTTGACCTGATGCAGTGTCTAGAAAACCTCATTGCAATGCCAGAAAATGGTAGTTCCCCCCCCCCGTTTATCTGAAAATCTCATAAATTGGGTAAGTATATACATTTCAGGGTTTTTTCCTCTTGTGTAGGAGTCAGATCCTGGGCAGTGTTTTCAAAACTCCCCATATGCTCAGAGACACATGTTACCAAATTCTTCCAAGCTACACAGCAAGTGGATTGGACTGTGAAAGACCAACCCAAATGGTGTTTGCATTTTGACCAATTTGTAGGGCAGTACAATATCTCAGACAGGAGGTCAGGTCTCCTGCTCCCCTGGTGCATTCACTATAGCTGCCCAATTTCCCTGCTTTTTAAAGTTTGATAGAAATAGCTGTGGGCTATAGGTACATTCTTAAACCGCAAGGTTTTTTGCCTGTTATTGAATATATTATTGTTTTTTGGGAAGCTGCCTTGGGACAGCTTTGACTCAAAGATGGAACATAAATATTTTAAATGTAAATAAATAACTAATAAGTGCTGGGATAGTCAAGAAGACAAAGGGATGATGATGATGATGGCAATGATGGTGATTTATATTAAACATGTTTAGGATTAGGCTGTTTAAGACTTTGAGACTGTAATTCTAAACACACATGCTAGGACGTAAGCCTTCTTGAACATGGTGGGACATGCTGTAATGCTGTCCCCCATTCCCAAGGTTGATGAGGCAGTTAGATTTCAGTGTCACCTCTATACCAGATTCTACCAGCTGGCCGGCTGGCCACCTAGGCTGTAACTCAGGCCTAATTTCTGATTTTTCCCAATGTACGAAGCTCAGCCTTTTCAGGTTTTCTGAGCAGAAAAATCAACCCAGCAACCAGTAAAATAATTCCAATTACTTTCCACTATTAGTTTCCAATTGCTTAGTTAGTCCTTTATATAGCAACCAGTTAAAACATTTTTCCCTGATTGTCCAATAGGAAGGAAAATCTAAAGGTCAGAAAAAGGACTAGAAGGAGGAACCCTCAAAGGGAAGTTAATAGTTTTTAGTAGCCCCTTGTTCACTGTATCCTTAATTTCCTTTTTTCTTATGAAACAAAAATATGCTAGTCATTTAATTTCTGGTGTTCATACTAAATTTTCTGTTAACTTGACTTTTATATGTAAGATACCCTGGCTGCTTTCACACATGGGGCTAATAGCGCTAGTTTAACGGATTAAAAAGGTAGCGCTTTTGTCCCCATTTCTAAAATCCCTTTCACACTGCAGTACCTCTTGCGATAAGGAACAGCAGTTTTTCAGTCGATATACCGCCATTTCGTGCAACTGTCTTTCACACGGCTTGTTTTCGTCCCTCACCCATGCACAGTGTTCCCCACTGTGTAGGAGGTCTAAGATCTCATCCCGTCACCATGAAAGCCCTCTCCCTTTAGGATCTGACTTTTTAAATTGTTTTAGTTGTAACAAGACAGGGTTATGTGTGGGAAATGCTGCTGCTATCTGCATCGATGCCGGAATACTGGTACAGCATTCGTCAGGCAAAAAAACATAAAAAACCTGCGTGACTAAAGGGCGGGAATGCACTGCATGCTGGGATGCCTGTCACATGAGTGGCTGCAGCTAGCAATAATCTTCTGCAATCTTCTGGGTTCCCAGCCTTGCTAATGGATTGTTTCTGGTATCATTTATCACCAAAATTAGTGCTAAACTTCCACTACATACCACTAGAATTTTGGAGCTAGCTTGTGCGTCGTGTGAAAGATAAAATATAATGCACAAATTACCAGGTAAGAAATCATCAGAATAATGGAATAAAGTGCAGTGTGAAAGCAGCCACTCTCTGCATGGATTGAGGGGGAAGGTCACTGCCTTACCTTTTACGTGGCATGACCCTCACCTCCTCTCCACCAGTGAGAGGGGTTGGGGGTTGGCTGATGCTACATGCCTCCCTCCCAAAATGCCCCCCCTAGAAATGTGGCTGCCCCACTTAACAAGATAGGCTGGCTACAGGGCTGAGCTACCACCAGTGGAAAGCACTAAACAGGATGCTTCCGGGCATGGCACCAGATGTTTCAAATCTGTGGAATCCAAAGCCCTGCAGATCCTGTGAGGAGCCAAGTCCTTGGGCCCCTCTGTTGTATCAGCACTGTGACTTCTGAGTTAGCATGCATAGAATTGGGATGCATAACGTTTTATACTCCATAGTTCATGCCCTGTATCATGTTTCTGTTAGGCTGAAGGAATAAAATTATTTTGCCATCTGAAAGTTGAAAGTGTATGATAGGAGACCTCATTTCTTTTTTCTTCTTCTCTGCCCCCCCCTTTGTAATTGGTTTCTGTAAATAAAAGAAAAAAAGTATATCATTTTGTATGGACAAAAAGGGAGGGGGAGTTTGCATTAATACAGAAAAACCAAAAAAGAAAGAAAGAATTGTTAGAAACATTCCAGAGGGTACTAAATAAATTCTATTTATATAAAAACTGTAGCTTTTGCATAAGTTATAAATTTTCAGTATTGCTTTCAGCAGACTTACTTATTAAATTACCTCCAAGGCAGCTTGCCCTACATTTGTACATTTTGTTTTATTATGCCAATAAAACATAAACTCGTGCCAATTTTTTTATCACATCTTTGCACTTCTTTAACGTTCCTTCCCATTTTTTAAAAAAATAATGTTTTATATATTAGGATCCTGCACCAAATTCTTGTGTCCCACTACTACTATTTCTGGTCAAGTTTTGCAGGATTGAAGAAAGTAAACAAAACCTGGCTGCATCTGCGACATACATTCTTCAGTCCTGCAAAAGTGCTATTATACTCTTGAAATAACCATGGCTTTCCCCCAAAGGATCCTGGGAACTGTAGTTTGTAAATGGTGCTGAGTGGTGTTAGGAGACCTCAATTCTCCTCACAGAGCTATAATTCCCAGAGTTCCTTGGTAAAAAGGATTGATTGTTAAACTACTCTGGTATAACCACTATGATTATGGTTTTAGTGTGGAAAAGCTACCATCTTTTGAACATGATTTATTTCATTTTTTAAAATATTTATCACCTGCCCTTCACCTAGAGGTCCCAGGGCAGGTTACAACAATTTTAAAAATACATCATTAAAATAATTAAAACAACCTAAAATCACAACATCACAAAAAAATAGGGTGGGTCCTAAAATATATATTTCAGGTGTCAAAGGCCAGGATAAAGAGGTGCATCCTCAGCATTGCCTAAAACTGTATAGTGAAGTTGAGCGATGCACCTCAGTGGGGAGGGAGTTCCACAACTTAGGGGCCGCCACAGAGAATGCCCTCACCTGGGCCACCATCCTCTGAGCTTCTGAGGGTGGCAGAACTGCCCAATGGGTCTGTAGGGAAGGTGCCAGTCTTTCAGATATTAGGGGCCTAAGACATTTAGGGCTTTAAACACTAACATAAGCACCTTGAATTAGGGCCGGAAATAAACTGGTAACCAATGTAGCTGGTTTAAAACGGGTTATATAAGGTAAAGGTAACCCCAGCTACATTTTGGCCCAGATGAATTATTTTGCATCCTCTTCAAGGGCAGCCCCACGTATAGCACATTGCAATAATCCAGCCTGGAAGTTACCAGAGCATGGACTACTGTGGCTAAGTCATCTCCCTCCAAAAGGCTCCAAAACTGGTGAACCAGCTGGAGCTTGAAAAAAAGTACTCCTAGCCACTGAGCCTCCAATGACAACATTGGATCAAGGAGTACCCCCAGTGTGCAGACCTGTTCCTTCCAGGTGAGTGCAACCCCATCCAGAACAGGCGACCTCCCAGACATGAGAACTCTGGGCACATAACACTTCTGTCTTTTCAGGATTTAGCCTCAATTTTGGGGGCCACATCCAGCCCATAACTGCCTCCAAGCACTGATCCAGCACCTCAGCTGCCTCTCCTGATTCAGATGGAACAGATAGGTACAGCTGGGTGTCATGCATATTGATGACACCTGACTCCAAATCTCCTGATGACAACTCCCAGGAGCTTCATATAGATGTTAAATAGCATGAGGGACAAGTTAGAACTCTGTAGAACACTACAGGACAGCTCCCATAGTACTGAGCAGTACTTTTATATTTTATATAAATAAAACTGAGCCTTTCACTAAACTAATTGCAGACGCAGTTGTTTTATTTTCGTATTATTTTTGTTAGCTTTGACAGTGTCGAAAAGATATATTGTCTAAATCTGCTAGTCTGTGTCAGAGCTTGGAAAAGTTACTTTTTTGAACTACAACTCCCATCAGCCCAGTCCAGTGGCCATGCTGGCTGGGGCTGATGGGAGTTGTAGTTCAAAAAAGTAACTTTTCCAAGCTCTGTGTGAGCTGCCTGTTAGGCCTCCTTATCGGACTTATTTGGCCTTGCTATATTGGATTACAAAGAATGCTGCTGCCTTAACCTTCAGTTTAATCTTCAGTGTTACCTTTTATTCAGCATGGTTCTCACTAGGAGAATGCACCGAGACCGAGACATATTCCCTGAATATGTTCCGCAAGGCCTTAAAGACCTGGCTTTTCCAACAGGCTTTTGGGACTTCTGGGGAGGTTTAATGTCCTTATGATTTAAATACTGCCTACCATATATTGTTTGTTAGCATAATTTATATTGTTACACTGTATTTTTGTATTCTATTTTGTTGTAATTTATTGTATGTATGTCGCCTAGAGTGGCCACTGGCCAGATAGGCGACACATAAATTAAATTTTATTATTATTATTTATTTAATCCAGCAGGAGAATGATTTAGTAGAGGAAGATCGAAAAGGTGAGAAACAACTTAAAATTACCCACTTCTTTCACCCTGAAAATAGAGAGATGAATAGGGAGAGGAAAGCAATGCATTCTCCCCCCCCCGACTGTTGATCTGGAATTAAAGGAGACGTCTGTTATTTTGGGCTGTAATTCCATCTCAGCCACCTCTCCAACAGATAGAATATTAGTCTGGTCTCTGGACTCAAAAGTTTTTCATTTGTTGCAAGAACCTACCTTACCTATTACTCCTAATCTAGCTTTCGAATTGGCTCAAGCTGAGCGTCTTTCTTCACATAGGACGCAACAGACTCAATCTGAACCTGAATCTTTCCCTATATATAGGACAGAGTCGATGCGGTCTTTAGACCCCTCAGAGGCTTTGAATCCTCATAATTTGATAATCTCCTCTATTCACGATCACAGGAACCTATCAATCATTCCAACTACTGAAAGTTCAAGACAAAACCAACCCTCTTTGGATCAATCTCTCCTATCCTCTCAACTGGCTGTGGTTTCAGAGCAACTGTTGTCTATCAAAAACTTTATTTCTGTGACTAACAATCTTCTGAGAACTCTTACTGAAGAATTTCTGAATACTCTGCCTTCAGCTAAATCGGTTACTCTTATTGAAGATACTCCACCAGTTGTTACATCGACTGCTCCTAAACAAAGGAGAAATCAAAATCACAGCCAGAAAAAGAAACCTCGAAGGAATATACAGAAAAAACAAATAAGAAAATCTAAAAATGTAAAAAACTTTAAGTTACCCAGAGGCAGTACGATGGATTTCCGGAAACTTTTTAAGCTATTGGAAGGTCTGCTAACCTCTGAACAGTCTAAAAAGAACTTGGATCAGCCATCCTCAGCGCATGATTCTCATAGGACTTCCTCTGCTAAACAACTATCCTCTGTACAAGGTTTGGTTCCTACAACCAGAGCATGGAAAAGTTACTTTTTAAAACTACAACTCCCATGAGCCCCAGCCAGCATGGCCACTGGATGGGGCTGATGGGAGTTGTAGTTCCAAAAAGTAACTTTTCCAAGCTCTGCCTACAACTGTATCTCCTATACCCATAAATAGGCAGAAAGCTCATTCGACAAAGACTTTCCAAAAAAGAGACATTACTGACAATTGGGCTCTACAACTCAATCGAAACACAATAGTTCTATCACATGTGCCACATCCTAGTAGTGATATACAATATGCAAACTGGAAAAGTTACATTTTGGAAATCCTTCAGTCTTCAAATGTAGGCCCAATTAAATTTAATGATTTACTTAAAATTGAAATTGTGACTAAAAATCCTACCGGCATAACGATGTTACTAACTTTTAAATCTTTTGAATTAGTGAATATGCTTTTAATTAGATGATCTTTTTTATCTAGATTGGGTATTCTTATTCATAGACACTTCGTTAATTTAGCGAGTCCTCGCCCTCTTTGTATAAAATGGTCCTGTACCTATCAAAGTGATCAAGATCAGTCATCTATTATTGAGGAATTGCCTCATAAGGATGATGCGTCTATAACTCCTACTCATTTTAATACCGCTGAAGACTTAAGAGACGTCCTCAACAATAACGTTACTATTTTAGACAACTATAGCCCCTCCATTACTTCCTCTGTTAGGACTGTTCTAATAATATCTAATCAGGTAGAACCAGAAGACAAATCTTTCATATTTCCTGGTGCTGGAACCAAGGAACTTCTGGTCAACTTTCCTAATTTCTCGGATCGCACCCAGTTAGACATTATTAATGACCTCCAAAAACTCCTTGGACTACTACTGGTTAAGAAATCTCCCTCCTGCTTCTTAGAAAACTCTAAATTAGGCCCCCTCTGTGAAATTTTCTCTACAGAAATGACATCATCTCCTTGTAAGCAAAGCCAGCTAAATCGGAATGCTTTTGGATATATACTATCCACAGAAGCCTTAGTCCATCAACAAGACTCCAATTTACCTTGACCTTATATAACTCAATCATTATTAATGCCAGAGAAATCTTGTTCCAACCCCTTGACGATCCCAAAGGGAAAACCCATAGTAATCTTATCTGACAGGGGGAGATATAACCGGAAGAAATTATTTCACTGTCCCAAGAAAAATATAGTGCATCGTTGGTTATTAACCCCGACGCGACTACCTCATTCAAATAGACAGGTATCCTTGGGAGACAATACCTTTGGGCTTCGAATCCTACTTTTTAACGCCAGGTCGGTGAATGATAAGACTGCGATCATCCAGGATCTTATCCTGGATGAACATGCTGACCTGGCTTGTATTACTGAGACATGGCTAGATGAACCTGGGGGGGTTAACCTTACCGGTCTTTGTCCTCCCGGCTTCTCTGTACAACAGCAGGCTAGACCTGGGGATCGGGGAGGGGGAGTTGCAGTAGTTTACCGCAACTTGATTTCTCTGACTAGAAGTCCTCTCCCACAAACTATTGGGTCCAAATGTCTCTATTTAAAGCTTGGTGGTCGAGACAAAATAGCGATACTGGTGGTGTACCGTTCACCCTGCTATTCAACAGTCTCCCTCCCCGGGC
This sequence comes from Rhineura floridana, assembly GCF_030035675.1. Lineage (NCBI taxonomy): Eukaryota > Metazoa > Chordata > Lepidosauria > Squamata > Rhineuridae > Rhineura > Rhineura floridana. Next base: position 187,178,525 of record NC_084480.1, on the reverse strand, counting down.
TTTCCAAATTGATCTCGGGACTGACGTTGGAGTCTCCCAGACTATTAGTTTTCGGCGACTTCAACGTCCATGCCGAGTCCTCCCTGTGTGGAGTGGCACAGGACTTCATGGCTGCAATGACAACCATGGGGTTGTCCCAATTAATCTGTGACCCCACTCATATTGCGGGATATACTCTTGACCTTGTTTTTTATGCAGGGCGGGACGAGAATGACGGAGGAATAACAGATCTTTCAATGTCCCCGTTATCATGGACAGATCACTTTCTGGTCAGATTTAGACTATCTGCGACTCACATCTTCCATGGGGAGGAAAGACCTATTGAAATGATCCGTCCTAAGAGACTAATGGATCCTGTCGGTTTCGTCTCAGCCCTGGGAGAATTTCCTATCTCCCGAGTAAACGATCCAGTTGAAGCCCTGGTCGACTTATGGAATAAGGCTATGACTAGAGCAGTAGATTCTATTGCCCCCGAGCGCCCCCTCGTTCATTCCCGAATTAGTTCAGCTCCATGGTTTTCTAATAAACTGATGATTATGAAGCGCACTCGTAGGGGTCTAGAGCGTCATTGGCGTAAAACCCGGAGCATATCTGATAGACTCTGTGTTAAGGAATTCTCTAAGACCTATGCAGCATCCAGACGTGCTGCCCAAAGAACTTTTTTCTCGGTTTCTATTTCTTCAGCTAATAATCAACCAGCTGAACTCTATCGGGTGGTCAAAGGTTTGCTTAACCCTGACTATCATGAGTTTACCGATGACCATTCACCCACTCGTTGCCAAGAATTCACTTCTCATTTTGAGAACAAAGTCACTCAGATTCGTTCCGACCTGGATGCCAACATCGACGTAGTCGGGAGGATTGCACCTCTGGACTCTGTTAGTCCTATCCAGTTAGATTCTTTTCAGCCTCTTCATTCTGAAGACATAGACAAGATCCTCGGTGAAATGAGACCTACCACCTGCTCACTTGATCCTTGTCCTTCTTGGATCATAAAGCAAGCTAGAGGGGGACTAGCTAACTAGGTTTCGGGGGTAGTTAATGCCTCTCTCCAACAAGGCCATTTTCCAGGTTGTCTTAAAGAGGCTATTGTAAGACCATTATTAAAAAAATCTTCCTTAGACCCCCTTTGTTTAAACAACTTCCGCCCAGTTTCTAATCTCCCATTCTTAAGTAAAATCATTGAGCGAGTAGTCGCTTCTCAACTCCAGCGTTTTCTGGAAGACATAGATTACTATGATCCATTTCAATCCGGTTTTAGGCCTGGACATGAGACTGAAACAGCCTTAGTTGCCTTGGTTGATGATCTGCGCAGAGAACTAGATAAAGGGAATATATCCCTGCTGGTTCTCCTCGATCTCTCAGCAGCCTTCGACACCATTGATCATGATATCCTCCTGGACCGCCTCTCCATGATGGGACTTCGAGGCACTGTTTTACAGTGGCTCCGCTCCTTTCTAGAGGGTAGGACCCAGAAGGTGGTACTCGGCGACTTTCAGTCAGACCCTTGGCCCCTAACATGCGGGGTCCCTCAAGGTTCAGTGTTATCTCCGATGTTGTTTAACATCTATATGAAGCCGCTGGGTGAGGTCATCTGGAATTCTGGAGTTCGATACCATCAATATGCTGATGATACTCAGCTTTACTTCTCCTTTCCCCCAGATACTAAGGAAGCTGTCCAGCCCCTGAACCAATGCCTGTCATCAGTGATGGGCTGGATGAGGCTGAATATGCTAAAATTAAATCCAGATAAAACAGAAGTGCTCCTTGTTAGTCGCACGTCTGATTTGGATACAGGGAATTTACCAAGATTGGATGGGATAGTATTCCCTCTTAAGACACAGGTTTGCAGTTTGGGTGTGATTCTGGATTCAGCTTTGAATCTAGAGGCCCAGGTTGCAGCAGTCTCCAAGAGCGCGTTTGCCCAGTTAAGACTGGTTCGCCAACTGCGTCCGTTTTTGGAAACATCCGATTTGACGAAAGTAACACATGCTTTAGTCACATCCCGGTTAGACTATTGCAACTCGCTCTATGTGGGGCTTCCCTTGAAAACAGCTCGGAAGCTTAAATTAGTTCAAAGAGCGGCAGCTAGGATGTTAACGGGAGCTGACCTGTGGGCCCATACAACTCCCCTTTTACAACAATTACACTGGCTGCCGATCTGCTTCCCAGCTCAATTCAAGGTGTTAGTCTTAACTTTTAAGGCCCTACATGGACTGGGCCCTCTTTATCTGTCTGATCGTATGTCCTTTTATGAACCCTCCCGGCCCTTGAGGTCTTCTGTTGATCCTCTCCTGTGATTCCCTCAATTTTTCAAGTTCATTTGGTGAGAACTAGAACTAAAGCTTTTCCTGTGATTGCTTCTAAACTTTGGAACTCTTTACCGGCAGAGGTACGGTTGGCTCCCTCACTTGCAGTATTTCGTCGCTAGGTCAAGACATTCCTTTTTCGTCAAGTGTTCAGTTAATCGTTATATAGGATGTTATATAGGTTGTTTTTAATTTCTGATACATTCTTATTGTTGATTATTTGTATTTTAATACTGTTGTGTTTATGCTAATGTTATTTGTATATGACTGTTTTTGTTCGCCGCTCTGAGTTCATTGAAAATAGAGCAGGCTACAAATGTTTTAAATAAATGAATAAATAAATAAATAAAGGTCACCCTCCCACAGTGAGTGGCTCAGAGGTTATGTGCCCTGCTACCGGTGCAGCTGTGGGCAAGCTGCATAGCCCCAAGAAGCCCAGTTGCCCCCCAGCTAGCAGTTGCAGACAAGGAAGGGGCTGGCTTGTGCAGCTGTGGCAAGCTGAGCAGGCCCTAGCCAGCTGGGGAGGACTAGCCTTAGAGGGAGACAATGGTAAACCCCTTCTGAATACCACTTACCATGAAATCCCTATTTATAGGGTTGCCATAAGTCGGGATCGTCTTGAAGGCAGTCCATTTTCAAAGAACGGCAGACTTTAAATCACAAAAGCTTGTTGGTTTGCCTTCTCTCCCCAGCACTTGCAGCAATGATTTTTCTTGGCAGACAATGGATTCCAGACCCCAAGATGACTCCAAATGTGATGCTAAGTGTGCACTTAGCATCACACTTTGTGCAGTGCTGAGGCGCTGCCTCAGGCAGCCCCTCCCCTCTATATACCTGGAGCAGAAGAAGAGAACATTGCAAAGTTGTGGGCAAATGGCAACAGCTGCAGCAGCACACAGAATCCTTCCAAACACACACCTATGTAAGCATGACTATCAAATATGTTTATTATTTCAACAACCTGTAAAGATATTTACAGTGCAATCCTATGTTTGTTTACTCAGAAGCAAGTCCCAATGTATTCAATGGGGCTTACTCAAACTGGGAAGTGTGTAGAGAACTGCAATCTCAAGTGATAAGGAACTTGTTCTTTCAACAAGCCTTTTAAGCTGAGACCTTATCCCAGTCTGCGTCTGTGTTGGAATTGCTTTGTAATATGTTTTTAAACTTTTTCTTTTCTAAAAAAGATGTTTTTAAAGCTTTTAGAAAGTTTTTAAAGATGTTTTGTTTTAATATATTTTAAAATCTGTTTTTATGATGTTTTAAAGTGTTTTTTGTGCTTTTGTTTGCCGTCTTGGCCTCCTACTGGGAGGAAGGGCAGGATATAAATCAAATAATAAATAATAAATAAACTTCATTCACCCAACCCAAAATTCAAAATCATGCCACTTCAAGCTTATAGTTGCTTTAAGGTTTATACTTGTTTCATGGTTATTGGATTTTAAAGGGATTTATTTCTTAATATGAGCTGCCTTGGTTTCTGATCACCAACCCTACCTCACAGGGTTGTTGGAAAGACTCCATATACACACACAAACTGCAGATGTAAAAATACATACACCCCATATAATAGTTTATTGTCAAACCAGTTGGTCATTGCAGGACATTTTAAAAAAGTAATTATTAGTTTCCTATATAATAAAAACTGTGATACCTAAGTACGCCCTGCATAATTGCTTTGAAAAATAGGATTGGAGGGTGAGAGAAAGATTTACAACACAAACACAACTCTTTGCTATATTCACCCCAAAGTCCCATTAATATACAGCACAATCCTAACCATGTCTACTCAAAAGTAAGTCCTATTGAATTACTCTGGGTATGTGCAATTAGCATTGCAGCTTTACTCCCAGAAAAGTGAGTAAAGGATTAAAGCTTTATATTGGAAAGGTTTTCAAAACACTGCTCTCTTCAACAGCCCAGGGTTTGACTCCTGCACACAAGAGAAAAAACCCTGAAAGCTATATACTTACTCAATTTATGAGATTTTCAGATAAACAACAAGGAAAACAACAACCATTTTTTGGCATTGCAAATGAGATCTAGGCACTGCCTGGAGGTCAACAAATCACAACCCTGACTTCACTTATTGGCTACCATCCTGAAAGGGCAGGGTTAGAGCTACAAGCTGATTTAACAGATCTGTTAAACAGATTTACCAGTTGTAGGGGGTGGCAGCTGACATTCTGATGTATATCTCGTGAACCAGACCACCTAGAAACTTAATTTTTTAAAAAACAAAAATTAAAGCTGAGAGTCTGGAGATTAAGGTGACTTGCCCAGAAACCTGGAGAGGACCCCCAAAAGCTGGAGTATCTGGCTGAAAACCAGACACCTGGCAGCCCTAACAAGCACAGATGAGTCAGCAGATGGGTCTGGTGCTCGGACCTAGGACTAGGCCTTTTCTCTGGTAGTCATCAGATGTGAACAGTTTCCCATTAGGTGATTTTTAATCAATAGAAAGTAGCTATGAGAAGCTGCCAATTTGAGCAAACGAATGGCAGGAGGAGAGGGAGAAGAGCATATGTGCATAATCCTTTCCCCTCTATTTTTTTGCTCAGAATGCTTTCCAACTACCTTTCCTCCTATGAACTCTCATTGTTTCTCCAAAGGTGGAAAAGAAGCTTAGGGAAGAACAATTTTGAGCAAAGAAAAAAACTGCAGGAGAAGAAAGGGTTAATCAGTCTCTACCCCACTTTTCCTTTGTTGTGGCACTAGCAGCCGAGCATAGCCTGGGTTGTTGTTGGGGTTCCCCCACCCCCATTTAAGAAATGTTGAGAGAACGGCCATACATTTCTTGTGTAATGTCATGTTTTGCCCTAATACATCTTTTGGGCAATAAAACTGCACTTGCTCACCTAAGATTAGACAACTGTTATGGTTTCTTACATGAGAAATAATAAAGGTTTACAATGCAATCCTATGTCTGTCTACTCTGAATTAAGTTCAATGAGATTTAGTCCCAGGTAAATATGTATAAGATGGCAGTCCTTAGGATGATTTTGGCCCACCTTTCATTGCAACAGAGAGAATGAACTATATTGTTGATTATAAACTGCCCTGTATGATGGGAAGTGTAGTAGGAATATAATAAATAACTATGGAAATACATGTGATCAGGAACTGCCTGTTTTATTTGCATAGTGAGATATGATGTTAGCTGATATGTTAAACCTGTTTACTGTCTGCGTAAGGGAAAGTTGACCCTGATCAGTTTTAAATTTCTGTCTTACACTTATGGAATAGTAAGGGTGTTCCTTTTTGATTAAGAAATAACTCTTCCTTGGATGAACTACCTCTAGGAGCTGTCATTTGAAATGTTTAGGACTTGAATGCAAGGCTAAGTCAGTTACCTCATAAAAAAGCTTCCTATTAATAGGGAGGTACTGACCTAGAATAATGATTGAGGGGGGGAGTGTGGGTTGAAATCTTTAAAAAATGACAATGCAGTTATGAAGCAAATAATCTGTTTAGCACAGTCAGATCCAGGCATATTCAAATCATTCCCTCTAAATGTGATCTGTATGTGGCTTTTCAGCCTCATGTCACTTAAAGCCAGGTAATGGTTGAATAGCCAGACTAGTACAGTTCAGAAAGTTCATACTTATTGCTCAAGTTGCAGAGTGCTTTGGATTTGACTGCTACATTTATGTTTTTTAAAAATGAACATTTTAAAATCTAAGCAGGAATGACAAGATTGCCCTGCATGTTATTAGATGGAATTTAGATTTACAAGAAGACTTGACTATGACTCATTTCAAGTGTATCTGGACCAAGGTCCTTCAATGTCACATGCAGTCTGTGGTAAGGAGTTACATTTCAACATTATGCTAAAATGGCAGTTCTCTCCAGATAAGATTAAGTGGATAAGCCCAGGTGTTTCTGACCAATGCTGGGCAGACGGTAGGAATTCTGCCATTTGGATTACTTTATTTAAAAGATATTGTACGACTTTTTCACAGCTCAAAGTGGCTTACAAAACTAAAAGTAAAAAAACATTTAAAAACAAACAACAAAGCAAAATGAAAATGGTAAAACAACATTGCCTACTGAGGCTGCAGTCCTGTACCACTTACCTGAGAGTGTAAGCTCCACTAAATTCAATGGGAAGTACTAATGAGTAGCCATGTATAAGATTGACCTGAAATTATCGAGTACCAGGAAACCTGCCACACCAAAAACCTGTTGAAAATGATGTACTTGATAGCTCTTTCTGAATGCAAGTAAGGAAGTGGAACTCTGAACTTCAGAGGAAAGGTTGTTCTACAGCCTCTGGGCAATCATTATAAAGGCCCTGTTTTCTGGAGGCTATGGTTCTCACCTCACACACTGACAGAATACAAGACAGGATCTGCTCAAAAGAATACAGCTGCCATTTGTATGTGTGCATGCACATGCTTATAGAGAGAGAAATTGTGTGCTTTGAAATCTTTGCTGGTTCAAAAATGCTGTTTAAAAAGTTGTAAAAATAATGTAAGAAACAGTAACATATTCTGTACTGCACCATCCAAAGCTATTGGAATGAGGACTTGTACATAGTGTCTAGTCTATTACCAAGGAATTACTATGGTGTTCACAGCTACAGGCTGTAGCTCAATGGTAGAGAATATGCTTTGCATATAGAAGATCCCAGGTTCAATTCCTGGCATCTCCAGGAAGAGTTGGGAAAGACTCCTGTCCAAACCCCTAGAGAGCTGCTGCCAGCCAGGGGGCAGACAGTTCTGAGCTAGATGCACCAACAGGCTGGCATGGTAAAAGGCAGCTTTCTGTGTAACTGATTGCTACAAATATGGGGAATGTGCAAATCCTTTTACTAATGAATGATTAAAAACAACTTTGTATGTTGCAAGCCTGGCTAAATCAATGCACTGTTTCAATTGAGGGAAGGGATGCGCTTACTGAGGGACCATTGCTTGCTTTGCATGCAGAAGGTCCCAGTTCAATCCCTGTCATTTACACTTAAAAAGATCACAGGTAGCAGGTCTGAGGGATACATCTGCCAGAGACCTTGGGTAGCTGTTCCTAGTTAAAGTAAGCACTGGACCAGATGAACTAAATGTTTATCTCCATATATAGTAGGAACATGGGTTCAAAATTGGTCTCTGTTTACCTTATATTGAAACAGAAAGTATGTATCTTTTGATCCATAGGATGGTATTCAGTGCTAGTCCTACTCAGTGTAGACCCACTGAAGTTAATGGATGTAAGTAACAGGTCAATTAATTTCAATGGGTCTACTCTGAGTAGGACTTAGTTGACTACAACCCACATAATTTTTTCGCCATTGACTGAAAGATTATCAAAGTTATTTTATGGATAAGAAAGGGTAGTTGTTCTTCATGTTCAACGTGTTCAATGTAGCATTTCTCCTGGAACTTTGTAGGATGAATTCTTCTATTATAGAATTGAATAATCAAAAGATTGAAACAAAAAAGAAAATCTGCCTCCAGAGCTGGGAACCTTCAAACCTAAGGAACAATTAGATTGTATTTCTTGCAAGGCTATAACCTTGGCAATGATTAAAGGTATTTTTTCTTCTCTTTCACACTGTAAAAACAGCTTTACCTTCCTTGTCAAGGATGGAATGATGTAATAGCTGTGGCAGGCTAGCAGCGTTAGTCACTAAAGAAAAGGTGTGTATATGTGTGTGTTTGTGTAGGACATAGCACATATGCACCAGTGCAATTTCCTTTGAAAAAAATGAATGAAACCAAGTTAAGGCTGCAATTCTATACTTATTTACCAGAGGATAAGTCCTGCTGAACTGAATGGAACTTACTTCTGAGGAAATATGTATAGGATGACATAAATACTTTAAAGTTCCATTCATTCTCATTAAAGAGTTATGGGCATGCCTGAATGTCCACTGAAGTCAATGAGAGTCATTTTATATGACTCCTCAGATTCCAAACTACTTTAAAAGAGGCATTAAATGGCTGCTTGGTGGCTTGTGAGTGTTGGTGATAGTGCAGTTGATAGTTGGGGCTTCAAAGACCCTGTAATCCCATTTTGGCCCAAACTCCAATATTATGTCATATGTAGGGCAGGTGGGTGTAGCTTGGCTAAAATGGCTTAGTGGGCCTAATTAGGCCTGCAAGCCAGAAGTTCCCCACCCCAGTCTAATATATATATGTATATATATATTCAAAAATTAGATAATTTATGAGGGTTGTCACACTTTTATAATAATATTAGTCAGTCCCCCTCTGTCCCAGCACCCTCACTGACCCCTTAGTGTCAGTTATAATCATAGTCATCTTCTCATGCTTGTTTTCCAGTCACTTCTCTCTCCATGTATCATTTTTCTTAGTAGCAGTTTAGAGTTGCCAGGTCTCTCTGGTTTTTGCCTGGAGACCCCAGTTTATGGGGGTCCTCTCTGGGGGCCTGTTCACACAGCGACTTACTGTGAAATTGGTGCTACTTGCATTCCCATTTAATTCACATGATGTTGCAGGCAAAGAGAAGTTAGGAGACAGTTTTCCCCTTTAAATTTGCATTAAACCAATCCAGGGATAATGCAAAAAGTAAAGGAAAAACTGTCTCTGCTTCACAGCTTTACTCAATGTAGGTGCTTTGCTTCAATGTTTTTTGCTGTGTGGGTGGATCCTTGCTTTCTGATACTCCCCTTTCTGTGCCCACTACACTCTCCATGAATTCCATTTTGTTTCCAGCAGCTTAACCAGCCACTTCCACCTGCCTCTCTGTCCTCCTACATCAGAGTTTGCTAGAGCCTTCCTTTCCTCCCCTTCACTCTAATCAGTTCAGTTTCGTGTCAACTGCACCTCCACACTCCGGGCTTCAGCTGGGAGAGGCGTGCAATTGACAAGAAGAAACAAAGAAACTGTCAAAGAAAACCATCTTCCCCCCAGTCAGTATCATGTCAATTGCACCCCTAAGCTGTCCCACTTCAGCAGGGAGAGGCGTGCAATTGACAATAAACAATGAAAAATGTAAATGTACTGCCTTCAAGTCGATTCCGACTTATGGTGACCCTATGAATAGGGTTTTCATGAGGCTGAGAGGCAGTGACTGGCCCAAGGTCACCCAGTGAGCTTCTTGGCTATGTGGGGATTCAAACCCTGGTCTCCCAGGTCATAGTCCAACACCTTAACCACTACACCACACTGAAACTGACCAAAAAGCCCCTCAGCAATAACAATACTCTGGAGGAAGTAAACATGTACATTTGGGGGCAGGGGCATGAAAAAGCGACACCAATCCTTCCCAGAGGAATGCTGACTGGTGTGAATGGAAAACAGTGGATTTGAAGGTAGGAAATGTGAACCTTGCAAATCTATTGCAATAGCAAAAGTTGTGTCTTTCAGCTCCCATGTGAATAGGGCCTAGGTCTATAGGTGAGTCACCTTAATCTCCAGACTCTTAGCTTTTATTTTGTTTTAAAAAAAAATGTTCTAGGTGGTCTGGTTCAAAAGATATAAACCAAAATGTCAGCTGCCGCCCACAACTTCTGTTAGTACCAGCTGCTCTAATCCCTGCCCTTTTGGGTTTTCAGCCAGTAAGTGAAGACAGGGTTGTGATGGACAAGATTTGTTGACCCCCAGGCAATACCTAAACCCCATTTCAAGTTCTGACAACAGTTTCCTTTTCCTGCTTGCCTCACATCAGGAATTCAGTAAATATATAGCTTTCATCAGCATAAAAAGTACTTTCTCTGTACAGGATTGGGACTTGCTTCTGAGTAAACATGCATAGGATTGCACTACAACAGAAAATCACAGCAGGATCTTGATGGGCATACACAGTAAACAATGTTAGTTATAATTATAATAAAAGTGTACATGCAGGCTTTTTAAAATTACTTGCAAAAACGGCATATACATTTTATCTTTCAAATAATTTTTGAACAGAAGTTTTAAAAAGTGTACATGCTGCAGTGTTATACTTTTTAATTAAGGGGTCACACAAGTTTAAATTTTACAGGACTGTTGAAGAGGGCAGTGTATTTGTCTTATTCATAACCTGTTTTGAAAACCTTCCCAATATGAAGCTTTTCTGGGAGTAAAGCTGCAGTGGTAATTCCACATAACTCAGTGTTAACCCCACTGAATTAATGAGGACTTACTTTTGAGTAGACATGGTTAGGATTGTGCTGAAAATCAATGGGACTTTTGAGTGAACATAGAAAAGGATTGTGTTGTAAATCTTTCTCTCCACCTCTAATCCTTAAAAAAAAAATCAGTTAGGCAGGGCTTACTTAGGTGTCACTGCTTTTATTTGGCAGAAAAATAATACTTTAAAAAAAGTTCTGCAGTGGCCAACTGGTTTTGACAATAAACTATTATATGGGGTGTATGTATTTTTACATCTCCAGTGTATGTGTATATGGAATATTTCCAACAAGCCTGTGAGGTAGGGCTGGAAACCAAGGCAGCTCACAACAAGAAAAAAAAGCCATTTAAAATCCAATAACCATAAAAGTAGTATAAAACACAGCTTAACATGGCATGATTCTGAATTTTGGATAGGGTGAATAAAGTTGCTTATCACTGAATTGCAGTCCTGTCCGTGTGTCCCTCTCTGAGTAAGCCCCATTGAATACATTGAGACTTGCTTCTGAGTAAACATGTATAGGATTGCACTATAAATTTCTTTACAGGTTGTGTAAATAATAAACATCTTTGACATTCATGCTTATATAAATATTTCTTCATACTATGTCTTGATATCTTGATTTCATACTATGGTTGTAAATTATTATTTACAAATTATTTCCTCTACATTTTAAGTGTGCCCTTCTTCCTTGGGGTGGTCATGGTCCCCCTCTGTTGTTTTCACCCTGAGGGGCAGATTAGGCTGAGAGATGGTGTGTAGCCCATGGTCACCCAGTAAACATTGCAGCTGATTTCCATTTTAAAATGTAATTAAAATTATTTATATGCACGCAAAGTTTATGGAGTAATGCAGATCCACATAATACATTTAAAGTGCATGCAACTCGCATTTAAAGCACAAGACTTCCCCCAAAGAATTCTGAGAAGTGTAGTTTCTCCCTCACAGTTATAGTTCCCACCACCCTTAAACTATAGTTCCCAGGATTCTGTAGTGGAATTCATGTGTTTCAAATGTATATTGAATGTGCTTTAAAGGCATGGTGTGGATCTGCCCTAGTATGCTATGCATTCATTAGTGATTTAAAAAGAACAATTTTAAAAGATACTTTTTTAAAAACAGGGCTGTAGCTCAGTGGTAGGAGACATGCTTTGAATGGAAAGGTCCAACATTCAGTCTTTGGAAGAGACTATTGCCTGGAATCCTGGAGAGCCAATGCTAGTCCATGTCATCAGTACTGGGCTAGATGGTACTGAATGGCCTGACTCAGTATAAGGCAGATTCCCTTGTGCCTAAAAGAGGAAAGAGGACCAAGGGCCACAGTGAATCTGAAATTTATTTATGTATTTTATTTACAATATTTATATACCGCTTTATTGTAAAAAACCTCACTGCAGTTTATAGAGGGAATTAAAACAATAAAATTATTGGCAAAAACAGTTAAAGGCAGGTATTTAAAAACATTCAGAATAATGAAACTAACAATGAGTTAAAAACAGATAAAAAACATAATAGCCTCTATATGCCTGGGTAGGTTTGCCGAAACAAAAATGTTTTCAGCAGGTGCCAAAATGAGTACAATGAAGCACCTGCCTAATGTCAATAGGCAGGGAGTTCCAAAGTGTAGGTGCTGCTACACTAAAGGATTGATTTCTTACAAGAGCAGAACAAGTACTATGTGGAACCCATAACATGGAAAGCATTGAACTTGGCCTGGTAGCAAATCAGCAACCAGTGCAGGTTTCAGAGCAGAGGTATTATGTGCTGATAGGGTCTCACTCATGTCAGCAATTGTGCTGCAGCATTCTACACTAACTGCAGCCCCAGAATCAGCTTGTGCTGCATGAGGATTTCTGTGACCTTGGCTGACTTGCTGCCAGGAACTTTTTAGTTTTGGTTAGGAACTCTGACAGGTTGTGGGATGCTGAGTTTTCTGCCTTACTCAAAGGAATCTTGTTGTGGTTGGTATGGTATTGCATTTAGGAAATCAACACTGGCTTTTATTTTTATTTTTCTATTTGCATTTCATTTACCTCTGACCTCACTCCCTTACATCCATAGAAGCAACAACAGTGGTTCCATGTGGTCAGCAACACCCTTAAACCCACTGATGATGCACCTTGTTATTTGCATGATGGTTTGTTTCTTGCCCAGTAGTGCTAAAAGAGAATTCACATACTGGAAAGTGTGGCTTCAATTGCTGTTGTTCCCAACCTACTCTCTGTGAAAGTTGACCAAACCAAGTGTTTTTTCTCTCTGTCACTTATTACTCACTGGAATTGGGTTGGCTGTCAAAGTGAGTTTATAGCAGCCCACAGAGTAGGCAGAAAAGAGTAGAGAATCTTCTTAACCCTTACTCATTTTTCAAACCTCTCTCTGCAGTGAAGAGTCAAGTCTGTAAAAAAGTTTGGAGCAGTGATGTTAAAAAGGAGGCAGGGGGTTGCCAACCTTGCTTTGATATGGATATAATTGCAGAGGATCCCTAGTCAAGCCTCACCAACAGCACAATCCTAACCATAGCTACTCAGAAGTAAGTCTTGTTGAGTTCTATGGGCTTAGTCTCTTAGTAGGTGTGTTTAGAATTGCAGCCTTCAGGTGCATCCATCTTTACTCCTGAGTACTCCCATCTAACATCTCCACAACACTAGGCTTTCTTCCTACAATGGCCTTTTGGTGACTGGCCTGGCCTGAGGGCACTTAAACCCTTCTTGCCAGAAGCAAGTAGACTAGATTAAATGTTCCTTATCCAGGTTCTCTAAGTGGGTGAGAAGGAATGATTCCATTACTTTAGCTGGACCTGGAAACACCCTAATGTAGCTAAGATTTCTATCTTAATTTCCAATCAGATAAGTTTTTTTGTTTGAGTGGTATGTTCCAAGCAACTGTGGTTGATGCTTAACATGTCATGCTTAATGACATCACTAGGGCCTGCTCCCATGTCATCATTAGGCCCCGCCCCAGAAATCTCAGGGTTTGGGCTACTTCTGACCTGGCAACCCTAGTTCTAATAGCAGTTTTTGGTTTTGCAGGATTATCAAACTAGCAAAGCCATAGTATGCACTTACACCCAAACCAAAGCAGAACACCCAAATCCTTTTTAAAATGTCCATTAACACTGACCTGAAATGCAAAGATGAAGCTGTGCTTGAAAGAACGTATGGTCCATTTTCCTAGCAGTTGCCTCTTATAAATGTCAATATTTCAAGGGAAAATATTATGTTGTATGAAATATAAAGAACTGAAACACAGAGAGGCCTGCTTTAATGTTTGGAATAGTTAGCCTATACTACTCTCTAAGCAATTGGCTGCCCTTTTTAAAGCAAACACATCCTAATACTTAAGTACATTAAAGACATGAATCTTCTTTATCACTTTTGCTATGCTTGGCCGTCATTCCTAGAGCTCACTGCTTATTACCCTTGCTACTATAATGTCAGAGTGGAAAGGCAAATATGGCTTGTGCCACAAGCATCCTGTATCAGTACATGAGAGGCTTAGAAAGCAATGAACTGTGTGTACACTTTCATCTTGGGAAGATTCCATGGAGTTGAAGACTGGTGGTATTTGCTGAGCTAACTTTAGAGAGATGGCAAATAAAAAGGCTTTGTCAAGAGAGATCTACTGAGTGAATTTGCACTCATTGCTGTGGGAAGCAGCCACTCAGGCTGGGGGGGGGGGAGGCAAAGCCCCAAAGTGGATACAATAACTTAGGAAGTAAGGGAATTTCTCAGTGAGTTGAAGCAGCCATCTGTAAATGAAAATATTAATTCTCACACATACTTAATAAGAAATGTGTGTTTTCTTCACAATCCTAAATACCTTGGTTTCGGAACCACTTGGTCTAAGTACCAAATTATGCATTACCTTAAACACGCGGCTGCTGACCTACATCTTCTCCTCATACCACCCGGTAATGTTTAGTTAAACCAGACAAATGATATGACATGATCATGATCAGCATTCCACTTTGCCAGCTCCGCTTCCACTTGTGGGAGCTGATGAAGCACTGACCACAAAGACTTAGCTGTATCTGCTTTAGCTTAATATCAGAAAGAAGCATAGCACAGTGGGGTGATAGGGATCAGAGGCAGCCATGCCTTTAAGGTGATGTGCAATTCAGCTATGAGAGAATTTACAGGGAAGCATCTTCTGTCTTACTTAAGAAGAGCAGTCCCCAGTCATGATTTGCATCACATTAGCAAAGAACTCTGAAATAAGTCATTTGCAAAACCAGTGCAATTTTTTTTTGTCTGGGCTGTATTATTTTCCTGCTTTGTTAAACATTACTCTTCTATAATTACATTGTATTCCCTGTGTTTATTTTCTATGATTAATCTACACAGGCAGTTCAAATTTTCCACTAAAAATGAAAGAAAAGAAAATGGGAATTTTTGAGCAAATTCTCCTAGCTCAGATTTGCTTGTAAAAATTTTGAACTTCTGTTCTCTTGACTTTTTTGACAATACCAGTGAAACATTAGGAGCGACAGGACAAAGGAACAGACTTGCCAGGACATTCCATGGAGGATGTTTTTTAGGTCCATAAAAAGTAGTCCTGGGAGAAGAGCCTTTTCCACACTCAATACAGCTGGGGAAGTGGCAGAGTACATTAGACCCCAGTTCCAAGAACCAAGGTGATTTGGAGCACTGGTCTGTTGTAAACACTCTCATAAAGAATGCTTACCTGCAATTAGGGGTGGAAAGAACTGTCTCTTCTCTCAGTTTCTCATTTTTCCAATGTTAAATTCAGTTCTCTACATTTCTGCAGCAATCTGTGAAATTTTTTTAAAAAGTTCTCATGAAAATTCACCATTTCAGTGTGAATTTCTACAAATAAACACATTTTTGTAGGTAGTTTTGACAAAGGTCCCCCTTTTTGGCAAGCCATTTCTCATCATTTCATGCCTTTTTGCATATTTTCACTCATATATTCATTTTATGCACACTTTCCCCCAATATATGCATTTTTATAAATATTGTTTAGTTGGCGAACTGTATCCCCAAATTCTAATAAATGCAAATTTTGAAGGATGGCTGTGTTTTGGTTCTCATATTGTTTTGGAAATTGCAAATTTGATAAATTCTGCTTGAAATGCAAACTGAATCGAAATTCTCACCCATCCCTACCTGCAATAGGACCCAAGAGGTGCTGTCTCGCCTTCAAAGAAATGTAAATTTGTGATGTTGAAGCTGGCATTCTGATGCTTTGCCATCTCTGAATAGTGCCTGCTGACTTTCAATGGCACCTATTCATTAAAGAAATAATTGGCCGGCCACAGGTAGACATAGTAACACTGGCAGCCTGCAGGAATGAGAGGGTGAGCAACCATTGTCTTATAAAGCATTGCTGAACAGTAGTGCCTGAGGAGAGATGAAGCTTGCCATTGAAAAGATGGGAAAGTACGCAAGGAGTTAAGAAACCCCTTTATAGTCTGGGGTGGAAAGGACACTGTCTCATGAAAGTGGTTGGCAATGTGTGAGCATAAAGGACAATGATAATCTGTCACCCTTTCTCAGCATAAGGCAACATCTACACAAGGTCACAGTGGGAAGTCTTTCTCTGGAGCAGGCAGCATCAGCATGAGGTCACAACGGCCAGTCTCTCTCCAGCATTGCCATAAGATGACAATGGCCAGTCTCTCCCTTTAGGCAGTCAATGGGGGATTTCTTCCAAATGCAAGTACTAGGTTCAGTGAAGGAATTTTCCTCAAGACCATAGAAGGAAGGAAAGATTTGAACACCCTCACAATGCCTGCTCTGATCCCGTTAATTATCTGCCCCTGCCAGGTGAGGCTATTTTCATTTTCTAAAAAAGAACAACCTGCATGTTAAATGCAAATGTAAGTCCACTTTCTCTACCAGCAATCCCTTGTTGTGGAGAGAATTAAGGGACCCAGGCTCAAACAGTTGTGGAATGGGATGAGGGGGAAGAATGCAAAGCCCCCAAATAGTATGCAATGCTTCAAGCCTTCCAGCTCCCCTGCCCCCCCTGCCTTCCCTGAAATGAGATAGTGGGGAAGCCAGTGGTCAGCTTAATAGAACTAGGATTCATTCAGCAAGGATGGGGAAAGAGGGGAGGAAGCAAGAGTGACACAGCAGATGGGCATGCAATTTAGGGTAAGTAAACTACAGAGGAGATGCAGTTCAATATTAAGTGATCCACAGGTCAGTGATTAATTTCTTAGCTCTGGCTACATAGTCCTGGACTGAGATGCAGCTGCTGGTCTCAGAGCAGTTTGGGTTGTTGTTGTTTTGCCATTTTCAGGAGGAGATGAAACACACACACCCCAAAAAAAGTAAGGAGAGGCAGGAAGAATTTCCAGGGGTAAAGATTGGGGGTTTATTTTAACACCATGAACTGGCTGACATATTTTCCCTAAAACATCAGCACTCATGCCAGAGCTCTCTGCTGCCTCCCCAGCAACTGCATTCGCTGGAATGCCAAAGGAGGATATATATTCTAACTACCTCCCATGGGCACTCCAGAAACGGTGTCAGCCAGCAAGGCCACCTGTGGAGCAGTGGAGCATGACAAAATCTAAGGTGTGTGTTGTTGTTTTAAAAAGAAAAATGTTGAAAAGGCCTTCACTGAAATCCAATGCTTCATGCAGATGATCACTACATAAAAAGGAGGAAGAGGAGGCAGCAACTACCGCTGCTGCTCTATTCTCCATAGTCTTCTCTGAATCTTTTCCCTTTCTCAGCCTGTGAGCACACTAATTGCTAAAGCAAATCGTTTCCATTGGCCATACATACCTGGAGGGGGAAAGGGTTAATCTGCCAATTAGCTGCAAAATCTCTTTGAAACAAGTTTTTTTTTTAAACTCACTCAAGCTGCTCCCACCAGGTTTTACAGTAAAAAGGGTTAGGGTTTGACTGGCGTGTGTGCTCCCGCTTGTAGGAAAAAAGAGACGGTGGGCTCATCTACATGGTGGTTTAGTATGTGTCTGGTGCTACTCACATCTTTTAGTTCACATGGTTCATATGATGTTACTGGCAAAGCTGTACACAGGTACAGGCAACTTGTACCTGGGTAGAGAGTAACATGAGAACACCCCCAAGGAGTGGTGGCATCAGATGGTGAATCCCTTATAGCTATGCCTGATCCTTCCCAGTGCCCACCGCCAAAATGCCTCTACCTTTCTGGGAGGAGCTATCAGGGCTGCTGAAGATAATATCCTCCTCAAGTAAACTGACCACTGCTTCTGATGACACCACATAATTTGCTCAAAGCATCATGTTCATGCCTCACAATGAGACACAATAATGGACCTTTAACAACATGGATGTGACTATGCAGTAATGATGATGATGGTGATGTGTACTACTTAGGTGCTTACATCACTGAATGTTTCTGAAGCCTAGTCTACACAGTAACAAACAGTGTGTGTGTGTGTATCAGCCCCTCACACATACAAAGACACAGAAATAATAACAGAGACAGAGCACTGTGATTGACAAAATAAATCTCACAAGACAGACTGAAAGATAAAACAGATTAATATGATTAAACAAAATTAATTAATCAGACCTACAACTATTCTTAGGAGAAGTGAGAGGAGAACACTGCCTGTAAAAGAACAGAGTCAAAAACAAATAACAGGGAGATTAAATCAAAACAGAATAGATGAAAAAAAACTGTGAGGATTGGGAAGCATGGGTCAATAAGAGACTTGGTGTATGGGCTGGAATTAAGTAAAGAACTCGCAAGCGAAAGAAACCTGCAACTCATTCCATCAGAACTCTTTCAATATACTGCTCCTTAGAGGCTGAACTTGCATAAGAGCAAGAAGTACTAGAAATCAAAGCTATATCAACATCTCTCCTTGGAACACTGCGATTGCATAGCCCTGAGTAAAATAATTCCCCATGATTACAAGCTAGACTTATCAGTCAAAGGGAACTTTCCCTCTCCCTTCTCCCTACCCTAGTACTTTTCTCATATGGTAAGTTGAGAGCCATAAGACATATCCAGGTGTTTGCCTGAATATATGAACTTTGTATCGGTGGGCAGGGGGCAAACCCACAATGTTCCCATACAAATTGCCCCACACATTTAGTCCCTGACCTCCCAGTGTTACATGGGGAAAGTTTACAGGTTTTTTTTAAAAAAAACTTGTTTGCTTGAATGACAGTAGAATGCCTTCTACAATTGGCAACCTTGTTTTATCAGAGTCCTCCATAGCATGAAAGGTTTAATTTGGATTCAAGCGAATGAGATTAAACCCCCCCCCCACAGACCTTCCCTGCCAAACACAGAACAAGTTGAGGTCTGAGCATGTGAACAGTGTGCATGGAGATACTGGTGGTGGGGCCTGCATATGCAGCTTGTCCACAGATCTAGATTTCACCTGTTCAAGCAAATGTCTTGCTGCACCTATAGTTTTGCTTTTAGCAAGCATTAGTTTGCAGCTTTTTTGACATCTGAATCATCAAGGCACTATGAAGAACTTCAGAGGCCCCCATTTTGGTTAGAGGTAACTTGGACAAATCCCACTTCATTTCAGATAAGTCCAGAGTCCCTCTGATGCATCCTGCTTCAATTTGGGATTCAGGATTTATGTGAATTAACTGCACATCCCTAATAATGTCATGCATTGTCCTGCTGGGCTGCAAAGAACAAAAGTAATACAGTTTCTTTCAAGGTATATTTTACCTGAAATGTTGAGAATCAAGAAATACATTCTACTAAATTTTATTTTTAAACTTCACCATATTGATTAAAAGAAAATGATTTAACACTGTACTGAATATTATTTAAAAACAGTCTTTCTCTCTTTCTCTCTTTCTCTGTGTATGTTGGAGTTACAAGTGGTGCAATTTGCCTGCATATTTTTACATGAATATATAATATATACATGTTGATTTATTTAAAAAGGTGATGTAAGATTATGTCTGTTTTCATTTTCTTGATTTCCATTGCTTGGGTTTTGCTGATTGGTGAGAAGTAACTACTTTGTTGTTGCTTAGCAACCTTAACTGTTGTGGTGGCTAAAGGTAGAGGATTCATATGTTCAAACAACTATGTTGTTTGCTGCTGAATGAGGGGCTGTGTTGAGAATATTAAAATAATCCCTCTATTTTCAATTAAACGTGTCACAAAACACTCATAATATCTCCCCCCCCCAGGTACTTTGTGCTCTTGGGTGTGTCTGTTTGCCTCCGGCTTGTGCAAGCAGGCAGAAATTATTTCTTCATTGTTGTGAACAGAGTGGTTTTATAGCAATGTCATCAAAATGTACATACATAGGAACATAGAAATATAGGAAGCTACTTAATAGAAAGTCAGACCATTGATTCATCTAGTTCATTATTGTCTACAATAACTGGCAGGAGCTCTACAGGGCTTCAGACAGGGAGACTTTCCCAGCTGTACTCAGAGATGCCGGGAACTGAACCAGGGACTTTCTGCATGCAGAGCAGAGGCTCTACCACTGAGGGTTGCCTTTTTATTCTAGTTGTTTCTTATGCCTCCATTTCAGGGGGTGGCTATGTGGATCTAGCTTTCCTCTCCCACCTGTTAAACTCTGAATCCAGAACTTAGGCCAAGTTAATAAGACATAAGACCTCTTCAAGCATGCTTCACTCCCATGTTGAACTGCACAGGAGCAAGGAGTGGGACTGTACTAAGTAGACCCCACCTCAGAGGTTGCATGTGCCTCCTGACATCTGCATGTACATCACAAACATCTGTAGGAGCAGAGCTTTGTGGTTATAGTTAAACACATGAACGCTTCCTTGAAACCTCTGACCCTGATCATTCCAGTTTGCAGATTCTGGGGCAGACTTTGTGTGTAGAACTATATGTTCAAAGGCCCTCTCACTATATTTCAGACATGGCCCCCCCCACAAGCAATATGAGGGACAGGGTAACTTGACCAAGCTCCACTCCTTGTTCCCATGTTGTTCAACATGGATATAAGGAACAAAGGCTATAGCTGCATTGGAATCAGAGGAAATTAAATTATCAATATGACTGGTTTTAAGACCAGAGTTAAAGCTCTCTCAGGTTGACACATGGTCCACAAAGCTAGGAAATTGGAAGCTAGTGCCCATGATCAGTAATGAGGTTGTGCAATGTCACAAATTATGCTTGCTTACAACTTATGGGAAGTGAGCATAGTAAGTGGGCCTTTGGAAAGATATGAGTGAGTCTTTTTTGTGGTCTGCAGTGGCTTTGTTGCCAAGATCCTCAAACAACAATTTAATTTATGCAGCCAGTTGACTCCTCAGTTTTAAAAAGACTAGGGGCATTCACATGCACATATACATCACTCCGAGCTCAATGTATGAAATGACTCCATTGCGGGGTGGTGGGGAGATGCATGAATTATACAGCCACGAGAGTGGCTGTATACTATAGTCAGCATGTATTGTTTGCATTCCGCAACATTAAATTGAAAATACCCCCAATGCCATTCTGATGCTTCCCATAAGCTCATTTGAAAACAAAACCTTAAAAAATGTATAGCCCTGCACTCAGAAATGCTTCCTTAACAACCCTCTGAATTTTCATGGTGATACACAAAACAGTCAGAGAGAATTGAGAGTTCAAAGTGTAAAGAGAGAGAGAGAGAAACCAGAGTCTTTTTGGACTTTTTTTCTGTCAGAGTTCTTATAATCTGTTGAAATTAATTAAACATCAGCCATGTTCACAGAGTACTTGTAATCCTATTTCTGACCTTTCCTCATACTCTGACCTTCATCTTCTGCAGTTTAAAAGTTAAAAAATGCCTGGCTGATTTTTAATTAAAGAAATTTTGCATTGAACTTAATAAAAAGCCTGGGCATACTCAGTAAGAACCGTCAGTGTTCTAAAAGCCAGACTCCCAGCTGCTGGGCTTGCCTACTCAGGGGGCCACACCCACACCAGACCTTTATTTCACTTGAGACAGTCATGGCTTCCCCCAAAGAATTCTGGGAAGTGTTGTTTGTGAAGGGAGCTGAGAGGAGACTCCTATTCCACTGACAGAGCTCCAGTGGCCAGAGTGATTTAACAGTCAGCTGCTCTGACTGAAGTTCTGTGAGGGGAACAGGACATCTCCTAGCAACTGGCAGCACCCTTCACTAATTACATTTCCCAGGACTCTTTGGGAGAAGCTATGACTGTATAAAGTGAAGTAACAGTCTAGTGTGGATGTGGCCAATGACAGCTTTTGTTTAAATTTGGGTGAGAGGTTACATGTGCCTGCTGTAGAATAAAAAGATGGGGGAAACCCTGAAAAAGAATGATACTGTTCATAATGTTTTCCTTTTGGAAAGGAAAGGGGCTTCCCCTCTGCCCAGTGCCCATCCATCCAATCTCCTCCCCTCCCTCCCCCACCCTCCCTGCCCCTCCCCCACCCTCCCTCCCCCTCCCCCAGGTCAGTTCCACCTATCCTAAGCATGATTGCACAGGAGTAAATCCAACTGACCTCAAAAAGCATGCAAGTGATCAAAGCTGCCCTCCCCTCCTATCCCCTTCCTCTTGCCCCTTCCCTCCCCCTTTGTTCACCCCTTCTTTCCCTCCCAATCCCCTCTTTCCCCCTCCTCCATAGTCAATTTTACCTATCCTAGGCATGATTGCAAAGGAGTAAACCCCTCTGAACTCAATAAGCATGCAAATTATCAGACCTGCCTTTCTCCTCCTTCCTCTCTCCTCTCCCTTCCTCCTCCCTTCTCCCTCTACTCCACTCTTCCTCTTCCTCCTCCTCTGCCCACTCCACCCCTCCCTCCCCATGGTCAGTTTTACCTATCCTAAGCATGATTGCATGGGAGTAAATCCCACTGAACTCAATAAACATGCAAATGATCAAACCTGCCCTGCTTCTCACCTTCCTGCCTGCTCCCATCCCTTTTGTCCCCTCCCCATTCTCTGTGGTCAGTTTCACCTATCCTAAGCATGATTGAAGGGGAGTAAATACCACTGAACTCAATAAGCATGCAAATGATCAATCCATTATCAGCAAGCTTGCACAGGATCACATTTCTTACCTCCTGGATTAAAAAGCAGAGAAATTCACTAATAGGCAAAAATCGTTGTGGTTTAAGAACGTACCTATAGACAACAGATATTTCTATCAAACTGTAAAAAGCAGGGAAATTGGGCAGCTATAGTGAATGCACCAGGGGAGCAGGAGACCTGACCTCCTCTCTGAGATATTGTACTTCCCCACAAATTTGTCAAAATGCAAACACAATTTGGGTTGGTCTTTAACAGTTGGATCCACTTCCTGTGGAGCTTGGAAGATTTTGGTAACATTTGCATCTAAGCAGTGATTTCTTTTCCAACCTGTATTCATCCCAATCAAAGCTGTTTTCATTCCTCTGCTGTTTAGTTTCCACCAAATACTATGTTATTCATCTTGTTATCTGCTATTTAACATAACTTTCATCCACCCAATGAATGCAGATCAAAATTCCTGATCTCTATGTATGGATGTGAAAGTTGGACAGTGAAAAAAAGCAGATAAGAGAACAATCGACTCATTTGAAATGTAGTGTTGGAGGAGAGGTTTGCGCATACCATGGACTGCGAAAAAGACAAATAATTCTGTATTAGAACAAATTAAACCAGAACTGTCATTAGAAGCTCAAATGATGAAAGTGAGGTTATCATACTTTGGACACATCATGAGGAGACATGATTCACTAGAAAAGTTAATTCACTCATAGGCAAAAAAAACCTTGCAGTTTAAGAATGTACCTATAGCCCACAGATATTTCTATCAAACTTTAAAAAGCAGGGAAATTGGGCAGCTATAGTGAATGCACCAGGGGAGCAGGAGACCTGACCTCCTCTCTGAGATATTGGACTGCCCTACAAATTGGTCAAAATGCAAACACCATTTGGGTTGGTCTTTCACAGTCCAATCCACTTGCTGTGTACCTTGGAAGAATTTGGTAACGTGCCTCTGATATGGTGAGTGGTGGCAACACCTGCCATCTCCAAAGATGGAGAATTATATTTTTGTATGTTTCTTGGTGTTCTTCTTACTTTGCTTCTTTCCTCTGTTACTAATGTTTTTATAGAGAATCTAAACCAGAAAAAGTTTCCCCTCCTTATTCATCCTAGAAATCTGTGTCAAATGTATTTTTATTAATTTCAAAGCCTTTTTATTGGTCATTGTCATGTGATGGTAATCTACAGAGAATCTAAACCAGAAATTTCCCCCCTCCTTATTCATCGTAGAAATCTGTGTCAAATGTATTTTTATTAATTTCAAAGCCTTTTTATTAGTCATTGTCATGTGATGGTGAAGACAGCCTTTTGTGTTTTATATTGGAGGTTATGTTCCATTTCTATTTTGGGTGCATTAACAGTGGAATCTGAAACTGCAGTTTGATGTAAAATCAGACTGATTACAATATGTTGCTACTTCAGGAATGACTCTAGCTGTTGGAAAAAAGAGGATGCATGTTTTCAGCCTGCTATGTTTAAACCACTTCATTTAAGGCAAGGTGGGCACGGTCAATTAAAAACATAGAGCACACGTAGAATTTTGATAGAATATATTTCACCTCCCACTGTTTTATCATGTGCAAATTGAGACACTCCTGAGGTCCACTGGAGACTATTCTGCAGAAGTCAGTGCCATTATTATGTTTGGAGTTTTTTTAGTGTAAATTTTGCAAAGTGTTGCTGTACTTCACATATTCACAGAAATAGAAACAAAAGAAAATGATTTCCTATAGGAAACTTCACTAAAATTGCAAAGGAAATCATAGATATTCAAAGTGACCATCTCAACTATATCAACTGTCTTCATAATATTGGTTCCTCCCTGTTAAAACAAGATCAGCACAGCACATGTCTTGTTTCTGTTAGGTGTTGCCACCACTCACCATATGCTCAGAGGTACATGTTACCAAATTCTTCCAAGGTACACAGGAAGTGGATTGGACTGTGAAAGACCAACCCAAATGGTGTTTGCATTTTGACCAATTTGTAGGGCAGTACAATATCTCAGAGAGGAGGTCAGGTCTCCTGCTCCCCTGGTGCATTCACTATAGCTGCCCAATTTCTCTGCTTTTTAAAGTTTGATAGAAATATCTGTGGGCTATAGGTACATTCTTAAACCGCAAGGTTTTTTGCCTATGAGTGATTTTCCCTGCTTTTTAATCTGGCAGGTAAGAATTGGGATCCTGTCCAAGTTTGCTGAGAATGGTTTGATCATTTGCATGCTTATTGAGTTCAATGGGATTTACTCCTAAGCAATCTTGGTTAGGATACGAAAAACTGACCATGGGGGGAGGAGGAGTGGGAGTGGGAAGGGGAAGAAACATATTGGAGGGGGGCAAAGGAAGGGGGAGGCAGGTTTGATCATTTCCATGCTTATAGAGTTCAATGGTATTCACTTCCGTGCAATCATGCTTAAGATAGGTAAAACTGACCATGGGGAGGAGGAAGGGGAAGGAGGGGATTGGGAGGGATTGGAAGGGGATGGGGAGGGAGGGGATAGGAGGGAAGAGACTGGAGGGTGGGTTTGATCATTTGCATACCTTTTGAGTTCAATGGGATTTATTTCTATGCAATCATGCTTGAAAATGGAAATGGACTGCCTTCAAGTCAATCCCCACCTATGGTGACCCTTTGAATGGGGTTTTCATGGTAAATGATATTCAGAGATGGTTTCACCATTGCCTTCCTCTGAGGCTAAGAGGCAGTGACCGGCCCAAGGTCACGCAGTCAGCTTCATGGCTGTGTGGGGATTCAAACCCTGCTGTCCCAGGTCGTAGTCCAACACTGACCCAGGGAAGAGGCAGGGAGGGGAAGAGGATGGGGAGGGTTTAATCAAAATAGCACTCCACTTACCTGGGAGTAAGCCCCACTGAATTCAGTGTGATTTACTTCTGAGTAGACATTTTCCTCCTTCCCTTCAAAAATCATTGCAAGCATACAGAAGCTCTGCTCCAGTAACCTTGGAGTATGCCCCACTGAACTCAATGGGATTTACTTCTGAGTAGACAATTTTCCTCCTTCTTTCCCTGAAGCTCATTGCTAGCACACACATGCTCCGTTCCACTTACCTGGGAGTAAGCCCCACTGAACTCAATGAGATTTAGTTCTGAGTAGACATTTTACCACCTTCCTTCCCTCAAGCTCACTGCTAGCACAAAGAAGCACCACTCCACTTACCTAGGACTAAGCCCCACTGCACTCAATGGGACTTACTTCCGATTACACTTTTTAAAAATTGCAGAGTTCTTCAAAGCTCCCCCTCCATTTTTTTACTCTTTCCTTCCCTCAAACTTGATTGAGCGAATGGGGAAGACAGGCAGTGGGAGAGAGCACAGGTGACCTTGGGCCAGTCACTGCTTCTCAGCCTCAGAGGAAGGCAATGGTAAACTCCCTCTGAATACTGCTTACCATGAAAACTCTATTCATAAGTCAGGATCAACTTTAAGGCAGTCCAACACAACAACATGAGAACATAGGCAAACTGCCCTCCTTTTTTCCGCCTCCCCAACTGTTTCTTCTAAGGGGCTGGAATCCTAATCCTTCTTACCTGGGACTAAGTCCCACCGAACTGAATCGGATTTACTTTAGATTTACTTTCCCTCAAGTTCACTGCTAGCACAGAAAAGCACAGCTCTACTTACCTGGGAGTAAGCCCCACTGAACTCAGTGAGATTTACTTCTGTGCAGACATTTTACTGCCTTCCTTCCCTTCAAGCTCATTGCTAGCACACAGAACCTCCACTTACCTGGGAGTAAGCCCCACTGAACTCAATGGGATTTACTTCTGAGTAGACAATTTTCCTCCTTCCTTCCCTGAAGCTCATTGCTAGCACACACATGCTCCGCTCCACTTACCTTTGAGTAAGCCCCATTGAACTCAGTGTGATTTACTTCTGAGTAGACTTTTTCCTCCTTCCCTTCAAAATCATTGCAAGCACACAGAAGCTCTGCTCCACTTACCTGGGAATAAGCCCCACTGAACTCAGTGACATTTACTTCTGAGTAGACATTTTACTGCCTTCCTTCCCTTCAAGCTCATTGCTAGCACACAGAACCTCCACTCCACTTACCTGGGAGTAAGCCCCACTGCACTCAAAGGGACTTACTTCTGAGTACACTTTGAAAAAATTGCAGAGTCCTTCAAAGCTCCCCCCCATTTTTTACTCTTTCCCACTCACCTCCATTCTGCTGCTGCTTTCTCCCTCCATCTGCCATTTTTTCTCTTGCGCGTGTGCTTCCTCACACAGAGCAAGCTCAGCAGAATGCCAGTGTGAGTCACATGTCTGTTGCCCACCAATCACAGGAGCAGACTTCCCCTGCTTCCTCCAAGTAACTGGAAGGGGAGGGGGAGGGAGAGTGAAATGAAAGAACTCTTCTGCACATGCGGTACATTATGATCAACTGTAATGTATTTTTTAATAAATTAATTAAAAACAAACCATTCCATTTTTTTATGATGAATGATGATGAATGATGAATGATGAATGATGAATGATGAATGATGATGATGACAGACGAAGTACTGTGTTTGGGGCAAGCTCGGGGATTTGATGAGGGATACCTTACAGTCATCTCTGAGTTGTAATCAACGACAACAGATTATGACAATTTCTCAAGAAAAAAGTCCAAACGGCTTCTAGTTTGTTTCTCTCTCATTTTTCACTTTAACCTGTGGATTCTCCGTGGGGGGGTTGTGTATCACCAAGAAAACTTCCAGAGTTGTAGAGCAAGCGATTCTGAATCCAACAGTATAAGACTTGTAAGTTTTTGTTTTGAATTGGGACTATACAAAGCACCAGAAAGGGGTGTGCGGGGGTATTTTCATTTAACATGGTAGAACGCAAAAAATCCCTACTGACTATAGTATACAGCCACTCTCGTGGCTGTATAATAATGCTGGGGAAAACAGAAGAAAGTAGAAAAAGAGGAAGACAAAATAAGAGATGGATTGATTCCATAAAGGAAGCCACAGACCTGAACTTACAAGATCTGAACAGGGTGGTTCATGACAGATGCTCTTGAAGGTCACTGATTCATAGGGTCACCATAAGTCATAATCGACTTGAAGGCACATAAAAACATCCACTTCAATGTAAAGGAAATGGCAAAACAATGTAACAAAATGGTGTTAATTAGGCATCATTTTTAGGACTTAAAAACACCACCAACAACTATGTTGCATTATATCTATCCCATGTTCCGGGTCTGCTCAGAACCAGACGGAAACTGGGGGGCGCAAGGTTCCTACCGACCTTCGACTGCTGTTATGTAATGCCAGGTCTGTGGCTCAGAAAACCTCGCTCATCCATGATATGATCTTGGATGGGCACGCAGACCTGGCATGTATTACGGAGACTTGGCTGGATGAAGCCTCTGCTCCAATTCTTGAGGCCATGTGTCCGCCAGGTTTCCGTTATGCACAGCAGCCGAGGGTGGGAAGGCGGGGAGGGGGTGTGGCAGTCATCTATCGAGAGTCCTTGGTTTTTGCCAGACCTCCCCTCCATAGGACTCAAATTGTTGATTGCGTGTACTGGAGGTTGGGCCCAAAGGGCAGTTTAGGGATCTTGCTGGTGTACCGCCCACCCCGCTGCACCGCAGATTCCCTGGCCGAGGTGCTAGAGGTGGTCTCGGCTGTACGGGCATTGTCCCCAGAGCTGGTAGTGCTGGGTGACTTTAACGTGCATGCCGAGGCCGCTCTCATAGGAGCCCCTCGGGATTTCCTGGAAACCATGGCTTCCTGGGAACTGTACCTAAGTAATACTGGGCCCACCCATGTAGCCGGTCATGCTCTCGACCTAGTATTTGTCATGGGAGAGGAGAGAAGTGGTCTGAAGTTGGGAGTGATTCATGCCACTCCTGTGTCATGGTCAGACCACTACCTGGTAAATATGGACTTCTCGTTGCCATGCCCCCTCCGCAGGGGTGAAGGACCTATTAAAATGGTCCGCCCCAGATGCCTGATGGATCCGGATGGATTCCTGACTGCGCTTGGGGAATTGGAACCTGCTGAAGGTCGCCCGGTCGAAACCCTGGTGAAGGAGTGGAATGTGGGGATCACCAGGGCATTAGACCAGGTGGCTCTGAAACGTCCTCTCCCCCTGAATAGAACTCAGCTAGCTCCATGGTATACACCGCGGTTGCGTAGCTTGAGACAGGAGGTGAGACGACTAGAGCGCCGGTGGCAGAAATCCCGCTCCGAAGATGTCCGGACACAGGTTAGAGCAGCAGTAGCTGCCTACCAAGTGGCAATAAAGGTAGGAAAGAAGGCTTTCTTTGCTGCCTCTATTGCGTCTGCGGAGTGTTGTCCCAGGAGGCTGTTCCAGGTGGTCCGAAGCCTGGTCGGTCCAGTTGCTCAGGAACCCTTGGAACAGTCAAAGGCCTCCTGTGACCTATTAGCAAAACACTTCGCTGATAAAATCGAACACTTATGGAGCTCGATCCCGCGCGCCGTGGATACAGTCGATGAACCAGAGTTGGCCAGTTGCAAGCCGGTAAATTGGGATCGGTTTCGGCTTCTCCCTTCTGAGGAAGTGGACAAGGTGCTTTCATCTGTGAAGCCAACCACTTGTCTTACTGATCCTTGCCCTTCGTGGCTCCTTGTGAGCTGCAGAGAGAAATTGGGCGAGGGGATCAAAGCGGTGGTAAACGCATCCTTGAAAGAGGGTGTGATGCCATCAGCCTTCAAGGAGGCAATTGTAAAGCCCATCTTAAAGAAGCCCTCCTTGGATCCCCAAGTGTTCGATAACTTCCGCCCAATTTCGAATCTACCATTTCTGGGCAAGGTCATTGAGCGAGTGGTGGCCAACCAGTTGTCAGCACACTTGGATGAAACGGATTATTTGGATCCATACCAATCGGGTTTCAGGACTGGTCACGGAACTGAAACAGCCTTGGTCGCTCTGGTTGATGATTTGAGGAGGGCATTAGATAGGGGAGAATCCACCTTTCTTGTCCTCCTCGATCTCTCAGCGGCTTTTGATACTGTCGACCACAGTATCCTTCTGCTTCGCCTGGAGGGATTGGGAATTGGAGGCACTGTATTACAGTGGTTCCATTCCTTTCTCTCCGACAGGTACCAACAGGTAGTGTTGGGGGAGGAGGTATCAGACCCTTGGCCTCTCAATTGTGGTGTGCCACAGGGCTCTATCCTCTCTCCCATGCTATTTAACATCTATATGAAGCCGCTGGGAGCAATCATCAGGAGATTTGGGCTGCAGTGTCATCAATATGCGGATGACACTCAGCTCTATCTCTCGTTTAAATCTTCACCAGAGTTGGCTGTGGAAACCTTGTCCAACTGCCTGGAATCCGTGAGTGGATGGATGGGAAGGAACAAGCTGAAGTTGAACCCTGATAAAACCGAGGTACTACTTGTGGGGGACAAGAGAAGGTTGGGTGACATTGACCTGAAGTTCAATGGGGTGAGTTTACCCCTAAAGGACCAGGTCCGCAGCCTTGGGGTTGTGCTTGATTCCAGGCTGTCCATGGAGCCTCAGATTTCGGCAGTGAGCCGGGCAGCCTGGTACCAACTACACCTCATACGAAAGCTGCAACCCTACCTTCCTGTTCATCAGCTCCCACTGGTGGTACACGCCCTGATCACCTCTCGTTTGGACTACTGTAATGCGCTCTACGTGGGGTTACCCTTGAAAACGGTCCGGAAATTACAACTGATACAAAATGTGGCGGCTCGACTACTTACGAATAGTCGCCGCCGAGATCACATCACACCAGTGTTGTTCGACCTACACTGGCTTCCAGTTGTTTTCCGAGCCCAATTCAAGGTGTTGGTATTGACCTTTAAATCCCTATACGGTTTCGGCCCAGTTTATCTCACGGAGCGCCTTCAACGCCACCAATTATGCCGCCCAGCAAGATCGGCCACACAGGGCCTTCTCTCAATCCCGCCAACAAAAACAGCCAGATTGGCGGGTACAAGGGAGAGGGCATTCTCAGTGGCGGCCCCCACTCTTTGGAACTCCCTCCCACAAGATCTCCGGCATGCCTCTTCCCTAAATGTATTTCGGAAAGCCTTAAAGACCTGGCTTTTTCAGCAGGCCTTCAGGGTATCCGGGGAGGGTTAATCGATATAATTGTAATGCCTCCTACCCAGTTTTAATATTGTTGTTGCAGATCTATTGTTTTTATTGTATTACTGTATTTTATTAATTGTATTTTAATAATTTTGTAAGTCGCCTAGAGTGGCCATTGGCCAGATAGGCGACGAAGAAATTAAATTTATTATTATTATTATTATTATTATTATTATTATTATTATTATTATTATTATGTTAATGAATAGTTATTTTCATTTCTGACCACAGACAAACTGCGGGAATGTCTGCTTTGTTCTCCATTTTTGTCAGAATTCTTCATCTTCCCAAAGTGCAGTTAGCTCCGTTCATTGTAATAGATGGCTAGCCTGTCAATAAATATGCCAGATTAAAAGAGGCAGCCTTCTTAGAAGGTGTCCTTTCTCTTTATGATGGGAAGAAACCTCTATCAAGAACACACTTAAATGTTAAATTGTTATTTTGCTTCTGAGCCCATGCCATCAAATTATAGAGAAATTCACTGAAAATAATGATGATGATAACCTCAACCCTTACAACTCAAGGACGAAATCACTTGGCTGGCAATACCCTAGGTTGGGTGCTTGAAAGGGTTACTTTAAATTCAAAGTAATCTTGTTCATTGGGTGTTTTAGTCTAGATATACCAGCTGCTAGCAAAGAAAATGGAACACTGAAAAAATGTGTTGAGACAGATGTGCAGGCATCTCTCCTCCTTCTCCTTGTTATTTAAAGTAATGAGAGCATTTGCAAGGACACTGATAACATCATTAATTTTAATAATTGTACATCTATTATATTTTAATAGGAGACTGTGTTGCACTCAATTTGTAACACATAAGCATTAAATAATTCCTTGGATAGGCAAAGTGTAGATATTTTGCTTTCACTGTGAATTTTAGAAGAGTTGTGTGAATCTGTGGTTGTGAATGCAACAAAGAATTCTGCAACTGTTTAAAGACTAACAAATTGATGCAGTGGAGATAGGGTTGCCAGGTCCATGACCTGAGACTGATCCTGTATCTTTAGGAGAAGAAAAAGTCAGCCAAGTGCAGGTGTTCTTGCAACACTATAATGAGAAAAACCACAAGGTGGAATTTTCCCTTCCCCCTGCACAACGTTTAAAGATACAGAAGACCTCTTGGAGGCCGGGCCTGGCAACCAAGAGGTCTTCTGTATCCTTAAAAGTTGTGCAGGGGGAAGGAAGAAGTCTACCTTGTGATGTTTCCCATTACAAAGTTGCAAGAACACCTGCACTTGGCTGACTTTCTCTTCTCCTAAAGATACAGGATCAGTCTCAGGTCATGGACCTGGCAACCCTAAGTGGAGGGATTGTGTGCTTCATCAAAAGACTGCCCCAGCCCCTCCCTTTTAGCTCTTAAAAGAAGCTGTTGCTTGGAAGGTATGTGCTTAAGAGGTATCACCACTGGGGAAGTAATGGGGGTGGGAGAAAACAAGGTTAAGGTCAACTTGGTCCAGACATTCTGTCTGGTTGTCTTGGCCCCTGTCTAATTTGCAGGAGAGCTGGAATAGGTGAGAGCAAGGAAAATTTCTTTCATTTCCACCTAGTCCCTCCTCGCTGACTATTGCTACTGTCAGATGAGTGAAAGGACTGGGTAGCCAAGCCAAAGTGTCCTAATTTCATCATCTAGCAGAGCAGCAACTGGGAGTCATTGAGAAGGGAATGAATACTCTTAACATCTAACTCCTGTTTTCTACATTAATGCTGCTGCAGGAGCTACAACATCTGTCTACAGCCCAGAAGAAGAAATCCTGTCCCCTTTAACAAATAATATGCTCCTGGTTCAGCAAAAGATACAATTATACACTCCAGGTTTAGGCAGCAGTGAGAACAGGAGGAGCAGCTGAGAAACCCTAAAGGGTAGGGAGAGCCTTTAGAATCCAGCATGTCATGTTCACATTGTTTTGCCTCCAGAAAACAGTGATACCCACTCTAGAAGTTGCAGCATCCATCCTTGACATTTTTGAGGGGAACCTGTCCTACTAGGACTCTGATATCTACTACAAGGTTCTGGCCTTGACAGCCATGTCTGGGAGGTGGGAGATATCCCTTGGGCCTGTTGCAGATAGTAGGTCAGAGGGATACCCAGCTTAGTAACACCAAAGGGGACTTCCCCTTGGGTGTTGCCCTTGCCATGACCCCGAAGTGGCATTACCTTTCCTTTCAGTCAGGAGGACAGCTGGGAAATGTTGGATTCTCCATGTGAGAGGAGTAGAGATAATTGCTTTTTCTATCCCAATCTCATACACTTCATTATTTCACAGATGAAAATAGGGACATGTATAGTACCCCCATTCTCACTCTGAGAGTCCATCCCAACCGATGCCACATCTTTTCCATGTTGTATGATGTATTCAGTCACACTGCAGTAGGTTAGTCTGTCTAGCTCCAGAAGCAGATGTATTAACAAACTTAATATAACCACTTTCTTTTTTAATAAATCAAGAATATTTAATAGAATGTTTAATCTCAAAATGGAACTGCTTGTAATTATAGAATAATTGCAACTCAGACGCAGCCAGTCATGTTAATTAAATGTGAATTAATCAATTAATTTACATTCACTATCTGGAAAGTCATTTTTGGGACAATTAAGATGAAGCTAATGCAAATATGTTCATTCTAACAATTGT
This sequence comes from Rhineura floridana, assembly GCF_030035675.1. Lineage (NCBI taxonomy): Eukaryota > Metazoa > Chordata > Lepidosauria > Squamata > Rhineuridae > Rhineura > Rhineura floridana. The sequence goes on along the minus strand of NC_084480.1, from coordinate 187,145,480 downwards.
TTTTAAATCCCCCAAAGATACCTGAAACTAGGGGCGGTCCTTAGTAAACAGGGACAGTTGGAGCATATGCCACTTAAAAAATTAATGTGCAAAGAGTAAGATTGCCTAGAGTGACCACTTTCCTATTGTCAGAAAGGAGGAAATGCATCAGAAAAGAGAATGAAAGAAGGCAAGATTTGCATAAGATAATATATATGTATTGATGCAAGATTATAATGACTATAATTTAAATAAAAAATTAATACAGCTCACCACAGAGGGGAAGGCTGGGACCAGGTGCCTGCTCAGTATGCTGTCCATCGGCAACGTCAAGGCCCCTACTTGCCATCCTTCTAGTTCTTTATCTCTAAATCAGACTTGGACTAGACAGCCCTTCAAATAGAGGACTGTCCTAGGGTTGCAACATGTGTCATCCAATGTGCACTGCAATACTGCAATACCCAAGATAAACTTTTAGCATGTGTAGGCATATGATCATCCTGCATCTTCTTCAATATTCATCTAGCTGTCCTTTGCTGTCACTAATATAATGAGTTGGACTCCCATATTACTGGAACAGGGGAAGAAATATAGGGAGCTTCTCTTTGGCCCACATATCTACAAATAGAATATTTTTTTAAGCTGTCATGCAGCATGAAGCTAGCATTCCATGGGGGCAAGGGGGAGGCACAGTGGTTGCGAGGTGAATGAGGATGGCAGACAGTTTGCAAGCAAGGTGGGAGACCAAGGCAGACCAGGCAAGCCACAGTGGAACAGTTAGGACAGCCCAATGGTGCTCCTCATCAACCATCCCACTCTGCTGTTGCTGTTGATGCCCCTCCCAGCAGCATCAGTGGCAGACGGCAAGCAGGAGGGAAGTAGCTGGAGAGAAGGATGGTTGCTGAGGCACTGCCCCGGCTACTCCCCACTGTCCCTGTGTTCCTCACCTTGGCCAGCCATTTCCCTCCTCCTCACAGGAGAAGGTCTAAAGGGGAAGAGAGGATGTTTGGTGACCCATTGGGGGGTGACCTGTTTGGGAGTCCGTGTGTGTGTTTGAGAGTCCTGGGGAGAGTTGGGAGTCTGTGTGTGTGTTTGGGAGTCCCTGGTTGCCAAGTGGAGGATTGGCAAGCAGAGTTATTCAGAAGGGCTTCTGAGTGGTTTAACAAAACAACAACAAAGAGCCATATCATTATGGAAATTCTCCAGGATAGCTTGTTTTTTAATATACACTTTTTTTCTTCTTCACTGCTTTTCATTGTTTTGTGTTTTATTAGGAAGCTGTGAGAAATCCTTAACTGGAGTGGTAAACATCCATCTATTTTTGAGTTCACACAATATGTCTATTGCATTCTGAAGTCATGATTACTAGATGAAAAAAGAAACTTTGAGCAACATTTCTGATGTACTAGTTATAAAAGGGATGACTTCTTTTAAAGAAGACATTACTAGGGATGGAGGAGAAATTCATTTGGTCTGAATTCTGAGGTGAACAGACCTAAATCGCTGGTCCCAAATTTATATGTGGATTGGTTTGGACCACAACTGACAAGCAGATTATGCACTTCTCCAAATTTTGCAGTGTAGTCTCAGTTAAAAGAAAGAATAGAATGGTCCTATGATTTGAGGGTATGTGAAATTGACAAGCATCAGAAATTGTCTGATCCATCCATCCCTAATGATTACACATAACTGTTACATACAGATAAAGAAAGATAAACATGGATATATGTTCCAAGTATTCTAACATCCAGGAGAAATGCCTGATATATCACGGAGTAACTGTACATCCAATAGGTTGATATTATTTCAGCGTAATTGTACATCCCATAGGTGTTTGCAAGCCAAATGCATTTTTTCATTTCTCTGAAAAATAAAATTCCTTGCTTAGAATGCATGCCTAAGCTCCAGAATTACCTTTTCAGAGATGCTTTGAGAGCTGTCCAGGCTCAAAGAAATAAATTGCTTCTTTGTGAAGTTCCATTTATTAAAATTGCTTTTAAGGCTTTTGGCCAAATTATATACATTTCTAAAAAAGATGTTGTACTTTAAACCTTCTGGGTTTTTTTAGCACCAATACTAGGGCTGATTCAAATGCTCTGTCACTGCGGTGATGCTGATGTCTCAAGTCATTGTATGCCAGCTCAGAGTTCACGTGTGTCTGTGTTTTTTAAAAGCATCACTCAATAAAAACCACGTACCATCTGAGTTTCTCTGTTATTTTTTTTATATAAATGTGCATGGCACTAACAAACTCTGTAAACAAAACCACAAAAATACCAGCCTTAAAGAGCTTACAATCTAAAACAGACAGTTAGGAAGACAACAGGGGATGAGGTTAGAAAGGGATAAAGCTTTTAAAGGGATGCTTCTGGAATTCTCACCCTAATTTCTGCATGGGTTCTGAATGACCTGGTGTTTGTATGAAGTGAAACACCACTTTGTCTGAAGTAGTGCAACAGGGATATTTCATTGTTTTGTTTTCCGTTTCCAAATTTTGTACAGAATGCTGTGCATGCACAGGTTGTAGGGATGCTTGAGGATTTTTTTTAGTCTGCATTTTTAAGTGAACCAATACTTTTTGTACTTTCTGGCCTAACACATGGATTGGAATGCAGTGCTCCTTCCATTTGTGCACTTCTAATTTTACAACATGGGTTTCAGCTAAAGAACATATTGTTGTGCGCTACCCCAATCTCCGAGCGGTGAGATTTCCAGGGGTCCCTGCAATCGCCCAGGGTTTGGTTTCCTTGGAAAGAAGGTCAGTGGAGACTGTGGTGTCTTTATGAAATATGGTTTGTTTATTTACACACATTCTAACCTGAGCTTAGGATGGAGGGGTTCAAGGCATCAGCAGTCCAATATTCAGTTTTTCCATCAGGGTTACAGGAGGCACCCCAAAGCCATGGTGCAGAGAGCCAGTCTCTCTGCCTGTCTCCAGTTCCCAGCCTTTCTCTGACACAACTCAAAACATAAGCCTCTCCTAGGTGCCAGAAGGGGGGGGAGGCTCTCCTGAAGAGTTTCAATGACAAAAGGATCTCCCTGGCCCATTCACCAGCTGCTGGGCACCTCATAGACCCATTAACCCACCTCGCCACTCTATTAGATTAACCAAAGAAACTCATCTGACCAGCAGAGCATTTCTCACCCCCAGATGCAAGTCTCCAAATCAGAGGCTGGAAGAGGACTCATAGGAATTATCCATCTCAACCCCCCAAACTCACAATATCTATGTGTGTATTAAAAACATATTTTACTTTAAAATGCATACAAAATGTGTAATTTAGGACAAAATGCATACAAAATATGTATTTCATGAAAAAATCATTTAAAATAGTGTTTGTGTGTTTAAATCGAATACTGATGTGGAAATGAAATGGACTGATGGAAGTACAAATGTAAAACTGATCTGGATTGGAAAAAGACTCATCCAACCAACAGTTTGCCACAGCTTTTAGTTAATCTAGGTCTTCCTCCCTCAACCACTGTCACATTTCTGATACTCACATTAACAAAGCCCAGCAAAAAAAGAAAAGAAAAGAAGAAAAGAATATTGATTTTGTCATACATATTTGAATCAAGATTTCTTATGTGTGTTATCTTGTGGGAACTGAAACAGCATGGGGAGGGTTGCAATCTTGATATGATCACATGTATGATTGTATCAAGATTTTTTGTGTGCTTTACAAATGCACAAGAGTGGATATCAGTCAAGCAACACAAAAAAAATCCTGATGCAATTATACAGATGATCCATCAAGAGTGGGGATTTTCGTAGTATTGTTTCAGTAAATGCTTACTAGTAACAGAGGATGGAAAGGAAAGGAAAGCTAGGGGAAAGTATACGTATTCCAATTCTAGAATTAATAGTTAAATTGAAATTTGAATTCAAATTGGAGTGGGACACAGGGTAGAGTGAAGTCGGAAAATCAAGGCATGAAATAAGGGTAATCTGCCCATACCTACTTAATTAAAGATGGGGTAAAGGGTTAAGGGATTAAGTCAAAGGCCTTGCAGGAGAAGGTGCTCTTTGAGAAGGGATTTAGAGAGAGAGGGAACACAACAGAGAGGGAGTTTCATCATAGGAGGCAGCATAATTGTGAGTCATGAATCACAGAGCTTATTCAAATTGGAGTTGCGCCTTCATGTGTGAAAAGTTGACCAGCTCTTAGATAAAATGATCTCACAATCTGAATTTTTAATTTTTTAACATTTGCGTTGATGGTAAAGTTGAACATACATGTCAGTGTTGAGAATTTGGTGACGCATCTCAACCATAAACAATGTTTTGCCAGTTAGAAAAGCATCACTGGTTCTTGATTCATTTTGAACTTGATTCAAGGTGTTGGTACTTACAATATCCTATGCAGCTTGTGACTCGTGTACCTGAAGCAGCATCTGCTCCCATATCTACTTTTTTGCATACATAAAGAGATGCTGGCCTCTGAGTTGCCCTGCTGTCAGAGGAGGACATTTTTGGTGGTGGCATCTAATTATGGAATCTTCTCCCCAAGGATGTTCACTTGGTGCCTTTGGCACCAAGTGAAGATCTTTTTGTTCTCCTAAAGCATTTAACTGATGTCTTAATAATTTTTATTTCATTTTATATTATTCTCTTTATTGTTTTAATATTGTAAAACACCCTGGAATCTTATGATGAAGAGTGATATAGAAATTCATTACATAAATAAATATGTGGCCCTTGTGATTATCTCCTTGGGGATACAGGGAAATGTAAAAGGGACCCAGTTCTTCAAGCTTCTTCTGTCTTTCTTACCTGCAGGGACAATCAATTGGTGCGAGCCTTCCATGGGCCACATTCACACTGTACATTTATTCCACTATTGTTCCACGTGAAACAATCATAGCTTCCCCCAAAGAATCCTGGAAAGGGTAGTTTGTGAATGGTGTTGACAATCAATACCTCTCCCCCAGGAACTCTGGGAATTGTAGCTTTGTGAGGGGAATAGGGGGTCTCCTAACAACTCTCATCATCCTTCACAAACTACTATTCACAGGATTCTGTGGGAGAATCCATGACTGTTTCAAGTGGAATAATAGTGGAATAAACATACAGTGTGAATGCAGCCAAGGTCTAAACAGGCAGAGCTGAGCTAGAATATGTAGCTTGGCTCCTTGTGTGCTAAAAATGTACAAAGTAATCAATGTTTTAAATCCCTATAAAACTAGTTAATATAGCTATATTTAACATTTTTAATATGTCATATTGAATATGTCATATGCTACACAGATTTCTTTCCCTTGCTACTTGTAGTTGTCTGGAACCTTGGCTTTGAAGGCTAAATAAGCACATACTGAAAATTAGACAAGCTCTAAATAAGCAGTAATACAGCTGGGCATAATGGTAATATTTTACTGATATCTGTAATGTAAAGAGCCATTCATGGGTCAATGATTTGTTGTTCTGTTCTTTTCCTGTTAACACCAAATTTCCCCAGATTGTATCTCTGCCTCCTCCAAACGGTAACTGGGTAACATAATGGCAGATTTCAGTGAAATGATGTTTGTTGGAGAAAATATTGTGATTAGGAACTATAGCTACCAGTGGCAGCTGATGCCCGCTAGCTCTGGTAGGGCTGCTACAGAGGTGTGGCTAAGGAGGTCATGGGGCATGGCCAAGTTCTGGTTTTCTCTCCATCCTCCTCCCTTGCAAGCATACTGTGTACACTTAAGCTTTGCAGTTTTACAAATAGCACCTAACTAAACTGTAAAGTGTCTTACTTTGTTTCAGAAGGGGTCCCTGCTGTCATAGTTGCTCCTCTGCTCGAAAAAAAAGTTGTGTGGCCTCTCCTTGTTCTGTTTCTTTCCCTGTCCTCCTACTTTGCAAATAAACAGTGGACCCTTAAACACTGCAGTTTTAGTAATACTTTGCACCTAGCAGAGTGTTAGTCCTATGCTCTCATGAGTGTGCACACAGTGAAGTCATACTGCCTCAGTAGTGAACAGAAACTTAGATCTCCGCTCATTCAGCAATGGTCTCCCAATCCTGTTTAAACACACACACACACACACTGAGTGAAGTCCTGGAAACTCACACTACAAAAGGCTGTAGCCCTATGCTTGTCCTCATGAATAAGCCCCACAGTGGGGTTTACTTACTTCTAAATACAATGGATAGAATTGTGTTAGTAACCAACAGTGCTTGGAAAGTTCATTTTAAAAAGGAACAAAATAATTCAGTTCAAGTTCATCCAAATACAGTTTTAGTTCATAATAATTTCTGCCTGTCACACAGCTGTTAAAGGCACAAGAGTGCTGCTCTCCCCAGTGTCAACCCTAAACCATGCAAAGAACTCAAGCAAAGAGTAAAAACTTGGGAAACTTGATATAGTAATATATTTTTAAATTAAAACATACGCAAAATGATCATCTGTAATTGTATAAATGTAATGATCAGAGTGTTGGACTAGGACCTGGAAGACGAAGGTTTAATTCTACACCCACTTACTGAAAACTGTGGAACTTACTTCTAACTAAAATGAATGGCATTACTACAGTTATTGTCAGCCAACATGAATCTCCCCAGCCCTTGGACAATAAAAAGGCTTAGTCTGGCCCATGAAGAAACCAGATTCTCCACCCCTCTTGTGATGCCAGCCAAACATTTTTAGGGGTGGTTTGCCACCAAGAATCTCCTCTCACGTCCCTTCCCATACAATAAATAGGGCCCAGTCTGGCCTATGAAGAAAGTAGATTCTACCACCCCATGTCAACCAAACATGCTTTTGGGGTAGTTTACCATCACTCCTCTCACTTGAAATGTCTATATATAGGGAAGTGATGAACCCAGATGTTGAATAATGAAGTCACAGAGTTATATTTCTGATTTTCAAGACTGGTAAGTGGGCTAGCCACACATAAGTTTAAAAAAAAAAAAGATTGTGCTTGCTACTGCTTTAACCTGGCACTTGCAAAATGAGGGGAAAGTAATTTTGTCTCAGAGAAAAGCACCAAGCAGTTTGCAAATGTATGCATCTGATTGGCTCAGTTTGAAATGCATGCCTCTGAGTAGTTGTGGAGGCTCTTCATAGCCCTGCACTATTGCTAATGAACTTTCAATGCATTTCTGAGGGACTTCTGATTGGTTAGAGTTTATTCCAAGGGAAATAAAATCAAAATTGTGGTACAGAGGGTCCCCTGTCCTCCCTAGGTCACTCCTACTGGAATTTATTTTTTAAAAAATACTTTAACCCCTGGAGGCAGGGGTGGGACCATAAGGTTGATTGTGATTGGCTGTGCTGTCAGAGATTATTGGCCAGCACAGGAGATGGAGCAAATCCAGAATATCTTCAAATGTGAGGTAATGTGCTGGATATGAATGTAAGGAACAGAAAAGGGACTGGGTTATAGCTTTTGGGGCATTGGGAGTTTAGGTTGGGCAGTGCCCCACCTGTACTTAGTGAGGTCCCTCCACTGATAGCTACCCAGAAATGATTTTAAGATTTTATTGGAAATGTCAGTTCACGTGCTCTGCAATGAAACACAAGTTTGGTGTTTGAGATTATTAGGATGAGGAAAATTATTCGGAAAATAAAATACTGAGCACTGTTGTAACAAGAGGTGATGGTTGTGGCCACCCCCAGTTTTTGCTTCTAATTTGTTGGACTAAATGGAGTGTTGGCCATCTCTGATCCAGCCAGGTGGTTCTTATGTTTGTTAGATGTTCATTTTCCATCTCTTCATTTGCAAACTTTGAGCATTTGCAAAACTATTTCCTGAAACTCACTTTCAGGGCATTATTCCATGATTTTACATTTCTCTATGGATATTTATAAAGAGAACTTCACAGGTGGGATGTAGGGATAAGTCTGTCAGTTTCAGTCCTCTCGGTTTCTCACTTTTCCAGTTTTAAATTCAGTTCTCCACATTTCTGCAGCAATTTGCATTTTTTTTTTAAAAAAAATCCTCATGAAAATTCTTTGGCATTTTAGGGCAAATTTCTCCTAATAGAGACATTTTTATATGCAGTTTTGATTAATGTACACATTTTTTCAAGCATTTTCTCATAATATAAAACATGTTTTATTTTCACTAATATATTCATTTTAATGCACACTTTCCCCTAGTATATGGATTTTTTATAAAAGTTGTTTGGCTAGACTCTAGAGAACTGCATTGCAGAATTCAGATAAGTGCAAATTTGGAAGGATGGTTGTGTTTTTGTTCTTATATTGTTTCAGAAAGTACAAATGTTATGGATTTGTCTTTAAATGTGAACTGAATTGAGTTTCTCCCCCATTCCTAGTGGGATTCTGAATGACAACTTCCTACTTGGCTTGGACTCTCTGATGCTATCCCAAGTGTGATTTGTGTCTGGAAGCTTTTCCAAAAGTCACTCCAGCTAGAAAGTCTCCCTCCACCACCGCCAGTGTGAATTATCTGATGAATGGTAAGTACAGTTACTAAAGAAACCTTTTTCACACAAAGCATGTGTAAGGTTCTTCACCTCTGATGATGAACAGATGTTGAACGAACACAAAAGGGTTTTAGACAGGACATTTAAAAGAGTTTCTCTCCTTTATAGATCTTCTGATCCTTTAAAAAAGTAGTGCTTCAACTGAAACTTCCATCATATATGTTTGCTGTGCCACCCAGATTGATTTTATGACAGACAATGTTATTCTAGGGTAGCCTGTCCCAACCTTTGGGTCCCCAGATGTTGCTGGACCACAGTTCCCATAATTCCTGACCAGTGGTCATGCTGGCTGGGGCTGTTGGGAGTTGTAGTCCAGCAGCATCTGGGGACCCAAAGGTTGGGAAAAGCTGTTGGGTTTAGTGAAATTATTTTGGGGATGAATGGATGGATGGATTCATATTTGCTGAGGAGTGTTGTTGCTGGTTCTCATGGCTCTGTAGAATATTGTAGGAATACCTCAGATAGAAAATTTGTCAAATTCGTTATGTTACAGTTTATTTCTATGCCGCCTTTTGGCCAAAAAGGCCTTAAAGTTGGCTCACAAAAAATAAACACAAATACAAAATACACATCAGAAAATAACAATGCAGTTTACAAAAATTTAAATAACAAAATATTAACATTATTAAAAAAGCAACATCAACATATTTCAATAATCTGATAACAATCAGCACATTCCAAGTATCACCTTTAAACCTTCTCAGTGACTTCCCATAAAGTTCTGCTTACTCAGAAAATACTTATCATGGATGCTTTTTTGTTTTTTCCTTCTCACTTTTCCAAATGTGATTAGCACCTTATCAGGCAACCTCATCTCCTAATAATATCAGAGATTAATCTTCTACAATCAAGGGATACTTACTGAAGAATGTTACTGGAAAGTAGGTGGCATGAGTGTAATTGATAAGATGGGAGAAGGAAATCTAATATGGAAATCTTTTGCCTGTTTGATTTTTTTTAATGGAAAAATCCAGGTTTTTTAAAAAAGAATTTTTGTCAAGTCAGTAGTTGCTCTGTTTTTTAGCCTGCCCTCGGTGTGAAGAAGCAGCTACTTAAATTCTTCTATTTCACCCTGAAACCAAGGCTCAAGACCCTCCCTTTGGCATTAAAATTTGGATAGGACAATTCAAATCCTGCCTGGCCAGAAGTATGTTGTGGCAGAGTGGTGGCGCTACTATCACATCCACAACCCTATCACTCATACTAGCCAGGATGGAAGGTGGGAGTCAGGTAAATTGTTTTTCCACCTGTAGCTGTTGCAGTGATTGGGCCTCAATTGGGCCCCATGTGATCAAATGCCACCTCTGCCCCTCCCCAGCCTTGAAACACCAGTGGGAATCCAACCAGCAGTTCTTCCACCTAGCTACACATTTGGCAAGAGTGATGCTGATGTTGCTGTATGGATGAAGGCCATCAGAGAGACCTCCATCTAATCCAAGCCCATCCCAGTTTGGCACACAAGGGGAATTGGATTGCAGCCCACTGTGAGGATCCCTCCTCAGACCACCACCTGTCAGGTCCCTCCAGTCAGGATCCTCATTTTTTATTTGTTCTCTCACTGGCTCTAGCACAGATCTTGCAAGATCCCACTGCTAGGCAGCACCACCAGCCACTCCCTATTTCACAATATTGCCTGGGACTTTGCCTTAGTCTCCTTCTGGCTTATTGTTACTTAGTGTCTGGGTGCACTTGTAGCCCACAACCCCCCTGTATCTTTGTGCCAATAAAGCATACAGCCCTGGGTTGCCCTGGATACTTGATGATACACTATCTCTTCACCACTGCCACCATTGATACTGTTTCTCCACCTTGGTAATTACCCTGCCCACCCTTCTGGTCTGTGAAAGCCCCAGCCAAGGATCAGGCTTTTGGTAAACCAATAAAATATTTATTTATAAACACCAGGAAATAACAAGATTACTTTAGGTACATTTAACAAGCATATGGTTTCATATATTGTGTTCCTCTTTATGTTTCTAGTCATATATAATCATGGCCCTCCGTGGCGCAGAGCAGCAGTAACGCAGCCGAAGCTCTGCTCACGGCTGGAGTTTGATTCCAACGGAAGGAGGAAGTTGAATCTCCGGTAAAAGGGGTTGAGGTCCACTCAGCCTGCCATCCATCCATGGTCAGTAAAATGAGTACCCGGCGTATGCTGGGGGGTAAAGAAAGGCCAGGGATGGAACTGGCAATCCCACCCCATATATATGGTCTGCCTAGTAAACGTCACAAGATGTCACCCTAAGAGTCAGAAACGACTTGCACTACAAGTGCGGGGACACCTTTACCTTTTACATATATAATCTGCCTCAATACCAGCCAAATATAATCCAACCCACAACCAACTCCAGTCAACCCAAACTCCACAACCAACCGACCACCCTCTCTCAACTGTCATCCTCTCATTTATACCTTAAGCCATTCAAACGCTCAGCCAATCATCATCCATCATTCTCCATCATTCTAGCCCACCTACTCCCCCCTCTCACTCAATCTACTTACCATGAATACCTTAATAAACCCGCACTTACCATATTTACAGTTATCAAAATACAGGGGCATCACACCCACATCTGTTAGACCAAGCATAGACAATAAACTTGTAACACTTTTACTAATATTATTGTGTCAAAAGTACAATGTGGATCTGGATTTCTATTCCATTTCCAAATATTCATATTAAATTTGTTATTGAAAGCCTGTGAGTTCCTGACGACGCTTAACAGTTACCTAAAAGCCAGAGGTCTCTAGTTTGCCTGTCAGAAAAGACTTCTAGAAAGCTGAAACTAGACTTTGTCAAGCACTCAAGTCCCTATTTTCGGTGTAATCAATATTTACTTTAGCTGTGCATACCGTTTCTGAAAGACAGTTTATTCTAAGCTTCTCTTGCAAAATGTATTGGAAGTCGTGAAGAAACTAGGAGTGCACATTTAGTGTTAGTTAATACTTTTCTGCTTGGCGTCACTTCCTGAAGTAGTAAGAATTTCCAGGGTCACAGTGTTTGTCTAGGTTTGGTTTCCTTTGGAAAGAGGTCACTTATGGTGTTTTGTAATTGAGTTTGTATACAAATATACAGGTTAAACATAGGAAGTAACACTGTGCCAAAAAGTATCCCGCATTTTTTGGCTATTCTCCATCAGCTTATGATAAAAGAAACAGAAGGTGTACCTGACAATTTTGCCTCTGACTATTAAAGAAGCCTACAGCACTCCTTCTGGCTCCATTATCCTTCTCCTGACTAAACTTCCAATCTTATAATAATAAAATAGCTAAAATGAAATCAGTCCATTTTGTTGTAATTATTCTAGAAATCAAACAAAAATAGTCTTTGTCTTAGCATTGCTGCACAGCCAGTTGCCATGAGATTGGGAACCAAACCACATATCAATTCAAACTAGGAAGTGTGGTGATGAGGGATAAGGAGATCAAGAATCATGATATTGCCAACCCATCAAATGATTGCAAATGTTATGGGTAGCAGTGTGATGTACACAGAGCATCCTGTTCCACCAGGGCTTGGGACTCACAAGGAAAGTGGATGCAGACTTACTTAGGAGAGGTCACACAGGTGTAGTCTCTTCTGCCAAGTTTGTGTCCGCAAAGACTCAATAAGCAGGGCCACATCAGGTACGTTCAAGGTCCAAAGAATGCAGACAAAGAATGCAGCTTGACTGTGCCAGATCCATCCAGATTCAGGAAGACCTTGTCAAGACCACAGGGAGTTCCCAGTAGCTCTGCTGGCAGTCGTCCTCCCATCTGTCCATCCCACTTGCACCCCACTCAACAAAGGGCTGATATTTTATGAAGGCCTTGCCTCCCCATGAAAGCTATTTCTACAGGGGGCTGTGGATTTGAGCTCCTGTCTGCTTCTGTGTGCAGAGTACCTGGTAGATTTTTCTCTCCAGAGTCTGCTACTCAAATCATACTTCTGTTCAAATCCATTTTTCCCATTTTGTCTCTTTTCATTTATTCCTTCTGTAGTTTTTCCAAGGTGCTTTTTTATCTTCTATTTTAGCCTGCTTTTGTGTATTTTCCCACTCACTATTGTTCCTAATGCTTTCCCTTCCTTAGCAGTCAAAAATTAACCTTCCATTGCTGGGGCTGTCTTAGTGACTTGTGGCTTGGCGTGAGTGGCACCCTGCCACATCCAGGGGGAGCATTTCTTCTCCTGCCTACCTCTCTGTCTCAGCTCCTAACTCCTCCTGCTCAAAAGCAGAAGTCCCTTGCTCTCTCCTTTCTCCTTACATTCCTCTGCTCTTGTTCCCAGAAGCCGCTACCTGGTCTCCCTTTATTTTAATCTCCATCCCTCAGATACAACTTTCAAGATAAAGCCCCACCAGATCTGATAGGCTAGATAATGCCTATATCTGCCCATTGCTACTTCTCCACCTTGTGCCATCTGCTTTCTCTGTCTTTCTCCTCCTCACCCTGCCCACCATGGACCAAGCACTGAAAAAAGAAACCTTGGCTGTATCTAGAGCATCACAACTGCTATCCTGCAGCTTACCTGCCACCTTCTGGTTTATCTTTCAGACTTTGCTCAGCTCTGCATATTCTGCAAGCTGCCAGCATTCATGTGCCTACTTCTGTTTTTACTACCTCTTTTGGTGCCTGAGAAACTTACTCTAAGCAGAAGCCACATAATAACTGGAATGTTTGCCTGCTCCATTTCCTCTTTTTCTTGCCTGCCGCTATTGGCTGCTTCTCTTCCCATGCTCCTGACTGGCCCCACATGCTCCACTATGAAAGACATTGTTCCCATAACCTATTGTTGCTGCCACCTTCAATGAGAGACTTGTAACCTCTGGATATTGCCTACCTAAAAGACAGAGACTAGGCATTGTAATCACTTGATGATGCTGCCTTCCTCAAGGAGAGACTCTAGCCATTGTGACCTCTTGCTGATGCTGCCTACCTCAAGAGACTCTGGCCATTGTGCTCATTTGCTGATGCCAGCTACCTCAAGGAGAGAGGCTGGCCAATGACATCTCTCATTGTTTCTGTCCACTTGAAGGAAGAAGAGAGACATTGCCCCCAATGCCCACTCATTGCCAACCACATTCATGAGAGAGGCCCCTTTGTATGCTGTGTTTAAACAAGGGTTTCTTACACTTTCTTTTATACTCTCCCATCTTCTCAACTGCAAGTTGAACCTTTCATCAGGCAGGAAGGACATGGGATGAATGCCATCTAGCTGTTTGCAGTCATTTCCTTAATGAACCCACAAGAGTAAACAACCACAAAGGGAGGATGCAAAAACATCACCGAACCAATTCATCAACACAGCTAAACTCTTCCATCCCAGCTGCTTATTATTACAACTTGGAACTAAGAACTTGAACCTGTGCTTGTTTAGTTTCTCCTCCTTTCCAATCCATTTTCTTTTTGTGTCATGTCTTTTTAGATTGAAGCATGAGGGCAGGGATTGTCTCTTTTTTTAGTGATTTGTCAGCTGCTCTGGGAGTCTTTTCTTTTCTTTTCTAAAGAGCAGTATATTTTTTATCTAAATAAAATAAAAACTTGAGAAGGGTTCCAGTTATTCCCATAAAGAACCATGGAAAGCTCAAGCTAAATTAAAAATGGAAATTATATATATATAATAAGAGTGCTCTCTTTCAGCCCCACTGAATGGTCATCAGATAGTAAATGCTGCTTAATTAGTTTGAATTGCCACTATTGACCTGAGGCTTAATGGGGTACAATTGCCCCTGAAAGACCAGGTCCGCAGCCTTGGGGTTGTTCTTGATTCCAGGCTGTCCATGGAGGCTCAGATTTCGGCAGTGAGCCGGGCAGCCTGGTACCAATTACACCTCATACGTAGGCTGCAACCCTACCTCCCTGTTCATCAGCTCCCACTGGTAGTACATGCCCTGGTCACCTCTCGATTAGACTACTGTAATGCGCTCTACGTGGGGTTACCCTTGAAAACGGTCCGGAAACTTCAACTGGTACAGAATGCGGCGGCTCGTTTACTTACAAACAGCTGTCGCCGCGATCATATTACACCAGTATTGTTTAATCTACACTGGCTTCCAGTAGTTTTCCGGGCCCAATTCAAGGTGTTGGTGTTAACCTTTAAATCCCTATACAGTTTCGGCCCGGTTTATTTGAAGGAGCACCTCCAGCGTCACCAACTATGCCGCCCGACAAGATCAGCCACGCAGGGCCTTCTCTCAATCCCACCGACAAAAGTGGCCAGGTTGGTGGGAACTAGAGAGAGGGCTTTTTCGGTGGCGGCCCCCACTCTCTGGAATTCCCTCCCGTCCGATATCCGACATGCCCCTTCCCTGGATACCTTCCGCCGAGCCTTAAAAACTTGGCTGTTTGGTCAGGCCTTTGGGACTATCGGGATGGGCTAGTTATATACTCAATGCCCGTTACTATGTACTGAGTATGCTGCTATTTTGTTATTGTTGATTATTTGTATTTTATTGTATTTACTGTATTTACTGTATTTATTGTATTTTATTGAATTTAATATGTATGTCGCCTTGAGTGGCTTCGGCCAGATAGGCGACCTAAAAATTAAATTTACATTTACATTTATATAAGTACAACTAAATCTATTATGAGATAAAATGTTCTTAAGTACTTTAAAACACACACACATATAACTTTAGTCCCACCCCCAAAGTTTTGGGAAAGAATGTAGAATGAGCTACTGATGATTAAACAAAGAACAGTCTTCAGCAACATGTAACTGGAGGTAATTTTTTTGGGTGAGAGAGAGAATAAATGTGTTACAACATGCATGACTAAAGTACACAAAAGCTTTCCTTAGGTCATGCACAGATAAAAAAAACATATTGAGGAATGACATAAAAAAACAGCAGTTCTTGAACTACTGGAAAAGCTAGGGATAATCCTCTTTCTACATCCTTGAGTTAATATCTGAAGACGCCAGTCAGCAGAAAGTATTATCCAGGCTCTGTGCTCAAAGATATGTTTCTTTTTTGTTATTTGACTTTTGTTTCCTGAGCTCTGCAAGGACAAGCCAGCTAAAGAAGGATGTTTGAATTAGGTTAAAGGTTATTTCATCTTCAGGCATCTAAACACTGACAGGAGATGCACTGGACCTTGGCTAACAATTTGTTTCCTGAAAGCTTGCAGTATGCAACATTTTAATATGTCACCTGAAAGCTGACTTTTTGATTTTGTGCTATTTTGAGATATATGTCTTTAAGAAATTGATCTTTGCTCTTGTCATTATTCCCTGAACTGAAATCCCCTAAATAAACTAACCAAATGAAAAATGGAAAATTTACTTACTGTGAATTTCTGTTTGATGTTGGCAGTAGAGGACATTTTATGTTAGGGATAATGCCTCCCACTGGATTGACAGGCAAGGTCCAGAATTCTTTGTGTCCTTTCTAGGGGGAGGGGTTATCCCACCCTCCAGTCCAACTGGCAGAGCAAGAACAACTTCTCAACCCCACATCAATGAAGCCCAGAACTCCCCTGGGCACCAGAGTCAGAATCTGAGAAAAACAAGTTCAGACCAAAATGATAGGCAATCCAACCTTAACATCCACATGTAGAAAATAAAACAGTACAAAATGATAAGACAATGTAAACACTCTAACAATATATAATGGAGGCAGAGGCCCAAAGATGCCCTCTGTCATGGGCCTGACAGAATGGGGGTGGAGTGGTGAGACTGCACAGGAGGAGGACTTTGAATGGACTGATGCATCCCATGTTGAGCCACCAGGTGCACAGGACTCTGAGAACACTCTCACTCTGGATTGTGACAGTTCTGCCCCTGAAGCTCCAGTTACCAGGAGGCTGTCCCAGTCAGGCAGTTGCCACCTCACCTGATGGGCCTCCTCTAACCATGCCCGCTCTGCTGCCTCCCCAGCACATCGCCCCTCCTCCTGACAAGGAGGGTCCTGCTAAGGCAGAGTAGCTGCCCTCACCTCTCTCACGGGGGTGCTAGTACCAGGAAGAACAACCCCAATGGCTCTACTGAGCAGGAGTTCTTGGGTGCACATGCACCCCCAACGGTGACACTCAGTTCATGCAAGAAGGGTGCCCACCCAAGCTTACTTAAGCTGGGTGAGGGGGCATGTCTAGTTGCTGTGACATCTTAGTGCAGTGTAGTCATGTCTAGTCCAGCCTAGTAATGATGCTGAATCCTGTAACCTGTAAGTTGATTCATGAAGCCCTCTGGACCAAAATCTTTTAATAAACTTATTAAAGAAAAGCACAGCTCCATGACTGACATCTGGGTGTTCGGGGAGGACATGTCCCAAACTAACAGAGGATCAGTAGAGTAACAGCAGAGGAAGGTGAGGTAGGGAGAATGTCCTCCACTACCAACATGAAACAGAAATTCATGGTAAGTAAAATTTCCATTTTTGCCAGTAGAGGAGATTCTACGTTAGGGGTATAACAGAGCAGTTGTCTATTACCCGTGTGGGCTTCCTCTGCCCCAGATCAAGTGCTGAACGATCCTCTGAAGAACTATCCTATCAAATGCTGCATCAACAGATGAAAGCTATCTATTATATAATGTTTAACAAAAGTATGTGGCATAGCCCTGCAATATCGAAGACTATGAAATTATATTTGAAGGCAGCTGAGGCCACAGCCCTCCTGACTGACTGCGCAAGAAGATGCCCTGGAGGTTCCTTGCCCAGTGCAGAATAGGCCTGAAAGATTGCTGGACACAATCACTGAGAAATGGAAGAAGAGGATACCTCCTGCCCCTGTGAAAGACCGAAGAAACCACAAATGAGGACTCTGAAGCCTGACCCAAATAAAACCAGACGGCACTATACACATCCAGATAATGCCAATGCCTCTTCTGGGAACAGGAGGGATTTGGACAAGAGGAAGGATGGACTACTTCCTTTGACCGGTGGAACACTGAATTTACCTTGGATAAGAAGGCTGAATCAGGGCACAAGACCACCTCATCCTGGTGTAACATGCACAACTGTGGGTCGGTCAAAAGTGCATCCAGTTCCGAAACCCACCTAGCAGACGTAACAGTGACAAGAAAGCTGTTTGAAAGCTGGGTCTGTTTACCCCTTTGATGAACCTTTATAAAAAGGATAGGATAAAAGTTCTGGACCTCCTAAGCAAGAAATTATGCTACTCAGCACTGTCTCCTGTTGCTTAATAGAACTGGTGCTGAACCCTTCGTCTACACCGGTGTACCAAAAAAAAAAAAAAAGGAAATCAGACACCTCCTAGACAAAGGATCCACTGTTTCCCTAGAATACCATGACAATAATGCCAAGAAGTGCAATATACCTTGTATGTGGACATCCACCTGAAAGGTAGCAATATGTCCAGGATGTTCACAGAAAACCCCATCTGAGTTAGGCAGAGCTGCTCAGCTGCCAGGTGGAGGAGCTCTGGCCTGGGATGTACAACGGGCCACTGAAGCAACAAATCTGAGACACACTGGCAGACACCATGGATCCCTCACTGGCATGTGAACCAAGTTGGGAAACCATGGCTGACAAGGCCAGTAAGACACCAGGATAATCTCTGTCCTGTTCTGGAAGATCCTCTGCAAAGTCTTTTGGGGCAAGCTGAATCAGAAGCCCCCACCTGGTCAGGTACCAAATGATTGCTACTCTCTGAGAATTACCAGTGGAACAAGAGGAATGTTTGGGTTAGAAACAGCAGAAGAGACCCTATAGCATCTACCATAGAAACACCAACCATCTCCCTAGCATGTTCCTTAGTCAGCTGCACAATGACAGGAGAAGAACTCCAGAAATAGCTGTAGGGGGAGGAAGGAGAGCCCACAGAACTGCTACTTGAGAGAGATCTGTGGGATCTATGTTTCTCATGCCTCCAGGAATGGTGCCTTACTCAATTCTCCAGCGATGCTTAGAGCAGATTTGTGTCTGCACCTTGCATGTGCCTATTCCTATATTTGTTAGGGATGTCAGCCGCTCTCAAAGAACCCTGCAACTTCACAAGTCATCCTCTGAAGAGAAAGACACATCCTCTGTTTGCAAAGAGCCAGTGCTAGCCCTCACACTGTGAACACTGGAAGAGGGGAAAACATCTGCCAGAAATGTCTCCCACCCTGTCACAAACATGCTGCCAGACAGAATTGCTGGCTGGAAAAGCCATTACTAAGAAAGGTTCCCCTTGTACTCCAATAACACTAAAAAAGGCAGGAACTCACTGAGGCACACTCCTCCCAGACAGTAATGAGGGACCCTGCCTCAATACCCTCTGACAGCTGCTGACCTACTGAACTGGAGTGTTAGCAGGCAGGCAGTACTATAAAGACAGTACTGAGGGTAAAAGGGGAAATCACAGGCAAATCTGCTTGGAACTAGAGGGGTACCATAGTCACCTGTCCCCTAATAAGGCTACTGTGAATGGCAGTATCCACAATCAAACAACGCTCCCACTTCAAAAAATAGCCCAAAAAGCAGAATGGGAAAGCCCCAGTAGCCTTGTAAGAACACGGTTCCAGCCACTGAGGGAACAAAGGAGACAGCCGTCCTGCAGTCACGGAAACTGCTCACAGCAGTCAAAGGCTGGCCGAAGAAGCACTGGGCAAACCCTGGCAACTGCCACAGACCCCACAGGATATTCACAAGCAAGTCTCCTCATAGCAGTCAAAGGCTGACCAAAGAAGCATGGGACATACCACGGCAGCTGCCACAGACCCTGCAAGGTATTCACAATATCAGTCCAAGGCTGGCCAAAAAAGCACAGGGCATACCCCAGCAGCCACCATGGATCCTACAAGGTAGTCGCAATCAAGTCTCTGTTCCCAAGCCCACAATGAGGCCAAAATCGCAAAAAGTCAAAGAAAAATACCAAGAAAGGGAGGAAGAAAAGGAGCACACCCACACAGAGTAAGTCTCCCTCCACTAAAATCCCTTCCCTGGGTGCAGCCATGCAAACACAGAAATAAGGGGGGGGGATAACAACAAGGAAGTGACAGAAGAAGAAAAATTCACACCAACAGAAAAAAAGTGACAGGAACAAACTCACAAGGCAAAGGAATTTAAGGAGATAACTCAGGGTTACTTAGCAATCTAAAAGGACCCCAACTGTCCACAATCACAGGTAGGATTGAACTGGAGAGTGGTATGACTCTTTCCCCTGGAGAGGAAGCAAAGAATTCTGGACCCTGCCTGCCTGTTAGAGATGGGGTTTGCTATTGATTCCATTCCAATTTTCAATTCATCAAATGGGCTGCCAGTTCCTATTCGCTATAAATTGTGTTCTGCTAGTTAACGCAATTCTCGGTTTTCCCTTTTTTTGGTTATTTTTTCTGAAAAAATACATAATTTTCTCTGTTATTCCATATGATGCTGTATATTTATATAATATATATAGCAGCAGCAGATTACAAAAATAATTATGTAAGTAATTATGTAATTCTCACCACAGATTTTTAAAAAATGGTGTCAGTAATAGCAATGAACGCACACAAAGAATGGGAACCTGTTCGATAATGAGACGAACTTGTGGATTACCCTAGAATTCGATACCAAATCTGATGTTGCGAATATTCAACAGGCAAATTGTGCCATCTGGAGTCTCTCTGTATCTCTCTGTGTGTCTGTCCTGGCTCTCACCAAAGGATTCAAACTTGGGACTCTCAGCTCAATTATTGCCAGTTGCTTTAATCCACAGGTTAGCACATGATTGAAACATAGGTCAAATTAAAGATCACACAGAGTTTAGAATCAGAAAGGCACCACTCGACATGGCTACACAAGTGAAGATGTTGTTGCAACACTTGACATGCCCCCTGAATTCACCATTTGAAAGATGGAGTGGGCTCAACTACTTGTGCAGGATTTGTATTACAAGCTTGTTGAGCAGTGGTTGCTTGGTGACCGGTTCTGACAGGAGAGTGCCACAATCACTTTGAGAATGTATGAAGACAGGGACTGGATCAGAACTACAATTGCCAAACAGGCAATCCCTCTCCCCAGAGAACTCTAGGAATTGTAGCTCTTTGAGGAGAACAGAAGTCTCGTAACAAATCTCAGCTCCTTTCACTAACTACACTTCCAAGGATTCTTTGGGGGAAGCCATGGCTGTTTATCCCTCTATTATTCCACTTTAAATGAATGGTGTGAATGTGATCTTGTTTAAGAGGCTGCCCTGTGTAAAAATTGTACCAGAGCAAGGTGGCACAAGCTGGTTTTTAACTTTGACTAAACTATCCAAGCAGCCGGGAGTACAACCAGAGGAGCTTTGGGGTATAGAAGCAGATTGTCCCCTGTAGATGGACTGGGTTGTGGGAGTGTTTGGCTGGGGTGGAGGCTGAAGGCAATTGGGCTGAGGTAAAAGTCACTTAGATGCTGGTGATAAATGGTGTTTTTTGAGTCTTCAGAAACTGTCAACAAGCACCTTATAGATACACATAAGTATCACTATTCCCTTACATGAATAGTATCCCTTTAATTAACCAACAGTCTTAGTTTAACATTTATCTTATCTTTAGCGTTGTATTCTGTGACGTCCTTCCCCAGCACCACCTGTGAAGCTCTCACTTGTGGCTACCAGCAGACAGGAATGTCAGGTTTTCTTCTTACCCTTTACAGCTCTAGCACAGTTCTCAGAAGATCCCCCTGCTAGGCCTTACTACCCAATACTCTGTATCTCTTATAACCTTTAGACTGTGCCTTAGTCTGTGCCAGGCTATCTCGATACCTTGTGTCTATGGATATAGGTAATTCCCAAACCCCCCTGCAGCCTCTTGCACTGAAGCTTACAGCCCTGGGTTTCTCTGTGGTACTGGATACAATATTTTTTCCTCCGCCGCTGCCACCATTCAATACAATTACTATTCAGCCTTGGTTACTCTGCCATCCCTCCTGGATCGTGTATCCCAGCTGAAGAATCAGGCTTTTTGTAAACCAAGAAATATTTATTGAACACTAAAACTAACAAGATTACTTAATTACTTTGTTGACAAGCTTATGGTTTCATATATGTTCTGACATGTACTTTACTTCTCATTCATTGCCTCAGAACTCTGACTCACTCTCAACAACACCAACCTCCAAACACCACCAAAACCTCTCTTTCACCTCTCTAAACCTCCAACATCCACCACCTCAATTCACCACCAAACCTCCACCACCCTGATTCAACTGTCATTCTTCCATTTATACTCCCAGCCAATCATTCAGCATTCTACAGCTCATGTACTCCCCCTCCTCTTTCACTCCACTTACCATATATCTTCTATATAACCAGCACTTACCATATTTATAATATAAGTAGGAACATCACATTTTCCATCTCATTACTATAGCCTGCAATACATGCAACTCTGAGAGTGTTGAAAGTATGCTGATCAGCCCTGTAGGAATGGAAGGAGAATTGGGGCCATTGGCTCCCCTAAAGTTGTGCTGCCCCCCAGATTGTTTTGGTAATTGTATTCTTTTTAATTTGTGACATAACATACAATGACAATCTCCATTTAAAAGCAGGATAGCTCATTTTAAGAATGGGAACAATTTAAGAATAGGACACTGAGAAATTTGGTGAATAAGGCAGGGCAAGTGCCCAACAAAAACTTTATCTGGAAGAGCTCCCAAACGTCTGCTGATTCAAGACTTTCCCTGACTGAGTGTGGATTTTTCAAGATCACAATAACCCTGTAAAGTGATCCTGAAAAAAACATCTGGAATAGTAACATGATCCTTGAAGAGTTAAATATGGGTAGAGTTTGACTCCACTCCCTGTACTTTCCTTTGCTCTGCTTTTCAATTTCAATTTCAGTTGTATACTCTACCCAGCCAGCAATAAAGTAAGTTTGTTTGCCTGTAGAAAGAAGTAAGAGTTTGTGTATTCTGCAGTTATTATCAGAAGAGCACAATTGGGTACTTATTGCTAAATGGTGAAATAAAAAGACTATGATGTTCTATGCTTTTATGCAAATGTTTGAGGTGGTTATATTATAGAATTTATGGTAAGTGGGTTATATTGTAGAATATATGGTAAGTAGTTAGTGCTGGGAGGTAGAATGTTGGTATGTGCTATATAGTGATTGGCTCAGAGTCTGAGAATTGAATGCTTTGACAGTTGACAAACAGGGCAAGGCTTAAGGGTAGATGGGAAAGTTTGTGAGTGGATAGGATACTGCTTGGTTTAGAGATAGGATTTGGGTGGCTTATCTTGTCGTAGTGAAATAGCTTATTGGCATAGTAATTAAGGAATTTATTAAGTGTTTTATATTTGAACTAAAGATCAACTAACTGTAACCACACACTTAAGAATTGAGTTGAAGTAATCTTGTTTGTTTTGTTTTTCTGTTCAGTAAAATCTGTTTAGTTTCCAAAGACACCTAGTTCTTGGTCAACTATCAAAAGGGCATAAACAGTAGCAGTTGAGTTTACCTCAGAGAAACAGTAACAGGGTAAGGGAGTTGTCCATAGCTATGATTTTCTAACAAGGCATGAGGAAACACAGGAGGAGTGAGGCTTGCCTGTAAACTTGGCTGTTTATAGCAAGGGCTGAGGGAATACAACAGAGTCTCTAGTAGCAACATTGCTATAAGAGTGTGTTGGCTAAATAAAATATGTCCCTATTTGCTACAAACTGTGTGGTGGTGGGTGAGGACACAACAGAGGTAACTTAAAGTGATCTGAAAAAATTGCTACCTTAGGTTATCCTATACTCTTTTAAAGAACTCACTATACTCACAACCATAGTGTCTAGTTTTTCTTTTTCCTGAGTATTTGATGACAAAGGGTGAAAACAGCCCCAGAGGAACAGAAACATTGCTGTGTACACTACGGTTAGCTAGTCAACTCAGCAACCAGTAAAAAAAAATTCAAACAAGCAGAAAAAATCCAATCGCTTTGCACAATTAGTTTCCAGACTAAGTTAGTCCTTTTTATAACAGCCAGTTAAAAAGTTTTCCCTTGATTGTCTAACAGGAAGGAAAATCTAAAGGCCAGGAATAAGTCTAGAAAGAGAAATTCTCAAGAAGGAGTTAACAAACACCACCCTAAAGTATATTTTTCTCTCTCTCCCCTTCCCTAAAATCATACTATAGACACGTTTGTTTTTCAGGTGGAATCTAAAACTGGAATACTTAATGCAACATCAAAACCAGCTGAGGAGCTCACTGTCATTATTACTATCAAAATAGTTCTATTCATGAAGAATCAGAACACAGGGATAAACCACAGGTGAAAGAGATCTGTAGCTATCAGCTAAGTCAAGCTTTTGAGTCTGGTATTGCTGAGCATCTCTCAAAAAAGTGTCAATTCAACAGATTAAACTTCATTCATGTAAATTAATACACCCTCTGGATGGAGGAATGAGAAGAAATCATTGGCTTTCCCTTCCTCTGGCATGGCCCTCACATCCTCTCCACTAGTGTGGGAGGCTTGACTGGCACTATGGATCTCTTCCCTTCAAATGTCCCACCTAGAAATGTGACTGCCCCACCTAACAAGGAAGGCTGGCTAAAGGGCTGATTCTGAGTGAGCTGGTGGCAGTGGAAAATTAGTGAAGCACAGATACCAAAGCCTGTGTTTATTCAAAGCAAAGCTGAGGGAACTGGGAACTCTGACATAATGCAAAACATGTAGAAGGCACCAAGCTGGGGAAGGCTGGCATAGGACATCTCTCCTCCTTGGGCCTGTTTACTTGTGCAAGTATATCCAAACATCTGTAACTATGTCGTATTCTACTCCAAAGGTTATTTATGGCCGAGCTTGGAAAAGTTACTTTTTTGAACTACAACTCCCATCAGCCCCAGTGAGCATGGCCACTGGATTGGGCTGATGGGAGTTGTAGTTCACAAAAATAACTTTTCCAAGCTCTGATTTATGGTTTTCTCTTTGTTCCACTGGGGAAGTGTAATTAAATAATCTTGCTCTGTTCTTTTCTCCTTAACATTAACGCATGGTATAAAGATACTTTGCATCCCAGGATTCATATTGTCCTCATCCAACTCTCATTGATGGAATAAGAGACTTGCACAGTAGTTGAGGGAGACTGCATTGTAAGCAGTGAAACTTCACCTTGATTAGCTTTCCAAAATATGGTTACTAGATGAAAGCAAATATTTGCAAATATAAGACAAATGCTAAGAAACATATCATTACCAAGACCAGTGATGCAGCCTAAAATATACCTTTTTAAAGAAATGCTGCTCTAATTTTAAGGAGATAATTATAATTGTGCGCCCTTACCTTTTTTGACTGGCCAAGGCCTTGTTCAACTTGCTCTAAATCAAGTCCAGTAGTGGTTTATTTCCCATATAAATGAAAGCAAATTACTATCTATCCTGACTAACCTAATTGTAAAGGCAGAGAGGAATGGGCAGAGAAAATCTGAGTTGTTTCCCTCATAGCTATCCTCTCTTGTTCATTACTATTCTTCAAAAGCTTTGTTTCCAAAGGGATTTTTTCCTTATTTGCACAGCTGAATCCAGTCTACACATCTTTTCAGTTTCTTATTCCCCAAGATGGCTTCTCAATTTCAGAGCTATTTCTCTAAAGATGTTCCTCCCCCCCATGCCTACCATTGTTGATTTCACAATAGTTTCAAGATTCTTCTTTTACCCCCCTTAAATTCCCTGAAGAAAGGATGATGCCCTTTTCACAAAGTTATTGCAGGGATTCTCACACAATCATTCCCTTGGATCATGATTAAGATCAAGCTCCTTCAAAGAAACGAGTAATCATGTACCTCTTGCTTTATCTATTCCCTATTCACATGAGTGGAAAAAAGAGTCAACCATAGCTGTACCAAAAGTTCATTGTGCATTGCACTATGTAGTACATGGTGAAGTGGTCATCAGATACTAAAGTGGTCATGTTGAAAAGATTTGAATTATTTTACAATGCATCATAGGGGGTAGGAATAATAACAATGACAACAACGATGATGATGACGACGACAACGATGATAATAATAATAACGGTGGTGGTGGTGGTTGTATTAACATTTTTAGTCTTCTCTTTGGCACAAAATGAGCCTCCAAGAAAGGTTACAAAACTCCAAGTTAAAAACATTTAAAATAAGTTCAAAATCAAAGTTAAAGCTTCTCTAACTAATCATCACAATCCAAAGCAAACCAACAGCAAAGGACTCCTTAAATCTGTCAAAAGGATCTCAATCAGACAGGTGATCAACCTTCCAAAACTGGAACATCTGTAGCGCTTTCCTTCATGTCTGAAGCAATTGTCCAGAAAACCCATATACTGAAGTTCAATGTAACTGATATCACTAATAGCTAGACCATGGCTAGACCAATCTTCCATTAATAGTTTTTTAAAAGCCATTTAAGCTAGTGACCATCACCACATATTATAGCACTGAATTTCTTATATTTGTGTGAAGAAGCAACTTCCTAAATCTAGTTCCAGTATTATGAGACAGGGTAGAAGCTTTCTTTCTGTCAGCTCTCTCTGTACCAGGACTGGAGAACCTGTGTTTCTCCAATATGTTGCTGGGCTACAACTCCCATTATTCCTGACCATTGGCTTTGCTGGCTGGGGCTGATGGGAGTTGGAGTCCTACAACATCTGGAGGGCCACAGGTTCCCCACCCCTGCTTTATCACTCATCCACCACCACCCTAAGCTTTTATATGCTGGCAAAGCCATGGGTGAGCTGTTAAAAATTGTATATGACCTGCTTTTGGAATTTATCACTTACTCTATAACGGTAGGTAAGGCCATCCCTTTCCTAATCAAAAAAGTAAGCTAGAAAGCACCACAGAGTAATGGAACCCGAGAGACAGGATAATAATAGCTGGGAAAATGGTAAATCATTGTAACATAATAGTGGAATAAATTTTGTTGTGTTTTAAATTTGATTTATTCATTGGCGGCACAGAACAGCTTGTGCTTGTCAAATTTAACAGCATTTTTACTTCTGACATATCCCAATATGTATCCTATCTTTTCGTGATGTATCTGTAAAACCTGTCTTTGGCTTCTTGTTTATGAATTTAACAACAGCCTGCGTTGAGAAGATACAGAAAAAGAAATGAAACAAATGTGTAATGCTGAGTCAAACTTTCAAACAAGTGAATAAACAAATAACTAATGAGATACTTTGCTCAGCTATACCAGTCCAAACGGAAACACAGCTGAGTCAGAGGTGTACAGCACTGGGCTCCATCTAGGCCTACAAGAGGGTCATGCATGCCGTGAGGCCAGGTAGGTGACATCAGCACCACTGCTCTTTTCCATGTTGTCTGTGTGTGTTTACATGAGGGTAGAATTTACAGAAGAAGCTTTCACTAATTTTTTTAAAGAGAGGGAAGAAGCCATGGATGATGGAGAGAGAGAAGAAAAATGGAGGAAAATTAAGTGTAAAAAGCAGGAATATATGGTTAAAAACTATTCCATATTGCAAACTGGGGTTAAATGCAGGTCTCAGTTCTGAAAACATAGAAGGCTAGCCCTCAATATTAGACCTAAGGATGGACAAATCTCTCAGGTTTGGTTTCTCTCACTTTCTCATTTTTCCAGTCTTAAATTTAGTTCTCCATGTTTTCACAAAAAGTCATCATTTTAGTGCAAATTTCTCCTAATCAGCACTTGGAAAAGTTTTTTTTTGAACTACAACTCCCATTAGCCCAATCCAGTGGCCATGCTGGCTGGGACTGATGGGAGTTGTAGTTTAAAAAAGTAACTTTTCCAAGCTCTGCTCCTAATATACACATTTTTGTTTGCAGTTTTGGCTAATATACACATGTTTGCAAGCAATTTCCTCTAATGTAATGCATTTTATATGTTATTTTCATGTTTATGTGCTTATTAAAGTACACTTTCCCTTAATATGTACATTTTTGTGTGTATTGCTTGTTTGGAGATCAACATTTCAAAGTGCAAATTTCAAACAGTTGTGTTACATTTCATATATTGATTAGAGAATGCAAATTATGAAGGTTCTCATTAAAATGCAAATAAAATCAAATTTCTCCTCCATCCCTAATTATCCTGCATTCAATCTAAGTTCTGCAGGGCAGGTCTAGATCCAAGTCCATCCAATAGGCAAAATTAGAACATCACAGAGTGATCCAAAGTGCTCACTGTGGAGGGTTTGTGGAGCTGCAAAGCTACCACTGCATCAACAGTCTAGCCATTTATGGTGGCAGTGGCAGAAGGTGGAGAAGAAGGCATATCAGGCCTGATTGCTGTGCCAGCTTAAAGCTGGCACAGCAATCTGGCTCAAATTAGGTTCAATGCTGGCTGACACCAACTATGAGAGCAGCTCAGGATCCAGCAGATTCAGTCATGTCCTCAGAATGCCCCATTTTGGGCCTCTCCACCCACACTTTCAGCGGGCATAAGGGGGAAGTCTGCAGTGGCAGAGTGATGCCTGGCAGTGGCTAGTGGAAGGCCACTCGAGCTATCAGAAGTGAGCAGAGTGATGCCTCCACTCAATCCACTCTACCCACAGTCCGGCACAAGGAGAATTTGGATTGTGATATCAAGCACTTAAGAGCAGGGCCTTTAATGTAATGTACCCGAGAACATGGAATGAGCTCTGTCAAACCCCTACTCTACTTTTGGTCTCATAATGGATCTCTCCCATGGGCCCCAGCACAGGTTTCTCATGATCCCACTACTAGGCACTACCACGTGACACTCTGTAATGCAATACTGCCCTGAGACTGTGCCTTAGTCTCCTCCACAGATTGCTACGTAGTGTCTGGGTGCACTTACAGGCCACAATCCCTCTGTATCTTTCTGCCTTTAAAGATTACAGTCCTGGGTTGCTTTGGATACACGTTGCATTTACACTATCCTTTCACCGCTGCTACCATTGATACTGTTTCCAGCTTTGGTATATGATCTGCCCACCCTTCTGGTCTGTAATATCCCAGCCAAGGATAAATAAATAAATAGTTTAGGGGTGTTGTTAAACCTAAACTATTTATTTATTAACTCAAGGAATAAACAAGATTACTTTAGGTTCAGTCAACATGCATGTGGTTACATATAATAGTTTTCTCTTTATATATCTTAGTCCTAAAACCTGCCTCACCACCTACCTAAACACAAATCCACCCCTCCAAAACCCTGATCCAACAAAGGCTTCCGGGAAGGGTGACTTAGCCTGTGCCTGCTTTTGAGACGGGCTCCTGCCTCAAAAGAAGCTTATTCAGATATATCAGTCAGTTTTTTCTTTTTTTTTTGACTGATTAAACTTCTCCCGGGTAGGGAGAAACGAAGAGATTAACCTCAAAGCCTATTTTTGTTGGGACGACCAGATCTCATTAATTTATGGGACGAGGTCCAGCCGACGAAGGTGGGACGGATTTTCAACAGCAAGCTCTATCTGTTAAAGCGAACGTTCATCTTATCTTCTAAGAGAGAACGCACTAACAGGCAAGCACCCTTCTTTCTATATTTTTCTTTTACTTGACTTAAACTGTTGCTGTTTAAAAGAGATTTGCCAGATTGATCGGTTTTTGACATCTCACTGGGGAGCCGTAACTTCTCTCTGCTACGCACTAATTAATAGCTTATCTCTGTTTTTGTTGCAAAAAGCTGTCCTGGATTTGCATTCTAAAGATATACACAGAAGAGGGATTTCTATTCCAGATTTTTATTTTGAAAAATATTATACTGTTTTGAGACTACTCTCTTTTTGGTCTATTTTATTTTGACGAATCTGTTTCTTGACGATTGCCATTAATTGTTTCGATCCTGGGAACTGCATTTTGTTTACTTAACTATTGGAGAGATAAGGCTGTCTGCTCTGTTTATACTGTGATGTCACCAAGTTTGGAGTATTAACCCAATTGTTGCTGAAATAAGAAGTGGTTTTCCTATATTTTTCTTTTAAAATGGCAATTAAGAAAGTGGCTGAGAATCTGGAAATAACTATGTTTCAGAAAATAATGGATGAGATTGAGATAACGAAAATTGAATTGAGTAAAATGAAGCAGGAGATTAAAGATATAAGGGTCCCTGTGAGAGAGGTGACCCTGGAAGGGGTCCCTGTGAGAGAGGAGACCCCGGAGATTGGAACAGGGGTCCCTGTGAGAGAGGAGACCCTGGAGACTGGAATAGGGGTCCCTGTGAGAGAGGAGATCCCGGAGATTGGAACAAACGTGGAACAGGAACAAGATTTGGAGTCTATGGACTTTAGAAATAAAATCTATTGTTTGGAACTCAATGTTATCTCTGAAGAAATTAATGAAGATTCTAGAGATAAAGTTATCAATGGCATGGATTATCTTCTGGACTGGAATGATGTGATGGAGCCCAATATAGAGAAAATCTATGGAATTAACTGCAGCCATGTGACAATGGAAAAACTTTTAAGAGATGACCCAGTGTATTTTGAAAAAAAGAACAGAGATATGATTTTACAGCAGTATTTCAGCAACCTATTCAGAATGGATGGCAAGAAAATATTTGGGATAGAGGTAATTCCCATCAGACTCTTACTATATGACTATGGCTTTGACAGCAAGATTATTATGGAATACTGATAATGGAAGATTGGATATTGAAATTACTGGACTTAACAAGACTACTGAAGATGGAAGATGGAAAATGGAACTAATAGAGATAATAGAACAATGGCTACTGAAATTACTGAACCTAACAGATTCTGATGTGATGGATTAATTGAAATGTTTATTTTGACTATGGTTATGACAATAAGATTATCATAATTAGTAATGAGATGGATTAATCGATATGCTTATCTGGAAAAAAAAATTGATAGATATATTTCTTAAAGAATTGAAACCTCTCTTTGACTTTTTGTGGAAAGAATAAAGTAATGTTTATGAGATTTGATGATTAAGTAAGATAACTACTGGAGGAAAGTGATTTTATAATATGACTTAAGAGACAGGATTGTTATATATTATAGACTTATAACTGATTTGATCTTTGACAAATGGGAAGTCAATATTTTACTCTTTATTTTTTATTTTTGTTTTTTTTTTCTTTTTTTCTTTTTGTTTAACTATTTTTGATTTTGTTTTTTGTCTTTGAATGTTTTATGATTTTGTTTTGTATGTTTTATGAAAATCTGAATAAAAATTATTGAAAAAAAAAAAAAAAAAAACCCTGATCCAACAACAACTAACCAACCCCTCTCCGTCATTATCTCATTTATACCTTCAACCACCCAAACGCTCAGCCAGTCACAACTCAGCATTCTTCAACATTCCAACCCATGTACTCCCCCCTCTCACTCATTCTACTTACTATATTTACCCTACAAAACTGTCACTTACCATAATTACTGTACAACATTTACAGAGGCATCACAAGCTCCTTCAGATCTCACATTGTTCTTCTCTCTCAGTCTTCCAGGAATGATGTAAACTAAGGCTGCCATATTCCAGTTCCACAAATTCAGGCAAGCTAATTTGCACATTATTAGCTAATTATGCAAATTAAGCATATTAATAGTTGTGTTGTCCAATTATTTTGTATTTGGGCATAGTAATTACCACCAAAATCTAGGGGAAGATGTGAGGATTAAAAAAAAAAGCTTACATTTTCAGCCTTAAATGCCTAGTCTCTAGTTTCCAATATGGAATATGTTTAATTAATTAGTTTAAGACAATTTATATCCTGCCCTTTGACTATTAAAAACGGAGCTCAGAGCAGCTTACAAACATAATTAAAACTATAAAAATATACAATCAATATAAAAACATAATAAAGACACAAAATAGAAACAAACATAAAACAAGTCAGGGCAGCAGTATAAAAATCCAGCACAAAACAAAACAAAAAACCTCAGCAAAACATAAACTAAAAGCAATATTGTGAGTGAGAGGTTTTCCGTACCAACAGTTAGGAAATGTGAAATGAACATACCACTACAACCTGTAATGCAGATAGACATCAAAATTTCAATATTGTCAGTTTAGTCAATATAATTTTATCTAAAGAGAGTAGTGTCTGAGCATGTTAGAAGTGTCTTCAGTACAATAATTCTCTCATACCAGATCAGGGAGAAATGCAGGCTTCTATGATGAAGACTGGAACTTGATGGAGACTTAAGAACCAACATCTCTTAAAAAAATATGCAGTGAATTCTAGAGATCTGGCATGCTGTGCTAGCATTAGACAGAGCAGCTTACTAGCATTAGAAAGAGGAATGTATATTATCCACCCAGCCATTTTCTGCCTTCCATGAATAATGCTGCTGCTAATGTTCCCTGAAGCAGCTAAAGCCCTAGTCCCCACTTTCCCCTGGCATAGCAGTGTGAATGGCAAAGATCACTTTGGGGGGGGGAAGGGAAGGGGAGAGAGAGAGAGAGAGAGAGAGAGAGAGAGAGAGATTTGAAAGCGACAAACAAACAGAGCTTCACCCAACCTTGCTCCGGATCCCTATGAGGATTCCATTGATCACCTAATGCTGTTGGAAGTTGCTGATTCATAGGGTTGCCATAAGTTGTAATTTACTTGAAGGCACATAACAACAATTACCTAAAATATATATGCACGTAATTGTGATGAACAAAACAGAGGTTTTTATTGTTCTACCAAAACGTTTTGGCTTTCACCTTCATCAGCTGCTAACATACAAATTCTGTTACCAAGGTGGCAGTTATAGAGCTTTGAGGATGGAGTGCTCAGAGGGGCTTCATTTGCAGAAGCTAAGTGATGCTTGCTCTTAGAGAAGAGCATTGATAGTGAGCATAATGGAGACCTGGTGGAATGGAGAAAACCAGTGGGATACGGTTATCCCTGAATATAAACTATATCAGAAGGACAGGGAAGGATGTATTGGTGGCGGTGTCGCTCTATATGTGAAAGAAGGCATTGAATCCAGCAAGCTGGAAACCCCAAAAGAGGCAGACTCCTCCACAGAATCGTTGTGGGTGGTGATACCATGCCCCAGGAGGGATTTAATACTGGGAACGATCTATCGTCCCCCTGATCAAAATGCTCAGGGAGACCTTGAGATGAGATATGAAATTGAGGAAGCATCCAAGCTAGGAAATGTGGTAGTAATGGGTGACTTCAACTACCTGAACATAGATTGGCCACATATGTGTTCCACTCACAACAATGAAGCAAAATTACTAGATATTCTAAATGACTATGCCCTAGACCAGTTGGTCATGGAACTGACCAGAGGGACGGCAACCCTGGACTTAATCCTCAGTGGGGACCGGAACCTGGTGTGAGATGTAAGTGTTGTCAAACCAATTGGGAGCAGTGACCACAGTGCTATTAAATTAAACATACATGTAACTGGCCAATTGCCAAGAAAATCCAACATAATTTGACTTCAAAAGAGGAAACTTCACAAAAAATGAGGGGATTGGTAAAAAGAAAGCTGAAAAACAAAGTCCAGAGGGTCACATCACTCGAAAATGCTTGGAAGTTGTTTAAAAACACTATATTAGAAGCTCAACTGGAGTGCATACCGCAGATCAGAAAAGGTACCGCCAGGGCCAAGAAGATGCCAGCATGGTTAATGAGCAAAGTCAAGGAAGCTCTTAGAGGCAAAAAGTCTTCCTTCAGAAAATGGAAGTCTTGTCCGAATGAAGAAAATAAAAAGGAACACAAACTCTGGCAAAAGAAATGCAAGAAGACAATAAGGGATGCTGAAAAAGAATTTGAGGAGCACATTGCTAAGAACATAAAAACCAACAACAAAAAATTCTATAAATCCATTCAAAGCAGGAGACCATCTAGGGAAGCGATTGGACCCTTGGATGATAAGGGAGTCAAAGGTGTACTAAAGAACGATAAGGAGATTGCAGAGAAGCTAAATGCATTTTTTGCATCTGTCTTCACGGTGGAAGATATAGGGCAGATCCCTGAACCTGAACTAACATTTGCAGGAAGGGATTCTGAGGAACTGAGACAAATAGTGGTAACGAGAGAGGAAGTTCTAGGCTTAATGGACAATATAAAAACTGACAAACCACAGGCCCAGATGGCATCCACCCGAGAGTTCTCAAAGAACTCAAATGTGAAATTGCTGATCTGCTAACTAAAATATGTAACTTGTTGCTCGGGTCCTCCTCCGTGCCTGAGGACTGGAAAGTGGCAAATGTAACGCCAATATTCAAAAAGGGATCCGGGGGGATCCCGGAAATTACAGGCCAGTTAGTTTAACTTCTGTCCCTGGAAAACTGGTAGAAAGTATGATTAAAGCTAGATTAACGAAGCACATAGAAGAACAAGCCTTGCTGAAGCAGAGCCAGCATGGCTTTTGCAAGGGAAAGTCCTGTCTCAGTAACCTATTAGAATTCTTTGAGAGTGTCAACAAGCATATAGATAGAGGTGATCCAGTGGACATAGTGTACTTAGACTTTCAAAAAGCTTTTGACAAGGTACCTCACCAAAGACTTCTGAGGAAGCTTAGCAGTCATGGAATAAGAGGAGAGGTCCTCTTGTGGATAAGGAATTGGTTAAGAAGCAGAAAGCAGAGAGTAGGAATAAATGGACAGTTCTCCCAATGGAGGGCTGTAGAAAGTGGAGTCCCTCAAGGGCCTGTACTTTTCAACTTGTTCATTAACGACCTAGAGTTAGGAGTGAGCAGTGAAGTGGCCAAGTTTGCTGACAATACTAAATTGTTCAGGGTTGTTAAAACAAAAAGGGATTGCGAAGAGCTCCCAAAAGACCTCTCCAAACTGAGTGAATGGGTGGAAAAATGGCAAATGCAATTCAATATAAACAAGTGTAAAATTATGCATATTGGAGCAAAAAATCTGAATTTCACATATACGTTCATGGGTTCTGAACTGGCAGTGACCGACCAGGAGAGAGACCTCGGGGTTGTAGTGGACAGCACGATGAAAATGTCGACCCAGTGTGCAGCAGCTGTGAAAAAGGCAAATTCCGTGCTAGGGATAATTGGGAAAGGTATTGAAAATAAAACAGCCGATATCATAATGCCGTTGTATAAATCTATGGTGCGGCCTCATTTGGAATACTGTGTACAGTTCTGGTCGCCTCATCTCAAAAAGGATATTATAGAGTTGGAAAAGGTTCAGAAGCGGGCAACCAGAATGATCAAGGGGATGGAGCGACTCCCTTACGAGGAAAGGTTGCAGTATTTGGGGCTTTTTAGTTTAGAGAAAAGGCGGGTCAGAGGAGACATGATAGAAGTGTATAAAATTATGCATGGCATTGAGAAAGTGGATAGAGAAAAGTTCTTCTCCCTCTCTCATAATACTAGAACTCGTGGACATTCAAAGAAGCTGAATGTTGGAAGATTCAGGACAGACAAAAGGAAGTACTTCTTTACTCAGCGCATAGTTAAACTATGGAATTTGCTCCCACAAGATGCAGTAATGGCCACCAGCTTGGATGGCTTTAAAAGAAGATTAGACAAATTCATGGAGGACAGGGCTATCAATGGCTACTAGCCATGATGGCTGTGCTCTGCCACCCTAGTCAGAGGCAGCATGCTTCTGAAAACCAGTTGCCGGAAGCCTCAGGAGGGGAGAGTGTTCTTGCACTCGGGTCCTGCTTGCGGGCTTTCCCCAGGCACCTGGTTGGCCACTGTGAGAACAGGATGCTGGACTAGATGGGCCACTGGCCTGATCCAGCAGGCTCTTCTTATGTTCTTATGTTCTTATATTAAAGCCTCATATGTTGATTTTTTTTTTTAAAGTATATTTAACAACCTTTTTTCCAAACTAACAGAAAAAAATACTTCTGTTTCCTTGGGAGGAAGGTGTCATCTTCTCCATCTTTCACAAACATTGGCATCTTTCTCTGATGTCATCCTTGAGTTTTCAGCTGCAAGTTTTGTCTTTTCAAAACCACATTAAAATATTTCCTTTGAGAAAATGTCAGTCTCTAAATAATTGCCTGCACATTTACTACGTCTTAAAGAAACATTTAGGATAGTAAAATGTTTAAATTACCCTTTGAAACCACCCATGCAGCTGATACTGAGGAACTCTAATGATGCTTTTATAATTAAAGTTGAAGTCAACAAGAGTTTCAGAAGGACAATCATTTGGACAAGTGCCCACCATATTTACAGTAGAAATTGAGATAGAGCTAAATTCAGAAGGACATGCACACCCCATCCCATGCAACATAAGCACACTACATAGAAGTTAGATGTGTTTAAGCATGTCATTCAATCTGCATTTTAAAGTAATCTGATCTGGTTTACATTTCCCAGATTAATATGCAGGTCAGGATACGGTTATCCTTAAGGTTTTACACTTCTCTCAATTTTGTGTCACTGTTCCTGTCTAAAAAAAACCCCATACACTAAAATGTATATAAAATTGTGGATTTTAAATTAAAATGCTTGCAAAATTGTGTATTTTAGGATAAAAGATATACAAAAACAATGCATTTTTAAAAAATATTAAAAATTGATTCAGTGATTTTTGGTGTCTACCCCATATGGTTCAGGTGGACACAGTCCTATGAACATGCTCATGTGAAACTGACACAGACCAGAGATAGATTGATCTTTAATGGAAGTTAGCAATGCTTGAGGAAGTCTTTGTGAATCCTAGTGTGAATTGCTCCAATCCACAGCTCCCTGCCTAATGTGCAGCTCTGGGCATAGTTATCCAAAAGCTTTCAAACTTCCTTATGGTTCTGATCTAATTCACAGTTCAAACATTTCACAGAAATTGCTTAGAAGGGTACCTGCACATTTTGCTCTCTAACTTTCTTTCTAGGAAGGCTAGAGACTTGCTTTAAAAAAAAAAGAAACCTCGGATCCTGGGCTATCTGCTAGGCATGCAGTGGTGTCGATGGGTGATGGGTTGGCAACCCCTGTTCTAAGCATATTCTGTTGAATACACTTAGAAATCTCACTGTAGTCAGAAACTCTGAAAAGACAGGGTTCCCAACTGCAGAGAAGTTTCTAAGCATAATAACGGAACATGCATAGATACCCTCTGCAGACCATTGTGCAAAATGTGTAAAGGTCTAAAGAGGAGCCGGGTGTGGGGTTGTATTCCTGGCCCTGCCCCCATCCACATTTTCAGCCCTCAGGTGTTCAGCCAAATACCTGAACATGGCTTTAGTTTCATAGTAAACCACTCAAATGTTCAGTCAAACACTTACAGTTCAATGTGGAGTGAGTGCGAGGAACAGCATCCAAAAGAACTTTTAGAAATACACTACATGATGACCTTGAACTAATTTATAGAACCTGCTGACTAAGCCCAGATGGATAAATTGGCAGTGGAATCTGTTATGGAGCAAAATAAAAGGCAATGCCAACACCAAGGAACTGATAGATAAGTTATTACTTGAGAGCTGAGTTGCTGCTTCAGAGCAGGACAATAAGAAATGAGCACTTGTAATGATTATGTCCTTTACAGATTTTTACATAGCTACTTTTGGTTGTATGAACATCTGGTCCACTCTGAAAAAAGTTTGGTAGATTCCGGTTATTCAAAAGTCTACATCCATTTTGAAATCCATCCTGGATTCTCTGATGCCCCAGTTCCATAAAGGAAATCTAGTAAGAACCTCAGGATTCGTGGGCACTGAATGGCATGCAGCACATACACAGCAGTCTTCTATAGCAATAAAAAAAATATGTGGCTAGCTCCCTGGTTTTATATAACTAAAATTCCCTGTCAGATATGGTTAGCACCAATTCTTTTTGAGCTATCAGTACCAACTGAAGTGAAGACTGACTTATTCACACAGACCTATGGTTGAAGTTGGTCGCTACACTGTTAAACACATTATGCTAATTCCATCTGTATTGATGTCTTTTATTGATATTTTGTTAAGTATTTGACTGTGCTTTATTGACATTGATCCTTGCTTTAGGACTACTGGCTGTGAAAAGCAGGTAACAAATGTAATTAATTAATGATTTTGCAGGGGGCTTCCCGGAAGTAGTGCTGGCTGGTGGTTGTCTCTGAGGGAGCTCTGCCTCAGAGGAAGCTTTTTTCAGGTTAAAAGCCAGCCAAGAGGAATCTTGGACTGGTTTAAATGTTCTCCAAGGTATAGGAGAACCGATCAGATTTTCCACAAGACTTCGTTGAGCTGTCGGCGGCTGGAATTGATCAGGAAATTCCTGAGATAAGAAGGCATGCCGATCGGCTGAAGACGGAGTCAGGATTTCCACGCAAGCTGTACTGGAAAAAAGCGAAGCGTTCTTTTTTCTTCTTAAAAAAAAACGTTCTTAACCAGCGAGCCTACTTCTGTCCAAATCTTATCATTCGGCTTAAATTACTGCAATAAAAGGGATTTGTTTACGAATCAGCAACTGAGAAACCTGGGTGAGTCATACTTTTTCTCTTTTAAATATAATTAAGGAAGAAAGAAAATGTAAACAACTTATATACTTTTTTTACGACAAAAAGCTGGCCTGAATTTGGAGTTTTAAAGTTTAAAAACGGATGAGAGGTAATTATTATATTTTGGACTATTTTTCTCTTTGGACTATTTCTCTTTGGACGAATCTGCTTGTCGTATATGTTACTAATTGTTTGGTGTTGGCAACCAGAATTGTTTTGCATTCTTGGATGTAGATAAGAACTGTGCTGTGCTGGCTGGACTTCAATAACAGGCCTGGAATATTAACTCTTTTGTTGGTGGAGGAAAAAAAAAAGAAATAGACTGCCTCTCGGTTTTGAAACAGTGATTAATATCAGAAATTAAAGGCTTCTCTTGAAAATGACAACTAGAAAAGCAACTAAGGCCCAGGAGCAAAGAGGTTCTACTGATCCACAGGAAGGGGCTATACCCCCAGATATGTTTCAAAAAATAATGGAAGGGATTAATGATATAAAACAGGAAATGAAAACTGAACTGACAGATATAAAATACTATTAAAACACAAGTGGATGAGATCAAAGGGACAATTGGGCAAATAAAGGAGGATGCAAAAAACACTAAAGAAAAGGTACAAATCTTGGAGAATAGAACAGATATATTAAATCTGGAATTAGAAAAAAACCTGGATTATATGGCTGTGACTGAAATGAGAAATAAAGAACATTGTTTGAGATTCCGTGCAATTCCTGAGGAAACAGGTGAAGACATCAGAGATAAAATTGTTAATGCTCTAGTAAAATTTCTGGATTTGAATGAAGATCGGATGGAATTTGAAATAGACAAAGTGTATAGAATTAATTCCAGATATGCAACAATGAATAAAATTCCAAGAGATGTGCTTGTTCATTTTATAAAGAAGACGACCAGAGATATGGTATTACAGCAACACTTTAAAAATACCTTTAAAATTGATGGTAAGGAAATACTGGTGATGAAAGAAATTCCTATTAGACTTTTACGTAAGAGAAAAGAATATGCTTTCCTTACAGAGAAACTTAAGCAACGCAAAATTCAATTTAGATGGGATGTTCCAGAAGGAGTGATCTTTCCATTCAGACAACAGAAATATAGATTGAATACTGTTCAAAAAGCAAGGGACTTCTTGAGAAAAGCTTCAAAAGACATGGATGAAGATAAACTCAAAGATATGGATATAATTCCTGGGAAACAAAGTCAACAAAGATATGCAGAGGAAGGGAAGGAAGATGATGGATTAAAAGGAGCATCAGGCACATTTTAAAATACACGCTTAAAGATGGATTACAAATATCTAACTTGGAATATAAATGGAGCCAATACGGCGCAGAAGAGAAAGAAAGTGTTTCATTATTTGAAAAAATTAAAATTGGATATAATTTGTTTACAAGAAACTCATATTAAGAAGAAAGATTCCAAATATTTGATTTGTAAAAATTTGGGTGAAGAATTTATTTCGGCTGGACCAAAAAAAAAAAATGGAGTTGTTCTCTACATTAACCCACAATTGCTTCCTAAATTGGTATTACTGGATGATAGTGGTAGATTTGTGGGGGTTGAAATTACTCTACAGGGTACAAACATTTTGATAGTGGGTATCTATGCCCCCAATGAAGATAAAACAAGGTTTTACACAGGACTT
This sequence comes from Rhineura floridana, assembly GCF_030035675.1. NCBI lineage: Eukaryota > Metazoa > Chordata > Lepidosauria > Squamata > Rhineuridae > Rhineura > Rhineura floridana. The sequence continues at coordinate 187,106,252 of NC_084480.1, read as the reverse complement.
ATGGAAAAATTGTCAGAGTTTTCATATGACCATTGGTGTGTTATGGGTGATTGGAATGGGGTAATCTCACCAAAAATTGATAGGCTTTCTGAAAAAAATATCAAAGAGACACAAGGTAAATTACCGAAGATTTGCTTTGAACTGATGGAAAATTTAGAATTGGTGGATACCTGGAGATATATAAATGATAATGCAAAGGAATTTACTTATTTCTCAGAAAGACACAAAACATTCTCGAGGATTGATATGATTTGGATGTCTAAAATTTTAGCGAAGGATACTTTTAAAATGGATGTATTACCAAAAACTTTTTCGGATCATAACCCTGTGATATTAACTTTAAAAAAGAAAAATCTTGGATTTAGATGGAGACTAAATGAATCTTTATTACAGAATGACAAAGTAGTACAAGAATGTAAGAAAAAATTAAAAGAGTTTTTTGAACATAATTTACATAAAGGAACAAGTGAAAATATCGTTTGGGATACAAGTAAGGCATTTATGAGGGGATATTTTATTAAATGTAACTCTGAATTAAAAAAAAGAAACAACAGAAAATGCAATTAATTTTGGAAGAAATAAAACAAAAAGAGGAAGAATTGAAAAAGAATCCAACTAAAGTTTCTATTGTAAATCAAATTAAAATGTTACAGAAGCAAGTATCAATGCTGACAGTTAGAGAAATTGAAAGAAAACTAAATTTTGCTAAACAAAGGACTTTTGAATTTGCAAATAAACCTGGGAAATGGTTAGCATATAAATTAAGAAAAGAACATCAAAAAAATATTATTTTAAAGATACAAGAAGGAGATGAGACGTTGACAGATAATGTAAAAATTAAAAAGATTTTTCATCAATATTATTCAACATTGTACAAATGTCAGGAAATTCCATCTGAAAAAATAGAAGAGTATATATCTAAACAGAATTTGCCTAAAATTACAGACTTTCAGAGACAAGCTATTAATGGCCCTATTACGTCAAGAGAGATATCTGAAGCTATAAACAAAATTAAATTAGGAAAGGCACCAGGACCAGATGGGTTATCTGCAATGTATTATAAATGTTTGGAGGAAGAACTCTTACTACCTTTACAGTCTACAATGAATCTTATTCTGCAAGAGGGAAAGATACCGGATAGTTGGAAAAATGCTAATATAACATTAATACCTAAAGAGGAGCAAGATTTAACTAAAACAAAAAATTATCGACCAATATCTCTATTGAATAATGACTATAAAATTTTTACAATGATCTTGGCAGAAAGATTGAAAATAATATTGCAACAATTTATTCAGGAAGATCAATCAGGGTTTTTACCTAAAAGACAATTACGTGACAACGTCAGGAATGTCTTGAATGTTTTGGAATATTTAGAACAACGAAATGATAAACAAGCAGCTTTGATTTTTTTAGATGCTGAAAAAGCATTTGATAATTTGAATTGGAAATTTATGTTTCAGGTTTTGGAGCAAATGGATTTTGGAGACAATTTTATAAAATGGATTAGATCAATTTATACATCTCAGAAGGCTCAGATAATTGTTAACGGAGATTTAACAGATTCATGTGAAATACAAAAGGGTACAAGACAGGGATGTCCTTTATCTCCCCTTTTATTTATTCTGGTCTTAGAAGTGCTGCTTAGAGATATAAGGCAAGATAAAAGGATTTCGGGATTAAAGATAAAAAAAGAAGAATATAAATTGAGAGCATTTGCTGATGATTTGATAATTGTACTAGAAAATCCTTTGGAAGGAATTAATGTATTGATGGACAAATTAAAAGAATTTGGACCGTTAGCAGGATTTAAGATTAACAATCAAAAAACAAAGATGTTGGTGAAAAATTTAACTTTAAGGGAACAGAAAGTGTTAATGGACAAGACAGATTTTACAATAGAGAAAAAGTTGAAATATTTAGGTATCATTATGACAAATAAAAATTCAAAGTTGTTTCATAATAATTATGAAAAATTATGGACAGAGATTAAGAAAGACTTGCTAAGATGGGATAAACTACAACTGTCATTAATGGGTAGAATATCTGTGATAAAAATGAATGTATTACCGAGAATGATGTTTTTGTTTCAAACAATAACTGTAATATCCTCTGATTTACCTTTTAAACAATGGCAAAAAGATATCTCTAAATTTGTATGGCAAGGAAAAAAACCAAGAGTTAAATTTAAACTACTACAAGATGCCAAAGAAAGAGGAGGACTGGGATTACCAAATCTGAGACTTTATTTTGCTGCCTGCTGTCTAGTCTGGATAAAGGAATGGATCTTATTGAGGAATAAAAGACTATTGGATTTGGAGGGTCATAATTTGAAGTGGGGATGGCATGGATATCTATGGTATGACAAAGTAAAAGTAAATGTAGACTTTAACAATCATTTTATAAGACGTCCTCTGTTGAAAATATGGAATAGATATAAACCAAGGTTTTATTCGAAAATACCATTATGTGTCTCAAGCCAAGAAGCGTTTTATAGAAGAGAAATGGCTGGAAAAGAGAAATGGTTAACTTATCAAGAACTATTAGAAAATGTACATGGAGAATATATAATGAAAGAGAGAGAACAACTGACAAAGGAAGGATATAGTTTTCAATGGTTCGCCTATTTACAATTGTTAGAAAGATATAAAATGGACAAGAAAATGTATGGGTTTGAAATAAGTAAATCTGATTTTGAAATAGGATTGTGTACAAATGATGAAAATATAATTGCGAAAATGTATAAACTCTTATTGAAAATGGATATGGAGGAAGAACAAGTAAAAGAGTGTATGGTAAAGTGGGCAAAAAATTTTGGTTATAACATACAAATGGATCAATGGGAAAATATGTGGAAAAAAGGTTTGAAATTTACACTATGTTATAATCTTAAAGAAAATTTTTATAAAATGATGTACCGTTGGTACATGACTCCAGAAAAGTTGTCAAAAATGTATAGTAATGTTTCTAATGTTTGTTGGAAATGTAAACAACAAGAAGGATCATTTTATCATATGTGGTGGTTGTGTAAAAAGGCAAAATCATTTTGGGCACAGATAGGTAGGAAGATGCAAAAAATTCTAAAGATAAATATTCAGTCAAAACCAGAATTTTTTTTATTGGGTTTTATGGATAAACAAATAGAAAAGAAATATGGAAGAATAATATTGTATATGATTACGGCAGCAAGGTTATTATATGCACAAAAGTGGAAAATGGAATCAACACCAACAATGGAAGAATGGCTATTGAAATTAATGGACTTAGTAGAAATGGATAAATTGACATGTTTACTTAGAGAAAAATCGACAGATACATTTCTTAAGGAATGGAAGCCTCTCTTAGACTTTTTGTTGAAAGATCAAAATAAAATGATGATACTGGGATTTGACGATTAATTAAGACAGCTTATGGAGAAAAGGGATTCTGTATGTATACATTAAGGGACAGGTTTGATGTATATTATATACTTATAGCTGATCTGCGACAAATCGGAAGTCAACTATTTTATTTTTATTTTTTGTTGTTGTATTGTTATGTCTTTTTGACTTTGTTTTGTTTGTTTTTGGAAAAATTTGAATAAAAATTATTAAAAAAAATTAATGATTTTGCAAAAGAGGGGAGGGTGAGTCGTCTGTGCTGTTAATGTTGTTACTATGAGGTATGAAAAAGGAAGGACAACACATGTCCTTCAGCTGCATAACTGGTAGCTTGGTTTTCCCCCAGTTTATTCTTTGTATATCCAACAGCAGACCTTTGAACCAATCTTCCCCAATGAGCTTAAGTTGCAGGTAGTTAGATTTAAACTAAACATTAAAAGAAACTTCCTGACAGCAAGAGCAATTGACAATGAATGGAGCTAACAACCTAGGAGGGCACTAGGCTCTACCTTACTGGATCCATCAGTTGGGGATGCTCTGGCTCTGGATTTCCTGTAGGGGCTTGGACTACATGGCTTACAAGCCCTCTCCACTCTGTGTTCCCCTCCACACACACTGGCATTTCTCCTCTGCCTGCCATTGAAAATGCAGAACATGGCATGTTCACTAACACCAAGGAAGACTTCTAAACCCAGAGAGAAATCTTACAAGACAGGTCTCTTTAACAGGTCAGTTCCAGTGGAGACAGAACTCCAACCCACTGTTCAATTTGCCATTGAGAGCAAATTGGTGCCATCCCTAATCCATACACACAATTAGAAATGACTCTATTAGTAGGTCCATGTGCAATAGATATAGAAAAAAAGCGGTGATATTTGCATGTAAGTCCTTGCCTGCATATAAGTAGGAAGTGGTAAAAGTGAGACACAGGATCACCATCATATTTGCTCTGTGTAACAGTTAGGCTACTGTATGGATGACTTGATTGTCTTGTATTACTGTTTTCCTCACTGAGTTGCAGAAAAATAATAATCTGAATGTTAGTTCCAACACACACACACAAATTTACTCACTTTTGTGCCCGTCTTTTCACAATATGTAAATTCTAGAGATCTGTGGGAAAATCCAGAGAAAAGTTAGACATATAGAAATAAAACTGAAATTCACTGAGATCTAAGCGCACAGTTAAAATCTCATCCCATCTATTTCAATAGGATTTAGGTAGATCAATCTTCCTCTGGATTGAGTCCTTGGTTATTTTGAGTCGATCAAGCAACTAATAGTTTTCCATCACAGATGCTTAAAGGTGGGAGTAATAATAATAATAATAATATTTTATTTATTGGTCGCCTATCTGTCCAGGTTAGTGGACACTCTAGGCGACTTACAATAACAAAAAGCTATACATAATATACATATACAAAAACAAACCACAGTCCTAAACAATTTAAAACCAATTTCCAATTAAAACATCATAAAATTAATCTTCCTTAATACCACACACAAAAAAAGCAACACACAAGAAACAAACAAAAAACAAACAAACACGGAGGCCACCCCAGCCAGCCGGCTTATGTATCCCTCCAAAGAGGGACAGGTGGTAGCAATCAGTCCCAGCTGGCTGGGTACCTGGGGCCTGGTCCTGCAGGATGCAGATCTGCCAGGCAGAAGTCCCACAGGGAAGGGAGGTGGAGGTGGTGATCCCGCAGCAGCAGCAGCAGCAGCAGCAGCAGCAGCAGCAGCAGCAGCAGCAGCAGCAGCAGCAGCAGCAGCAGCAGCAGCAGCAGCAGCAGCAGCAGCAGCAGCAGCAGCAGCAGCAGCAGCAGCAGCAGCAGCAGCAGCAGCAGCAAACTCTCCTTCCCTGGGCGGCAACGTTCTCTTCCTTCAGGCCCTGGGTCTCCCAGGCCACCCCAGCCAGCCGGCTTATGTATCCCTCCAAAGAGGAACAGGTGGTAGCAATCAGTCCCAGCTGGCTGGGTACCTGGGGCCTGGTCCTGCAGGATGCAGGTCTGCCAGGCAGAAGTCCCACAGGGAAGGGAGGTGGAGGTGGTGATCCCGCAGCAGCAGCAGACTCTCCTTCCCTGGGCGGCGATGTTCTCTTCCTGCAGGCCCTGGGTCTCCCAGGCCACCCCAGCCAGAGTAGTATAGAAAGACCACCTGCTGTCAAAATGATGGATGATGACCCCTGACTCTGACCTCCCTCTGAACTCCCCACCCCCACCTCTAGCCTCCACCCTGCCCCCAGCCCCCAGCCCTTACCACCCTTCCAAATGACATCGCCAGTCCCAGCCCCTGTCTGCGGACATACGGGCTATGATTTATGGCTCCCTGTCCTTCCCCTGACCTCCCACCCCTCCCCCTCTGGAAATGGACCCTGAAGGGGTCCATTTCCATCCCTCCCCCTCCCCAAGGACTCACTGTAGCTATGGCAACCAGTAGACCATGGATTTGAACCAATCAAGAGAGGGGGCAGTCAGAGCAGGCAATTTTGCATGCCCGGGCATGTTCTGTGGCTTGAACACATTCTGAGTTTTGAACATGGAAGCAGCCAGCACTCCTAAGAGTCCTGAGGAATTAACCAAGCAGCCATCTGTAGACATGGAAACAGCCTGCACTTCTAAGAGTCCTGAGGAAAGCACTCCTAAGAGTCCTGAGGAATTAACCAACCAGCTGGGGGCTGGGGGAAGGGTGGAGGCTAGGGGTGGGGGTGGGGAGGTCAGAGGGAGGTCAGAGGGAGGTCAGAGTCAGGGGTCATCATCCATCATTTTGACAGCAGGTGGTCTTTCTATTCTACTGGTGGGCAACACATTTAATCACCAGAGGGAAATATTTCCATCCAGGGACTCTGGGTGTCTATGTTTAGGCATCCACATGGCAATTCCAGCTTCAGGTTTATTTTTCCCTCCCCCCTCTCTATCATCACAAAATTTATATATGTAATACAACAAGTGTTTCTGTTACAAATGAGTGACTCTTCAGTAGAAAAGAATTATCAACAAGATAATGAGTCATTTACTGCTTTTTCTGATTACACCACTTTGTGCTACAGGTGTGAGAGCACAGCTGGCATTTAGAGAAAAATCAAATCTCACTTTACTTAAAAAGAAGAGACTGATCAATGCATTAGCTTTTGTGACCTTTGATGGAAAGCAAAACAGCTGAAAAAATCCATGTCAAATGAAATAAAAGGAGTTGCCAGTCAGGCTCAATAATAAGTGGTGTTAGAGTTTTTTCTACAATTGTAAAACAGTGGTGTAGTGGTAAGTTTTGAACTGCTGGAGTGAACTCACACAGGGTGGTGTAGTGGTTAGCATGTTGGACTTCAGCCAGGGAGACCTTGGTTCACATCCCTGATCAGCCATGAAGTTTATGGTTGGGGGGGCCTTTGGCCTGTCACTGTCTGAGCTTAGCCTATTTAAAAAGGGATTGGGAGCCAGACAACAGCTGTCCATCTGTGCAGTTTAGAACACTTGCAAATGCCACTCCAGCAGATGACATCATTGCTCCTGCTGTGAAAAACATTCTGGAGCCATCTATCTACTCTGTCATACCACTGCTGGTGCAAACACACAGTTAGTGGTGGTCGTGGTGGTTGCGGGGACAAGAAATAAAAGGTTCATTGACCAGGCATTTCATGGCTAAAGAGGACCGTTCCTGGCAACCCAAAGATACCTGATGAAAGAATGTTTTTAAACTGTAATTGTGTTTTGGAATGTTTTTAACTGTTTGTAGAATGTTTTTCTTTCTTTTTTGTTAAGTTGTTTTGCTGATATGTTTGCCTTTCTGGGCTCCTTTAGCAGAAAGGATTGGATATAAATGAAATAAATAATATGCTTCAAATAGTTGTATTACTTTCCCAAGCAAATTGTCTTGCTAATTAAAATGTCATTTTTCTGTGCACCTTCTCATTCATCCTGTGCTCCTTTGCTCAGACCACTACTCTTTTCATTCCATCTCCAGTAGAACCACCATTCTTCCAGGCCTGTAGCTGGGGGGAGGGCAGATGAAGGCACTGCCCTCCTAGAGCTGTGCTCCCCCTTGGATTTTGGGGGGAAATTGTCTTTTTAATTTATGACATGGCAGACAGTAACAATCTTCATTTAAAGAATGACAGCTTGTTTTAAGAACAGGAACATTTTAAGAATAGGACCTGCTGAAAAATTCAGTGAATCAGGCAATGTAGCACACAACAGAAGCCTCATCTGGGAGAACCTCCAAACGTCTGCTCACTCAAGACTTTCTCTGACTAAATGTGGATTTTTCATGTTCACAATCACCCTATAATTACTTCAGTGATCCTGAAAAGAAGAGCCTGTATAGTAACATGTCAGTTGAAGAGTTAAATATTAGAACTTTGTATTATTGGCTAGAATTAGACTCCACTGCTTGGACTTTCCTTTGCTCTGCTTTCAAGTTTCAGTTCTGTTCTCTTCCCAGCCAGCAATAAAGGATCATGTAAGAGTTTGTTTATTCTGTAGTTATTTTGATAAGTAGGACTGGGTGCTTATTGCTAAAGGGTGAAATAGAGAGATAATGTAAAGTGATCTGAAAAAATGATTACTCTAAGTTACCCTTTTCTCTTTTAAAGCATTCACTATATTCACAACCATAGTGGCTATTTTTCTTGAGTACCTGATAGCAAAGGATGAAACAGCCCTAGAGGAATAGAAAATGGCTGTGTACATTAGAGTTACTGGCTGGCCACTTAGGCTGTAACTCAGGCCTAATGTCTGATTTTCCCAATAAGTATAGTTCAGCATGAGGCCTTTTCAGGATTTCTGTACAGAAAAATCAACCTTTTATTCTTTTAAAGCACTTTGTATTCTCACAATTATAGTGGTTATTTTGTCTTTCTTGAATATTAGTTGTCAAAGTATGAAAAGGCCCCATAGGAATAGAAACACTGCTGTGCACACTACAATTAGTTGGCTGACCACCTAGGCTGCAACTCTGATTTTCCCAATGTGCACAGTTCAGTATGAAGCCTTTTCAAGGTTACTGGGCAGAAAAACAATCCAACCACAAAAAAATCCAATTGCTTTGCACAATTAGTTTCCAGTCTCTTAGTTAGTTCTTTTATATAGTAACCAGTTAAAAAGTTTTCCCTTGTTGTCCAGCAGGAAGGAAAATCTAAAGGTCAGAAATACCTTAAAGTATTTATTTTCTCTCTCCCATTTCCTAAACTTGTAGTATGGACAAGTTTGTTGGGGTGAAATCTAAAACTGAGATACCTAATTTGGTATCAAAGCCAAGCTCAGGAGCTCACTGTCATTATTACTATCAAAATAGTTCCATTCATGAAGAATTAGAACACAGGGATAGACCACAGGTGAAAGAGAGCTATAGTTATAGGCAAAGTCAAGCTTTTGAGTCCGGTATTCCTGGGGATCTCTCACAAAAAGGTGAGATAATGCAACAGACTAAACTTTATTCATGTAAGTTAATACACTCTCTGGATGGAGGAGGAACCTTTCACTTTCCCTGACCAGACCCTCACATCCTCTCCACCAGTGGGGGGGATTGGCTGATGCTATGCTTCTCCCCCGAAATGCCCTACCTAGAAATGCGGCTGCCCCACCTAACAAGGAAGGCTGGCTAGGGCTGCATTCTTGCCATGATAAATGACTAGAACTCCACAGAAGCCACCTTCACTTGCTGGCCGTGCTGTTGGGGTCAGACATAATGCTGACCCCATTCCAGGAAACCCATGTGTGGTGTAGTGGTTAGAGTGTCAGAGTAGGACCTGCAGGCCAGGGTTTAAATCCACAATTGGTCATGAAGCTTACTGAGTCACCATTGCCTAGTTTTTCAGCTTAGGTAGGTCTTATAGCATTGTTGGAATGATACAGTGGGGAAGGGGAGATCTACGTATACCACCTTGATCTTCTTGGAGGAAAGGTGGGATATAAAAGTAATAATAAATTAATGTATGATGGCATGGACACTTGAAGTGAAGAAACCAAAGCACGGGACTTTCTTCAATAGAGGCTTCCACATCATTACAGCCCCTGTGTAATTGGGAGTTCCAGTTGTGTGGATTGCAAGCAGCAGTCCACATGTAGACTTCTTCAGATGGCCAAGACAATGCAGTGGCATTTGGAACAGGGCCAGTCTACCCTGCTCCCTGATAAATGCATGATGCCTCCTCCACATGATTCACACACAAAAAGGACTAGAGGATCATCATATAGCTGTACCATGTCCAATCCTAACCCAGTCTGATATAGTGAATAGTGCCACATTTTTAAAACAGGCCACATTTTCATTCAGAGTCCAAAGAACCATTAACAGTGGACATCTCTCTCACACACTCACTCTCACATAAGACAAGAGTCAGGAAAGAGAATGGAATTTTATTTAGAAATTTTATTTTCTTATATAGCCAATATCTATGCCAAACTTTAAATATTAAAAAGTGTTATTGGTGCAATATTTATTTAATATTTATATTTATAGCATCATGGAAATTGATGAAACAAAGAAAGAAAGACATGTAAATAAGATGCCCTGCAGGATCGGAATGGAAGAGCGCAGTTTAGGCATGAATCCTGCTTATCTTTTGTGTTTGGCATTCCTAAAAAGAATCAGCATGAAAAGATAACCATTTATATTTTATGTTAAGATGTTCCTCTGATGAATGTAAGGTCAGCTTTACTGTGAAGCAACATGAAGCAGTCCCTTCTGGAGCCTTTTTGGACAGATGATTGATGCGGTTACTGTTAAGTTGAGGGTGAGTCACTGTTTTCAGTCTGAGGACTGCATTTCCTCCTGAGCAACATCCCAGGGGCCATATGCCACTGATGGGTGGGGCCAGAGGCAAAAGCTGGCAGAACAAATGGAATTTTACCTTTGAACAGTAAGCCAGTTCTGCACACGCTGGGCTAGTTCTACAGACACCCACACACTATCATTCAACCAGGGAAACGAGGCATTGTCAGGAATCAAGGACACATTCCATCCTGGCCACAACACTCAAGCAGAGTGTGCCAGCAAGGGGATTGGGGGAGTGGCTGCAGAGGAAATATTGCCTGGAAGGAGGCCACATAGAGAGGCCTGGAGGGCTGAAGCTGGCCTTAGGTTCCCTACCCCTGCTGTAAGGGCCCCCAGGTCTCTGAAGTGGGAGTGGGATATAAATAAATGCAACAACCTTCATACATATTTGAAATTTGTTAACACTTTCAATTTTGTCATTTAAACTGTCGAATCTGAAATTTAACCTTGCATTCTTTATGTCAGAAAGTTAACACTGAGATTTAAAATTCAGGAGATTTAGACAATCTTAATTTTTTGTAGCTATCAGACACGGCATGTCATAAGTTGTTAATAGGCAACAAATATCATTGCATGCTATCTATTAAATGCAGCTCAGAAACAAACAATAAAATCCTGTGTCTTCTCAAAAGTTAAGTCCAATTAAGTTCAATGGGACTTACTCCCAGATAAATGTAAATAGAATTGTAACCAAAAAGATACCTGAAAGATCATCTCAACCCTTGAAAAACCAGGCAATCATTGCACTCTGCAGGTGACAGCTTCTTGTCCACAACATAAGAAGCAGAGCTTGGAAGATTACTTTTAAAAAGTAATAAATTACAGTTACAGTTACATAGCCCAAAAAAGTAGTAATTACCGTTACAATTACAATTGCTCTGAAAGTAACTGATTACTTTTCCTCCAAAGTAATCACTACAATTACATTTCAGTTACTTAGAAAAAACACCTACAAGGTGCTGGCCTTGGCTGCTGCACATCTAAGCAGCCTAAAACAACATTAAAAATAAACAAACACATACAGAGGTAGTAGAATAATTATTTTTATTCATAAGATAGCAATGGTGGTCTCTCTGCTGGTAAGGGTGGTGGTGGGGGAGGCTGAGGCCACTACTCAGATCTTTGCACGTCAAACCAAGTGCAACCCCCCCACTCAGCCAGCCAGCATAATCTCTCTCACTTAACCACCTCCGAGACCCTGCCCTGCCACCAACTAAGGGACACTCACTCAAGCAAACATTTTCCCCTGATATGCAAAAAAGTTAAAATACTGCAAATGCAGCACAGTAGCCAGAGAGTGTGGTGGAGGCCAGTTTGTGTGCCAAGTGCAAACACAGTATTCTCTCTCTCTCTCTCTCTCTCTCTCATCTTTCACCTCCACAGTTCTTTATCTCCATTCTGCTGCTGCCTCCTTCTCCTCCTTTATCCATGTTCTTGACCTCCGGATCCTTTTCCCCTCCACTCCATTCTTCACCACCACTATCCATTTTTTTAAATAATTGTTTTCTCCACTCCACCCCATCTCACTCTGCGCCTCCTCTCTCATCACCTCCTACCCATCCACAGAGCATGAGGAAAGAGAGGCACTGCACAGAAGCCCAGTTTGAGGCACATGATTTTCATCCACAAATCAGAGGAGCAGAAGACTTCCCCTGCTCCCCCCCCCCAAGTAATGCCCAAAAGTAATTCTGGAAATGTTACAATTACTTCACAAAAGTAGTAAAATTACTCCTAGTTCTATTACAATCAAAATGTAAAGGAATTACCCACTCGTTACTCAAAAATGTAATGAATTACAAGTAATTCGTTACCTGTAACTAGTTACTTCCAAGCTCTGATAAGAAGCAGATATTTAGTGTTGTGGTACCTACTCTTTGGAATTCCCTCCCCTTAAATATTAGACAGGTGCCATCTCTGTTGTCTTCTCTCTGCCTATTGAAGAACTTCCTCTTCCAACAAGCCTTTTAAGTAGAGACCTTTATCCCAGTCTGCATTTGTATTGGAATTGTGTTGAAGATGTTTTGTCTTTAAGATGTTTTAAAGATGCTTTTAGTGCATTATCATCTCTCTGCTGCCCTGGGCTCCCTTTCAGAGCAAGGACAGGATATTATTATCATTATCATCATCATTGTTGTTGCTGTTGTTGTTGTTGTTGTTATACTGTTGCATATCAACTATCAAATTTTGCCATATATTACCTGCTATTCTGTTTGGTGTCAGATACTGACAAATACTAAGTATCATTTTATGCCAACTGTCAAATATCATCAAATGTAAAATGCCAATGTAAAAAGCAGTGAACAGTTGTTCAATATTCAACTGTGTGCAAAGTCTCGAGAACATTTGCTGTCTGAATTCACTGAGGAGAATTTTCAGGAGAATTTTGGGAGCAAATATTCTTTCTGTTCTAGCTAGAAATGCAGAGGGAGGTTTCTGAGATCTCTGTGTGAAGGAAATTAGTTATAGAAATGGTTGGAAATGCCCTGGGGCAGTGGCACCATCAAAGCAGGACTTTGGGGCAGATATCCACAGTCCCACTCAGCAAAATGGACAGGAGGGCAGAAGGGTTTGTTTGCCACATTTTGAATAGGGATATACAAAGGCATCATTTTCCATTCCACCCTGACCTCGTTGCATGCAGCACTGTTTCCATCTCACTGCAATTTGTCTTCTGCAAAAAGCTATGCTATTTGTCTCACTGTCCACTGTGGTGAAATTATATAACTTACGTAATTTAGGTAATTAAGTATATGAATTACATCATTCCAGTGCAGAAATGCAATGCAAATGAAAAAAAAAGATAATTATTTATCATGTGCAGACTGAAAGCAGCAACAACAGTGAATAGACTGGTATTTGCCACATTGATTTCCATTCTGGACATGAGACAAATAAGCAAACATTGGTAATTTCTGCTCCCTAATTTTGAAGTAATTTAAGTAATACACTTTGCCATCTAAAGGAGAACAACATAAGACCATTGAGTCCAGAATCCAAAATTATCCAATTGTTCTTCTACCCTGTGAAGGTACAACTAGAAGCAGACAGTAATGTCATGAGCAGTTTCATTATGTTGAGTGGCATGCATTGCTAACTTTGCAGCAAAAATATCAAACATTTGCACAGCAAGTCTCTCCACCCTTTACATCTTGCGGATCTCTCCTCCCCCCCCCATAACTCTGGAGTTGTAATTCTTCAGTGTAACCGCTGGCATTGAAATAACAAGCTAAATTATAAACAGGCTTTTGTCAACAAACTCATCACAAACAAACCCCCAAGAGGTATTATTTGCCTGCACGGCTTCAGATCACAAATTCTGTGAAAGGTATTTTCCATCCAAATTCATACAGAATGCTTAATTACTTCTTTTTCACAATTAGCCACTAATTAGAGGTGAACAAATGCATCCCCTCTAGTGAAGCTGTCTACATTTTAGATTCCCCCATCATTTGGGAACTTGGCACTGTACAGTAATTTTAGCTAGCCTAATGTAAAAAAAGAAAAGTGATTACGTTTTGCAACCTCTCACAACAAGTCATCCAGTACAAGTTTTTAGATCTTCTAAAGCAAATTGTCCCAATTAAAACTAATGGAGGCCAATTAGTCTTTTAGCTGATGAAATAGTAATCAATGCTCCCTTTTTAAAGCTGTTGCATCTTCTAATGAGGACATGGCTCCTTCTGAAGCAAGAGAAACATTAGTTTATGAAAACAAACCCTGATAAATTATTAGAAAAGGACTCAAAAGAGGTAATCAACATTGTTAAATGCTCATCACCTCCCCATGCAATGGGAAGTTCAGAAGCAGCACTACAGAATTTGGTTTCCTTTGGATAAGAGAGCACTACAGACTTATGCTGCCCACATATTTACAAATATACAAGCAGGGCCTATTGTATGCAAGCAGATTTCTAAAATCAGACAGCATAACCATTAATCCTACAACATGTTTCCAAAGACAGCAACTGCAAGATGTTTCACATATGTATTTTATTTACTTAAGAACATAAGAGCCATCTAGATGAGGTCAATGGCCCATCTGGTCTAGCATCCTGTTCTCACAGGGGCCAACCAGCTGCCTATGTGAAGCCTGCAAGCAGGACCTAAGCACAAGAGTACTTTTCTTATTTTAATCAATCAATCAATATCCTGCCACCATTAATTTTAGAAATTCCCAAGTTGCCTCACATGTCAGAAAGAAGAATCAAACAATTTAATGAGTTCACATCAAAACAAAATATAAAGCATATTAGCACAATAATCCAAGAAACCAGCATAAAATAGCAAAAGTTGGTCATAAAAAAATCTTCCAGGACCAGTAGTAGATGGCAGAGTAGGGTGGCGACACTCACCTGACCGATGGCTGACTGCTTTGCTGCTGGATACCAGGATGGAGAGAGGAGGGCCAAGGTAGCGGTGAGGTTGGTGCGGTACAGATGCACCAGGAGGATCAGATTGGCTCCACTGGTGTGTTTGAGCTGCGCTGACCTTGCCACTGCCTTCCTCCTCTCCATCCCACTATGCAGCAGCAACACAGGAAACTGGAGTTTAGGGACAGTATTCAACAAATGTGTCACATCAGCACAAGGATTATCACTAGGGCAACCGGACTTCCCCCATCCTCCCCCTCACATGCCCTCTGAATCTGTTCAAAGGGTTCCCCCAACCCTCCAGAACAGATTTGGGGAAGGTGCAGGTGTGTGCAGAGGGAGGGGGGAAATCCCATTGCACTAGCAACAATTCTTGCACTGATGGGAAGCTAACTTAATGCTACATCAGTGCTGCCACAAAGTACATGAGTGCTGCCACCCTACCCCTACTGTCTGCTACAGTCTGGGACAGAAATAGTTTTGAAGCCCATCTAAAAATGGATAGAGAAACGGCTTGGCAAATCTCTTCAGGGAGAGAATTCCACAACTGTGGTGCCACCATAAAAAAGGTCTCACCCTTAGTACCTGCCATGTGACATGTAATTTTATTTTATTATGTATATCTATTTTTAAATGACTGATGTTATATATATTTTGTCACATTTTAAGTCAGCTTTTTAATGTTTGATTTTATTGGTGTTTTATTATTTTATATTGTTTTGTGTAAACTGATTGAAGTTTTTTGGTGATTCCATAATATATAAATTACATTAAATACATAAATACTAATGACAGAGCAGAAGGTCTGGTGTGATCTAAGGGCTCAGGCAAGCTCATATGATGCAGGTAGTCCTCAAAATAACCTGGCCCTAGGCCATTAAGTGGTCTAGTTCAACATCATTACTTTAAAGTAAGCCTGCAAACTATTTGGTGACCAATGTAAGTGGCGTACAGTTGATGTAATATGTGCCAACTGTCTTGCTCCTACTAGCATCCTAGCAGCTTCATTTTGAACCAATTACTGTTTTCAAAACCATCTTTAAAGGTGTCCCCATGCAGACAGCATTACAGTTGTCGACTCCAGATATGGGTTCCTTCTGGGAGAAAGGGTGGGTTATAAATCAAATAAATAAATAAATAAAATCAGTGCATGAATATCTGAGGCCAAGTCTACCTTCTCCCAGTGCTTGTCATGACTGGAGAACCACCTAAAGATAGTAAAGATACTCTTAGCTGCTGAAGTCATGTAGGCATCCAAGGATGATCTTGGATTATCTATGTACTTGGTTTCTTTAGTTCAATCACATATGAAACAGGTTGCACATCTCTAGACCGGTCAGCAGAAGTCGCAAACAATAGCAAGATTTTCAATTTATTCATCCTCAGTCACTTCACAGTGGTTTCCTTCCCTACCCACATTCAGATTGCAAGAGCTTCTAGCTGTCACTGAGTCCCTGCCCCAGTCTCTGATGGGTGTCATCTTTCAAAGGCAGGGAGGGAAGTTCTTCAGTCATTCAAGGAAAATCAATGTCCTTTTGTTAAGTCCCTGACCACTCATTAGTTTCTCAGACAAAGTCATAGCAATACAGTAAGCCCATTCATGCTAACCAGCAGCCAAATATAACATTTAGCAGGATAAAAAAAGGTTTATGTTCAGATCTTTTTTCTTCTTCTTAACTTGGCTGGCTGTTTTCTGAGTCAGGGCTTTGGAATTTTGAAGACTACTGTTGCAAGGATAAAGCATCACATAAGGGCATTTATGACACACTGATGAGACAGGGGAGGAGGCAGAACCACAAATGACTTCTGTTAGGGTAAAGAGAAAGCTTGCACAATCTCACTTTTAAAGATAGATGATGTGCCTACCACAAGGGTGACTAACTGTGGCCCTCCAGGTATTCTTGGACTTCAATTCCCATCAACCCCAGCCAGCAAGCCAAAAGTCAGGGATGCTAGGAAGTGCAGTCCATCAATACCCAGAAGGCCGAAGGTTAGCCACATGTGTTTGAGCACATTAAAAATGTAAACGGACTGCCTTCAAGTCAATTCCGACTTATGGCGACCCTATGAAAAGGATTTTCATGGTAAGCGGTATTCAGAGGTGGTTTACCATTGCCTCCCTCTGAGGCTGAGAAGCAGCGACTGGCCCAAGGTCACCCAGTGAGCTTCATGGCTGTATGGGGATTTTAACCCTGGTCTCCCATGTCATAGTCCAACACCTTAACCACTGCACCACACTGGCTGTCTTGAGCACATTACTAATGCATAAATGTTTGTGCCTGGCGTCTGAAGGAGCTGGTATGGGGGTGGTGCAAGTGATACAGATGGACAAATCTGTCAATTTCAGTTTCTCTGTTTCTCATTTTTCCAGTCTTAAGTTCAGTTTGCTGCATTTTCTCATCAGTTCGTGATTTTATTTTATTTTTTAAAAAAGTCCTAATGAAAATTTGTCTGCATTTTAGTGTTTCTCCTAATGCACACAGTTTATATGCAATTTTGCTTCAGGCAATTTCCCATAAAGCAAAGCATTTTTGTATGTTTTTTTCACTAAAATATGAATTTGTATGCATACCTTCCTCTAATATAACATTTCTGTACATAGCTTTGGTTGGGGAACTGCACTGCAAAACTCAGAGAAGGGGGAATTTTAAAGGATAGCTGTGTTTTGTTTCAGGAAGTGCAAATTAGGTCACCTTGCATTAAACTGCGGACCAAATGGAATTTCTCCCCCATCCTTGGTGGATGGTGTGTTGGACCAATTCCCTTTTCCCTTCATTTCTCCCCTCAGTTATTCTTCTCCCCACAGCTGAAGCAAACCAATTGGTAATCCAAGCTAGGAGAAACACTTCTAGGAATAGGAAATGGGAGGGAAGCAGTGAAAATGGAAAGGATCAAGCACTCCTTTATCTGTTTGCTGCTTTCACCCTGTAAATCTGAACCCTTCTCCCTCCTGGCTCTTTTCAGCTATTCAGCTACAGCTTGGGTCTGCCACCGAAAGTCCAGTTCTGCCTTTAAGGAGCCTGCAAATATAACACATATAAGCCTTCAAATTTAGAAGACTTCCTTGGCTACCCATGAGTGAAATCAGGCTGGCTGACCCTTTTCTTGGTTTTGCCTAGTCATTTGACTAGAGATGATACCATATGCAGCTTCACTTTATAAGACCACTAAAAAAAGGGTGCAACAGCTCTTTCTTAAGGCACGATGCTACATGACAAGGATACCAATAAAAGTGTTACACATCAATGTGCTAAATTAACATTATGTTTCTCTTTAATTGGCAGCGGTGCATATTTTTTTCAAAGTGGAATTCCGCTATGTACTTAGCACTGTTCAGATTTCTTCATGAATGAAAAGATCATGCTGTAATCATTTAACATTAGAGAAAATATACCATAGCTTCCAATTTGATGTATTGCTAAAGAGATACTTTTCTATTGCTGTCTGTGCCTTATCATGTGAACAGAGCATTTCACAACTGAGAAAAATGACAAGTATTAATCACTATATTTTGCAATGAGTTATTTCATCTATAAACTAACAGTTCTTTCAATGGTTAAGAAATTGTAGGAAAATACATTGGCAGAGGTCCCATTCATCTGGATCTTTAAGAAATAAATGAGGAGTTATGTTTAGTAATTGCAGATTTTCCACTTGGTTGTTAGTTTATATGAACAAGTGGGACCTACAATAAAATGCTGCAACATGGAGTTCGCCTGATCCAGTCATGTACTTTTCTAGAATACTCCATTTCATTCCCACCCTCCTCGTTTTCCTTTCCCCCCGTCAGTAGGAATAGGGGAGAAATTTGACTTGGTTTCCATTTAAAGCCGAATTTATATAATCTGCATTTTTGAAGCAGTATGGGAACTGAAACACAGTCATCCTTTCAAATTTGCACTTATCCAAATTTTGCAATGCAGGTCTCCAACCAATGTTTACAAAAATACATATATTAGGAGAAAATGTGTATGAATGTGTTAGGTAAAATAACACACAAAAGTCATTGTAAGGAGAAAAATGCTTGCAAAAAGGTGTACATTAGTCACAACTGCAGATAAAATGTGTTAGAAGTTTGCACTAAAATGCTGAAGAATTTTCATGAGGAATTTTCTTTTTAAAAAATCACAAACTGCTGCAGAAATGTGGAGAAATAAAGATTGGAAAAATGAGAGAGTGAGAGAACCAAACTGACAGATCCTTCCATCACTGTCAGTCAGTCAATATTCCATGGCCAATGAGCATGCTCAGTCTTTTGGGGTCTGTCTTAGGCTCCCCCTGCCTAAATAATTTTGGTATTGCGCAAACCTTGGGGCTTTCCTGAGCCTGTGGATAGTGTCGTTTTCCTTGTGTGTGCGAATTATGCTGTTTTGTCTGCAGAAGGATTCACACTTATTCTTGAAGTATTTTTAATCTTATTAGCATGTAAGATTCTTACATAGGCTGATTTGGATGCAACACTAAACCTTAGGCTGCATTTGTACTTAACACTAAGGCCACATTTACACCATAAATTTTTTCCACTGTTATTCCATTTTAAACAGTCCTGGCTTTCCCCAAACAATCCTAGGAAGTAAAGGATGCAGAGAGATGTTAGGTGATCCCTATTCTCCTCATAGAACTACACTTTTAGAGTTCTCTGGGAAGAGGGACTGACTGTTAGAACCAGGCCCTCCCTTAGCCTGTGTGGGGCCCAGGGCAAAAGCATAGTTGCCCCCCCACATTCTTTTTCTCTTTCAAACCTCCCGCCCAGAATAAGCCAGCAAGTGCTGCCTGTAAACGCACTGCACAGCTTATGAGCAGGCGGCAGGCAGCACAAGGAAGCCACTCAGGCAGGGGATTCAAACCTCCCACCTAAAAGCCTCATGCACACCCACTTCACAGCTGATGAGTGGAGAGGGGAAAAACCGCTCAGGCACGCAGCCGAAGAGCGGGAGATTCCCCAAGAGCAGGAAGCAGCTGGTGAGACTGCATGGCTTAAAAGAAAAAACCCCGCTGCAGCCCAGCTACTCATTGCCAAGCGCGGGGGCCCCCAAAGCGTGGGGCCCAGGGCAACTGCCCCCCTTCCAGTGCCTAGGGGCAGCGCTGGTTAGAACACTCTGACAATTGTAGCTCTGAAAAGAGAACTGGAATCTCCTAACAGCTCTCAGCACCCTTCACAAACTACATTCCCCAGGATTCTTTGGGAGAAGCCAGGGCTATTTAAAGTGGAATAATAGTGGAATGAATGTATGGTGTGACTGTGCTCTATTTACTGCTATGTGAACAAGCTTCGGGCTCATGTGCTCTCCTCTCCTCCTCCAATGCAGTCATGAGTAGATCAGAAGTATCTGCTTCTATTTTCAACTAACATCAGTTTGCTGTTTTGTCTGAACTGGGGTAACGTTAACCATGATCTGCTTGGACAAGTCAACTTCAAACCGCCATTTTGATATTGTAACTTGTTTGGATAAACCATAGTTGAAACTAACAGTAGTTCACATTTCAGATGAAATGACAAACTGTGATTAGCTATGATTGGAAGTGGAGGCTTCTGATTTGTTCCTTGCAGCTGTGCTTAGGGAGAGAGGAGGAGCAAGGAAAGGGGGAACAGTTCTGCAGTGATGGCTGCTGTCCATTGGGACTGATAGGGTGGATGGCAGAGAGGCCAACTATAGGTGGAGCTTCAGTCAATGACAGTCAGAGCCAACTTAATGCTAGTTTTGCCTCCGTCTATCTTCCCCCTGAGATGTCCAGTGGCAACACTGAGACTAAGGAGAAGGAAGGTCACAGCCAGTGCTGCCCCTGGATTGGATATAAGTAAGAAGACAAGCAGGTGGGGGCTGGCTGAGGGCAGGCTGAGGTTAGCGGAGCACTGCTCCATTTGCTCTAATGGACTAGCCTCCACTGCAGCAACGTGCCCAAAACTCTGAACTATTTTCAGTGTTGTGTCTGTACAGGCCAGGGCATTTCATTTCAAACCTTCAACAGGTGTCAAAAGAAAGCCTGAAAGGCTAGAATTAGATGTTGCAATAATTCTGAGGCTGTGTAGCAGCGTCATGTCTTTGCTACTCTGTCCTGAGGTCTCTCCCTGTTGACCTCTCCTTTAGTGTTCTTTAGCTATGACAGCAACAATGGCTAACCAGAAGGCTGGCTTTCTCTCTGGGTTCTGTAGAGCAGGAGTCTTCAATAGATGGATCATGACATACAAGGAAGTTGCACACACCAAGATCTGGTGGGTGACACCAATAGTACCAAGGTTTTTTGTATGTTCATTCAGTTTGAGAGGAGAAGGTCCGAGGAGGAACAGAAGGAAAATGAGAGAAAGCTGGAGAAAAACAGTTATACAGGAGAAAGGTGGACATACAAGATTAAAGAGTTACTAATGAGTCCTATGTTTCAGGTTGGATTGAAATTTGGATCCCAGGTTTGGGAGGTGGTTAGGTCTCACCCTCTGACTTTGAAGAAGGTTCTTTCAATGAGGGAGAGATGGAGATACACCCCAAGGATCCATCCAGAGCGATCTCTGAAGACAGGCCTGGTAAGGTCTTTCGAGCGATACCCACAGTCTTCTGGATCAGTGTCAGAGTTGGGGGGGTTAATCTGCTCCCCAGGGCATCTTGGCTCTAGGCCGTGCAGATAGAGAGTTCCCTGTACTGTTGCTGGAAGGCTGAAACAACCTTGAGAGGCCTTTCTCTAAAGAACTGATTGGAAAAGTGGTGGATATACTGCTAGGCGTATGAAACTAAAACCCTGGCAAGAAAGAGGCCCTGTGGGTGAATGACAGGACAGTTATCTGTTCTGGGTGGGGTTGCACTCCCTCTGAAGGAACAAGTACAAAGTTATTACTGACCTTCAGGAGGAATTTGAGAACATTTCTGTTTACTTAGGCATTTGAGGGCTGAAGGCAACTGTTCCTGGCAACCCGAAGGCCATTGATGAAATAATGTTTTTAACCATAACTATCTTTTAGAATGTTTTTAACTTCTTTTAGAATGCTTTTTAAACATTGTTTTGTTGATGTGTTTGCTGCCCTTCAGGAGGAAGGGCAAGCTATAAATGCAATAAATAATAATAAATAATAGTCATGGGGTGCTCCGAGATCTATCTTTGTCACTTGAGGCACAGGTAGCCTCGGTGGCTAGGAGTGCCTTTTAAGAACATAAGAGCATCCTGTTCTCACAGGGGCCAACCAGGTGCCTGGGGGAAGGCCGCAAACAATATGACAGCTATGGCCATTCCTGAAGCTTGTGTTTGTGTGTTTTATTCTGTGTTTATCTCATACAAAACTCAATGGCTTCATGCTGTGAGCGATCTATAAATCTGCATAATAAATAAGTAAAAATAAATTGGTATACCTTCACCTATAACTGTGTGCAAGTGACCTCTCAAAATTCTCAACCCTGTTTGTGAGCAGAGACTAGGGGGACCATGTCAACAAATTTCTCCAGGGAAAGGAGAAATTCTCCAACAGTTTTTCAGAGGGAGGGTGTCACCATTAGTAGGAGAAGTAGCACAGCTGCTTTGTTTCCCTAAGGTGTTTTTGCAGCAGCCATCCTTTTGCATTGTCCACAATGCCCCAGACCTAACACCATTTTGGGGTCACTGTGTGGAGAAATGGCAGCCACAACAATAAATACATAAATGGTAGAGAGCATTCACAGAAAATTCTGCAAAGCAACCTTCTTTTTCTGGTGGGGTGGGGTGGGATGAAAAAACCTCAAATGCTTTTTCAGAAAAATGTCTGATAAATTTCATCTCACCTCTACCTCCACCTTCTACCTGTATAGTCATAAATAAATAAAATAGTACAAAAATGGCATAAGTAACCAGTGGCCTCTCCTCCAAAAGGAAGTCAAACCCAGATAGTCCTTCCCCTGAAAATGTTCAGTGCTTAGGGAAGTAGGGAATGCAGAACTCCCATCTGAGCACCTCTGCACCCCATTCTAATATCTCTTTTTATTGGCCATTTTACTGCTTTTAATTTTGTACAAATTACACAATAGAAACAACAGCAACAAGAACAATGCAGTTCTCCATCTCATCCATCCTAAACCAGAGCTTTCCCTAAGAGCTAACAAGAAACATATAGGAAAGAAGGAAAGAATGGCGTTCCCACCTTGTGCGGGGGCGTGTTTGCTGCCACCACCACCCCACTCTTTGGGGCAACTCGGGAATATTCCAGAAGGTTGTGAGTGGGGTCAGATGGGGTCAGACGACCTATAGGAAGAAGGGACGAGCGGGGTTTAAAAGCCTGCTCCTCCCTTTGAGACTTGCCTTTTTCGCCTTGGGGCACCTGCCCTCCCTCCCTTGTCAGTATAGGTTTAGCTAGTTGCCAGTTGGGGCTGAGTAGGAATTTGGGGGGGATTCTGATTTCAGAGTCCCTTTCTGTTTGCCTACTCCATACTGCTTGGATTGTTTCAATTGGCTTTGTGGGGGGTTGAGGTTGTCCAGCTTTGGCTGGCATAGAATTCGGGCAGGTGAGGAAGCAGGGGGTAAAAACAGGAAACTCAGCTATTTTGGTAAAGGGCACTTGCTAGGGAACCATCAGTGCTGAAGGTCTGGTGGGAATCTGGCGAGTGTCCTTGTGGGACCAACTTGTGCAGCTGGGTGAACGCCTGTATGGCAGGGCCACGCTGCGGAGGTTGGAACCACATACCTGGCTCTAATAGCAAGGAGGGACTGGTTCTCCCACATCCTTGACTGGTGGGTTACAGTCTGTGGTGACTGACATACACAGAGGAATGGAGGGAATACTCCCTCGCAGTTAGGTTTATCCTCACCTGCCTGAAGTGGTTTGAATCTGGTTATTTGGTTTAAATTGGCTGAGATTTCACTATTTGTTATATTTTAATAAATATAACATTATTCCATTTCTGTGTCATGAGTCTCCCTTGGTGTGGTGGCAAAGAAAGGACATCAGAAGGAAGAGAAAGAAGGATAGTTACTGATCTTTTCATTGTGGAACTCCCGATAAGTTTCTGCAGAATCCCACAACTGGCCAGAACACTGTTTGAAAATGAAAACTACTGCTTTGAAAGGTCCTCAAATTATTTGATGTAGATAGGTAAACATGGTGTTATATATATATATATATATATATATATATATATATATATATATAATGTATGGGGGGGGGAAGGGCCAGATTTCTTCTCATCTAGTTCAGTTCTTCTAGCAAATTGCAAAGCTACATTTTTATCTCAGGCAGCACAACTAATCAAAGTTATTTCATTGGTCCTAGGAAGCATCTCCTTTCATTTTAAGATGAAAGTTCTGCAGCTGTAAAAGTTCTTTCTGCAGAGATCCTATTACTTTAAAAAGGGTTTGAACAGGAGATATTGGGGCAAATCAGAAGCTCTCGTTTACACTAAACCCATCCTCACCACTCTTTTCCAAGGCTACTGTATAGCCCACAGAGGTTAGGTATGGTTCAGATATTGCCTCTCTCTCTTTTTGGTCTTTAGAAAACCCTGGATGGAATATAATGGGTGCTTCCTTTAAACCATTTTAATGAGGTGACTAAAATCCAACTATGGCATCAGGTTTCACTGTGGGAAATTTAGGGGGGTATGCACTTTGTTTTTGACAAGCAAAAGCTGTCTACATTGTGACTTTTCTTAGCCATGTTGCAAGTGCTTGAAGTAAGGCAGGTTGGAGTGAGATATCTTCCCACTTTGTTTCTGGCTTTGCTATTGTAACACAGAACAGGGTTATGAAAAGACACTAAGAAAATGTTCCTCTGCTCACACCTCTCTGGGCAAGGCTAGATAGAAACAGTCTAGGCCCTATTACATCTGGCCATATAATGGAGCAGGAGGGAGCAGGCACTGCAGAGACAGCTTCATGTTCCTCCAAGGCCAGCAAATCATGTAATAGGTTCTTACATAAAACAGAGCCCTGCTAGATCAGACCAAAGGTTCATAGAGCCCTGAACTCTTTTCTCTTAACCAGGTGCCTACGGAAAGCCCGTAAGCAGTACATGTGCACAGTAGCCCTCTCCAGCTCATGGTCCCTCACAACTGGTTTCCCGAGACATACTGTCTCCAATAATGGAGGTAGTACATAGCCATCACGAACTTGGGGCTTCAGTTGTTGCAGGATAAGCTGTCTATTTGAGTGTCTGCCTCTGTAGTGCCTTCCTCACCCAGCTCTACCATGTATATGGTAGCCATGTGTCCTATTTTACAGGAGACAGCCCTCTGCTTAGGGATCCTATTTGAAAAACTATCTGCTCTACATCTGGCTTAAAGACCCATAAGAAGGGAGGGCAGGAGTTTGAAGTTGCCCATGAACAACAGACTAAGATGGCACACAGGTCACCTAGACGCACAGATCTCTTAGGCACAGACTTCCCCACTATGGTGAGATTAGGGTAGTGGGAGAAATTTGAATCAGCTTGTATTTAAAGACAAACTGCCTAATTTGCACTTTCTAAAACAATACAAGCCATCCTTCAAAATTCACACTTCTCCAAATTTTGTTGTGCTGTTTTCTGAACAAGTAATGTGTACAAAAATGCATTATATTCATGAAAAATGCTTTGAAAAAAATGTGTATCAAAGGCAAAATTGAATATGAACATGTGTATATTACCAGAAATCCACACTAAAATGCAGATGAATTTTCATGAGGGCTTAAAAGAAAAATCACAGACTGATGTGGAAATATGGAGCGCCAAGCTTCAGATTGGAAGAATGAAAAACTGAGAAAAACCAAACTTGACAGATTTTCCTATCCCTAGGTCTAGGTAAGATGCATTGAGTTTCCATACAAATTAGCATATCTAGATATGATGCAGATTGATGTCTTATTTTGTCCTCATTTTTGGTGACACATTTTCCTTTTTTTTTCTTCTGGAAATAGCCACCCTAACAATATAGTATCAATGTGCATAAGTGAAAGTGGCTTTTGAAAACAAAAAACAACCTAAAGTTGATTACTATTGTGGTGAAGCCCAACACTAAAACACAACAAAAACATAGCCTGAATCTAGAAACCACGAATGTGAATACAAGCAGAACGTCCACTACATGAAAAAGAAGACTATTTTCCAGATTAAAGTAAAGAGATTCATGTTATGCAAAACTTACAGGCTTCATGGTAGAAAATAGGTAGCCTGGTTCTACATGCAAGTCTGCAAGGAAGTTAGAAACAATGAGGACACAAGGCCTACAAAGCTGTCAAATAAAGAGGGCAGTATTCAACTAAAGAATTGTGCTAGCACAAGGATTAGTGCTAGCACAATGGGACTTTCCCCCTCTCTTCCTCCCCCCCCAAGCGCCCCATGCCATCCCCAAGTCTGCTCTGGAGGATTGGGAGAACCTCCAGAACAGATTTAGGGTTTGCACGGGGGGGGAGAACATTCCGTTGCACAAGGAGAAATCCTTGTGCTGATGGAACCAGCGACTTAGTGGTACAGTGAATACAATCCAGAAAAGTTCCAATACAGAAACTTAATATTCCTAGAAATGACACCCAATCTGATGTTCACAGTTTGCTTGGCACTCTGTGACAAGATCAGTGTGCTTCCTGATTTCCTTTTCAAGGGAAGTCCTTCCTTTTACCCTTTAAACAAATCCACACCAACTTCCCTTTAGAAAATGATGTATGCTACAGGCACAGACGAGTGTATCATTAAGAACAGAAACTTACAGAACACTCCTAAGTATAGGCCACCAGTGTAACTTACACAGGCATAATTTACCCCTCTTCCAAACTCCTATCAGGACCTCTGGGAGGGGCTGCTGCCGGCTTAGCCATCAGGTGAGGGTGGGCCTGATTTTTGTGATTGGACTGTAAGTCACATGACTGAGCCAAACAGGGTTTGGAATGGGTATGTAAGGCTCCTCTTGCCCTGTCCCACCCCCACCACTCCCCTGGAATGCTCCTTTTGGGGACTTATCCCAGTGTAAATTCCACTGGCTTAAGTTCCACCAGCTGAGTCCCAGCTAAGCCAGCATAGTCCTGGTTCAGCCAAGCTGAAGGACTCACACCCTATTCCAAACGCCATTCATCCCAGCGGCTCTTGGGTTTGGATGGCACTGTATGATTGCCATTTAATGGTCAGGAGTGAATTGCCTTTTCCATATCTGCGGGTGTTTTAGCTGTGACAATGGAAGCTGTCTCCATTTGACTCTTTCTCCCCATTGTTCACCATCTTGCTTAATTAGGTAATACATTGAATAAGTAATTAACACTAATGCAACAATAGTTGATTGCGCAGCAGATTTACAGAGACCATGCAAGCCTGATGTTACTTGATGTGACTGCAACAATCCCCAGGTACCATATTTAGATGGATCTAAGGAGTTAGCCACATAAAGTCGATTTAATATCCTATTAATGTTAATTAGGTTTGCTTCACTTGTTTCACTTTCCATTGCATCTTTGCCCTGTAACTTCTCTTGTCCTTGATAGATGTTGGTGCCCAGAGACTAAAGTCAACCTATTGCCAGTTACTGCTTCTGCTTTTAATTTTTTTTTTTTTTTTTTAGGAGGTAGGGGGGAGTATGCAAGTCTTTTTAGAGTCCCTTTTGCTTTCTGGCTCTCTTTTGCAGTCTGACTACACATTAAGTCAAGGCAATGCATGTTTAGCTATGGCTTACAAGGGATCATCTTAGCCATTCATGTGGGTATCAAATACTGTGCAATTAGCATACAATAAAAAATAGCAGGCTTTGGAATCCCCCTCAAGGTGATATGACCTCTCTATCAATTATATCAGGCTCCAGAGCTTCCAGACAGCATGAGGATCAGCGTGAAGCAACACTTCTGTGCTTAAGAGAAGCCTAAACATTTCCAGGATAAACAACAGGATTCATCCTTAACAGGCAGGGGGGCAGTCTCATCAGTGAAGGATAAATACACTCCAGCAGGAGGATAAGGATTGCTGTACAATCTTCCAAGGCTTCGGTGATGCTCCAGCAATCCACTCCTGTTTAACAGCTGTCACTGAAGGCTAATGAATGCAAAGAACCCCTCAGGCTTCTTCACTGTGGGAAGTGGGGATTTGCATATGCGCGTGTGTGAATACACCTGAGGGGGCACATCCATTTGCATTTTGTCAGGTAGACTCAAGAGTCGACAAGGCTTCAATTTCCTTCTCACTTCCTTCCTCCCCCTGCTGTTCTTCAGGTAAGCTCAGGTGAGCCTAATAAATAGTGTTTAAAAATGGATTTCAGGTTATGTCACCTGGCCTGTGAATACACGCTAACAAAAAAAAGGACCAAGACTCTGTGTGTGTCAGCCACACCGAACACTTACATTCTTTTCCATGGCCTTAGGACAAGCAGAATAAAGGGGGTGGGGTGAGGAGCAGGATCATGCGGCTCCACAGAATGCTTTAGGTTCTTGGGGGAAAGGACTCAAAGGTTTTGTGAAAAATTTAGCATTGTGTGCACACACTGTCTGACTTGACAATGGAGTAGTGCATGCATTCTGGCCAGTTGCTTGGGTGGGGGTGAGAAATATAGCATTCTCCCCCCCCTCCATGGGGCGTCAGTTAAGTTAAAAGCTGCAGTGGGTTATAGAATAACCCTTCGTCTAGAAACTCTGTATGCCTCCAGGAGTCTGTTCCCTGCTTTTGAGAAGCACCATCAGCCTACCTATAGCCAAGAAGTGAAAGCACACTTATATCAGGCACACAAAAACTGCTTACATTAACAACAGTGTAGCCGTAATAGCTTGTAAAACTCCTTTCCGAGTCTAGATTTTGCCGGATCATTCCCTTGCGCTATTCATATGTGCATTTTATTTTTCATAAACAACTTAACAAGGCAACTTTATGGAGGCCGGGGTTGGGAACTCCGTAGGCAAATGGACCTACACTGCCTAAGCCTTGCTAGACTTGTGCCAGCCAGGATGGAAATGAAGTTGTGTGCGTGGATTTTTCCCTTTTTATTTTTCTTTGCTGGACTTTTTTTCCCTTTTCCCTCTGGTTGATTCCGATGGGAGGGAAAATAACTAAAGCAGCTCCAGGACTGGAGTACTTTCCCCCCATTTTGGGGAATGAGGGCCATCCTTTGATTCTCTGCCCCCTTTTTGGTGTCATTGCTCTCGGAACACAGAGTACTAGGAGCTTGGTGTAATGCAAGCATGGAGGCAGAGCCAACCCGATGCTCCTGCCACCCCAAGTGCCACAGCGCTGAGCTGCTTGTGCCTCACCCCTCCCTCTCTCAGTAAGCAGCTGTGGTGCTCAGCATCTGGAAGCCAGGTGCACAGTGCCACCCCATCTTTGCTGTCCTACTAATTGACACAGACTGAAGGCAGTTCAGCAATGGCAGCACAGCTTTCTTTCACCACGCCAGAAAGGCCTCTGACAGCAGACCTCTTGCTTCAACTGTAACCCTCCTTCTCTAACCTGACGGTGGAGAGTGAGGTCCCAACTGCCTGGTACCCAATGGCCTCCCAGCCACTCTTCCCAGGCATTTAGGATTGTTACTTTTCTTTCAGTCTGCTTTTTATAAATGGTTGTTCCTTTTATGAATTGATGATAATGATTTAACTGCTCTTATGTCAGAAGGAGTTATAATGTAGTTTTAACTGAAGGATGATGATGATGATGATGATGATGATTTGTATACCACCTTGAAGGTGCATTGTGCCCTAACAGGCAATATATAAACCAGGTACCAAATGTTCCACGCTAATTCAAAAAGTCTGTCTAGTCTAGACTAGGTATGAAAAGATCTGTCCATTTCAGTTCTCTCCATTTCTCATTTTTCCGGTCTTAAATTCAGTTCTCCACATTTCTATAGCTATTTGCTATTTAAAAAAAATAATCATGAAAATTCTTCAGCATTTTAGTGTGAATGTCTACTACTAAACACATTTTTGTATGGAGTTTTGACTAACATACACATTTTTGCAAGCAATTTCTCCTAACAGAAAACATTTTGGTATGTTATTTTCACTAATATATTCATTTTTATGCAATTTCCTCCTAATACATGTATTTTTGAAAACATTGTTTGGTAAGAGAACTGCATTGCAAAATTTGGATATGTGCAAATTTCTAAGGGTGGCTGTGCCTCGGTTTCCATATTGTTTCAGAAAATGCGAATTTGATAAATTCTGCTTTAAATGTGAACTGAATTTCTCCCCCACCCCTAGTCTAGACACAGCCATTGAGTTCTGACATAGCATTGGTGTCTTCATTCGGGATCCCAGCTTAGGCTCACATCGGAACATTTCTGAACACAAGAAGCTGCCCTTATACCAAGTCAGAGCATTGGTCCATTTTGCGCCGTATTGTCTATATCGACTGACAGTGGCTCCCCAAGGTTTCAGGCTGGACTCTTCCCTAGCCCTTCCAAGAAAGGCCAGCAGGTAAGCCTGGAACCTCCTGCATGCAAAGCAGCTGCTCTGCCGCTGAGCTATGGCCAGCCCTGAAATGAGATGTGGAAGTAAGTACCCCTGGAATGTGATTTCCAAACAAGAATGTGGTTCAGGCTTCCTGGGTATGTAAGAAGGGTGGGGGAATGCAGGAGGGAGGGTTGGCTGCTTTGGTAGGATGGGGCGTGGGTGGGAATTCTTCTCCAATCTGGATTTTCATCTGAGCTGGAGAAGGATGCGGGGCTCCTAAAACTCCCCTGTTCTTTGATGCAAGTGTTATCAGCTCCGAAATTTGTATCCAAGGCTCAAGTGGACACATTTTGCTAACACCTGTAAGGGTAACCAATAACATGCTTCAAGGCATCCAACATGAGCTATGGGTTTGACATAACCACACTGTTGATCTTCTAGTTGCTCTCTTTGGTTAATGAGAGAGCACCCTCTAGTGGCAGCCATATAGCTTAAATTGGCCTGTAAATAATTAATGGGAATGAAGAGGTTCCCCCAAACGGTTGCGGACTTGTATCGGGAAGGTAGCAATATCAAGGAGGGAGACCGAGGAAGCTTATTTCTGATCTTTCTGATCCTTTCACTATTGTTTTAAAATCTTCCTGAGGACAGGAGATGGGAAAGACTCTAGCACGGAATATGATTTAATGAGTGGCAATAAGCAAGAGAAAATACTGTGTGTATTTAAAGAGTACTCCTTATGACATAGTATTCTTATGGGTCCCAGATTTCAACAGGGCTGCTGGTGCACTGCTGAGGGCAGTTTAGAGTAGTGGTAAAGCTTCTTTGTTTTGTTTTTCTTTGTTACAAACAAAAGAAAACCGCAGTCACCTCATCCTTAAAGTAAGCCCACTTCCACCTGAAAGTTCTTTAACACGCACACACATCCCAGGCTACCTGAAAGTAGCAAGAATTAGGGCTGTGCACAGACTCCTCTATCTGCCCCATGGCTTCTGTCAAGAGTGTGGGCATCAGGCAGACCCACCTTGGGTCAACTCAGGGACCACCCAACCCAGCTTGGAGCCACTCCTGAAAAATTCCCTGTGCAAAAAAGCACACACACCCCAGGATAGTCCCCCGGGCTCTGGGGTGTAGGGAGTGATTTTTCTCGATGCTGCAGGAAAGCCCTTTGCAAAACAGCAATGTGCAGGAGGGAGCAATGTTGGGTGATGCCATCTTCCTAAGGGCTTTCCTGTAGGGTCCCAGCATCACTCCCCTGGCGCTGGGGTGGAGGGATTGATCCTTTGCAAAAGCAAAACAGTACCTCCCCCCCCGAGGATCGCCGCCTTTGCTTATCAGGCAGGAAGGAGAGCTGCAGCTGCCTTTTCTTCCTCCCTGATGACCCCCCCAACAGCCCCAGGTCACTTTTGGTCATCAAATCTAAC
The DNA here is from genome assembly GCF_030035675.1 of Rhineura floridana. Taxonomy (NCBI): domain Eukaryota; kingdom Metazoa; phylum Chordata; class Lepidosauria; order Squamata; family Rhineuridae; genus Rhineura; species Rhineura floridana. The sequence goes on along the minus strand of NC_084480.1, from coordinate 187,075,023 downwards.
CCAAAGTAATCCATGGCTGTCACAACCTGACTCATCCGAGCCCCCCAAAACATCCCAATGGGCCCAATTTGGTTTGGGCCTCAGCCAAATTGGGTAAACAGTTCTACTAAGAATCATTGGGCCAAATGCTATGGCCCAGCACCAGCATAGACAGTTCTGAAATAGAAGGAATAATGGCCTAACTAATTATAAGGCAGCTTTCTGTATTCCTACCCTAATTTTGGTAGCAAGCCCATGTAAAATCATCATCAGCAACAAGATCTCTTTTCCCATACTATTATGGCTTCTTCAGTCCATGTATGTAACCACAACATCTTAGTGGTATGCATCTGACTAAAGCATTTATGTTAAGGATAGGCCCTGGAGCTGAGGGACAATTCTTCAATATCTGCTACATCAATATTCTGTGATGGCCTTCCCTAGCCTACCACCCTTCATTGGCAATGCCAAAGAAGCATGGGATTGATGGGAGATGTAGTCCAAAATATGGGGAGCACACTAGGTTGGAGAAGGCTGTTCTAGGATAATCCACTGCAGCAGAATTTATGTATCCACAAGCTGCGAGAAGGTAAAGAACTTTTTCAGTGTCTTCTATATTGTTCTATTTAGGCAGGTAGTACTTTTGGCAGAATTACTGGCTATACTCCTAGACATAAACGGCCTGTAAGACTGCGGGAGGGAAATTACAAAGGAATTCACTTTTCATTCTTTTCTCTGTAGGTTGTCCAATTGAATTATATCCCAAGAAAATAACAGAAACCCTTGTGGTTGCTCTAATTCTCTTTCATGGTTTAGGTTAAGATGACCCAGATTAATTAAAGGTAGCTTAAACACTCACTCCAGCAGCATGCGTGTCAAAGGGTAAGATTGTTTCGTTCATGACACAGTCACCAAAAAAGAAGCAAGATGTAAGCAGAATGTACAGACTGTTCACCTCTCGTATAACAAACCATACCATGTTTCAAAGACTGCTTGACATATTACAAAAGAAAACCACAGTGTTTTTTTCTTCGACCAAAGTTGTAAAAATGTATTCTGCTAAGTGTCCTCTAAACTTCTTCTGGAATGATGGCAATAAAACACATTGCAGAATTTCCCAATTATTGATAACTGATAAGTTTCTAGAATATATTGGTAAATAAACAAAAAGTTCCATGGCACCGTGATGACTAATCATTATCCATCTTTAGGTGCCAGGCAAAAACATTTCTCCCAGGCATTTGGTTCTTAACTTTGGAAGGCTTTTGGAGGGCTTCTGTTGTGCAGCCTTCCTAAGAAGGGCTGCTCCATTGCCTTATGTATTGTTTTTGTTTTTAACTTTTTATATATTTTTAATCTTTTACTTTTTTAAAAAAGATTAACTGTAAGTCACTTTGTGTGTGCATATGTGTGTAAAAAGTGACTAACAAATTTAATAAATAAAATAAAATAAATGAGACTTTTAACACATTTGCTATGGCATATGCTTTCCTAGGCTAGAGACAATTTCATCAGCCTTTCTTGTTTTTACCACAACAGACTAGCTTAGCTACCTTCTGGAACTGGTATATTTAAATTCACCTTTCCCTGCCCCCCTCCATTGCAAGTGTTTTAAATGCAGTTTCTGCTCCCAAGCAGCAAGCTTCCTTCACTCAGTATTCCAGTTCTGAGTGTCAGAGAACAAAAGCTTGTTATTTTGATCAGAGGAGTTATTAAAACACTTAAAGACAGATTTATTCTTAGTACATCTAGAGACAGTTGTGCACAACAAGGCAGTGACCATGACAAGTAAGTCAAGGGGAAAACCTTAGGGTTATGATCAGGAATTTCCTTGCTTAAGTTTCCTCCTAAAAATTCATAAGCTCTGCTCAAATGCAGTTACTCTTAATACGGCAGCCAAGAAGGGAAACTCAGCAAAGGAAGTTCCTTACCTTACAGCATGATGATGATGATGATAACACACTGCCTAACCCCCCTTTTTCTAACATTCTAGATGTAAGGAAGAGGGGTGACACAGGGAGACAGGAGAAGGGGGTGGAAAACTCCTACCTTCTACCTTCTAGAAGATGGCAAAATTCAAAATGTTACAAATTCCTATGCAAAATGCCTGGCCTGCTTAGAGAGTGTGAATTCCTTCACTAAGGAAAAACAGGCTTTGTCTTAACCCAGCAGCAAAAAAGCCTGCAGAGAAAGAGAGTGGGGGGAGCCTATGCACCCAACAGTTTTTTTAAAAGTTTGATTTCTTTATTGCTGTAAGGCTTTCTAAGTCAGTTATGCAGGCCCCAATGAGTGTCGATTGCAAGCAAGCCTTTATTTGTTCCTACTTCAAAAAGCCAAGACAAGTTGTGGAGAGTGAGAATTCTGTAACTGCAGAAGAAGAGACAGTGAATCCTTGTGATAGTGTCCCATCTACATCATTAAGCAGTTTGGTAGCAGCAGGAGATAAACTTGTAGACATTGAATTCAGTGTGTCCGTTATGTGCCTTCAAGTCGATTACAACTTATGGCAACCCTATGAATCAGCAACCTCCAATAGCATCTGTTATAAAACACCCTATAATAATAATAATAATAATAATAATAAAATTTTATTTCTAGGCCGCCTATCTGGCCGAATTAACGGCCACTCTAGGCGGCGTACATAGACTAAAATATAACAGAATAAAATATAACATATAATACAAAACAACAATAAGTATACTCAATGCAAACCTACCCCCATCATACAAAAATTTAAACTAAATTAGACAGAGGTCTCGAATGCCTGCCTAAAAAACCATGTTTTCAGTTCTCGGCGGAAGCCTGTCAGGGAGGGGGCATGGCGGAGATCATAAGGCAGAGAGTTCTGTCTGTAGCAAAACAAGGTATTTTACCTGCCAAGGTTCCTGCTTATCTGATGGATGTAGTAGAAAAGCACAAGAATGCTCTCAGGAAAATATTGTGCTCACCCACCTTTCACTGGATCAATTGACATGCCCACATGAATTGTTAATTCAGGTCTGTGGCTTCCTTTATGGAATCAATTAATCTCTTATTTGGTTTTCCTCTTTTTCTACTCCCTTCTGTTTTTTCCAACATTATTATCTTTTCTAGTGAATCGTGTCTTCTCATTATGTGTTCAAAGTATGATAACCTCCGTTTCATCATTTTAGCTTCTAGTGATAGTTCTGGTTTACTTTGTTCTAACACCCAATTATTTGTCTTTTTCACAGTCCATGGTATGCACAAAGCTCTCCTCCAACACTACATTTCAAATGAGTTTATTTTTCTCTTATCTGCTTTTTTCACTGTCCAACTTTCACATCCATACAGTGGGATCAGGATTACCATGGTGTGAATGATCCTGACTTTAGTGTTTAGTGATTCATTTTTGGATTTGAGGACCTTTTCTAGTTCTCTCATAGTGGCCCTCCCCAGTCCTAGCCTTCTTCTGTTTTCTTTTCTATTGTCTCCATTTTGGTTAATGACTGTGCCAAAGTATTGATAATCCTTTACAAGTTCAGTGTCCTCACTGTCGACTTTAAAGTTCCATAAATCTTCTTTTGTCATTACTTTAGTCTTTTTGACATTCATCTGTATCTGTGATGGTGAGAAAAGACAGTCAAATAGTGACAGTGACAGAGAAGCAGAAAGCAGTATTCAAGCCTGGACAGATGATTCTATAAACTTAAAAAGTTGTATAATCTTTGGGTTGCATGGCTGTAACTATCATGAAGGCACTTCTTAATTTGCCACTATGCTACTGCCGCTGCTACTTGCTAACCATAATCCATCATTCACTCACCTGTCTGAACAATGAAGGCTGCTAGGAACAGCAACTGCCCAGACAAAGCGAGCAGGCGAATGAGCAGAAGCTCCTGCTCCTAGCCAGTGCCACCAAACACTCTCTTACCTTCCCTCTCCCTTTGGGGTCTGGTGGTGGTGGTGGTGGTAGTGGCTGTAGCTCCTAGCAGCCATAAGCACTCAGCTGTTGCTTGGATGCAGAGATGATTGGCAGCTGCAAAGCAGCAGCTTACCACCACTTGCCCTCTGTTTAGTGTATGAGAAGTAGGGATGGGGTTTGCTGCCTAGTTCCGATCTGCTTGGATTCCAAGAGTCTGTCTTTCCTTCCTGATCTGCCTTTTTGGTTGTTGTTCCCATTTGCTTTCACGCTTGCTGATCTGCTGGGTTTTTTTAGCAGAAAAAATAATGCAATTTGCTTGTGGTGTTCCACGTGTGTTTTTTTTTCCTATTTACGTATCAATTAGGCAGATAATTGCCCATTGAGTCTGTCTCTTGCCTCAGGCTAACTGATGTGCTGCTTAATGATCCCCCCACAATATTCTTGTTGTTTTGCAGTACTTTTGATTTGTACTGTTGACAAGCCAACAACCACTGCTTATTTTAACTTCTTTTTTCCTGCTAAATTTTAATCTTTCTTTTTAAAAAGTGAATTTTTTATACCCAATGAATGTGAAGAACTAAGAAATAGTTTTTTCTTCTTCTCCTGCCTGCTTGCTGTATTGAGTTTTGCATCATCAACTACTCAGTGTCAATTTCATAACAATGACAATGTTGATGGACCACCCGCAGTACCAACACCCATGTGATCACCTTAAGTCTGGGCCACTGTCCCTTCCTTGACCTTATTCATACTAAAAGTCAAGCTTAAGCTGCTACAATGGAGTCATTTTTAAATTACTGTTTTAAAAATTGTGATGATAAAAAGGCACTGCAAGACAAGAGTCAAGCTGCTGTAATTGACAGGCAGAAATGTTGTGCATTATATTTCTAGCCATATCTGGTCTACTCTCTGGCTCTGAACTCCAGAGTTCCTGCCTGCCTGCAATAAGATGTTTTGAAACGTAATTAATTTTGAAGTTTTAACATGGGAGGGGTGGATATTTTAATTTTTATTCTATTATTACTACTACTAGTGTGTTGCTATCTTAGGTCATGTGAAGCTGATATAATTGCATTGCCATTAGTGCTGCTTGTCTCTCTGTCCAATCCACTCTATCACCTCATTGAAGAAGCATCCTTTGTTTCACAACAATATGGTTGACTTAATTCACATAGTCACACACACACACACAAATCCCACCCCCATGTCAATGAAAGTCATCCACCACTTCCCTCCTTTGAGTTTCAGCTGTGCGGTTGCTGTATAAGCTCTGTCCTTTTTAAACTTTGCACAGAAATTTACCTAGTATTTTCAGACTCCTTATCAATCAATCATACCTTGTTACCTGGGGGCTGGGGGCCATGAAGCTTGCCTGCCTGCCTGCCTCCCTGCCTATGGCCAACACAAGGCTAATTATTAATATGTGATCTAACGTGCTGATGCCTAGTACGCATGTACAGTCCACACAGGCACTCACGCAGATGCAAAAGCAAATAAAACAATGGAAAAGTTGTAATTAGCAATGGATGTGGGGCTTATTTGTATAACTTATAAGAGAAAGCCAAACAAATATGCTGAGTACTGAGTAGTGAATGAAATGAGTCCCTCCTATTGCATTCAGAAAGTAGTGTCCTTTGCTGCATTGTATTGAAACATAATTACTTTCGTAATTGGCATAATGGGCAGACAGGACTAATTCATATAGTAGTAGTAAGTAAATAAGGAGAAGCAGCTCATTTTTTCATGTATGTGTAAAATAGCATCTAAATAAGTCAATGTGAGAGAGAACCTGCTACACAGAAAGACGGTTTGTTGTAATAACATTATGTTGCTTTATTTGCAAACCTTAATGCGATGTCCATCCGCCAGTGCAATCCACACACTCTGCAACAAATCATTATTTAAGGTCCTCCACAGAACACCCACACAGGATATCTGCTGTGCTGTGTGAGGTATCAGTCATGTTGTTGCCACTTAGAAGAAAAATTTGCATAGTTTTTCATAGATGAAAATGGGGAAAATTGCATTGCATTGAAACTTCATTAGGCAGATTGAGAAAACTACATTTTCTTCTGCAGTTTAATTTGATAATGAATAATGACTGAAATGATTACTTAACCTAAACATTATTTAAGAAACAGAAGAATATGAGAATAAGAAATAAATAAGAAAAAATAACATGAATGTTAATGTCCATTTCTGAGCATTAACAAAACAAAGAGAAAATTAGAGGGAGGTTAATGGATGTAAATGGTGATCGTTGTCATGTAGACAGCTGTTAAGAATGCATCAGCTTAGAGGACAGACAATTAAGAAGACAATAACATAAAACTTGGAGCAGATAAAAAATCCATGCCAATGACAGCCATGACCAGTCACAAGTAACCAGTGCCGGTCCGAAAAGAGCGGACTTTTGGATTGAGTCGAAATCTGGTATTTAGTCCAATTTAGTGGATATTCTACTCCATCCCTAGTGAGAAGAAGGAGTTGCCACTATTGCCACAGGCAAGCTCTACCAGGCAGGGCCATGCTAATGGCCCCCAAAACTTGGATCCAACCCTCTTTATACTGCCTGATGTAGCGCTGCACACAATTTTCCCTCTCTGAAAATAATCTTGGGTCCTAGTTAGCATATTGTTCTAGGTCCTCAAGCCACAAGGCTGCTGGGTAAAGCTCCAGAGTCCATAACAATATAAAATATGTGTGTGTATGTGTGTGTGTGGGGGTGTTTTTTCTTTTTCCCTATTTTTTCTTCCACCATCATTTTTTTTTATCTAGCTGAAATTCCAGTATAAGGATGTTCAGAAATGTTTGGCTGTTGCCTACAGCAAGTCAGGCAATCAAAACAATCCAAAATCCAATAAATTCTCTGTTTCACTTCAATCAATCTTTATTCTCTCTGTGCTTATCAACACAATCTGCAGATTTGGCATCTCCTTCTGTGTTGCCTTTTGTCTCTGTGCTTTTTGGAGCTCCTCTTGATCATGATTAAATACTAATTAGTTCTTCAAGTGTTTTTTTTTTTAATAGACTGTCAAAACATTGCTCTAAGAAAAGAATGTTAAGGCCCAATATGTTTTTGATGGCTTCCAATGACTGAAATAATACAGGACGATGTAACATCCCTTTATTATGAAAAACTGATCTTGTCGCTAACTGTATTCTTAAATGTTTAATTTGGGGAGGTATATATGTTTTTACATATCAGAAAGTGGATCATTTTAGGTATTTCGTTTTATTCGTTGCCATCCCAACTGAGGTATTTGATGAAACATTATTAGAGTTCAAGGACACATTTCAGACAGGCAAAAATAGTCAAGGAGGCTGCAAATCAGGGCCAGTAGGGTGTGTGGCTGGGGAGGGGTGTGTCTGAGAAACATCCTGAGGGCCAGATAGGAAGTTTGGAGAGCTGCATCTGGCCCCTGTGCTTGAGGTTCTCCATCCCTGCACTAAAGGCTGACTTGAATATTAAAATTTTCCCAAATAGAGATAATCTTATATTTACCAAATACATGATGTAAGATGCACAATGCAGTCATCAGTCAAGCACGCTGATCTATTCCAGCTCACCTGCTCCCTCCATGCACAATGCAGGTAGGAGGCTTAAACATCTGTATCCTAGTTGTGCATGCAAATAGTGCAGTGCTTGGGTGCATTGTTCAAGAGGGGAATGAGAGTGGATTTTCATTCACTCCGCTCTCCTCAATAAGCAGATGGTTGGTATGATTACTGGTTTTCTGAAAAGGCCCAGTTGATGCTCCCATGTATATTTGGAATGGAGCCACAAAGTTTATTTATGATACTAGTATTTAAATGGAAGGATAGTACAGTTTAAACAGAATTCCTGTCCTCCCTGCTAAGTTATGAGATACTGGGGGGAAAACAGAAAATCATGAACTAGGGCACATTTTCCAACGTAGGAAGCTGCCTTATGCAGAATGGTCCATCTAAGAGGTCAGCTGTGTCAGCACTGACTGGCAGCAGCTGTCTGGGAGAGGGGACATTTCTAGCCCTAACTGGAGGTGCCGGGGATTGAACCTGGGAGCTTCTGCATAATAAGGAGACGCTCTGCCACTGAGCTATGACCTTTAGCTGTGAATGTTTCTGTGTATGTACAACATAAGAAGAGCTTTCTGCATCAGACCAAATGCCCATCCAATCCAGCATCCTGTTCTGACAGTGGCCAACTGCATGCCCATGGGAAGCCTGCAAGCCGACCCTGAATGCAACCACACTCTCCCCACTCGCAGTTTCCAGCAACTGGTATTCAGAGGCATATGGCATCTTACAATGGAGGTAAAATACAGCAATTGTGGTTTAGTAGCCATTGTATCTTACTCTGAAATATATATTAGCCTTGAAGGTATCTGTGGCATGGACCATGCTGAATATTACCCTACTCCTCTAAGTGAGATGTGAAATGGCACCATTGATTCTGTCATGTGCCAGAGGCCTGGGATCATATGCGAAGACCACACAAATACCTTCTGTGTGCCCAAAATCTAGGGTAAAAAAAGTAAATTTTAATTATGGGTAGGGGGATTCTTAATGAAGTCCACAAACCCAGGTCCAGATTCCCTGCAATATTATAACAATCATGGACCCTGCATCCTTCCAAGTTTGCAATTAAGGTGGAGTAATTAAGGTGGCTATCCCAGAAGACAAGAGGGAAGGCAGGACTCCTCTGGTTCTCCTGTGATTTGAGTCCTGGGAAAAGTTTCACTTCTGAAACTTCATACTTATTGCAACACTCTGGAATTTCCTCAGATCATGCTAGTCTTTGTTCTTCTAGATTCCACAATCTAATTTGGAGTCTGGGGAATTAGGATTTATTTATTGTGAGTTCTGTCGAAACCACTTCTTTTTTCTTTCTTTTCTAAACTTTTTGAAGCTTCTGTCACTGAGTCCCATGTGTCCAAATAACCCATCAATATTCCACTAAAGTAAGTTCTGAAAGCAAGTTGACTAAGGAAAGGTAGGATATAAATGTCTCAAATATATATATAAATATAAAGTGAGAATGTAAAGGTTTTTTTTTAAAAAAAAATCCTGTAAAAGTATTCTAAATCACAACATAAAGCTAAGTACAACAGACAGTTGCAACACAGATAATTGAATAGTCGGGGGGGGGAACTGTTGTGTAAAATGTTTTTAGAAGACAATGGAAAGTAAGCAAGGAAGTCATTGGTGAATCTTCCTAAGCAAGAAATTCCTAAGAGTGGATGCACCCACAAAACAGTCCCATTCAATATTAGGGATGGGTGAGAAATCTGATTCAGTTTGCATTTCAAGACAAATCTATCAAATTTGCACTTTCCAAAACAAAATGAGAACTGAAACAAAGACATTCTTCAAAATTAGTACTTATTTAAAGTTTGTGATGCAGTTCGCCAAACAAACAATGTTTACAAATATGCATATGTTAGGGGAAAGTGTCTATAAAAATGAATATATGAGTGAAACTAACGTACAAAACTGCATTATACAGTGAGAAATTGCTTGCAGAAATGTCTACTGCCTACAGAGAATGTGTTTATTAGAATGTGTTTTTTGTAAGAAATTCACACTAAAATGCTGTAGAATTTTTATGAGGGTTTTTTTAAATCACAAATTGCTTCAGAAATGTGGAAAACTGAATTTAAGATTGGAAAAAAATGAGAAACTGAAAGAATCAAAATTGACAGAAATTTCCATCCCTGCTCCATATCCCAGCAAACATCACTTCTGAAAAAGTAGGTAAGGCCTAAACTGTGGGTACATACAGTGGAATATATGAAGCATTCCATACGATACCTATATTATTCACAGCTTTTTTAAAAAGCATAATTTTTCTTTGTGAACATAGAAGCACATTTATTTTTATTACAGTTATTCAAGATGCAGTGCAATTTGAATACAAACTCAAATGCATCCTATCTCAAATGCAATTTCCCTTTTAACTGTTACAGCAAACTGAGGTAGCTGTTATGCAGCACAGATTGTACTAACACTGTGAAACACTGAATGCATCCATTCTCAAAAGTCTAAAATGTGCACTCTGTATAAAACAAATACTCAAAATCTAACTGTACAGTTGAGTTTACCTGCATTGGTGGCTGACCCTGAAGTTCAGAGCAATGACAATCCAATTAATAATGCAAAAGAGGAAGCAAAGAGCACATTAATTACATCTGCAAATCACAATAAGTAGGCAATAATTGCTAAGATTAGGGAGAATGGGCAAAGAAAATAAACAAACCTGAAGCAGCTGGATACATCAACAAGAATGAAATAATTCTTCAGCTTGGACATTTACTAGGTAATACTGTAGATTTTCACCATTCCCTTGCTTCATATAGAAGGCTATACGGAACGGTAGAACAACACAAGGTAAAAGAACGGGAAATGTTGGTGATAGTGGTCCATTAAAAGCATCAAACAACACTGAAGTAGCTGGAAATGTAATTGGAAAGCCATCTGAAGAAGGATTGTCCCATTGAATGTGAGAGGGAAATACCAGTGTTTGTGTTCAATAAGGGTCAAACTAGACCTTATGTAGGAGATCTTGATCAAGATCTCTGTGTGTGTATGAGAGAGAAAGATAGGGAGGATTTTGATGTGATCTACAGATAAGGGTCTTCCTCCCTATGCATTCACTAAGTCAGGCGTGGTGAACGTTTGGCTCTCTGGATGTTGCTAAACTAAAAAGCCCATCAGTCCCAGCAAGCATGGCCAATGGCCAGGGCTGATGGGAGTTGTAGTTCAGCAACACCTGGAGGGCCACAGTGATTTCTATGGGGGGATTAAGGTTTCTAGCAATGTGTATGAACTGAGTTTTTTGCATAAATGGCTGCAGGAATGTGTGTAGTTCCCATTTTATTAAGCCTCCCTTACTGAAATAAAAGACTGTTCTGAAGTCCAGTATTTCATCGACATCTGGACCACTCCTTCTGTTGCTTTGCTCCCCCTCTTCTCCTCCAGTGTTCCACATAGGCGGAACAAGTAAGTGCTCTCTTTGCCAAATATGTCATCACATTAGGAAACCCATGCTGCTGATTAGGATGGATGCCAACATTTATCTCCTGTTGACAGCCCAGACAAAAGGGAGATAAGTGAAGCTTTTTGAAATTGTAAAGAGACCTTTCAGCTTTAACGACTCTGACAGCTATCCTCTTACCTCCATAGGCTACACTTGCCATCCTGATAATTAGATTTTGCTTGCCCATTGTTGCTTCCCATATTTACAGTGTAGTCTTCCTGCCGTGTTTGTAGATTTCATCTGGTTTAGTCAAGATAACATTAACTGTCTACCTGACAAAATGTCAGCAAACAGAAGCACATACCATTTGTGAGCAGCCTTTCTTTCATGTTTACAGCGGCCATGATTTTGGCAGGCTGAAATAAATGTCTGTGCTTTGTTCCTTCAAAGAAGCAATCTTGCCTTTTGTCTGGCCGAGATCCACCCTGTGGAAAGAGACTGAACTCAACAGCACAGGGAGGGAGAACTCACAAGGGATAAGAAGCCAAGAGATTGTTTTGAATGTGAGTAACAAAGGTGGCTATATAATCCAAGTTCCAAAGATGTCCCCTTGCTGGAGATTTCAGAACTGGTTGGTGAACTGAAGGGGCAATTTCAAGCCACTTGGTTTCAGCTGCAGGGGCCTATTATGCTGTAGCCTGTGGGAAAAGAAACTCAGTGCATTAAGGAATGTTAACCCCAAGAAGATCTGTGAAAATTTGGGACAATGTGCCCATAGAAGTGACTGAGTAAGGATAAGACTCACCCCTCACCCAGCCCGTCTGAGCAATGTAAACTTGGTTTGCAGTGGCATGCCTGAAGTGGAATTATGGTCAAGTCTACAGTACAAATTTAAATGGTTTAACAGTCATTCCATCTCCCCAGGGAAATCTGGGAGCTGTTGTTCAAGGGATTAGGATTTCTAATAGGAGGTTTTTGACACCTTCACAAAATAGCAGATTTCAGGAATATTTGAGAGAATCCATGATAGTAATCTCTACTTCCCATATTATGTGTAGATATGCCCTGTGTACCTGCTTACTCCTTCCCTGAATTGGGGCAAAGAACATCAAGATCTTCATTCCAACATGCACTCACTTTTGGTTGTTTTTGCACACATGGAATAGCAGGCAGCTCAATCCTGAAGACTAACACCAGGGGACACTTAATGCTGGCACTGTTTTCATATAGTTCAAACAAGAGAAATCTTTCACCAAGTCCCATCTAAAGAACTATTTCTAGAAGAATTCAAATGAGAAATAACACAGTGCTCTCAGTGGGCACACCTTTTATCAGGGGACCCTAGACCAAAACAAGAGGGATACTTGTGTACATTTCTGGTCCCATCCTGCAGCGCAAATGGGATTTGCACTGAAAGTCTCACATCTGTCTCTCTCTCTCTGTGGTTCTCAATCCAGCAAGTAAATTGTTTGTGGATTAGGATGAATATCTGTGCCTGATGTGTCTGATGGAATCTGTTTACACTATATAGAAATTCAGCATATCTCCTTCCCTGTTTGGGGCCAAATTAGTTCAAAAGGTAAAAGGGAAGAAGGTATTTGTTAAAATAGAGAGTTTATAAATGTGGCCATACCTGAGCAGCTTCTCCATACAGAATGGAGTTTCATACCTGCTGCAACATTCCGGGAAATTGTCTTCCTTAAATAGCTTCTTTCATTCTGTGTGTTTCTGCCCTGCCCCAACCTTTCATCTCCTCCCTCTCCAATTCTATTATTTAATCTTTTCATGGCATCATTAATCATCCAGCTCTAGAAACAAGTGACAGTATAAAGAGTCTAAAACATTTTCCTGTACTATCTGTGATTGTTAGCTTTTTCTGACAGTTCTGAAGTATAACCCTCCTATTGTGAGTAAAGAGGAGAAATTTGATTATATTTGGAGAATGGTGCAATATGTAGTTTATGTTTGTCACTTGCTTTTTCCACACAGATTTCCACATTTGCCACCTCCTGAACTGCAGCCAGTCTGCACTTCCGTGCTTTTGGTATCTGCCTTTGCTCCTCTCATACTGTTGTGTATTTGAGAGTCAACACACAACGAAATGATACAACCACAGTTATAAAAATGTTGAGATTCCACTATCAGTTTTCTTATAAGTACAGCAATACAATATGACTTAGACACACCATCAATGTAACCAGGAGCATTTCCTTTTGTACCTATTGTTGCTGAAAGCATGAACAGAAAAAAGTAGAAGGCATTTCCTGCTTATCATACAAAGGGCATCTCCAGACTGTCAGTATTTTGTGGAAGAGTTTCAAGCATGTACCAGAAAATTTACGCTTGTGCAATCAAAGTGGATTAAAGCACTCTGTTGCCTTAGCTCAACAAACCAATTTAAAAAAGAACCTGACTTTTTGCAGCTAGGAAAGTGACAGGGAAATGCATTGAAAAATGTTGAATAAATGAATGACTAATGGCAAGATGCATAAACACCCTGCAAACAAATCAGAATGAATTATCATTGTTGTATAACTGTCCTGCAAACAAATCAGAACAAATGCTCATTAAAGACTGGATATAATTTAACCTTTCCAGAAACTTTGTGCACGCACATCAGGATAAATGCTCAATAAATAAGTTGTCTGGAGGATCCCCAAAACACATTCTTTCTTACTGGGATCCCACACATTCACACAGAGTCATAGTGCTTTTCTGTGCCATGTCTATCACCAAGGCTTTTAGTCTTTGATTTGATTTGTGAGACACATTGGAGTAGACTACAGATGACCAGAAAATGAGCTTATGGTCATTGTAGAAAAATTGGCCCTCTTCTTAGATATCTGCTGTTCTGCCGCAGGGTAGCTAACCCTGAGCAGAGATTCTTTTGGATCTTGTGTACAATGAACACAATGTGATGGAAGAAAAAGAGTTTTATTCCAGGCTTAACAGACATTAGGCAGAAATATGCATCACTGCCTACTCAGAGCCTAAGATAAAATTATAAGCCTCTATGCAAGTGTACAGGTTAACCGACAAGTGATAAACCGACAAGTGGTAAAACAGTGACATAGTCATGCGGCATGATCTTATAAACCAGGTTTAAGTGGCTATAGGAAAACCCCTTCAAACATAGCCCAAACATGGTTGTGTGCCCTCTTTGGTGACCCAGCACTGCCTGTAGGACTACAGTCTCTGGGGTTTCCTCTTCTCCTCTCTTATGCTCCTCTTATGAATTCTGCTTGCCTCTGCCTTATAGCCGACCAGCAGTGAGTGAGTCAGCGGACCAACACACTGGTCACAGATGGTGCTAGGTCAGCTGTCCTCACTGTAAGACATCAAAGGAGGAGCATACTTGGTGAATGAGTCATACTTTTAAAGGACAAGCATTCAACAAGTATGAATTCATTCAATGAGTCATCTTATTCCCACAGCTTCAAAGGACAGTAGGGGGACTGGCCATAGAGGCAAGTCTGAACATGTTCTCCCTGTTCCCAATTAGCTCATGGTTCCCCTTTCTGATACAACAGCCAGGGACCTCAAATAAGCAATACCTCTAGAGGGGAGTATTCAGGCCTCCCTGATGACCCCAAATAAGATGTAATGGTATCCTGAGGAAGGACACATTGTTATCTGTAAAATTTATATGGGTGCTCAGAACAAGCCTTACTCTTTTAGTCTCTCAGAATCCGTGAGAGTTACTGTCCCTTTAAGATTCCTATTCCTTTAAGGCTGTGTATCCTCACTGCTAAGTATGTAGAGCAAAGGTGAGGGGTAATCGCTGATTTGTTCTAAAGGAATTAGTTGTTTATTTGTCAAACATAAAGCTGATTCCTCTGTCTCTTTCCCAAGGACTTCAAAGACCTTAAAGATAAGTAAGTGTCAGCTTGACAGGAGGACGGATGGAATGTGATATCCTCTTGTATCCTTGAAAGAAGTACGTCATGTGTTTCTTTGCCGTTGTACTACCTATATGTGCGTCTTTGTTGTTTATTCTTTACTGTACCCAAAATCCTATAAATTACTAGTGAATTCTTAATAAAGTTGTCCATCTTGACCACTGCTGTCTCTCAGTTGAGCTGAGAGCTGCTTTGTGCTTGACGGAACCTTTGATCAAAGATCTTGTGTGTTTTTCCTCCCTAACTTGGTTTCAGGGTCCAGTCTCACTCTGTGCCTTACCTGGGGAAAGGAGGCACAGCGAGATCTCATTTAGATCTCGCCCAACAACATAATCTCACCATAAATGTCTTTTCCTCAATTTCCCATTGCTATAAGATTACCATAGCTGGCTTTGTGCTACATTGTAGCTGGTGTTCCTCTGCACCAGTGACTGACTAGTTCCACTGCAATGGAGTGAAGATGCATCCCTCCATGCCAGAGCTTGGAAAAGTTACTTTTTTGAACTACAGCTCCCATCAGCCTAATCCAGTGGCCATGTTGCCTAGGGCTGATGGGAGTTGTAGTTCAAAAAAGTAACTTTTCCAAGCTCTGCTCCATGCATTGCTGCATCGTGTTGTTACTACTTCCTTCCCAGTTCTTTATTTAAGGAAGTAGATGAATGTTAGATCTGCACATAAGATTCAGCCAAAGTCTGAACTGAATCAGGCAGATCTGGGCAGATCCGGGTTTCAACTGAGCTGGGTCAAGACAGCCTTGGGGGCTGTCAGGGGCTGCAGAGTTGGGTGGGAAGAAGGAGGTAGCCTCTGCAAAGAGCAGTGCAGGGCTGTTTGCAAAAGGGCTTTCAAACAGCCCCACACTACACTACAGCAGGGGAACACATGCATACAGTCAAACTCAGCAGTATTGAACCATCTACTCACCAGCTGGTGAGCAGAGGGTCCAGTCCTGCTGGTTGCAGGGATCTATTTCATGCAACATGCTGGCAAAGCAGTGCCCAGCAGAATTGTGTGCTCTCTGCAATGCTATTGGGGGGGATGCAATTTCTTCCCCCTTCCCCTCCCAACTGTATGTTTTAAGTTTTAAGAAACCCTAATTAAACATCAAAATAGGACACATGGCCACTCTATTGACAGCAGCCTGTCCTCTGAGAATAATGAAGTTGCCTTAGCACCAGGCTGAATTCTCCCAGGCATCCAACATCCCAGAGATGAAGATAGACGTGTGCAGAGATGGGTGTGCCGAATAAGCATGGTAACAGCAGGGTCAGTGTGCCACTGTCCCCACAATGTCCTGAACCAGAATATTCCACCAAACTGCAAAGGATAAGGATTGGGGCAGAAAGATCAAAGGAAAATGGGAGTGCATGGGTGCTAAGTTGTAGTTGAGCAAAGAAGGAATGGGTCCCATGTCCCATGCCAGCATATACTAGGAATGTGGCTCAGGTATCCAGAAAGTTGTTATAATTTTGCTGGTCTTTTCCTGCTGCTGCTGCTGCTGTTATCATCCCACCTTTTCTTGAATGAGCTCAAGGTGGTGTACATGGTTCTCCTACCTCTCCATTTTATCCTCACAACAACCAAGTGAGATAGGTTAGGCTGAGAGACTGTGAGCAGCCCAAGATGATCCAGCAAGCTTCATGGCTGAGTGGGGATTCAAATCCTAGTCTCCCAGGCTCAAGTCTAACACTGTAGCCACTACACCACACTGGCTCTTGACTTACCCAGTAGGCTTCAGGATGACTGCCATATCCCATGACTAAGGGAATGAACATGACACTGTTGAGATGCTTGGGTATTTCTAATCCTGTCCCACATAATTTAGCTGTCGGTCAAGCTTTTTTGTGGGTCAAGGAAGGAACTTTTTTCTAGGCCCCTTGTAGTAAAATAAATTTGTTTCCATAGGTTGTGTGTGGAGCTGTAATTTCTTGATCTTATCACCAGCAGCTTTCTAGAATTTTATGTACACACATGACCACCACACACGGTATTGAAAAGGCTCACCTGCCAAAGGGTTTAGACTACCCCAAGGGGCAGATACTGTACACAAGTGTTGCAGGGGAGTCATTGACCTTTATCCTGTACATGAGTGAATTGGTGGTGGAGTCTGTGTGGGATAGTGGGATAGAAAGCTGAGCTGGGTAATGAAGATCTGGATTAAAATCTTTCCTTAGTTATGAAACTCAGTGGGTTATTTTGCGCCTCTCAGTACCACTCAGATTAACCTGCTTCACAGGGTTATTGTAAAGACAGGATAAAAAAATTATTAATTCCCATGTACACACTCCTGAGCTCCCTGGAGGAAGGACAAAATGCAAATGTGTTCAACCAAGCAATATATGGTCTGGAAGTGTGAAAAATGTTTATCCTTTTCCTGCCTAAACTGCCCTGAATGAGCGAACAAAAGAGTGGTATGCAAAAATTATGAATACATGTCTACCCAATGAATTCAATGGGACTTACTCCCAGGTCCACTAAAATGATGGATGAAATAATAGCACTAAATAGCACTCAGAGCAAGATGGCGAACTGAAAGAACGCTGCGGCGTGGGCTCCATGAATGAGGAGCAGTTGTTGGAGTTGACTTACCTTCCTGTCTGCCTTGGTATCCTCAAAACTTTGTGTGCCAATTGGGGTTACGGCAGAGTCTCTTCTAGTCGCGGACAACATCGATGGAGAGGAGGCGAGTGTGGTAGGAGAGGAATGGGCCCGACAGTTGCTGGCATCTCTCCGGTGCGTCCCAGGAATCGGCGAAACAGCCAGCGTAATTGCTGGAGTGTGTAGGTCTGTTGCCGTGATTCCCCGTGGAACTTTTGGAGAGTGGGGACTCTTTCGGCTTGTCTGGTCCTCCTCTGCGTTTTCCTCCTCGCCCATGCTTTGTGCATCATTATCTTTCACTGTCGAACTGTTGTTGCTCGGCTGATGTTACATCTTGCAGGATTAGGTCCCGGGAATTTCCAGTTGTGGCTGACGTCTTCCATCTGCCCCTCTTTTTGAGAGATACATGGATTCCTGGTTGAATGGTTTGGGAGACCTGCTGCCTGCACGAAGGGGAATATCGCTGCTGCCCAAGGAGGAGAGCAGCTGTTACTGCTATTTGCAGTTTCTACATACAGCACTTTACATATAGCACTTTAAGTCAGCTGGCCAAGGAGGGAGAGCTGCTACTGATGTCTGCTATTACTGCTGCTGTTCTCCTTTGGTTGTCATCATCACTGCACTTTTCTGTTGAACTGCTCCCGCTTAGCTACATCTTACAGGACTAGGTCGCAGGTACTCAGCCAGCTCTGAATAATTAAATCTTTTCACCTGTTCCTCCTTCGAGGGATATATAGACTGGCTGGCTGAGTGGCCTGGGAGACCTTTGCCTGCTGGAAGAAGAACATTGTTGCTGTCCAGCGAGGAAGAGCGGCTGCTGTTATTGTATTCAGCACCTACTTACAGCACTTTATTTTAGCTGTCAGCTATAGTGGCTCTTGCTTGTGTAAGGGGTGGGGGGGGTGAGTGTATGTGTGTGTGCATGTGGTGTGTGTGTGTGTGTGCGTGGATCTGCATTATGTGCCTGGGAGAGAGGAGTCAGGTTTGTGTGGGAAGATCTGAGGGGGCCCCAATTGGTGTAGTGACGGGTAGAGGGAGATATGACGTTGTGCGGAGGACTTGCCAGGTGAGGGGAACTCGACCCAGGCAGCTAATGACTGTGTCTTGTTCCGGTCCTCCCCGCATCCACAAGTATGCTGGTTGTCCTATCAGCCAGCTCTCAGATCTCCGGATGCTGCTTTTAAATGCCAGATCGGTACATAACAAGATCTCCCTCATCCACGATTTAATTGTGGATGAGGCGGCCGATCTGGCATGTATAACTGAGACCTGGGTGGGTGAGCAGGGAGGAATCAGTCTCTCCCAACTGTGCCCAGCTGGATACTTGGTTCAGCATCAGGGTAGACCTGAGGGCCGGGGAGGGGGAGTCGCTGTAGTCTATAGGAGTTCTATCTCCCTCTCCAAGCACCCTGTCCATGTGACTACTGGTCTAGAGTGTTTGCACCTCGTGTTGGGTCAAGGGGACAGACTGGAGATTCTGTTGGTGTACCGCCCACCCCGCTGCCAAACAGACTCCCTAACTGAGCTGACGGAGGTGGTCTCGGATATATTGTTGGGATCCCCTAGACTGTTGGTGCTAGGGGATGTCAACGTTCATGCTGAGGCCACCTTATCTGGGGCGGCTCAGGACTTCATGGCCGCCATGACAACCATGGGGCTGTCCCAACATGCTATTGGCCCAACACATGTAGCAGGGCATACTCTAGACTTAGTTTTCACAACTGGACATGGAGATGGTGATCTGAATGTGGGGAATCTTACATCAGTCCCTTTGTCATGGACAGATCACCGCTTGTTGAAGTTTAGACTTACAATGACTTCTCCCCTCTGCAAGGTTGGGGGACCCATTAAGATGGTCCGCCCTCGGAGACTAATGAATCCGGATGGTTTTCAAAGGGCTCTGGGGAGTTTTCCGGCTGATAGGGCTGGCGCTCCTGTCAAAACCCTGGTTGAACTGTGGAATACAGAAACAACCCGGGCAGTTGACATGATCGCTCCTGTGCGCCTTCTCCTGTGTAGAGCTCATATGGCTCCATGGTACACTCCAGAGCTGAGAACGATGAAACAATATAGGAGATGGCTTGAGTGCAGATGGAGACGGACTCCTGATGGATGCAATTATGCACTGGTAAGTGCCTATACTAAGTTGTATCTAGGGGCAGTGAGGGCGGCAAAAAAGTGTTACTTCGCTACCTCTATTAAAGCATCTATCTGCCGCCCAGCGGAGCTCTTTAAAATTGTCCGAGGGCTATTACATTCTGGCCCTAGGGACATGGTAGAACCAACTAATGCTCGCTGTAACGAATTTGCTAGGCACTTCCAAGATAAAATCTTTTGCATCCGCCAGGACTTGGACTCCAATATTACAGCAGTTGAATCATATGAGGTCTCCAGAACACAGCCTTGTCCTGATTTTTTGGATGAGTTTCAGTTGGTGCAGCTTGAGGACATTGACAAGGTGCTTGGACAGGTGCGTGCAACCAATTCTGTGTTGGATCCTTGCCCCTCTTGGCTAATAAAAGCTAGCAGGGATGGAACTGCCGGCTGGGCCAGGGAAGTGATTAACGCCTCATTGCGAGAGGGAGTGGTCCCTAACTGCCTGAAAGAGGCGGTAGTGAGACCGCTTCTGAAGAAATCTTCCCTGGACCCAGAAATTGTTAATAACTATAGGCTGGTAGCAAATGTTCCATTTCTGGGCAAGGTCCTAGAACGAGTGGTTGCGGACCAGCTCCAGACACTCTTGGATGAAACTGATTATCTGGATCCATTTCAATCGGGTTTCAGGCCTGGTTTTGGCACGGAGACGGCCTTGGTCGCCCTGTACGATGACCTTTGTCGGGAGAGAGACAGGGGGAGTGTAACTGTTGATTCTCCTTGATCTCTCAGCGGCTTTTGATACCATTGACCATGGTATCCTCCTGGGGAGGCTCGTTGAGCTGGGAGTTGGAGGTACTGCGTGGCAGTGGTTTTCCTCCTACTTGGCGGGTCGTCTCCAGAAGGTAGTGCTTGGGGAGCATTGCTCGATACCCTGGACCCTCCAGTATGGAGTTCCGCAGGGGTCAGTTCTGTCCCCCATGCTCTTTAACATCTACATGAAGCCGCTGGGTGCGGTCATCAGGAGTTTTGGAGTGTGTTGCCACCAGTATGCTGATGATACGCAGCTCTACTTCTCCTTTTCATCTTTTTCAGGTGAGGCTGTCAATGTGCTGAACCGATGCCTGGCTGCGACAATGGACTGGATGAGAGCTAACAAACTGAGGCTCAATCCAGACAAGACTGAGGTGCTGTTAGTGGGTGGTTCTTCTGACCAGATGGTGGATGCTCAACCTGTCCTGGATGGGGTTGCACTCCCCCTGAAGGAACAGGTTCGTAGCTTGGGAGTACTTTTAGAACCATCCCTGTCACTTGAGGCTCAAGTAGCCTCGGTGGCACGGAGTGCTTTCTACCAACTTCGGTTGGTGGCCCAGCTATGCCCCTATCTGGACAGGGACGACCTTGCTTCAGTTGTCCACGGTCTGGTAACCTCTAGACTAGATTACTGCAATGCGTTCTACGTGGGGCTGCCTTTGAAGACGGTTCGGAAACTGCAGCTCGTGCAAAATGCAGCTGCCAGATTGTTAACATGGACCAGGTGGTCCGAACATATAACACCGGTTCTGGCCCGCTTGCATTGGCTGCCTATATGTTTCCGGGCTCGATTCAAGGTGCTGGTTTTAACCTATAAAGCCTTACACGGCTTGGGACCATGATACTTGATGGAATGCCTCTCCCGATATGAACCTACCCGTACACTGCTCTCAACATCGAAGGCCCTTCTCCGGGTGCCTACGCAGAGGGAAGCCCGGAGGATGGTAACAAGAAAAAGGGCCTTCTCAGTGGTGGCCCCCGAATTATGGAACAATCTCCCTGATGAGGTACGCCTGGCGCCAACATTGTCTTTTCAGCGCCAGGTTAAGACCTACCTCTTCTCCCAGGCATTCTAGCATTTTAGCATTTTAGTATTGTAGCATTTAGTATTTTAGTATTTTTAGTATTTTAGTATTTTACTTTAGTATAGGTTTATTTGGAAATTTAATGAGTTATGTTTTAAATTGATTAATGTGTGGTTTTAAATTGTATGTTGATATTTTGATGTTGTGAACCACCCAGAGAGCTTCGGCTATGGGGCGGTATAAAAATTTAATAAATAAATAAATAAATATAAAATTAATCTAATTTAATTGTCCTTATGAATACTTTCCAGATCACAGTAGACTTGGTTTTATATATCATCCCAATAGCTTGATCTCTTGAGTACTTTAGTGTTTTTAATTACTACTGTTAAAGTGGACTGGAAAAAACAAACAAATGTGGCTTATAAAATGAAGTGTAAAGTAACACCATGCCATTTCAAATAATTAATTGACCCTGAGCATCCTATGGAAGAATGTAAGCCAGCTGAGTAACTGCTTATGGCCCTATGGTTGCTGGGAATATATCAAGAGTGTAGGCTTCTTAAAGCTGCAATCCAATTATCGCAGTTACTAGGGAGCAGGGATGGGTGAGAAATTCAATTCAGTTTGCATTTCACGCCGAATCTATCAAATTCGCACGATACTGAAACACTGCCATTCATCAAAATGTGCACTTATTTGAATTTTGCAATGCAGTTTTCCAATCAATGTTTGCAAAAATGCATGCGTTAGAGGAAAGTGTGCATAAAAATGAATATATGAGTGAAAATAACATAGAAAATGCATTATAATGAGAAATTGCTTGTGTTTATTAGGAGAAATTCACACTAAAATGCTGGAGAATTTCATGAGGATTTCATTTTTAAAAATTGCAAATTGCTGCACAAAAGTGGAAAACTCAATTTATGATTGGAAAAATGAGAAACTAAGAGAACCGAAATGGACAGATCTTCCCATCATTACTACAGAGTAATTGGACACAGTGAGATTTTCTTCTGCAGAGGATTGTGTTGTTAGTACAGGTTGTTGTCATGTTGAGAACTAAGGAGCAATATTGTTTTTGTATGTGATGATAAAGAGCAAAAGCAATTATTTAAAAACACAACCTTACTCTCCCATGGAGTTGAAATAAGAAGCCATAGAACAGAAACATATACTGTCATTTTGCCAATCAAGCAAAATGACTTGCTACATATTCATTTCAAAGTTTTCATATGCAAATAAGCTTTTGGTAAAACATTTGAAAAATATAAGAGATAAATGTAGATGCCCAGTCTCATGTGTGTGTTTATTTATTTATTTATTATTTGATTTATATCCCACCCTTCCTCCCAGCAGGAGCCCAGGGCAGCAAACAAAAATACTAAAAACACTTTAAAACATCATAAAAACAGACTTTAAAATACACTAAAACAAAACATCTTTAAACACATTTTAAAAAAAAAGCTTTCAAGACATCTTTAAAAAAATAAAAAGGTTAAAAACATACTTTTTTAAAAAAAAAAAGCTTTAAAAACATATTGAAAAGCAATTCCAACACAGACGCAGACTGGGTTAAGGCCTCAACTTAGAAGGCTTGTTGAAAGAGGAAGGTCTTCAATAGGCACTGAAAAGATAACAGAGATGGCGCCTGTCTGATGTTTGAGGGTAGGGAATTCCACAGGGTAGGTGCCGCTACACTACAGGTCCATTTCATTCATAGGGATAAGAGATATGCAAAAACTTACGTCTAGTTGTTTTTTAAAAGGTTCTTTCCTCTCAGATGGACTCTGAGACACTACTCCTTCCTGAGGGCTGAAGCAGATGGATAGGCTTCAGGTCCAATTTTTAAAAAATAATAATCTGTCACACTAGATGCCTTGACCTATCAATAATAATAATAATAATAATTTAATTTCTGTGTCGCCTATCTGGCCAATGGCCACTCTAGGTGACGTACATCTTTGTTTCAATAAAATACATCATAATAAAATAATACAACAATAAAACTATAAAACTATAAATCAAATGATGCAGCCATAGCTAGACTATGTGGACATTTAAATGATTATCAGTTCAGAGAGTAGGTGTGTTGTGAGCAAAAGCATCCACCTTCTTTTGAAGTATCAAGGTGACGGACCAGGAAAAACACCTTGGGGTCATCGTGCTGGATACCTTGGGGAAAATGTCAGCTCTGTGCACTGCAGTTGTGAAAAAGTCAAATTCCATATTAGGGATCATTAGTAAAGTGATTGAAAATAAAACTGTCAATATCATGCTGCTGTTATACACACACATGGTATGATTACTCTTGGAGTACTGCGTACAGTCCTAGTCCCCACACCTTAAAAAGGATATTGTAGACCTGGAAAATGTAAAGAAAAGGGGAAGCCAAATTATCTTGGTGTTGCAGCAATTTTCCTATGAAGAAAGATTACAACATTTGGTGTGGGTGGGTGGGTGTTTTAGGTTAGAAATAAGGTAAATAAGGGGGACACATTAGAGGCCATATATAAAATTAGACATGTTGTGGGAAAAATGGATAGACAGGATCTCTCTCTCTCTGTCTCCCTCCTTCCCTCTTCTCCCACCCCAGACTAAAAACTGGAGTCATCCAATGACATTGCTGCCTCCCTCTTCTTCTGTCCCAAGGCCCAGTAAATTAAATATAGGATAAACCCTGGTTACAGCTTGTGATTAGTCTGGACAGAGCTAAATCAAGAGCCTTGGTTTAGATGACATGCTTTACCATACTATGGCTTAATTCAGTGTACTACAGCAGCAAAATGACCAATGAACAAACTAGCCACCATTTTCTCTCCAAGAGCCCACATGCTTGCACATTCATGCTAATTAGCCCTGGTTTGGCTTAGTGTGATGATGTGCAAACAAACTAATGTCAGGAGCCTTTAGTGGAATCACATTGTTCAATGTTTTGTTTTTCAGTAGCACCGCGCGTGTTCTGTGACAAGCAAATTTTCTACTTTTTGGCTTTGGGAAAAGATAAACATTATAACAACCATGAGGGCAAGGATCAAGGCACACTCTTTATGTAACTTATTTTGAGGAGAAGGGAAATACAAATTTAAGACTGAAAAGATCGACTTCCTATCAGCTCTGAGAATCACCAGCCCAAATTTAAACTGCTTCTCTTAGAAACAAAAAGGAACAGACAATGCTCAAAGGGTGAATATACATCTGTTGTTCTTGCTAGGACCAGAGCTTGGAAAAGTTACTTTTTTGAACTACAACTCCCATCAGCCCAATCCAGTTGTAGTTCAAAAAAGTAACTTTTCCAAGCTCTGGCTAGGACACATATTGTGCAGTGTGCACCACATCTGCAAAGTATCCATCCATAATTGAGATTCTATTTCATTCTTCTCCTCTTTCTCTCTGTTTTGAGTGTACATGGAGTGTTTCATGTATTAGGCTATTAGGCTACAATCCTAACACTTACCTTGGAGTAAGCCCGACTGAATTTAATAGAACTTACTTCTGAGTAGGCATGGTTAGGGTTACAGCTTTAGTCTCAGAATATCTGGTGCAAGATTTAGATTTTCTGGATCAGGTTTCTGTGATTTCTGATGGTGACCCTAGTTGTGCACTGACATTGTCACTACTTTTGCTGTAGTTTTGATTAGAGCTAAGGCAAAACTGCCCAAAGATTTTCAGGAATGTTTTCAGTAGTGTCGAAAACATCCTCCCCCTTTTAATTGTTTTTAACCCCTTCCTTTAGAAATTGCCTGGTCATTTACATTTGATTCTCTTGGTCTCACTGTCAGTTAACTTCACTTGTCATCCGTGTTAACTAATGCAGGAAGAAGAAAGAACCAGGAATCATAAATAAATGAGTTCATTTGCATAGTGTTTTTCAGAAAATATTTCTATTTCACCAAAATTCCTATGTGTGACCTGAAAACTGAAATTGGAGTATATTTGATGCATCCTAGTATGGACAGAAGGAGAGAAAGGGAATAAAAATGTCAGTGGTGTTCCAATAAACAGGTAAAAATGACCCTCAGAGGCAGTTTTGACACCTACTTTGTGCCTGAGAAATCACTCAGTAAATGCAAAGCTCCCATTGATTTGAGAGATTCCATGCAGCTCTAAATATTACTAGTTTTCATTGAAAATCATGATTTAAATGGTATAATGGTCTTCTGTGATAGCTCACAGTGGAATAGAACACAAACCTCTTTAGTGGAACACCACAATGAAAAAAATGTTCCAATTAAGCAATTATCTGACTTTCAGAGGAATACATGGTGCTGGCATTCATTTTTATTTCATGGATTTCTAAATAAAACCAGCAATAAGTATTGTACAAAGAGCTTGGGGTTCTTTTTACGACTGTACAATTTTACAGAAAATTTGACTTGCCGAGTAGCTTTCATTCAGCAGAGAAGATAGCAGAGCAGGAAGATAATAAAGGACTACTAAAGAAATAAAAAATAGATTACTCTCCAAACATATAGGTAGAGATTTATAGACATTGGTTGTGACATTTCAGTAGGCAAGGGACCAGTCTTCACATTGACAGAAGCTCTTAAAGATTGTTCTGAATGAACTGTATAGGCGGAATAACCAAAATTGAGAGCTGGTTTTTTAAAAAAGCATCTTGGAACACCTGTGCTCAAAATTCCTGACAATTGCTGGCAAAGACCTGGTTTAGCAAGGACTAATCCAATTTCCTTATCTTCTTTGGGCTGGTTCACATATACATGTATATAATTTGATTTCTTGATTACAATATACTTGGAATCAGTTCACACATTCAGCCTGTCAGCGAGCACACACAACCATTGAGTATAGTGAAACAGAGCAATGTGCGTGCATTGGTTACTCACAGATGAATGTATGAACTGATTCCATTGAAAAGCATTGTATTTGGGTTGATGTCAAGTGATATGAAAGTTCAGAGCTAACATAATTGCAGTCGCTTATCCAAAGGACTCCCTTTGGGAGGAAGGGTGGACTATAAATTTAATAATAAATAATAAATAAAATAAATGTGCAAGTCATTGTTCAATATTACAATCATCAAGTAATGGACAAGCAGACCTTGGTGACTGGTACCTGTACGTATGAACTGATGTTGTTGAAAACAATGCAAAGCAATGTGCTTCAGGTGACATGGAAGTTACATCTGTGCTGTTCTATCAGTGATCAACTCATGAGCCTGCATAAATGAACCAGCCTTTTGTTTACATGAGTCAGGTCAATTTTTCCCAATATTTTCTACTTAGGATCATGTTCTCATTTTGAAATTACACATATATAGCATCAGTTATGCACATAACATGGTAGATTTTCCCTTCACATTACATGTGAATGAGGGCTTTCATTTATTTTGGGAAGTGTATTTGGAGCCTATCCCATCATTATTAATTTATTACTGCCATACTCCCTCAAATAATTTGCATTTATTTCCATATATTTTGACTTTTTTTTACAAGACCTCAAGATCATACCACAAAACTGAATAGACCCCCAGTCTGATTTGTCTGGAGAGAAGGGAATGTTTCATGAACTTGCGACAATGTGTGCTACTTGTATTTTCTAGAAAAGCAAGTATATTTGGGGACCCCACAAAGAAAATGAAATCTTCAATATGTGGTATCAAGTTTTAAACAGTTACATTTTGCAAAATATCTTATAGTCGTATTGTCCAGAAAGCCTTATCTGTAAAGAGCTAGCTAAAATCCTATATGTATTTATTTAGGGGTAATTCCCATGGCATCCACTGAAGTTCACTCCCAAATAAATGTGCATAGGGTTGAATCTTTATATTTATTTTACTTGTTAGCTTCCAACACTATATTTCATTCATTCACCCCAAGCACAATTGATTGCATAGGACTATTTTCTCTAAAGCTTAAGCAACAGCTCCAAATTGTTCATAACAGATTAGTGCTACTCTCTGAGTGAGCCAGAGGCTAGCTCCATTAGGCATCAATAATATTGCCCTGGTGCCTACAGTAGCTGAACAGCTGGATGCTGAATATAAATGTTTTGGAACCTCTACTTTATCATGATTCAATATAAGGCAGCTCCTTGAAGTAAAAAACATTAACACCTGACTGGTGCCTCAGGTATATGGGCTGGGATTTCCTTGAATCTTACTAAATCCATCACAAATGGCATAACATGATGCAGGAGACCCTGTGCTAGCTTTCTTTCCAGAGTGCCAACTTTAATTAAAATTCTCATTGTGGTGGAAGGCAGGCAGGTTTGTAGACTTCCACATATAGGCAAATCACTTTTCCTTCAGGCTTCACCGGCACACTATGGTAAAACTCCATTTCTGCCCAATGAATATAAAGTTGATTTCCAAACTTATTCCCTGTCAGTTTCCACCTTTGTCTTTCATCTCCAGATGGATTTCATCACAGACTGCTGTGTGTATCTATAGCTACAGGTTTAGGTTCAGGTTCTCTCTAGGCCTCCCAGGTTCAGCCCAGTGGCAAACACACTTAAATATTTTACATATTTTAATTGGATTTGCACCTCCAAAGACAAAGGAAGATGAAGAATTAAATGCATTCATGCCAAAGGGAACAATTTACATAGCAACAGTAACCATGGGGGAGGTTTTTAATTATACTGCAATGATATTATAATAGCAGACATGGATATATGCCAGGATACATTGCATTACAACTGCAAACTCATGTAGTGTAGTCATCAACAATCTGAGCTATGATAAATCAAGAAGACCAAGATATCAAGAGATCCAAGATATCAAGAAAGGGGAACACCTCAATACGGTTTGAAATTATGAATATGAATAAAACAAGCAGAACAACAACAAAACTATGAAACTATCTCAGTCATACGCTAAGTAATTACGTTTCTTTCTTACAATCCTTTCCTGTGTGCACATTTTGAGCCATTTTACAGTTTAACAGTTCTACAGCTTCAAGACCTTTCAATCCCTCTTCAGTCAACAGGCAGTGGAGATTCAGTTTTTCAGTAGGAAATTATATTATTGCCCTTGCAATTTGGCCTCCTGCAACATACCTAGAGTTGCAATCTATATTCTAGATCAGGTGTAAGTAACGTGGCATTCCCAGATATTGTTGCACAACAACCCCCATCATCCCTGAAAATCAGCCGTTTTAGCTGGGGCTTGAAGTCCAACAACATCAGGACACCATGTTCTATCCCAGTTCTAGATGGAACTGAAAAAGAGAGGATGGGCATCTGTGCATGCTTGAATCACTTTTCCTCGCACCAATGTACTATGCAAACCAGCTTTAGTACAACCTGTGGAACAGCTGACTTGTCTTTTCAATTATTTCTGTTGGATCTTCTCAATAATCTTGTCACTGTGTCTTCTCCAGTTCTTCCCCAGCTATCTTTCTCTTCCTTTTACTCAGAGAAAGCCCTCCTACAGTTCTTCTCTGCCGCCCCCCCCACATACTAATTGGGGGGGGAGAGAGAGAGGCCTCCAACTATATCATCCACAGAGCTCACTATGAGAACTCACACTGTGAGTTGTTGGTCCCTGTTGCCAATATCTAGACCTTCTCTAATTGTTCAAGGCCAAAGTTCTATTTCAGGGCATGACATTTCTGTTTCATTAATTGTCATGCTCAGTATTTTGAGAACAGGCAAACAAAATATAAAGGAGGTCAACATGGAAGAGCTTAAACATAGGGAGGCATAAATGTACCATCTAGAGTTCTTTTCTGTTATAATTGCTTACAAGTGCAGTCATTTCCATCCATAGAGGATAAAATGAAATTGTGCTGTAAAAGTGACTATAAAGATGTCACATGGATTGTTCCAAAGCTTCGAAATATCAAAGGTCAGGATACAGTTGTCATCTTTGGTCACTGAAAAAGGATCTTTGTAAGGATGCCATGTTAACTGCATCCCTTAATGACATGACTCTTAATTTTTAACTCTTTATTTAAACTCTTTTTAGAATAAACACAATAAAATACAGGCACAGGAAAACTTAAAAATGGTCCAAGCAACAAAAGAGAATTAAAAAACAATGAGAAAGGGGATTCACAAGAGTGAAATAAATGTTCTAGTACAGTTCATTTAAAATGCAGACATGTGTTTCAGTAATTAATTAAGGAATATATGACCACGGTCAAGTTTTCATTTAGATGTTAAACAGCATGAAGTACAAGATAGATCCATATGAAGATCATACACCAGGGTTAGGGAAACCTTTCCAGCCCAAAGGGCCACATTCTCTTGTGGGCAACCTTCGTGGGACTGCATGCCAGTTGTGGGCATGACTAAGGCAAAAGTGGGTGGAGCAACAGTGTGACTCATTGAACAGTGGACTACATTCCAGGCCCACAAAATCCAGAGGTTTCCATGCATATTCACACACACATGAACTGACACATTTCTTCATCCTCCATCTGGGCAATCAAGGGTGCCACTTCAAGAACACATTCCAGCCAGGCAAAATAAATCAAGGAGGGTACGGAGCAGGTCTGATGAGGCTTATGGCCTAGGGAGGTGGGGTGAATCCTAAGGGTTAGATAGAGAAGCCTGGAGGGCTGCTTTCAGCATTCAGGCTTGAAGTTACCCAGCCCTGGTATATGTCAGTAGCCATGGCTTTGAGCAGCGGCTCCCACTTTCTGAAACCTACTCTCTAGGAAGGTCTGTAGCTACTGTAAAATCACACCCCTAAACTGAAACCAAAAGGATGGCACAGTCAATGTTTTCAAAACCCATTGAAAGGGCCAGCAGAATGAACATGTGTAGTTCCCAGTGTAGATCATCTAGCGGAAGATGGCCTTGGATAACCAAAAACACTGAATACAATAAACCTTTTGAGGAGGTTTGTTGAGGTTTCCTCATTTAGGATTTTTTGAGAGAACCAAAATTGACTGATCCTTCCATCCCTAGTAGGTGGCGCTGTGTCATTTCATCAAGATCCACATGCAGAGAACAAGCTTGCTGTTAGTATATAGGGCTTAAAATAATGAATGTGGAAATCAGACATTCACCCATACGAACTGATATTTTTAACATGTTCTGTTAAGGGCTTTCTGTGTTCACTCAAGCTCCAAAATGATGGAAAATTGAAGCTATTAAGGGCCATAACATTTAACCTTCTGTATTGCCAAATGCCTTCTTTAACAGGCACAAGACAAGTAAGTTCAAAATGTCAACAGGGCAATGGACACTTCTGGTGGTGAAGAGGTTAAATGGTTTATTAGAGCAATCTGTTTACATCATTTGCAAACAATAAAACACTAAAATGAAAGTAATAGCTAGCAGGTCCCTGCCTCCCCCTCCCCCATCCTCCTGTCTTATATTTCTCTGGCTGGAAATCTCACATACAGCTGCAGCGAGAATCTCTTGTCTGAGAGGGGTTACAGCTCTTGAGTCTTCCTGATGTTTTCTCTTTATTCAAGCTGGTTTCTCTTCAAGCTGGTGTTGAGGCTGGTGGGAACTTTCAAGATCTCTGGAGGCTCAATCGGATGTCATTTTGAGGCTCCTTCAGCCCCCCTGCTTAATCTCCCTGATCCAGGGGTCCTATATTTATACCTCCAAAGACCCTCTGGGAGGGGCCACCTCATACCGATTAGATCATTATCTTCCCATTATCCAGGTTGCTGGTTTCCCCCTCAGGTTATTTTTGTTGATCTCTCCTGACCCTGTATTTGTGACACCTTGGCAGGGCTGGCTCCAGGAATGCCGGGGCCCTTGGGCATAAGCCTGCCCCAGGCCCCTCCACTCCCCTTCTATGATCCGTGGCACGAGCTGCACCATGGATCACAAGACAAGAGCTTCCAAGGCACCCACCGTCGCCACCGCCCGCCACCATCCCCCCTGCCCCCATCCCTGCTGCTTCAGCTACCTTTCTCTGCCATTCTTTGCAGCTGCGCACACTGCATGCACAGGGTTGCCATCAATCAAGATGGGGGCAGAGGCTTCAGTCCCTTAGAGAAACCTTGGCTGCCATCTTGATTGATGACAACCCTGCGCATGCAGTGCGCTCAGCCACAAAGAATGGCAGAGAAAGGAAGGTGAAGCGGTGGGGATGGTGGCGGGTGGCGGCGGGTGGCTTGGAAGCTCTTGTCTTGCTATCTGCGGCATGGATTGTGCCACAGATGATGGAAGGGGAGTGGAAGGCCCCTCAGGGGGCCTCCAGGGGCTCCTGTAGCTGCGGGGCCCTTGGGCCAGTGCCCAACCTGGGCACCCTTTGGAACCAGCCCTGCACCTTGGCCTGGGAATGCAGCGGCACTCCCAACATTCCCTTAAGCAGGGTGAGAACATTCATAAACCAATTAAGTTCACTGTCCCTCTCCAGCTTGAGAAAGCCATAAACAAGTCCACCTGGCCGAGCAGAAGTGTGGGACAAGCTGGATTGTTTTGGTTACTTGAACAACTTTTCTCAAGTTCTCTGTTTGAATACAGGCAGAGTGAAAAACCTCCCAAATAATGTCAGAATGTCCATGCTTTAAGCTCTTCATATTCTAATGCTAAGCAGTAACAGTGTGCAGACGTAATCAGCAGCCCAATAACTCAGGGATATGAGACATGAATTATGGGACAGAGGCCATGCACATACCATTCTAAGCCTCCTCATTACATCTAGATTCTTGTGGAGATTGGCAATACACCTTCACTCACAAGAGGTTTGTACTGAGCATGTGTGTGGGGGGGGAACACCCTTATGAAATCCCACTGAATAACACTGGCCACAAAAAAGCCATTTTAATAAAAACTACAAATATGTTAAGACTATTATTAAACAAAAGTGTGTACTAGATATTTCTTGACCTAATACGACAATCCATTCCCCAAAACATACAGTACAGATC
Organism: Rhineura floridana; assembly: GCF_030035675.1. NCBI lineage: Eukaryota > Metazoa > Chordata > Lepidosauria > Squamata > Rhineuridae > Rhineura > Rhineura floridana. Next base: position 187,042,975 of record NC_084480.1, on the reverse strand, counting down.
AAGACATCATTCCAGCCAAACCACTGCAGCAATGTCTATTGAAGAAAAATGCACATCGCCTGTCACCTTACCAAAGTCTTTCATGCAAAATAAGCTGTTTCTTATCCTTTCTACCCCAAATTCTGCATGGGTCATCTCCAAACTTACCTGTCCTGCACTCCCAAGTTTCAAATCAGTCTGTTGCATAACTTAAGGCATAGCACCCACTGACACCACATCCCAATTTATCATTATAATGGTGGGATGTGATTCTGCCAACTCACCCTGACAATAGAGCCATAATTGTGGCTCTTTCATTTGCATTGATTAGTAAACATTGAAGAAATATGCTTCAGTGTTGCAATCCATTTAGGGCAAAACCAAATGGGTACCCAGGAAAAACGAGGAGGAAATCAGGTATCTAAACCCCACCCATTAGGAAGTTACATCATGGTAAACAGGTACATGGGATATTTCCCAAATATCCCTTAAAGTGACCATGCAATATTTGTTTACTCCAACACAATATAAAGATAAACATGTAATATATAATAATGCAAATAAATACAATAATGCAGGTATAGTGGCATCATACTGCATACATAGCAATAATGTGTGCAAAGGCTTATAAAAGTGAACCAATAAAGCAAATAGATAAGTAAATAAAGGTTAATGTGTGTAAAGAAAAAGGAAATGTGACTTTGGTTCATGTCACCAGAGGCAATGAGTTTTGTCCCCGTCCTCCCCCCTGCTGAGTTCCACAAGGTCAACATCAAGACTAAGAAGGAGGCAGTGGATAAGCAGTGCCATCCCGTTACGTTACATTATTGGTAACGTGACAGGCAGGTGGCAGCTGATGGAGGGCAGACTGTGGTTGGCGAGGCAGTCCCCCATTCACCTTAATGGACCAGTCTCCATTGCACATCTCATTTGGCCCTGATTTCTAGTCTCCCAAAAGGAGGTCATGTTGCAGTTTGTTTTCATTGTCAGTCTTCTGGTGAAGTATCATTTAGCCTTAGCTCTCTTTTCAACACACAACTCTTTTAAGAAACAGCTTTCTCTACTGATTTGGACACTTAAGACTATGCCCCATTTTTTGGTGACTTTCTGTTGATAGATTTTTATATTTTTTCTTAGGCACCCTCTTCTAATGCTTTGCTCCTACTGCATGAATCTTCATGAGAAGGATTTTATTTTCCTGATTTCTGCCTCCCCATTTTTATATATAACTAGAAGTCAAGGAATTCCCTCAAAACAGGTTTAAAAGCATCTATGGAGGAACAAAAACCCAATTATTTTAAGTTAGGGCTTATACAAACGGAGCGGGATAATCCATGGTTTCCATATTCGGTTTGTCATCTGATAGTCCTCACTTTGCCTTTTAGTTCGCTCTTTCCCAATTAAAAAAAACATTTTTTTGCACCCGTACATGCAGTGGTAAGACCCTTAAATTCTTTTCGCTTTTTCCAAGCTCCGCCTATAAAACCTCCCCCATCAACCAATTGGTCAGCAAAAAAATTACGTATGCTCCTCTCCCCCTTTGCAACGAAGCACAATATGGCTGTAAAGGAGTTCTCGCCTCAGAAGGAAAGGCTGCTGGTCGGTTTCACGCCTGCCTTGTTTGTATTTGCGATATTATACTTAAATGAATGTATGCTTTTCTGCCTTTATTGATATTTAAGGAGATACACATGCTGGCAATTGCACTTATTTCTCCAAAAAAGCAAGAAACGTGTCACCCCCCCTTCTCCCTTTCCTTCCCATGAGAATGAAATTGACAAAGCTTTCCGGAGCAGGCTTGAAACTGACCAGAAGCCCTTTTCTTGTTTGCATTTGCGATATTACACTTAAACAAACGTATGCTTTTCTGATTTGAAGCAAAAACCCCAGCAAGTAGAATGAAATTGACAAAGCTTTCGGAGGCAGGCTGAAACTGACCACCACCTCCTTTCTCGCTTGCTGTGCATTGCAGATCTCACCCAGAGTGGCCGCCCAGTTTGCAGGCTGGCAAAAAATAAAATGCATCTGCGCAGTAGTTGCAGACCCCCCCCAACACCCCACCATTGCGATGATTGGTTCAATTTTCCCAGGCTTATTCTCGCACATGCGCAAAAGTGCAGATATGTGATTGGCTGGAATGAGGAGAAGGGGCAAGGTGAAATGCCCAAGAACTGCCCATCAGCTGTAAAGTCCGCAGTATTGCATCCTAACTCCTGAAGGCACAGCGGATGATTCCCGATTTCAAACAGCAAATCATATTCTTGCTGGTATTGCAAGGAGCGGATTTAACCAGCGAAAATGCGTAACAGTGTGAGACATCATTTGGACGACTGAAAAATAATGAACACACATAGTGAGCATGTCACACATTTTGCAGTTGTCTGGATGAGCCCTTAATCTTGGTTTTCTGTCTGAATTTTCTCTGAAAGCTCCTGATTAAACAAAAGTAATTTATTCAGATGCCACTCCAAGCCATTTCCCATCTGATTCTTTCCCTGCTAAAGAGCACTTTGTTCATTTGTGTCCTGACCAGGATCTGGAGCCACCAATTTAGCTAAAGAAAAAGAGATCAAAATCATGTTGATCATGAGGGTGTCTTATGAATGTGAAAATGGTGTACAAAATGTCTCTTGGAAGGGTGGCACATCTTCCCCAGCCATACTATTAAATCCCAGCATAAAAAAAAAAATTGAGCAAGTCAACCCATTGCATTTCTATCTGAAATGGTCCAACTTCAGATTTTGGATACAGCTAAACTTGCCACCCAGGATGAGCTCCCATGCCCCCAAAACCGAATGGGTAAAACATCCTTTTCATTAGGGGGGGGATTTTTATTAGGGTTGGGAGCTTAGACTGGGCCAAACGTAAACTTCTTATCTTGCAATAAGCTTTTCAGAAAAAGGCACTATTTCTCTGCATCCTGTAAGACTTCAAAAATAATGACTGGAATTTCTTTTGGGGGAAAATTATGATAATCCTTCTGAATTTACAAGATCTTGCTGTAATACATTATTAGTTATGCCATCTGCCTCTTAAGACAAGGATGGGAATCCTATGGCTCTCCAGATGTTGATGGACTACAACTCCTATCATACCTGACCATGGCCAGGCTGGCTAAGCCTGTCCATCAATGTCTGGAGGACCACAGGTAACACATCCCTGTTTTAAGGGAAAGGAAGTCACTGGGTTCCCCCCCCCCGGTGATCTTTTGAAGCATAACCATATCAGGCTTTTCCTTCAACAATAGACAAATCTATTTTCTACTTTTATTGTGGGGGCAGGGAGCAGGCAGGTAAGTCTGCATGTATTCAACCACCCTTTTCTTTGATGATCTGCAATCCTTGCAAAACTGTTGAGTTGCTCATTTAAATTGGCATCACTTGCTCTCCCTGGCAACACATCACCCAGCCAAATATAGAATCATTATATAGCCACGAGAGTGGCTGTATACTATAGCCAGTGTGGATTTTTCACATTCCGCAATGTTAAATTGAAAATACCCCCATGCCATTCTGATGCTTCCCATAAGCTCATTTGAAAACAAAACCTTACAAAACTTATAGTCCTGAACTCAGAAACGTTTGCTTAACAACCCTCTGAATTTTCATGGTGATACACAAAACAGTCAGAGAGAATAGAGAGCTCAAAGTGTAAAAAGAGAGGGAAAAAACCCAGAGCCCTTTTGGACTTTTTTTCCTGAGAGTTCTCATAATCTGTTGAAGTTCATTAAAAATCAGCCATATTCACAGAGTATCTCTGATCCTAATACTGAACTTGCCCCATACTCTGACCTTCATCTTCTGCACTTTAAAAGTTAAAAAATGTCTGGCTGATTTTTAATTAATTTAAGAAAATTTGGCTGGAACCCTATGATAACATTGGGCATGCTCAGTAAGAACCAACTGTCAGAGTTCTAAAAGCCAGACTCACAGCTGCTTGGCTTGCCTAATCAGGGGGCCACACCCACATCAGACTTTGATTTCACTTGAGACAGTCATGGCTTCCCTCAGAGAATCCTGGGAAGTGTAGTTTGTGAAGGGGGCTGAGAGGAGACTCCTGTTCTCCTGAGAGAGCTCCAGTGGCCAGAGTGGTTTAACAGTCAGCCACTCTGATAGAAGGTCTGTGAGGGGAACAGGGCGTCCCCTAGCAACTCTCAGCACCCTTCACTAACTACCCAGGATTCTTTGAGAGAAGCCATGACTGGCTAAAGTGAAATAAAGGCCTGGTGTGGATGTGGCCAGGGACAGCTTTGGTTTAAATTTGGGTGGGAGGCTACATGCACCTGCTGTAGAATAAAAAGGTGGAGGAAATGCTGAAAAGCAATGATACTATTCACAGTGTTTTCCTTTTGGAAAGGTAAGGGGCTTCCCTTCTGCCCAGTGCCCACCCACCCAATCTCCTCCCCTCCCTCCCCCTCCCCCAGGTCAATATTGGACTATGACCTGGGAGACCAGGGTTCGAATTTCCTGACAGCCATGAAGCTCACTGGGTGACCTTGGGCCAGTCACTGCCTCAGAGGAAGGCAATGGTAAAACCACCTCTGAATACCACTTACCATGAAAACCCTATTCATAGGATTGCCATAAGTCGGAAGCGACTTGAAGACAGTCCATTTTCATTCAGAGTTCAATCCTGTGTGTTTCCTATACTCTGGGCATTAGTATACAGACACTGAAGACCATGTGATTTATGGCCTGGCTTCCTTCCTACAGTTTTATGAAGACTATTAGGGGGGCCCATTAGAGCCATTCCCTCAGCTCCTCTTACTGTGCAGAAACCTTTGTTAGTCATTACCACCAACTTTATGTCTCCCTCCCCCTTAGGATTCAAAGCTCTCCTGATGAGTTTCTCCATGCTGTGACCAAACACATTCTTCCCACTTCTTGTGAGGAGCAATTCATCACTTGCCAGCAGTCCATCTTCCAGGAAGCGTACCCAAGGTCCAAGAATCCAAATATTTCATGTCAGCACCACCTTCGTAGCCAGTCATTCACCTGGAGTATTTTTCCTTCCCTTTCCACTCCTCTTCTAAGTACCAGAAGGATGGAGAAGAAAGCTGTCTGGGCCTCAAAGTCCTTGAGTTTCCTTCCCAGAGCTTCAAAGCCTGATGTGATTGCTTTATAGCTCTACTTGGCAGTATAATTCATTCCCACATGGATAAGAAGAAAGGGAAATCTGTCAATGGGCTTTATGAGCGATGGCAACCCTTTTGTCACATCTCTAATCTGTGCTCCTGGGAGGTAGCATACCTGGTGAGCCCATGGATCTTCTTGGCATTCTTGGGTTTCAATCCCATGCAATAGGGAGTCTCCCACCACTACTACTCTTCTCTTCTTGTTGTAGTGGGGTGTGGTTTCATTGCCTCTGCTTGACTGAGCTCCAGCCTCTCACTTGCTGTCACGTGGGGTCTTCTATCATTTTTCCCCTGCAGACTGTCCTCTAGTTTCATCTCAGGTTCCTGGAAGCGGTTCCATAGTTCCACCAGTGAGGGATGTCTTCTTGCTTTTCTGCTCCTATCATCCTTTTCCATGGAATTTCCTCCACTTCATTGTTGCTCTCCACATGTCTCCTCTTCTGCTTCAACATGCTGTCTTCTATCTCAGCCTTTCCCAACCAGTGTGCCTCCAGATGTTGTTGGACCACAATTCCCATCTTTCCTGACCATTGGCAATGCTGGCTGTGGCTGATGGGAGTTGTGGTCCAACAACATCAGGAGGCACACAGGTTGGGAAAGGCTGTTCTACCTCTTATACTTCTCTTTGATGTTGTTGTGCCAGCATTCCATCTAAGAACTCTTCATCTTCTCTTATACTCTTCAGTATGGCCACCTGCCATTCCAGGCCCCTCACTTTTTCTTCCAACAGTGCCACCAGCTTGCACTTGTTGTACAGGTATGCCATGTTGTTCTCAGGCAAGAAAACAAACATTCCACACACATTGCTGGTCACCACCACTGGAGTGTCCTTCCCATCAGTAGTCTCTACTGCCTTTAGTTTCTTTCTTTCTTTCTTTCTTTCTTTCTTTCTTTCTTTCTTTCTTTCTTTCTTTCTTTCTTTCTTTCTTTCTTTCTTTCTTTCTTTCTTTCTTTCTTTCTTTCTACTTTTATTGGAATGGCCTGTGGTTTGTTCTGTCATCCTTCAGGGTAAATAGGAGAATCCCACTGGTATGTGGTGTGCCGTACAAGGGAAACAACATTAGCGACCTCCCCCTTGACCTCCCCTGCCAAACTCCTCCGCCAAACTTCTGTTCGCTCACTCTCTGAGTGCTGGCTCACTTGTATCTCCTCTGGACCAGCTGGATCAGTGGTTACAAAATGTCAGTGAGTGGTTACATAATGTCATTGTGTTAAAATGCTCACTATGTGATTCCTGATTGGGTGGGTTCACCCATGTGACTAATCCACATAGGAGAAAGATGAAACACCCAGGAGGGAAATGGTGCTAAATGTGTTGCTGCCAAAGGACAGATTGGAGCACTAAAAAGGCAAATATAAAAGAAATTAGAAGAAATTTCCACTACAACTAAAAAACAAATTTTCCACTCAAATACATATATACTGAACTTTCAGTACAGTCCTGGTCTCATTTCCTATACAATATCATGTGTAGAAATAATGTCAACAAATATCAAACCTGGCTCAACAGGACATGCTGTCAGATGCACACACCTTTGTCTGACCACAGGTGCTAAGAGCAGAGCTGTGATAGAACAGATTGTGGGAACTACCAAGGCATCTTTTTTCTAGCTACTGCAGGTAGAATCCTTGCAAGGATCCTCGCAAATTGCCTCCTACCTATCTCAGAAGACTATCTCCCTGAATCTCAAAATGGTTTCTGCCCTTCCAAGGTGACAGTGGACATGATCTTCACTGCACGACAGCTTCAAGAAAAATGCAGGGAGAAAAACTGACCTCTGTATATGGCATTTATTGATCTGTCTAAGGCCTTTGATACTGTAAATCAAACTGCTCTGTGGACCATCCTTCTGAAAATTGGATGCCCTGATACATTTGTGAATATTTTGTGACTCCTCCATGACAACATGATGGCAGCAATTTTGGATAACAATGGCTCTCAAAGTGATCCATTCAAAGTGGGATCAGGCATCAAACAGGGATGCATCATTGCTCTGACCTTATTTGCTATTTTCATTGCCATGATTCTACACCTTGTTAAGGGGAAACTTCCCACCGGCGTGGAAATCACATACCGAACAGATGGAAAAGTTTTTAACCTCAGTATGCTGAAAGAAAAGAGTAAGGTAATTACAACCTCTGTCATAGAACTTCAATATGCTGATGATAATGTAGTCTCCGCACATTCAGAGGAAGATCTTCAAACTATACTAAATGTCTTTGCAGAAGCATATGAAAAGCTTGGCCTCTCGCTTAACATCACAAAACCCAAAGTGCTTCATCAGCAAGTCCAAACCAATCCCTCTATAGCATCATCAATCCAGTTTAATGGTGCAACACTGGAGAATGTCTTTTTTTTTTTACAATAATTTTTATTCAAATTTTCATAAAACATACAAAACAAAATCATAAAACATTCAAAGACAAAAAACAAAACAAAACAAAAATGATTAAACAAAAAAATAAAATGTTGACTTCCCATTTGTCGCAGATCAAATCAGTTATAGGTCTACAATATATAACAATCCTGTCTCTTAAATTATATTATAAGATCACTTTCCTCCAGTAGTTATCTTAATTAATCATCAAATATCATAAACATTACTTTATTCTTTCCACAAAAAGTCAAAGAGAGGTTTCAATTCTTTAAGAAATATATCTATCAATTTTTCTCCAAATAAACATGTCGATTAATCCATCTCGTTAATAATAATAATAATCTTATTGTCATAACCATAGTCCAAATAAACATATCGATTAATCCATCTCATCAAAATCTGTTAGGTCCAATAATTTCAATAGCCAATATTCCATTATCCATATTAATTCCATCTTCCATCTTCAATAGTCCTGTTAAGCCCAGTAATTTCAGTGTCCAATCTTCCATTATCAGTATTCCATAATAATCTTGCTGTCATAGCCATAGTCATATAATAAGAGTCTGATGGGAATTTCCTCTATCCCAAATATTTTCTTGCCATCAATTCTGAATAAGTTGCTGAAATATTGTTGTAAAGTCATATCTCTGTTCTTCTTTTTTACAAAATGCACTGGCTCATCTCTTGAGAGTTTTTCCATTGTCACATGGCTGCAGTTAATTCCATAGATTTTCTCTATATCAACACTGGAGAATGTCGATAACTTTTCTTATTTTGGCATCCATCTCTCTGTAAAAGTTGACATTGATGCTGAAATTCAGCATCGTCTGAGCTCTGTGAGTGCCGCATTTTCCTGAATGAAGCATAGAGTGTTTGAGGATCAGGATATTCGCAGGGAGACCAAAATGCTTATTTACAAAGCCATTGTACTACCATCCTTACTTGTATGCCTATGAAACATGGGCCATCTATAAACACCACTCCCAACTTCTTGAAAGATTCCACCAACGCTGCCTCCAGAAAGTTCTGCAAATTACTTGGGAAGATAGGTGGACTAATGTTAGCCTATTGGAAGAAGCAAAGACCACCAGTGTTGAAACAATGATCCTCCAACTTCAACTTTGCTGGACCAGCCATGTTGTTTGAATGCCTGATCACCGTCTTCCAAAGCAGCTACTTTACTCCCAACTTAATGATGGAAAATGGAATATCGGTGGACAGCAAAAGAGATTTAAAGGTGTTCTCAAAGCTAATCTTAAAAAATGTAGCATGAACATTGAGAACTGGGAAGCCTTGGCCCATGTGCATCCCAATTGGCGGTTGGCCATTATCAAAGGTGCTATGAACTTTGAAGAAGCACGAGTACAGGGCAAAAGGGACAAATGAGCTAAGCGGAAGGCATGTCAAGCAAATCCTCACTGTGACCATCTTTCATCTGGAAAGCTATGTCCTCACTGTGGGAGGCTGTGTGGATCCAGAATTGGCCTCCACAGTCACTTATGGACCCACTGTTAAAGACCTTACCCTGGAAGACAATCTTACTTGGCCATGAGTGATCACTAATGAATGAATGAATCTTATTGATCTAACACACCTGCCTCCCAACTGTCTTGTAAGGCTTTATCTAAGTTATAATAATAATAATAAATAATAAATTTAATTTATGTGTCGCTTATCTGGCCATTGGCCACTCTAGGTGACGTACATGTAAATAATTAGAACACAATAGAACACAAGTTATATAAGAAATACAGCTGGTGGACGCCCTACTGAGAACACTGCTGCTTCAATTGTTATCGAGATCTTTGGGGAGGAAGTTGAAACTGAACAAGTGCTTCCTTCCACTCTGCCCTTAGTGCATGTTGTTAACCTCTGCTTCTCCTCACTCCAAAACACATCCTAGAGCTGTCAAAAGTTTCAATCCTACACCCAGTTTAGGCAGCACAAATCCTATTATCTTCAGAGGGAATCACTGCCACTGGAATTTGTTGTGATGGCTCAGTGTTTAAGGAATTTACCTCCATTGATTGCTGTTCCATACGTGCGATAGGACAGTCCTAGTGGTGATAACTAACATGGGATTGCCCCTTCACTCATCCAAAGGATTATGTGATCCTCACGGTTATTGCACCATTAAAAGAGATACTTTAATGAATCTAGGCATGGAGGAGAAATTCAATTTTGTTTGCATTTTAATGAGAAACTACCTAATTAACACTACACAAGCAAAAATGCAGCCATCCTTCAAAATTTGCACCTCTGAATTTTGTGATGCAGTTCCCCAACTAAACAATATGTACAAAATGCATATAAGAGGAAAGAATGTATAAAAATGTATTTATTAGGGAAAGTATGCATTATGTTAGGGAAAACAGCTTGCAGAAATGTGTATATCAGTTAAAGGTACATGTAAAAATGTGTTTATTAGGAGAAATATGCACTGACACATTTTCATGAGGATTTTTTTTTAAAAAAAATGCAACTTGCTACAGAAATATCGAGGAATGAATGAATGCATGATTAGAAAAATGAGAAACCCTGAGGAACTGAAATTGACAGATTCACCCATGCCTTAATGAACTCAGAGCCCATCCTGAGGGATGGGAGTTTTGATATTTCCTCATTGACTTAAGCCTTGTCCCTGCTTTTCCTTTTCCCAAGTGACAGTGTGATTACTGAGCAACACTTCGGGGAAAATCAAATGCCTAACACAGCTGGTAGATTTACTGAGGAGTGTTCCATTAAAATTGCATTCTCCTTTGGGTCTAAAGCAAAGTAACATTTCTTTGTTTGGCACAGCAAGCAATAAGGATTTTGAAATGAAAATTGCTGTGTTTTGATGTTAAAAATATATCAGTTTTGTGTCTTGCTGTTTGTCTTGTTATTTGGTTATAGCTGCTTAACATTTTCTCAGATCTCTTCTCAGAAGAACTTTTATCATACTTGGAAGTGCCAGGTCAGCAAGGCAGTTTGGTTAATTATAATTAAAAGCAAAAACTGCTGACGTGGTCTTTTCCCTTGGATCTGCCATTGTCAAAAGGACTGATGCCAAACTTGTGACATACAGTAACTCTTCAGAAGCAAAGCAGGGCGGGGGGGAGAGAGACACTCTCACAGCTCATTCATTTATCTTTTCTCCCTCTCCATCATTTGAGTGGAACTGATTGGCAGAAGCGTGCAGCTGTTCCAGTTTTGCTGGCTCAGACCAACTAACTGGAGCTGCTAACCCATATGCCAGTATGCACAGGTGTACTGAGAGAACTGCTGGTGTGCTGCAAATAAATAAATGAAATAATTAAAGGTTCCTGAGAGTGGTAAAGTTAGATGCTTTAAGATTTAATGGCCTTAATGGCCTTGGGGAGGAATGTCTTTTTCAATGGTAATGTGCATTACAATTCACTTCAAACGCAGTATGCTTCTGGACATCAGTTGCTGGGAATCACAAGCGAGGAGAATGTTATTGTGCTCAGGTCCTGCTTGCTAGCTTCCCATAAGCATCTGGTTGGCCACTACGAGAACAGGATGCTGGACTAGATGGGCCTTGGCCTGAACCAGCAGGACCCTTCTTATATTCTTATGTGATAAGTCAGCCCTGCTACATTTGGGCATCCTTCTGCTCCTCTGCCGAGTGGGGGCCTGGATGTCTGCCCCGAAGTCCTGCCCTGAGTGTACCAAATGCCAGACGCTACACTGCTCTGGGTTTGCCTCCTTCTAATAAGCCTCCACTGTGGGTGGGTAATTCTGCCAAGTATCTGTATAAATTGTGGCTCCTGGTAAGCAGTTGCAGCAGAATTATTTGCCCACAGGAGAGCCTTGCATGTTGGGTTTCTGCATGAGTGACTGCTCTGGGCTGTCCTCCTTCTAGTCAGGCACTCTCAGAGCAGTGACTCACTGAGAACCACAAGGCGTATACTGTGGGTAAACATTCCACAAGTAAAACTTTTTTGTATCTAAAAATAGTAGCAGCATCAGTAGAATCATCATCATCATCATCATCATCATCATCATCTAGATTTCTTACCCACCCTTCTCCATAAGGTCCCAGGGCAGGTTATAGCAAAGTAAAAATATATTAAAATCAGTTAAAACAATTTACAATCAGAATGGGGTTTTTTTCCCCCTAAAAACATATATAACTTATAGCCAGGGTAAAGAGATGCTTCTTCAGCTTATGATGAAAGCTATATGATGAAGGTGCTTGTATCTCTGTGGGGAGAGAATTCTACAATGTAGGGACTGCCACAAAGAATGCCCTTTCTCAGGCCACCACACTTGAACCTCTGTTATGCCCCAATAGTCTGCATTCACTGCATAATAAGGATGGCCCTTATTTTCTGGTACTTGTTCTTGGAAATTACTAAGCCTGTTTTGTCCCGTTTTTATGTTTGAGGGATGCCTTGTTAAAATGCTGTTTGCATGAGTTGCTAGTGATTTTCTTCAGAAAAAATCCAAGGTCTTTAGAAGTTCAGTATCTGAATAAGGTGATGGATACTTATGGCTGCTAGATGGGCTAAAATGGTTTGGATCAAACCGTTACAACCCTGAAAAGGGTGCCCAAATGGCAGGGGACCTTTTTGGTTTATGTTTTTGTGTATGTAAATAGAATCAAAATAGAAGTTTTAGCTATTTCCCCACCTCCCCAACATAGCTCTTCCTAATTTGCTGCCACCACATAGGCTGCTGAAAGGGGAAGGACTATTTTTGTTTCTCTCTTCTGCCCATTCATGACAACATATGTGCACAAACACTAAAGCACTATGTAAGAGACAACCTACCATTTCACATACTGCAGCTGCTGAGGTAGACTTGGAACTCTACCTCAGAGTTGGGACTATTGATAACATACAGGATAACAATGTTTTCCAAGCGTACCTTTAACCATCTTGGCTTTGAAATCAGTGATGAACAGGCCATTACAGAAAAAAACACTGCTGCAATCAGCAGGTGGTGTAGAGTCTTCAGCAGGTGAACTCATACGCTACTCCAGCTACAATAATATTGCTAGATGCAGGGCTTGGCTTTTCCCCATAGGAATAAATGGCAGCTATTCACTCATATGAGAGAACGTAAAAAAATGTGGCATCTGTGGGACATCACTATGATGGAGGATAAAGTTGACTCATGTTGCTTGTACGATGGAAAGTTCTGTCAGTTTCAGTTGCTCTGTTTCTCATTTTTCCAGACTAAAATTCAGTTCTCCACATTTCTGCAGCAATTTGCAATTAAAAAAAAAATCCTAATGAAAATTCTCCAGAATTTTAGTGAGAATTTCTTCTAATAAGCACCTTTGCCAGGCAGATTTAACAAATGTACACATCTTTGCAAGCAATTTCTCATCATATAATGCATTTTTGTATGTTATTTTCACTCATATATTCATTTTTATGCACACTTTCCCCTAAAATATGCATTTTTATAAATATTGGTTGGTTGGTGAACTGGATGGTAAAATTCAGGTAAGTGTGAATTTCAAAGGATGGCTGTGTTTCGATCCTTATATTGTTTCAGAAAGTGTGGATTTGATAGATTTAGTTTGAAATGCAAACTAAATCAAATTTCTCACTTATTCCTAGCTCTTAGTGATCACAGTATGGATGCTCATCTGGGTCCCATTGAACTAAGTGCCTCATTTCATCTGGGTGGGGAAAACAGGATGTATATCCCCATCCAAGGCAACTAGCTGTTATACATAAAAATGTATGTGTGCCTACAAGCTGGATCACTATCATATTTAATAATTTCACTTTTACCATCATTCATAATGAGGTGTAAAGCACAATCGTGATTAAATGAGAGTGTCAGGATTTTTAATTTATTTTGCATTATTGAGAAAGTACATTAACTTGCTCAGCCTGTCCCAGCCTTTGGATCCCCTGATGTTGCTGGACTACAGCTCCCACTAGCCCCAGCCAGCTTGGCTAATGGTTAGGAATTATGGGATCTGTAGTTCAGCAACATCTGGGAACCCAAAGGTTGGGAAAGGCTGATCTAGATAGTAACAGGGTACTAATATGCTATAATAAATTCTGATGATACAGTTCATTATCCATGTAAATGTAAAGGTACAGTCTCTCCAGACAACATAGCAATTTATGTGTGGAAATCCTTCAAAATGATATGTGTATGCATGCTCACTTACTGTGATAAGAGTGCTCAAGTGAAGGAGGAGAGTAACACTAGTTTTGAAACTCTCTCTCATTTGATTGAATGTTATCATTGAAATATTAAGGGCCAGTCGAGGGGTTGAAATCTCACATTGTTCTTACTGTGTTGTATCTAAGATCTGTATTTCTGACAGCTGTCTACCATAATATTTTGATTAATAGTTGGTGAGGTTTTGTAACTTACTTTCGCCCTGTCCCTTATGTGTATCTCTTCCAGTGTCATCATGATGATTACTTGGTGTCTGCAAAAGAACTCTTGTTATTTTCACTAACTCATTCTTTAGAAGTAAAGGCGCTAATTAAAGACAGAAATACTGACATCTATTACTCATGTCTGTCAGGGCCTGTTACTGATGTGGACTCCCGCTTTAAGAAGCATCTGTCAGTGAGATGAGCCAGCACCAGTCCTAATAGGATGAATGCCATGAGCCTGTCATTGTCAGGCTTAAAAGGATGGAAACAAGTGCTCAGTCTGCACTTGAGCAATGAGTTGCTCAGACTGAGGAACCAGGCCAGAAACAGTAGTTTTATAGAGCCAGCTGTAACCACATCGTCACGGTTCCCTCCTGGGCTGCAAGCTACAGCACCATTCCCCAGCCATCTGCAAGGGTGGAGCAGTGCAGGAGAAACCAAGCCAGCTGTTCCCTCTGCCTGCAGGGTGCCATTGTAGTGCAAGGAGAAAGGCATTTTGACCCCACTGCTAGTCCTCAGTTTGAGACCCCGGGCACCTTACAGGGATGTAACTACATGATCCACCTTATTTAGGGAAATTCTATTTCTTACTGGGACCTACCTTTAGGAAAGAGAGAAGCCTCTACAGGATTTCTGTCAGTGGTGGCCAGACCATGCAGGGTTAGGAATGGTGGGTAAATTCTCTAAGTTTTGGAGTTTACGTGTCACAATTGGAATAAATTAGAGCAATTCACTGTTAAGACAGAAATTAAAATATGCATTCAAGGAGACCACTGGGCTAAAGCTAAACTGTATGCCTCTGAATTTGCTGGGAACTGCAGGCGGGGGAAGTGCTGTTGCATTCAGATCCTGCTTACAGGCTTCCCACAGGCATCTGGTTAGCCACTATGAGAACAGGATGCTGGCTAGATGGGCCTTTGGCCTGATCCAGCAGAGCTCTTATGTTCTTATGCTCACTTATCTCACTGTCAGTCATTTTCCCTGTTTTCTTCCTTTGCTTGGAACAGGAAGGAGCCCGAGCAACATCTTTCCTCTTCTTTCTCTCTTTTTAAAAAATCTGTGTAACCTTTGCTGCATTTTCTTCTATAAATCCTTGAGCTGTTCTAGTTTTTGGTAAATCATCCATTCTTTTCAAGCTTCCTTCTGTATGCTTCCCTCCTCCCTTTTTTCACATCCACTCACTTACCAGTTGATGTTAGATTATGAGCCTGGGGCAGAGGATTGTCATTTTTAGAAATGTATTGTATAATGCCCAGTAATTTTAGATTTATTATGCAGCCACAAGAGTGGCTGTATACTATAGCCAGCGTGGATTTTTCACATTCCGCAATGTTAAATTGAAAATACCCCCTTCCCATTCTGATGCTTCCCATAAGCTCATTTGAAAACAAAACCTTACCAAACTTATAGTCCTGAACTCAGAAGTGCTTGATTAATAACCCTGTAAATTTTCATGGTGATAAACAAAACAGTCAGAAAGAATCCATAGTTCAAAGTCTAAAGAGAGAGAGAGAAAAACCCAGAGCCCTTTTGGACTTTTTCCTCCCAGAGTTCTCATAATCTGTTGAAATTCATTAAAAATCAGCCATATTAACAGAGTACCTGTAATCCTGTTACTGACCTTGCCCCATACTCTGACCTTCATCTTCTGCAGTTTAAAAGTTAACAAAATGCCTGGCTGATTTTTAATTAATTTAATAAATTGTGGCTTGAACCCAATTATAATGGAGGGCATGCAGAGTAAGAACCAACTGTCAGAGTTCTAAAAGCCAGATGCACAGCTGCTGGGCTTGGCTAATCAGGGGGCCACACCCACACCAGACTTCACTTGAGACAGTCATGGCTCCCCTCAGAGAATCCTGGGAAGTGTAGTTTGTGAAGGGTGCTGAGAGGAGACTCCTATTCCCCTGACAGAGCTCCAGTGGCCAGAACAGGGCATCTCGTAGCAACTCTCAACACCTTTCACTAATTCCCCTTCCAGGATTCTTTGACAGAAGCCATGACTGTCCAAAGTGAAATAAAGGCCTGGTGTGGATGTGGCCAGGGACAGCTTTGGTTTAAATTTGGGTGGGAGGCTACATGTGCCTGCTGTAGAATAAAAAGTTGGAGGAAACCCTGAAAAGCAATGATACAGTTCACAATTTTGAAAGGAAAGGGGCTTCCCCTCTGCCCAGTGCCCACCCACCCAATCTCCTACCCTCCCCCTCTTCCTACCCTTCCTGCCCCTCCCCTAGTTCAGTGTTGGACTACAACCTGGGAGACCAGGGTTCGAATCCCCACACAGCCATGAATCTCACTGGGTGATCTTAGGCCAGTCACTGCCTCTCAGCCTCAGAGGAAGGCAATGGTAAAACTACATCTGAATACTGTTTACCATGAAACCCTGTTCATAGTGTCAACATAAGAAATAAATCCCATTGAACTCAAAAAGTATGCAACTGATCAAACCCTTCCTCCCTTCTCCTTCCTATCTCCTCCCTGTTGCCCCTTCCTTTCCCACTAATCCCCTCCCCCTCCAATCCCTTCCTTCCCCCTCCTCTTTCCATGGTCAGTTTTACCTATCTTAAGCATGATTGGAAGTAAGTACCATTGAACTCAATAAGCATGCAAATGATCAAACATGCCCTCCCCTGCCCCTTCCTTTGCCCATCCCCCTCCAATCTCCTCCTTCCCCCTCCCCCTCCTTCCACTCTCCTCTCCCCTCCTTTTCTCCTTCCCTCTCCTCTTCCCTCCCCCTGCTCCTCCAGCATGGTCAGTTTTACCTATCCTAACCATGATTACATGGGAGTAAATCCCATTGAACTCAATAAGCATGCAAATGATCATGGCTGGCTTTCCCCTTCTTCCCCCTCCTCTCCCTTCCTCCTCCCCTCCTGTCTTCTTCCTTCCCTGCCCACTCCAGCCATCCCTCCCTCCCCTTGTCAGTTTTACCTATCCTAAGCAAATTGTGTTTGCATTTTGACAAATTTGTAGGGCAGTCCAATATCTCAGAGAAGAGGTCAGGTCTCCTGCTCCCCTGGTGCATTCACTATAGCTGCCCAATTTCCCTGCTTTTTAAAGTTTGATAGAAATATGTGTGGGCTATAGGTACGTTCTTAAACCCAAGGTTTTTTGCCTATTAGTGAATAAATAAAATAAGATGGTTGAATCTTTTTATTTGATACTACCTGAAAACATTTAATGGGATCCAAAGGTTACATGAGTGGAAGGCTGCTTCTGCAATGGATCTTTGTCTTTTCCCTCCACCATATCCATCCCTCCAAAAAAGGCTCTTTGGGTGTTCTGTCCTTGGTGATGGTCTCAGACAGATGGGATTTCAGGTACAGGGGTTTCTAGGCAAGAGTTTGGGACCCAGCAAGGCAAGGCAGGCATGCACAGTTCAGTTTCTGCTAAGGCAAAAGAAGGCAAAGCCCAATTTCCAACAGGGCAAGGCAAAGTGCAAGCTCCAAGTAGCACCCTGGATACCTCCATGCAGAACTCAGGATGGAGACTCATTCAAGCAAGGTCCAATGTCACTTCAGCAACAGATATCCCTGGACTCAGACCTCAGTAGGACTTAATCTCAATAGGGATGCTTAGCTCTGTCTCTGATGGGAGCGTTACCTTTCATTTACATAGAACTTTCCTTCTCAGTAACCATGGGCTCCAACAGCATGGGGAAAACCTTAGACTCAGAGACCTCAGGCTCAGAATATAGCAGCATGACTACCACAAGCTGTGGAGGTGGCAGCAGCACAGGCTCCTAATATAAAGAGGCTTCAAGAAAGTAGGGTCATCCAGGGTTGGCAGTGAGGGCAATTCCATCTCCCACTTTAACAATTATTCCAAGTCCACAGCCTCATCTCCTGAACCTGAGGAGTCTGACCCTGCAGTCATGACACTGAATAATAATAATAATAATAATAATAATAAAATTTTATTTTTAGGCCGCCTATCTGGCTGAATGAACAGCCACTCTAGGCGGCGTACAATTAAAATTAAGATACAACATATAATACAGTTTTAACATATAATACCGTTATAATCCACCAACCTACATCTATACACTGTAAGCTAAAACTATCTTGGAGTCCTGTATGCCCGCTGAAACAACCAAGTTTTTAGTCCTTGGTGAAAACTTACCAGGGAGGGGGCATGGCGAAGGATTAGGGCCCCTCCCGAACAACATGGGCTGGGCCACAGGGAGCTGCAATGGGAGGAGGAAACACTCAAAATAAGATGGAGGAACTTTATACAAACAGAGCTTCACTGGCACCAGGTTCCTTTGCCTAATTTTGGGTGATTCCCTTCTCCTGATAACCCCTACTGTAACACAGGTCACATTGTTCATGATGGTTTGGGTCTCCTTTTTGAGGGTATGTGTGGAGAATTCTGTATATATTTATGTTCGTGTTTGAAGAAAGAAATATTTTATGACCTTTGGGACTGTCATTAGACCTTGTATTGTTATGGTGGGTGTTTGGTGTCAAGTTCTGAGAGGAGACAGAATCACTTTGAGAATGTATTAGATGGGGCCTGGATCAGGAAAATTCATTCTGATTGGCTGGAGGTTCCTGTCAGTTGGGAGTAAACTATCAGGAGAGTCAGTTGGAGGTTGGAGTTGGGAGATAGGGAGTTGCTCGATGAGGGCAGTGTGAGGAATAAGACCAGAGAATATCTGATGGAGGAACTGAGGCCTATATATGAATACCCAGTGTGTTGGTAATCCTTGTCTGGGGAAGATCAGTTAAGGGAGCAAGTGATGGAGGTGGTCCAAGTGGTTGCCCTGTGTAAAAACCTTAGAAGTGGATTTTATAGGTTGGCTAAACTGTCCAAACAGTCAGGAGGATAACCAGAGGGGCCTTGGGGTACAGGAACAGATTGTCTCCAGTAGCTAGCCTGTGCTGTAGGAGTATTTGACTGGGGTGGAGGTTTAGGGAAATTGGCCAGAGGTAAAAGCCATTTAGAGGCTGGTATCAGGAACAGTGTCTCTTGAGTCCTCAGAAGCTATCAGCATCATCTTAAAGACCCCAAGTATTCCCTTGTGTAAATAGTATCCCTTTAATAAACCTACAATCTTAGTTTAAGGCTTATCCCGTCTCTAGTGTTGGTCTCCATCTCATGACTAAAGTCTACTACATATGCTACTGGGCAGGTGTTGAAAGCATACTGTGTGAATTGATGGCAGCAGAAAATCACTGAAGCACAAATACCTAAGGCTATGTTTACACAAAGTGAGGCTGAGGGACCTGGGTAACCCTGACAGGGGGTGTGGTGGGTAGGAGGGAAGAGAAAGAACACTAGTGCAACCTCTGCACAACCTTCAGATCCTGGGCACTTGTTCCATTTTCCTTACAAGTGAAACTGCGGGGGAAAGTTTTAGCACACAAATGTTTAGGGCCACTAGGGACAAAATAAAATTAATAAACTAATCATGATATGTTTTTCTGAGCTATTCTGGACAAAATGAATGTAAAAGAGGTATAGGGCAATGATGTACATGCATACAACCAGTGTGCTGGACCCAGGAAACCCTTGCTCTAGATCATTCCAAACTCAATGATGTCTCCTTATAGTCTCCAGAATGGGGCTTTGCCATCCAGTAAGGCTTGAACCCCCACCCACAATCTGAAGGGCCCCTTGCACATGGTCTGCGCTGGATCATGTCCATTGTCCAATTACTTACATTTTCTTATGAAATGTTTTTAACTTTAGTTCATTCCAACACAGATGTCCTCTTTGTTTTTATTCTGCTTTCCTATAGCTCGGCCTGGGAAGATCATTAAACAGGCAAACATCACAATGGATTGTTATGCAGAATTATGTCAACTGTCTATGTGAGCTAAGTAGCTTCAATGTCATGGTTATGGCTTATCACTAAGACAACAGACGGGTCAGTCCTATGAATGCTGGGAAGGGGAGGTAGAGGAACAACTACTTCCTAAGCCTTGACGAGTTTGCATTAGGAACGGGGGAGGATATCCACCAAATTGGACTTAGTACCAGATTCCGACTGAATTCGACAGTCCACTATCTTTTTGGAAAGGCACTGATTTCTTGGGCGAGCTGCGGCTGTAATCTGCACAGATTTTTTTCCCAGTTTTACATAATTAAAGATATTTGTAATTTCATCTAAGTTGATACATTCATAACAGTGTGTAGGTGTGATAAATAGGAAAAAATAAAGCACATGGGACATTGTGATCATTTACATAGGCATTTATGTTTAAAGTTATGCAATTTCTCTTGTTTTGCAACAAAAATCCCCCAGCAGATTGAATCAGCAAGTGCCAAAGCAAGAGGGAACAAAAAAGGGCAGATGGAATGATGGACTATCTGAATACAAGTGGATCAGAACTAGGTAGCAATCCCCATCCCTAGCTTGCACCATCCAGGGCTAAAGGTGGAGGTAGCTCTTTTTCTTGGGGTACCATTTTTCTTCTTAGTAGTAGGAAAAATCATTATGCCAGCTCCAGGATCCAAGGCCTCCCCCAGTCGACCTCCAACATGCCCCCTTTCATCCCCTAACATCATCACAACACACAAAGAGTGTTTTGAGAGCTTTCCAATGCACCAATGAAGAGGCCTCTGGTTGTCAACCACTGTGATGTCCTTATATGTTAAAACCTGTAAATATGGTAAGTGCGGGTTTATTAAGGGATATATGCTAAGTGAATTGAATGAGAGGGGGGAGAGCATGGGTTGAAAGGCTGGAGAATGCTGGATGATGATTAGCTGAGTGTTTGAATGGCTGAAGGTATAAATGGGAGGATGACAGTTGAGAGGGGGTTGGTTGGTGAGAGTTGTTGGAGAGTCGTTAGTGGAGAGTTATTTGGATGGGTTGGTTGGCAGAGTTCTGAGGGAGGTTTGGATTCTATTAGGCTGATATTTGGACAGAATATATATAACTGGAAACATAAGAGTGACACTATATGAAACCATATGCTTGTTAAACATTCCTAAAGTAATCTTGTTATTTCCTAGTGTTATCAAATAAATACTTTTATTGGTTTACCAAAAGCCTGATCCTTGGCTGGGGATATAGACCAGAAGGGAGGGCAGGGTAATTACCAAGGCTGAAGGGAAACTGTATCTAATGGTGGCAGCCGTGAAGGAAGAAATTGTAACATTGTCAAGTATCCAGAGCAAGCCAGGATTGTATGCTTTATAGAGAAAGATACAAGGGGGTTGTGGACCGCAAGGGCACCCAGACACAAAGTAACAAGCCACGGGGAGACTAAGGTGAAGTCTCTAGCAGTATTGTTTACAGGGAGTGGCTGGTGGTGCTGTCTAGCAGTGGGATCTTGAGAGATCTGTGCTAGAGCGGAGTGAGAAAAAAATTAAAACAACGATCCTGACTGGTGGTGTCCTGAGGTGGTGCCTAGTGAAAGGCGGTAGCCACAAGCAGGTGGGAACCTGACAGGTGGAGCCAAAGGTGGGAACATCACAACCACCTCCTCCACTGCAGACCTCCTTCACCATCCACAAAGATTCACCATCTGCAGGATTCTGTGGCCCCTCTGTCACCCTTTCTGGGACCTTAGAACTGCTCCAAGAATTAATTAAGTAGTATTACCACATTTGTATCCTGAACATCATCCAAAAAGTATAGAGTGGTGTACATGTAAGGTATCATATTTCAATCTCACAGCATCACACGTGATTATACATAGATTTTCAACATTTTTTCATGAAATAAAACAATTCAATACAATATCACTAACAGCTTGTACATTGTCAGTAAAGATTTTTAAAAGAAGTCTGAATGCTATAAAAGTCTTAATTAAAGCATATCACAGAGTACTGTGCATTTCTTTGTTTCTGTTCTCTGTCTTACAAGAGATCTGTGAGTTCCAATTAGTGCCAGAGATAGATTAAGATAATTCCTTGGTTTTGTACTGTCAAAGAGAGTGCCTCCATTGCTTTTCTATCCCAGCATGCAACACTGTGTTTTTGCATACAGCACAAAGCTAACCTAAAATATATGCAGAAGATTCACACACACGCACGCACACACACACCACTTAAAAGTAAAATAGTAGACAGAGCATAAAACACCATGCCCTCCAAATTATTCTCTGCCTTTTAAATTGTGTTTAATATCCTGCCAGGAGAACAGGTCTGTGTAACTCAAAAGCTGACACAGAACATTTTAAATCACGATGGGTTCTAAAAAAGTATTGGTTTTTTTTAAAGTCTCAAATATTACTGATTTGTATAGTGCAGGTGTGGCTATGCTATGGCGGTCCATATGTTGTTGAACTCAACCTCCAATCAGTTCCAGCCAACAAGGCCAATAGTCTGTCATGATGGGAACTGTAGTCCAGCAACAGCTGGAAGGCCAATGGTTAGTCACCCTTGAAATAGCACTTTTAAGTGTGCAAAGCACTTCACAGACATTATCAAGCTGTAATTCTTACAACATGGATTATATCAACTTGCATCAGTTTACTGGGGCAGAAGCTTAAAAGAAACACTGCTTTAGGCAGCCTGGTTGTCACCAAAGGGAGTGCCCTTTAGGAGTCCCTTTGGGAACCAGGAGGGCAATTGCATTATCCTGTTGGGTTACTGGTAGTTTTTGCAAAAGGTCTTGAACATTTGCCTGGGAGTGAGCTTACAGGATAATGATGGGAAAGTGGGTGGTAGTGGTGATTGGACTGGTAGGGTTAAATATGGCATGGGGGAGGATTGGCTGGTAAAGGAGGCATGGTGCAGACAGTTAAGGGCTGCATCCTGTTCTGGTCTTGCCCCAGCTGTGGGGGGTGGTACGGTGATTGAATTAGGGATTCTGTTTGTTTGCTGTTCGTCTAGCTATCCAGCACTCTCTGCAGGAGCTGACAGAGGCAGGCTCGGACATGATGTTGAGCATCTCCACATATTGGGGGACATCAGTGCTGACATCGAAGCCAACATAGCTGGGGCAGATCAGGGCAACCATGGGGTTGTCTCAACATATCTTTGATCCAACATATGTGGCAAGGCACACACTAGATTTGGATTTATTGGCCAGGGAGGAAAAGAGTGATCTGTTCTCTTGTCGTGGTCAGATCATCTCCTGATGAGATTTAGGCAGTGACCTTTCCCTTCTGCAGGGGCAAAGGAACCTATTAAGATGGCCCACCCCCAGAAATTAATGGATCCTGAGACTAATGAACTTCCAGGTGGCTTGGGGGGGAGGGGGTTCTATCTAGGGTTGCCAGGTTCAGGGCCTGAGACTGATCCTGTATCTTTAGGAGAAGAGAAAGTCAGCCAAGGGCAGGTGTTCTTGCAGTGGGAAAAACCACAAGGCGGAATTCTCCCTTTCCCCTGCACAACTTTTAAAGATACAGAACACCTCTTAGAGGCCAGGCTTGGCAACCAAGAGGTCTTTTGTATCTTTTGACTGGAGCTCCTGTCAAGGTCCTGGTTGATCTGTGGTATAAAAAGACACCCTGTGAGGTTGACAATCATTTTTGAGTAACCTTTCCTTCTCAGCAGAACCTGGGGGCCTCCATGGTGTAGCCTGAGCTAAGGGTGATGAGTTTGGAGATGACTTGAATGCAGGCGGAGGAAAACTGAAGAATGCAACTGAACACTGTTATGTGCTCATTCTTGAGCTGATAGAAGGGCAGAGAAGGCAGCAAAGAAGGGGTTTGCCACCTGTGTTGTATCCCCCCAGAGCCATCCAGAGGAGCTCTCCTGAGTAGTTCAGAGGCTTTTACATACTGGCCCTAAGGAGGTTTTGGAAACTTAAATGGCCTATTGTGGTTTGTTTGCTAAGCACTTTGAGGATTAACAGGTGGATTGTCTTACTCACCTGTCAAAGCTCTTTGTGCTGCAGTTCCCAAGCGTCTGACAACCAGCTGAGTGCCGCAGTGCAAGAAGCTTTATGCTCAATGCTTGGGAAGTACTGACCACAGGGCTTGCAAAGTGCTTTGTGGAGCACTTCCGAAACACCTGAAGACAGCTGACTGTCAGGCATCTGGGAAACCTACAAAACATTTTGCAAGCGCTGTGCTCAGTGCATTGGCATGAATATACTGATAATACACAGCTCTGTTTCTCCTTTTCCTTGAAAACAGGTATGGTGGTGGATGTACTGAACTGTTGCTGGACCAAAGTAATGGAGTGGATGAGGGCCAATAAACTGAACCTCAATTCAGATAAGACAGAGACAGTGTTAGTAAGCAGTTCTACTGTCCAGATATGTGGAGTTCAACCAGTGCTGGATGGGTTCACAATCCCTTTGGGAGGACTAGATTCATAACTTTAGGGTGCTTTTGTATCCATAACTGTCACTGGAAGCACAAGTGGTCATCATGGTATGAAACACTTTCTACCAGCTTTGGCAGGAGGCCCTGGTATGACCTTAATTGGAAGTGGATAGCCTAGATTCAGTTGTTTTTGTTCTGGTAACCTCACAGTTAGATTCCTGCAGTGCATTATATGTGGGGCTGCATTTGAAGACTTTCTTGAAATTTCAACTAGTGCAGAATTCAGTAACCAGACTCATAACAGGGACCAGGCAATCTTAACATTGATTCTGGCCCAGCTGCATTGGCTTTCGGTACATTTTCCAAGTCCAATTCAAACTGTGGTTTTCTCCTATAAAGCCCTATACAGCTTGGGACTTCAGTAAATTATTGGGCATCCCTTCCGGTATGAACCAGACCAATCCCTGAGGTCATCAATGGTGTGTGTGTGTGTGTGTGTGTACATCTGTCTGTCTGTCTGTCTGTCTTGCTGTTAAGACTCCTTAAGACCTCTATGGTATAAACTTTTGAATAAATCAAGAAATGGTAGCAGCAATCCTGTAATGCCATTGTAAGGACTACCAGTAAATAATGTATGGTAGAGATGAGATTCAAACTGGAGATTTCCTGATTCAAATGTCAGTCTTTTAACTACTACATCAGCTCTATCTAATGACAATTTCTCTTTTGAGTTCTTAACAATGACAAACTATTTTTATATATTCATTTATATATTTGTTGTACATTCATGATGCTATCAGGTCTGCATAAAAGTCTCTCTCTGCTCCACATCTGAAAGTAGCCTCAGAGCATGAATATAAGTGGAACTAAAATAAATTTAACAATGCAGTGCACCCAGTACTGCAGCTGCACCAAAACCAAGAATAATCCCTGGGGGCCTCCATTAAAGGAAGGCATCTAAGAGCTGGCCCTAAATAACTGCAAACAGCAGTCATAAATTCTATTATTAGTGCATGTTCTGTACTTTATAAGGATATTAAAATTCATAATCATAATCACATAATCATAATCAGTAACCTTATGACAAGTGAGAATGAAAAGTCTAAAAAAGAAAACTCAGCCATGTAATATGCATGCCAGCTTCAGCCAGCTGGGCTCTGCCTTCCAATTTCAAAATACCTTACTCTGAAGCTTACTTATACCAGTGTCAGTCAATGCTTGGATGAACATGACCAGCCACTCACCTGCAGCATGTCTATAACCATGAGGTAATCCAATCAAATGTATTGTGGTTAAGGATGGAGGAGAGATTTCATTCACTTCACATTTAAATATGAATTTACTTAATTTGCGCTTTTCAAGTCATTCTGAGAACTGAGACACAGCAGTCCTTTGAAATCTGCCCTTATCCAGATTTTGCAATGAAGTTCAGCCAATTAATGTGTACCAGAATGAACATACTAGGTGAAAGTATGTATAAAATTGCACATATTTGCAAAAATAACATACAAAAATGTATTAGGGAAAATTGCTTTGCGGAAATGTATATATTAGGCAAGATTGTATATAAAACTGTATATTAGGAGAAATTTGGATACATAATACTGATGAGTTTTCATAAGGACTTTTTTTTAAAAAAAATCACAAACTGATGAAGAAATGTGGAGAACTGTACTAAAGATTGGAAAAATGAGAAGCTGAGAGAAACCTCTTCTTATATTCTTAACCATAATCCTCTCCTCCAAAATATGTTGATAGGGGCATTAGCAGATTAGTTCCCTCTCTGCCATTCATTTCCCTTTATTTTAAATTGTTTCAATGGACACCCTAACATACTGTGTCTCAAACCATCCCCAATAATTTACAAAAATGAAATGCTCTAATATAGTAAAATAATATATGAATATATTAAACACATAGAGTAAAATCATCCAATCATTGGTGCTGCCCAAATGCTGGGGAAAACAAAATGTCTTTAACTGACACCAAAATGGTGACAATGTTGGAGCCAGATGGACCTCCTTGGAAAGAACATTCCATAGATGGGGAGCTGCTGCAGAAAAGGCAGCAGTGTGTCCCCAACCAAACAAAAAGTAGCAACAAAGACAGGAATTCCTGTCTTTCGTGTATGATGTAAACCTGGATGTTTCATCTCCAGTTACAAGAGTGAGTTACTTTAGTTTTTCTTATCTCCACAGACTCAGCTGCAGGTGGCTGCAGTGAGGTGAGTGCCATGAGGGAGAAGACCTTCTCTGTGGTGGACCCATAGCTATGAAACTCCCTCAGATTGAAGCAGTGCCAAATTCCTACACTGTAAGCTTTTCAGAAGGCCCTGAAGGCTTTTTTCTCAACTCGTCTTTAAGGCATGCTGTTCATTAGCTAAGTGATCTTCTGATTCAATTATGTTCTCTAGGGTTGCCAGGTTCAGGGCTTAAGACTGATCCTGTATCTTTAGGAGAAGAGAAAGTCAGCCAACCAAGTTGGCTGGCAACCAAGAGGTCTTCTGTATCTTTACAAGTTGTGCAGGGGGAAGGGAGAATTTCACCTTGTTGTTTTTCCCATTACAGTCTTGCAAGAACACCTGCACTTGGCTGACTTTCTCTTCTCCTAAAGATACAAGATCAGTCTCAGGCCCAGAGCCTGGCAACCCTAATACACACAGACACACACACAAAGTATGGTTGTCTTGCAGTGTTAGGTTTTTAAATTTTTACATTATTATTATCTGCTATCTCTGCTATCTTTTCGGAGCCTTTTGAAGACTTTCCTCTTTTAGGTTGAGACCTATCCCAGTCTGCATCTGTGTTAGAATTGCTTAATATGTTTTTAACAACGTTTTAATAATGTTTTTAACCTTTTTTAAAGTTTTTTTTAAAAATGTTTTTAACGCTGTTTTGTTTTAATGTATTTTAAGATCTGTTTTTATGATGTTTTAAAGTGTCTTTAGCACTTTGTTTGCCTCCCTGGGCTTCTGCTGGGAGGAAGGGTGGGATACAAATTAAATAATAAATAAATAAATGCATTTTTATCTATTGTTTTTATTATAAACAGCTTTGGATAGATGTTTGTCCAGAAAAGCAGCCTAAAAAGGTTTAAAATAAATAAATAGATAAATAAACAACTGCCATCAACATTCCAAAACTCCTGGAAGCTCTCAGATCCTGTCAGACCATTTAGGTTTTTTTTTAAATTATTTACAGACATATACATGGGGAATTCCCCAGGATTGTAGAAATCACTACCAAACTGAAAGACACTCCTCTGCATTAGTTCACTATCAGAAGAAACAATAACTACTAGTGGATATAGGACATCACCACACTGCAGAATGTTTTGTAGTGTTTTTTTTTTTTTACTTTTGGCAGTAATGTCTTCACTTTCAGTCTCTGTAAATGGGTGGACTGTAGACTGCAAGCAGTTAAACATATTATTCTATCTTGCAACATTGTGTTAATCAAGTTTCTAATCCAGGGATGATCATGTAATTAGTTTATTTTTATATTACTATGAACATTTCAATCTTACAGTTATTAAAATGGTTGGGTAGCCTACCGCAAAATCTGGAGAACATTAACAACCACTAATCTTGCCAGTATGAACCACACATCCATCTAAGGATGCCTACGAATAATGCCTGTCTCTTTAAAAATCAGTCTAAATGGCTTCCCCATTATCTTCCTGTCACTTTCCTCTAGGTACACAGGTTGGCATTCCTATCAGATGGGCCCTTTCCTTCAAAGTCCTCATATTTTACTTCCCCTTCCTGGATTATTGAAAGGTCATTTCCTCAGGCACTCTTTGCTTAAATGTTGGACATGCAATGCAAAGTCCCAAGTGTTTTTTGTGTTTTGTTTTGTTTTTTAAAAAAACATCCTCTGCCCACAGAGGTGTACTCCATCCGCCATGGCATATCTGACTGAAAGATCCTCCTTCCCTGTCAAAACCTTCCCCTGATTCTACAAGATTTTTTTTTTTTAAATGGGAATTATTGTCTATGAAAACTTGTCATTTGCTGAACATCACAGGTGAATCTTGCACCTCACAAGTAAGTTTGAGATGCCTCTTGAAAATTGTCTAGTATGGGTTGTTTAGAGAATAAACAGTTTTTATTCTTTTTGTGCTTTCTTTCTGTTATCTACCTCATCCTTTATATCACCATCCCTCAATTTAATAAAGCATCTTAATATGGAGCCTGGAGCTTGACTCTATACTTTTTGACAATCCAGTCCCTGTGTGCCAGACTGCTTTTTCATGCTACTTCTTTTGACCGGAAAGAAGTAAGGGGGAAACAGGCAAAACTCACTCAGGGGTGACCAGAAAATTTCCAGATGGAAAACTAACCCATAACTTTTGGAGTCCTTCTTTCTCTGGAGTTAGGATAAAGGAGAGGTGGTGGAAGAAAAACTAGATGGTCACACACTGGCCTTGCCTTCAAACAGCTGGGGGCTCTCCATAACAGAAATGTAGGAAGCAGTCATACCGAGTCAGACTGTTTGCTCATCCAGCCCAGTAATGTCTACTCAGACTGGCCGCAGCTCTCCAAGGTTCCAGACAAGATTGATGAGAGCAAGCCTGTAGGCCCAAGTCTGTGGAAGGCTGGTCCCACTGACAATAGACAGGCACTTTCCTTGTTAAACTTCAGGTGCATCACAAAGACTTCCTTATTTCAGCAGTCATTTTAAGTTAGTTTTCTATTTTTTATAATGAACATTATTCTTATTCTCTGTACATTTGTTTTTGTAAAAATGCATACTGCTAAGAAATTCTGAATTTCTAAGTACTATATAAATATCTGAGAGAGAGACAGAGAGAGGCCTTTCACATCATCTGTTGCCTTAACTGGAAATGCCAAGGATTAAACTTGGAACCATCTACATGCAAAGCATGTGTTCCGCAGCATTGACAGTCACTGATGGAGCTGGCAAAATATACACAATATTGATAGCAGAAGGGGGGGCGTGTTAAACACCTCTCCTATGGAGAGGGGAAGAACTTAATAAAGGGCTGTCATTTTTCATGGCAGTCTTATATATTTATTTATGGAGTTTCTTACCTGCCCTTCACCATAAGATCCCAACAAGGTGGATTACAACACCACAATAATACGGTATCAAGTTCTCAGAACACACCATTCTACTCTACTTGTATTCTGGAATTTGGTAGTATGAAAGACCAGCTCCCTCGTACAATTGTATGCACAAAATAATGGGTCATTCTAAAGGTTTACAATTATGCCATGTCCATGTCTTCTACAAAATCAGTTACACAACGTCAAGCATGATTTAGCGGCAAGACTCTAGTGAAACCCATTCTCACCAGCTTCCTTGTATTCTTCTCTTTAAGAAAGAGTGAGGTCAGTGACAAGCATAACATTCTAGACAAGAATCCAAGTGTACAGCTCCTTGTGATTCCCACTGACCTTTTCCTTCTACTACTTTACCTTCCGCATACAATAAAATGGCTAAAGCTTATATTCACATTTATTTACATTTTCATTACCTTTTCCCCATCGCAGACTTGCACAATGTTTGTTTGCGCCACAGAAGTGCTACTCTCATATCATCCATTTTGCTGCATGCTTTTAGCGATGTAACAAAACATTGTCTGTTGCTATGGTAATGACCAGCAACTTATGACATAAGCCACAATAATTCTTACAGGTGTGGACTGCTAGACTCAATGCTTTCTTTTGTTTTCACAGTCGATTCAGGTATAATCTGATATTCCTTAATACACTCTGCAATGTCTTGTTAATGCATTGAGACAGTTGTGTCTATTGATGGTGTATGTATGTGTGTGTGGGGGGTGCTTTCCAGAGAGCCCTTTGAAACCTTTCTGTTTTGTGTGTGTCAGAGTATAAATACCTTTACAAGGCATTGTTTTTAAGGTGTTGAATTGTGGTGGGGGATTGTTTACTGGAGATCTGAAACGGCATTTACAGCACTTCTCAAGCCCATAAGCAACCAAGGAAAAACAGAGACTGTACCCTTCTGAGTACCTGCTGAGGGAAAATTCACCCACCATATATGTCCTATTGAAGATTTCTATATATATATGTACATAGAACCCACCTTGCACATCATTTAGTCAAGGGGGTTGTGCACTCCAGCCCCTCCAGCCCACTCTGGTGCTCCTGCTGATGTTTTTGCACTGAGACGACCTCCCCGCTGCCTTGCCCCTTCCCCTCTCCCTCCTAGCAAACAACAGTGAGCCACCTTCTGGGAAGCTACTCGAAGCTCTACCTCAGCCAGGCAGTGAGTCCCTTTTGAGGAGAGGGACTGGAGTGCACAAATATCTGTTCTTCTTTGGAAATCTTTTTTCACACATATGGTACAAGCACCTGATGCTGGCTGAATAGTATCATTGACTTTGGTGGATTGCCACATATTGTTTGATACATAGATTTCATGATAAAGGACACAGCTGATCTGTGTGCCCCAAGAATATCATAGGAAGGCTCCAAATAGTGAAATGAATGGGGAAGCAATTCCAGATGGAGGAGTTCCATGAGCACGTTAGAGCTCCTGTTCCTGAAGCAAATAGCTAGATTCAGATGACCAAGTGCAGTTTGGTGAAATTCAGTAATGAAGAGCAGAGGTGGGGAACGTCTGGCTCTTCTGATGCTGCTGGACCACAATTCCCATCATCCCTGACCACTGGCCATGTTGGCTGGGACTAATGGGAGTTAGAGTCCAACATCTGGAGAACTACAGGCTGTCCATTCCTGTCCTATAGCTTATCAGCAATACCCTCAGTATAGTCACCATCCCCATCCCTGTCATACAACGAGGAACACCTTGAATGTTTCATCTAAGGTGTACATCAAAATGCACATGACCACCCATCCAATCTGTATGTAGGATTCCTCTGTGTGGCCTTTCCTTACTAGTTAGGGCAGCTGTGCAAGAAAAACAAACAAACAATTGTATATATTTCAGGTTTCCTGAACTGATAGCAAATAACAGTCTAGCTGAATCAAACCAAGATCCACCTAATCTATCATTCTATCTGCAACAGCAGCCAGCCAGACCACTCTAGGCAGCGCTGGCCCTAGAATAAATAGTGCTGTGGGCAACGAGTACCTCAAGAACATAAGAAGAGCCTGCTGGATCAAGCAAGTGGCCCATCTAATCCAGCATCCTGTTCTCACAGTGACCAACTAGATGTCTGTGGGAAACCCAGAAACAGGACCTGGGCACAAATCACTCTCCCCTCCTGCAGTTTCCAGCAACTAGTATTCAGAAGTGTACTGCCTCCTATTCAGAGCTTGGAAAAGTTACTTTTTTGAAGTACAACTCCCATCAACCCCAGCCAGCATGGCCACTGGATTGGGCTGATGGGAGTTGTAGTTCAAAAAAATAACTTTTCCAAGCTCTGCTCCTATTGTGGTGGCAGAGCATAGCCATTTTGGCTAGTAGCCTTTGATACCCTTATCCTCCATGAATTTGTCTAACCTTTTAAATTTATCCAAGTTGGTGGCCATCACTGCCTCTTGTGAAATTCCATAGTTTAATTATGCACTGTGTGATGAAGTACTTTTAAAAAATCTGTCTTCAATATTCCAACATTCTGCTTCATTAGTGATCTACAAGTTCTATTGTTATGAGAAAAGGAGAAAAACTTTTCTCTATTCACTTTCTCCATGCCATACATAATTTTACACACTTCTATCATGTAACCTCTGACTTGCCTTTTCTCTAAACTAAAAAGCCCAAATGCTGAAACCTTTCGTCATAGGAGAGTCACTCCATCCCCTTGATCATCTTTGTTGCCCTTTTTTGAACCTTTTCCAACTCTACAATATCCTTTTTGAGGTGAAGCAACCAGAACCGTACATAGTATTCAGATGTAGTTGCACTTTCAGCAGTACCCCCGGTCAGCTTTGCAGGGCCACCCAGAGGATTTATGGGAGCCTGCACAGGTATGATGTTGGAGCCCTGCTGCTGTCCCCTACAAGGACCCATGCATGTGTGTACAAAGCTGGGAGCCACATGCAAGAAGTATTGCATGGATGGACT
Organism: Rhineura floridana; assembly: GCF_030035675.1. Lineage (NCBI taxonomy): Eukaryota > Metazoa > Chordata > Lepidosauria > Squamata > Rhineuridae > Rhineura > Rhineura floridana. The sequence goes on along the minus strand of NC_084480.1, from coordinate 187,010,938 downwards.
ACATATAAAATTCTCACCTGCAGCTCCTCCTTGCCCTGGGATAAAGCAGAATGATAGATGTGCTTCATTTTTTCTTACAGGGGGATATGGGAATAGGGATTGGATTGTGCTTCTCCTGAGTATCTCCTCCAAATTCTAAGCCCCTTCTGGCAGAGCTCCTTTCTGCTTCTTGGGGCTCAGTCCCACAGGTCTTCTGGTGCTGGCCTTCTTCACTACTCACTCAGGAAGAATTAATACCTTAAGGCTTGGCCTCATGCACTCCTATGCCTTTCCCTGTGGTAACTGCTAGAGAAAATTTTTCTTCAGTGACACCTTGCCTGGAAATCTTAGGTGGTGTTCCCTCACTCATTCACACCTTGAACTCTTTCCCCAGTGGGCCTGGAGTTCTTTCTGTGACAAGAACAGGCCGCATGCTTTGCCACAAAATCCCACCTTAAACCCTTCCCTTAACAAACTCTGCAACCTGGTCTACTTGACCTGGGCCAGTCATAAGTGTGCCTGACCAACCTCATCTCTATAGCTGCCCAGACATTTTTTGGTTTGTAGCAATTCCTGTCTTTTGGTAAGCATTCTGTATTTTAGAATATCCATTATTTTTATCTTTGAAAATAATAAAGAAAAATTGAAAATAAAACGGTATCCAGTTGACCTCTTACCGCTTAAGACTTTATTTTATTATTATTTATACAGTACTTACAATGTTTATAGTATTTGAAGTGCCAAGTGCTGGGTAGCGTTGCCTGAAAATAAAGCTGTTTCCACGTATTTTTATCCACTGAAAGCAACATTGAAGTGGAAATTGAAAAAGAAACATACTTCAAAGCCAACTGAAGGAAGATCATTTTTGTAGTTAGTACTATTTATTTATTATTTGATTTATATCCCACCCTTCCCCCCAGCAGGAGCCCGGGAGTACCCAAACAATCTGTAGAAGCTTGAACAAAAAAGGTTGCAGACAATTGCTTTTTGTCACCCTAGCTCACTGCAGACAGTAGATTCAAAAAACACAGCCAGTGAACTCAGCCCAGTGCCCCGAGTAATCCGCCAGCTTGGCCACCTCTAAGGCCAGCCTTGCCTCTAAGTATGCTCAAGCAGCGCATGCAATGTCCATCCTCTGCTGCCTGTCCCCAGCATGTGGTAGTCAGGGGTATACTGTGTCATAGCTAGTTAGACATTAGCAGACTGATTTTCGCAAGTTTCTCATCTAATCCTTTTTCTTAAAACCGTCCAATCTCATGGCCAGCACCAAATCTGGTGGTAGAAAATGCCTTAAACAAATCTACCCTGGTCTGACCTCCAGACTGTATACCTGCAAGGATTTGAGATATATACATGCTGATCACGCTAAGCATTTGTAACAACCCCATGGTGGCAGGAGTAATGCCTGTTCAAGTGAAAGTGCTTTTATTTAAGAGAGAATATGAGTTTTCAATTGATTTTTTTGGTGCTTTGTCATCCATCAAAAGCAATGATTGAAACATATTTCTCTGCTTGGCATTTTCTAGGTCTACCTTGTTTAGGACATATGGATGATCCTGGCAGAAATGAGAACAGAAATTAAAAATGTACATACTGAATAGAGTGGTTTTTTAAATGTATGGAATAAATTATTTCACGCAAGTCCACACTATCGACATAGATAGATCACTTATTTTCAATGCCTGCTTTATTGGAAAATATTTTTTTCCTGTTTGTTTGGGTTCTTATTCCAGTTTTGGTCCCCAACACAAGAACTGTAGGGAGACACAAAGTGTGAAGTGACACTGTGAAATAGGATGCTGCCAAGACTAGCCACAATTAACTTCAGGAGCTCTGAAATGCTTTGAATTCAGATAGTTTGCATTCTTGTACAGAAGATCAATGAAAAGAGCAGGAATTGATTGATATCCTCTCTTCTGAATAGCTTCTGTGCCAGCAAACTGCAATCACTCTCTGCCAGAAACGATTCCTCTTTGTCTCCTTAAGAAAACACTGAGTTTTGATGTTATTGTATACTTTAAACTAACATTGTGGATTAGATAAAAACCAATTATTCCTAATTTAATTGCTGTTTTTCACCCCCAACTCCCCACCTGTGCAGCACTAATGCACTTCAGGTAAGCATCTGCATTGGAAAGGATCATTAAGGAAGCAGTTTTGTGGACATCCTAGGACTGTTCTGGTGTAGATCTGGAGAAAACAATTGATTCAGGCTAATTATGGCCATGGTGATGAACAAGCATCACACCTACTAAGTATAAAAACAGTTAGCATTCCTGATTCAGTGTAGCTAGAAGCCCTCTTTTTAAAGGGTGTAACACCCCTTGTCACAATCAGAGCCACACTGTTCTCAAGCACTGCACAAAGAAGAGCTCTCCAGGGTGACTGTTTAAACTACATGCAACAGGCAGTTCTGATCAGTTTGCCTGTTGTTCTTGGACAGCCCATCTCTCTGTGAGTGAGAGTGGTGGTGGGTGATGTAAATCCCCTTTTTTTTTCATTGATGGAGATGGCTTATGCATCGAGGGGCATGCCTCCATCATTACATTACATTTGCCGCCCTGGACTCCTACTGAGGTCTCATCCAAATGGAGCGGGATAATCCACATTTTCCATATCCGGTTCGTCATCTGACAGTCCTCACTTTGCCTGTTTGTTTGCTCTTTTCCGATTAAAAAAAATGATTTTTTTTGCGCCCGCACATGCAGCGGGAGGACCCGTACTTCTCGCTTTTTCACAGCTCCGCCCATAACACTCCTTCCTATCAGCCAATTCGTCCACAAAATATGACGTAAGCTCCTCTCCCCTTTGCAACGAAGCACAATATCACACATGCACTTGACTGTAAGAGCGCAGAAGTTTGAATTTCCTGTGGGTGTAATGAAGTTCCTTGCCACTCGCCACTCTGGAGCAGGGCTGGAGGGGGGGTGCTTATATGCCAATAATTCCTGTATTTTTGTGTGCTTGTATTTGCGATATAATGCAAAAACGAATGTATGTGTTTTTGCCTTTATGCCTTTTGAGAGTGTCAACAAGCATATAGATAGAGGTGATCCAGTGGACATAGTGTACTTAGACTTTCAAAAAGCTTTTGACAAGGTACCTCACCAAAGACTTCTGAGGAAGTTTAGCAGTCATGGAATAAGAGGAGAGGTCCTCATGTGGATAAGGAATTGGTTAAGAAGCAGAAAGCAGAGAGTAGGAATAAACGGACAGTTCTCCCAATGGAGGGCTGTAGAAAGTGGAGTCCCTCAAGGATCAGTATTGGGACCTGTACTTTTCAACTTGTTCATTAATGACCCAGAATTAGGAGTGAGCAGTGAAGTGGCCAAGTTTGCTGATGACACTAAATTGTTCAGGGTTGTCAAAACAAAAAGGGATTGCGAAGAGCTCCAAAAAGAACTCTCCAAACTGAGTGAATGGGCAGAAAAATAGCAGATGCAATTCAATATAAACAAGTGTAAAATTATGCATATTGGAGCAAAAAATCTTAATTTCACATATACGCTCATGGGGTCTGAACTGGCGGTGACTGACCAGGAGAGAGACCTTGGGGTTGTAGTGAACAGCACAATGAAAATGTCGACCCAGTGTGCGGCAGATGTGAAAAAGGCAAATTCCATGCTAGGGATAATTAGGAAAGGTATTGAAAATAAAACAGTCGATATCATAATGCCGTTGTATAAATCTATGGTGCGGCCGCATTTGGAATACTGTGTACAGTTCTGGTCACCTCATCTCAAAAAGGATATTATAAAGTTGGAAAAGGTTCAGAAGAGGGCAAGCAGAATGATCAAGGGGATGGAGTGACTCCCTTACGAGGAAAGGTCGCAGCATTTGGGGCTTTTTAGTTTAGAGAAAAGGCGGGTCAGAGGAGACATGATAGAAGTGTATAAAATTATGCATGGCATTGAGAAAGTGGATAGAGAAAAGTTCTTCTCCCTCTCTCATAATACTAGAACTCGTGGACATTCAAAGAAGCTGAATGTTGGAAGATTCAGGACAGACAAAAGGAAGTACTTCTTTACTCAGCGCATAGTTAAACGATGGAATTTGCTCCCACAAGATGCAGTAATGGCCACCAGCTTGGATGACTTTAAAAGAAGATTAGACAAATTCATGGAGGACAGGGCTATCAATGGCTACTAGCTATGATGGCTGTGCTCTGCCACCCTAGTCAGAGGCAGCATGCTTCTGAAAACCAGTTGCCGGAAGCCTCAGGAGGGGAGAGTGTTCTTGCACTCGGGTCCTGCTTGCGGGTTTCCCCCAGGCACGTGGTTGGCCCCTGTGAGAACAGGATGCTGGACTAGATGGGCCACTGGCCTGATCCAGCAGGCTCTTCTTATGTTCTTATGTTCATAGTAAACATTCTGGAGATACACGGGCTGGCAAGTCTCAATCAGCAGAGAGAGCAAGCAGAAGGCTGCAGGCAAGAATAAAATCCTGGCCTGGAGCCAGGGGTTCCTAGCCAAAGGATGCTGAATGCACTCTGGAGAGGGGGAAGGGGCGCCTGGGCGCCTGGCATCCCTTCCTTCTCCAGTGCCTGCTGCCCCTTTTGCTCAGTGACTTGCCTGGCAGCACCCCGTGCCATCTGCTGCTGGGCTGCCTGAGCTCTTCTCCCCTTTTCGCCACTCTGTCTGGCTTCTCTCTGATCCACCCCTAGGCTTCCAGGGTGCTCTAGCCCACCACTTCGCTCTACAAGCGGCTGGAGTGAAGGGGTGGCAAAAACAATCTCCAGCTCTCCCAAGAAGGGGGCCAAGGGCTCCAGGGGCTTCGCAGGGGATGGGGCACCCCTCCGAGAGCCCTCGCCACCACCCATCTCCCCCTCCCCCTCCTCCCCAACAGCCAGGCTTGCACTGCAACCGCCTGCTTCCTTCCTTTGCTCTCTCTCTCTCTGCTCCGGCTGCTCCATGTTAGGCAGCCATACCTCCCCTTCTCCAAGCCGCCGATCAGCTGGGCTGACAGCTGAGCCTTCAGAGCACCCCACAGCTGATTCGGCAGCCCCCTTCCCTCGCCGCTTGCTGCTCAGCTCTCCCTTAGGCTGGCGAACATAGCTTCAAGCTGCCTGTGGGAGAGAGGCTCCTGTGAGGAAAGGGGTTGCCTGGGAGCCTCCCTGGGGTCTCCCCCCGCATGGGGGTGTCCTGGCATCACTGCCTGCTCTCTCCCCAGCTGGCCCTCACCACCAGCGACCCCTTCCTCCGCTCTCCTTCCAGAGCCTCCTTAGATGGTTGCGGGTGACCATCTAGCAAACCTTTTATATGCCAATAATTCCTGTGGGTTTTTTGGTTGTATTTGCGATATTTCGCATAACCAACTATATGCTTTTCTGCCTTTATGCATATTAACATTTCTGGAGATACACATGGCTGGCAATTCCACTTATTTCTCCAGAACAACTCCTCCCCATTCTCTCACTCTCTCTCTCTCTCTCTGCCTGCCTCTCGCTCTTTGTGTAGGCGGCAGCAGCAGCATAAGGGAAGAGCCACTGAGAGAGGCTTCACCCCCCTCCTTCCCAGCAGCTTCCCAACCACTTTGGGCAAAACCTAATGCTCCGTTGCCTTCACCCCCCTCCTTCCTTTCCTTCCCGCGGCCCTTTACAAAGCGCCAGGCTCTCGCTTTTCTCCCCTGTGTGTGTGCCTGTGCGTGTCTGTCTGTCTCTGAGCAAGGAGGAAAGAGCAAAGCGAGCTCCCTGCACCAACCAGCCGCCCTTGAGTGAGACTAGCCAGGAAAAGGGGGGCTTTACAAACAACCACTTATATGCCAATAATTACTGTGGGGCTTTGTGCTTGTATTTGCGATATTTCACAAAACCGACTCTGCCTGCCTCTCACTCTCCGTGTAGGCAGCGGTGGTGGCAGCGGCAGCAGCAGCAGCAGTGTCAAGGAAGAGCTACTGAGAGAGGCTTCCCAACCATTTTGGGCAAAACTTGATGCTCCATTGCCTGCACCCACCCCTCCTTCTCCCTTTCCTTCCCGTGGCCCTTTGCAAAGTGCCAGGCTGTCACTATTATCCGCTGTGTGTGCCTGTGCATGCAGATTTTTGCATCTGCACAGTAGAAGTTGCAGAGCCCCCCCCCAACACCACACCATTGCTCTGATTGGTTCCGTTTTCCCAGGCTTTCACCCGACATTCGCGCACATGCGCAAAAGTAGAAATATGTGATTGGCTGGGAATGATGGAAGGGTTATGGGGAAACACCCAAGCACCACCCACAAAACGCCTCCTACTCTAAAGTCCGCGGTATTGCATCCGAGCGCCTGAAGGCACAACGGATGATTCCCGATTTAAAAAAGCAAATCACATTTTTCACGGTAATGCGAAAGCGGATTTAACCATGCGAAAATGCGCAAAAGCACACGGCGTCATCTGGACAACTGAAAAATAATGAATACACAAAGCGGTCATGTCGCACATTATACAGTCGTCTGGATGAGCCCTGGGAGAAAGGGTGAAATAATAGTAATAGTAATAGTAATAGCAATAGTAATAGTACATGGCTCTCCACCATAGTCTTATCAACATTATTTGGGCTCCCCTCACAAGTTCTTAGATTTTCATCTGCTTCAGGTCAAAGTTCAGTGGCGACTCAAGGTAAGGTGAAGCAGCCTCTGTTCCCACTCACCAAGCCCTTCCCCTTGTCAGTTTGTTGCGTAGGGCAGGCTGAAGAGGTCCTATTCTAACACAATGAATAGGACCAGGATATGAATGCATATAACAGGAAAACAACTGGTAGATTTTTTTCTCTCTCTGCAGCCTTTCTTTAATGAGTATTTATTAGGGCTGACCAGTGGGGGCTGTCACCTCTTTTTACTTACAATGCTTCTGGGAACACGCTGTGACGTAGCATTGTTTCCATTGGGGTGTTTTATTATCAGTGAGGACTGCTGGAGGCTGCTGCAAGTGGCTGTTGCCACTTGAGGCTTTTGCCACTTGTTCAAGTGGCTATTGCCACTTGAGGTAGCAGTAGGGTAGATGAAGATGCCTAGCTCCATTCAGTTACTTTTTAAAAAAATTGTTCCATTTTCTTCTATTTTTATGTCACATAGCAGAGAAGCTTACTGTGGTGGCAAACAGCAGTCTTCTTCTTCTTCTTCACTTTTGGTTTAACCCCACCCACACCCACCCTCCCCAGTAGTGGTGGCAATCGTGGAGCTCTTCCCAGCCCCATCAGCAGGCAACTGCCCTTTTATCCTACAGAGACTCGTTGTAATGATGCTAAATCATGATCTAGTATTGGTCCAGGGGCATTTGGGAGTAGGATGGGGAAATTATGACTGCTGAGCCGCAGCGGCTGGCAAGAGTTCTGTCGTTGCTGCTGCTGCCAGCACAAGCAGAAGCAAAAATAAAACTTTGAAGTTTGAAAAAAGAGAGAAACCACCATCACTCACCACTATGCTGAACTTCCCCCATAAGTCTCCTTATGGATGAATTTTTCTCCCTCCGTAAGTCATCACCTGCAAACAAATTGGTGATTTGAGGGGGAGGTATCTCAACCCTGGAAAGGAGTATGCAGATATGGGAAGGAAGAAATGCAAGGCAGGTCTCTACAGTTATGTTTGTAAAGCACCCCTGACATTTGCCTATAGATCTCAGGGGTCAGAATGACCCCAAGCTCTCCACAAAACTCCAGAAATCTATAAAAAATACTGTCCTCCCTGTGCTCCTAGGGAGAATTGAGAGCAAACACAGTACTCAGTCAACCAGGAGTGAAGTAAGGGACCAGCTGTTTGCTTTCCCAGGTAAGGAGCCCAATAAAAGACCATGTGATGAGCTTGGGGCCAAATAAGGGGACTTGCTCATCTCTTGGCTTTTCAGCCCTATTGCAGGGCTGGAATCCCTCAGATTCAGAATATGAACATAGTTTGCTTTCTTCATCTCTTAAGTCTAAGACAAGCCCAATGCAGCACTGAAGGTCAAAGGTCTACATCCTTTGGCCTAAAACCCATCATGGGCAATGCCCAAATTATGAGGTGGCCTTTAATGAAATACACAGTTCCCACCCGCTAATGCAACCCTATTTTAACCAGATCGTCCCACTGTACATAGCCTTAAAAACAACAACTAAGTGCACCATCACAAAAGTCTACCTGAAATTCAAGTACTGACAATGGGACTCCTGAGGAGGTCTGGTACCACATCTCCAGAGTTTAGGGATGTAGTACCTGCTAGGGAAGGAATTCATGAGGGAGAGACGGAGGAGTGGGGAACCCTCCCCCCTCTTTCTCTTTCTCTTTCCCTACTCTTGTGACTGTCTTGAGGGCTTCCAATTGTTAAATTTGAAAAGACATGCAACCTGCATCCAAGCAGATGTGTGTGTCTCCCAGCCAGCCCTACAAGCTAAAATAACTGGCAGTGATTTGACCGTTGTAAGTCTGGCTAAGAGCCAGAAATGTGGATTACTCACTCCAAACAAGATGCTTTCGGGTTTTCTCAGAGATGGCAGCAACTCCTGGAAGTCATCTTGTGTCTTTACATTATAATGTGGCAATCATCGCTCACTGAACAAGCATATCTGTACAACATGACCAGAATTATTTGTTAGGCCTGTGTGTGCTGCTATTTTACACCAGATCAGTGTAGTGCAGGCGGTGAAGAAACAACACATCACTGCCTCTATTCAATCTGCTATCTCTCGTCCAGCGGAGCTTTTTCGAACTGTAAAGGGGCTTTTACATTCTGGCCCTAAGGATGTGATTGAACCGTCGAAAGCACGCTGTGACGAATTTGCCAAGCACTTTCAGAATAAAATCTCTTGCATTCGTCAGGACTTAGACTCCAATGTTATAGCAGTTGATTCAAACGAGGTCTCCGGAGCACAGTCTGGTCATGTTTTGTTGGATGAGTTTCAATTGGTGCAGCTTGAGGACGTGGACAAGGTGCTTGGACAGGTGCGTGCAACCACCTCTGTGTTAGATCCTTGCCCTTCTTGGATAATAAAAGCTAGCAGGGATGGCACTGCCGGCTGGGCCAGGGAAGTGATTAATGCTTCACTATGTGAGGGAGCGGTCCCGAACCGCCTTAAGGCGGCGGTGGTGAGACCACTTTTGAAGAAATCCTCCCTGGACCCAGAAAATTTGAATAACTACAGGCCGGTAGCAAATGTACCATTCCTGGGCAAGGTTCTGGAAAGGGTGGTTGCATCCCAGCTCCAGGCTCTCTTGGATGGGACCGATTATCTAGATCCATTTCAATCGGGTTTCAGGCCCGGTTTTGGCACGGAGACGGCCTTAGTCGCCCTGTATGATGACCTTTGTCGGGAGAAAGACAGAGGGAGTGTAACCCTGTTGATTCTCCTTGATCTCTCAGCGGCTTTTTTTTTTTTTAATAATTTTTATTCAAATTTTTCAAAAGACAAACAAAACAAAGTCAAAAAAACATAACAATACATCAACAAAAAATGAAAATAAAATAGTTGACTTCCGATTTGTCGCAGATCAGCTATAAGTATATAATATACATCAAACCTGTCCCTTAATGTATACATACAGAGTCCCTTTTCTCCGTAGGCTGTCTTAATTAATCGTCAAATCCCAGTATCATCATTTTATTTTGATCTTTCAACAAAAAGTCTAAGAGAGGCTTCCATTCCTTAAGAAATGTATCTGTCGATTTTTCTCTAAGTAAACATGTCAATTTGTCCATTTCTACTAAATCCATTAATTTCAATAGCCATTCTTCCATTGTTGGTATTGATTCCATTTTCCACTTTTGTGCATATAATAATCTTGCTGCCGTAATCATATATAATATTATTCTTCCATATTTCTTTTCTATTTGTTTATCCATAAAACCCAGTAAAAAAAATTCTGGTTTTGACTGAATATTTATCTTTAGAATTTTTTGCATCTTCCTACCTATCTGTGCCCAAAATGATTTTGCCTTTTTACATAACCACCACATATGATAAAATGATCCTTCTTGTTGTTTACATTTCCAACAAACATTAGAAACATTACTATACATTTTTGACAACTTTTCTGGAGTCATGTACCAACGGTACATCATTTTATAAAAATTTTCTTTAAGATTATAGCATAGTGTAAATTTCAAACCTTTTTTCCACATATTTTCCCATTGATCCATTTGTATGTTATGACCAAAATTTTTTGCCCACTTTACCATACACTCTTTTACTTGTTCTTCCTCCATATCCATTTTCAATAAGAGTTTATACATTTTCGCAATTATATTTTCATCATTTGTACACAATCCTATTTCAAAATCAGATTTACTTATTTCAAACCCATACATTTTCTTGTCCATTTTATATCTTTCTAACAATTGTAAATAGGCAAACCATTGAAAACTATATCCTTCCTTTGTCAGTTGTTCTCTCTCTTTCATTGTATATTCTCCATGTACATTTTCTAATAGTTCTTGATAAGTTAACCATTTCTCTTTTCCAGTCATTTCTCTTCTATAAAACGCTTCTTGACTTGAGACACATAATGGTATTTTTGAATAAAACCTTGGTTTGTATCTATTCCATATTTTCAACAGAGGACGTCTTATAAAATGATTGTTAAAGTCTACATTTACTTTTACTTTGTCATACCATAGATATCCATGCCATCCCCACTTCAAATTATGGCCCTCCAAATCCAATAGTCTTTTATTCCTCAATAAAATCCATTCCTTTATCCAGACTAAACAGCAGGCAGCAAAATAAAGTCTCAGATTTGGTAATCCCAGTCCTCCTCTTTCTTTGGCATCTTGTAGTAGTTTAAATTTAACTCTTGGTTTTTTTCCTTGCCATACAAATTTAGAGATATCTTTTTGCCATTGTTTAAAAGGTAAATCAGAGGATATTACAGGTATTGTTTGAAACAAAAACATCATTCTCGGTAATACATTCATTTTTATCACAGATATTCTACCCATTAATGACAGTTGTAGTTTATCCCATCTTAGCAAGTCTTTCTTAATCTCTGTCCATAATTTTTCATAATTATTATGAAACAACTTTGAGTTTTTATTTGTCATAATGATACCTAAATATTTCAACTTTTTTTCTATTGTAAAATCTGTCTTGTCCATTAACTCTTTCTGTTCCCTTAAAGTTAATTTTTTCACCAACATCTTTGTTTTTTGATTGTTGATCTTAAATCCTGCTAACGGTCCAAATTCTTTTAATTTGTCCATCAATATATGAATTCCTTCCAAAGGGTTTTCTAGTACAATTATCAAATCATCAGCAAATGCTCTCAATTTATATTCTTCTTTTTTTATCTTTAATCCCGAAATCCTTTTATCTTGCCTTATATCTCTAAGCAGCACTTCTAAGACCAGAATAAATAAAAGGGGAGATAATGGACATCCCTGTCTTGTACCCTTTTGTATTTCACATGAATCCGTTAAATCTCCGTTAACAATTATCTGGGCCTTCTGAGATGTATAAATAGATCTAATCCATTTTATAAAATTGTCTCAGCATCTAAAAAAATCAAAGCTGCTTGTTTATCATTTCGTTGTTCTAAATATTCCAACACATTCAAGACATTCCTGACGTTGTCACGTAATTGTCTTTTAGGTAAAAACCCTGATTGATCTTCCTGAATAAATTGTTGCAATATTATTTTCAATCTTTCTGCCAAGATCATTGTAAAAATTTTATAGTCATTATTCAATAGAGATATTGGCCGATAATTTTTTGTTTTAGTTAAATCTTGCTCCTCTTTAGGTATTAATGTTATATTAGCATTTTTCCAACTATCCGGTATCTTTCCCTCTTGCAGAATAAAATTCATTGTAGACTGTAAAGGTAGCAAGAGTTCTTCCTCCAAACATTTATAATACATTGCAGATAACCCATCTGGTCCTGGCGCCTTTCCTAATTTAATTTTGTTTATAGCTTCAGATATCTCTCTTGACGTAATAGGGCCATTAATAGCTTGTCTCTGAAAATCTGTAATTTTAGGCAAATTCTGTTTAGATATATACTCTTCTATTTTTTCAGATGGAATTTCCTGACACTTGTACAATGTTGAATAATATTGATGAAAAATCTTTTTGATTTTTACATTATCTGTCAGCGTCTCATCTCCTTCTTGTATCTTTAAAATAATATTTTTTTGACGTTCTTTTCTTAATTTATATGCTAACCATTTCCCAGGTTTATTTGCAAATTCAAAAGTCCTTTGTTTAGCAAAATTTAGTTTCCTTTCAATTTCTCTAACTGTCAACATTGACACTTGTTTCTGTAACATTTTAATTTGATTTACAATAGAAACTTTAGTTGGATTCTTTTTCAATTCTTCCTCTTTTTGTTTTATTTCTTCCAAAATTAATTGCATTTTCTGTTGTTTCTTTTTTTTTAATTCAGAGTTACATTTAATAAAATATCCCCTCATAAATGCCTTACTTGTATCCCAAACGATATTTTCACTTGTTCCTTTATGTAAATTATGTTCAAAAAACTCTTTTAATTTCTTCTTACATTCTTGTACTACTTTGTCATTCTGTAGTAAAGATTCATTTAGTCTCCATCTAAATCCAAGATTTTTTTTTTTTAAAGTTAATATCACAGGATTGTGGTCCGAAAAAGTTTTTGGTAATATATCCATTTTAAAAATATCCTTCGCTAGAATTTTAGACATCCAAATCATATCAATCCTCGAGAATGTTTTGTGTCTTTCTGAAAAATAAGTAAATTCCTTTGCGTTATCATTTATATATCTCCAGGTATCCACCAATTCTAAATGTTCCATCAGTTCAAAGCAAATCTTCGGTAATTTACCCTGTGTCTCTTTGATATTTTTTTCAGAAAGCCTATCAATTTTTGGTGAGATTACCCCATTCCAATCACCCATGACGCACCAATGATCATATGAAAACTCTGACAATTTTTCCATAAGTCCTGTGTAAAACCTTGTTTTATCTTCATTGGGAGCATAAATACCCACTATCAAAATGTTTGTACCCTGTAAAGTAATTTCAACCCCCACAAATCTACCACTATCATCCAGTAATACCAATTTAGGAAGCAATTGTGGGTTAATGTAAAGAACAACTCCATTTTTTTTTTTTGGTCCAGCTGAAATAAATTCTTCACCCAAATTTTTACAAATCAAATATTTGGAATCTTTCTTCTTAATATGAGTTTCTTGTAAACAAATTATATCCAATTTTAATTTTTTCAAATAATGAAACACTTTCTTTCTCTTCTGCGCCGTGTTGGCTCCATTTATATTCCAAGTTAGATATTTGTAATCCATCTTTAAGCGTGTATTTTAAAATGTGCCTGATGCTCCTTTTAATCCATCATCTTCCTTCCCCTCCTCTGCATATCCTTGTTGACTTTGTTTCCCAGGAATTATATCCATATCTTTGAGTTTATCTTCTTCCATATCTTTTGAAGCTTTTCTCAAGAAGTCCCTTGCTTTTTGAACAGTATTCAATCTATATTTCTGTTGTCTGAATGTAAAGATCACTCCTTCTGGAACATCCCATCTAAATTGAATTTTGCATTGCTTAAGTTTTTCTGTAAGGAAAGCATATTCTTTTCTCTTACGTAGAAGTCTAATAGGAATTTCTTTCATCACCAATATTTCCTTACCATCAATTTTAAAGGTATTTTTAAAGTGTTGCTGTAATACCATATCTCTGGTCGTCTTCTTTATAAAATGAACAAGCACATCTCTTGGAATTTTATTCATTGTTGCATATCTGGAATTAATTCTATAAACTTTGTCTATTTCAAATTCCATCCGATCTTCATTCAAATCCAGAAATTTTACTAAAGCATTAACAATTTTATCTCTGATGTCTTCACCTGTTTCCTCAGGGATTGCACGGAATCTCAAACAATGCTCTTTATTTCTCATTTCAGTCACAGCCAAATAGTCCAAGTTTTTTTCTAATTCCAGATTTAATATATCTGTTCTATTCTCCAAGATTTGTACCTTTTCTTTAGTATTTTTTGCATCCTCCTTTATTTGTCCAATTGTCCCTTTAATCTCATCCACTTGTGTTTTAATATAGTCTTTTATATCTATCAATTCAGTTTTCATTTCCTGTTTTATATCATTAATCCCTTCCATTATTTTTTGAAACATATCTGGGGGTATAGCCCCTTCCTGTGGGTCAATAGAACCTCTTCGCTCCTGGGCCCTAGTTGCTTTTTTAGTTGTCATTTTCAAAAGAAGCCTTTAATTTCTGATATTAACCACTGTTCCAAAACCTAGAGGCAGTCTATTTCTTTTTTTTTTCCTCCACCAACAAAAGAGTTAATATTCCAGGCCTGTTATTATAGTCCAGCCAGCACAACACAGTTCTTATCTACGTCCAAGAATGCAAAACAATCCTGGTTCCCAGTACAGCCAACACCAAGCGATTAGTAACATATACGAACAGCAGATTCGTCCAAAAAAAAATAGTCCAAGGAGAAAAATAGTCCAAAATATATTTCCATCAAATAATAATTACCTCTCATCCGTTTTTAAACTTTAAAGCTCCAAATTCAGGCCAGCTTTTTGTCGTAAAAAAATATATATAAGTTGTTTACATTTTCTTTCTTCCTTAATTATATTTAAAAGAGAAAAAGTATGACTCACCCAGGTTTCTCAGTTGCTGATTCGTAAACAAATCCCTTTTATTGTAGTAATTTAAGCCAAATGATAAGATTTAGACAGAAGTAGGCTCGCTGGTTAAGGACGTTTTTTTTAGAAGGAAAAAAAACGCTTCGCTTTATCCCAGTACAGCTTGCATGGAAATCCTGACTCCGTCTTCAGCCGATCAGCATGCCTTCTTATCTCAGGGATTTCCTGATCAATTCCAGCCGCCGACAGCTCAACGAAGTCTTGTGGAAAATCTGATCGGTTCTCCTATACCTTGGAGAACATTTAAGCCAGTCAAAGTTTCCTTTTAACTGGCTTTTAACCTGAAAAAAGCTTCCTCTGAGGCAGAGATCTCTCAGAGACAGTCACCAGCTGAGCACTCACTTCCGGGAAGTCCCCGATCTCTCAGCGGCTTTTGATACCATCGACCATGGTATCCTTCTGGGGAGGCTTGCAGATTTGGGAGTTGGAGGTACTGCTTGGCAATGGTTCCGCTCCTATCTGACAGGTCGTCTCCAGAAAGTAGTGCTTGGGGAGCACTACTCGATGCCCTGGGCGCCCCAATATGGAGTTCCGCAGGGATCAGTCTTGTCCCCAATGCTCTTTAACATCTATATGAAGCCGCTGGGTGCTGTCATCAGGAGTTTTGGAGTGCGTTCTCATCAGTACGCTGATGATATGCAGCTCTACTTCTCCTTTTCATCTTCTTCAGGTGAGGCCGTCAAGGTGCTAAACCGATGCTTGGCCACGATAATGGACTGGATGAGAGCGAACAAATTGAAGCTCAATCCAGACAAGACTGAGATGCTGTTAGTGAATGGGTCCCCTGACCAGACGATGGATGTTAGACCTGCTCTGGATGAGGTTACACTCCCCCTGAAGGAGCAGGTGCGCAGCTTGGGAGTCCTTTTGGACCCATCCTTGTCACTTGAGGCGCAGGTGGCCTCAGTGGCATGGAGTGCTTTTTACCAACTTAGACTGGTGGCCCAGCTACGCCCATATCTGGACAGGGAACATTTTGCTTCAGTTGTTCATGCTCTGGTAACCTCGAAATTGGACTACTGCAATGCACTATACGTGGGGCTGCCCTTGAAGACGGTTCGGAAATTGCAGCTCGTGCAGAATGCAGCAGCCAGATTAATAACTGGGACCAAGAGGTCAGAACATATAACACCGATCCTGGCCCGCTTGCACTGGCTGCCTATATGTTTCCGGGCCCGATTCAAGGTGCTGGTTTTAACCTATAAAGCCTTACACGGCACGGGCCCGCAATACCTGATGAAACGTCTCTCCCGATATGAACCTACCCATACACTGCGCTCAACATCGAAGGCCCTCCTCCGGGTGCCTACTCAGAGAGACGCCCGGAAGGCGACTACAAGAAAGAGGGCCTTCTCGGTGGTGGCCCCCGAATTATGGAACACCCTTCCTGATGAGGTTTGCCTGGCGCCTACATTACTATCCTTTCGGCGCCAGGTGAAAACCTTCCTCTTTGTCCAGGCATTTTAATATTTTTAATATTTTAATATTTAATATTTTTATATCTGTTAATAGTTTGATTTGTATCTAATGTTTTAACAGACAGTCACACGACACACCTTTTATAATTGGATGATTAGTTGGTTTTTTAGCTGCTTTTAAATTGTTTGTGTTTTGTTTTTTTTATGTACACCGCCCAGAGAGCTTGCTATGGGCGGTATAAAAGTTCAATCAAATAAATAAATAAATAAATACATAAAAAGACCACAATCATCCATGACTTGATTAAGGATGAGGAGGCCGATTTGGTGTGCATTCCTGAGACCTGGGTTGGTGAGCCCACATGGATACTTGGCACAATACCACCACAGGCTGTAGGGACAGGGGGAAGGGTTGCTGTGGTCTTCCATCTCTGTCACCAGGAAACCACTCTGTCTTGGAGCTGGCTGTGAGGGCCTGTGCCTGGTGTTGGGAAAGCAAACTAGGGTTGCTGCTGGTGTACCATCCACCCTGCTGCCCAACAGCTTCTCTGGCCAAGCTGGTGGAGGCCATCTCAGTTGTGGTGGTGGAGGAGCCCGGAATGACACTCCTAGATGATTTCAATATCCATGCTGAGGCTGCCTATAGTGTTCTGAATCAGGACTTCATGGATTCCATGATGACCATGTGGCTGTCTCAAGTTGTTGTTGGTCCAACATGTACATCAGGTTATACCCTAGATTTGTTTTTTGCTCCAGATGGAAAAGGGGTGGTCTGGAGATGGGGGGTAGATGTCACCCCATTGTCATGGTCAAACCACTTCCTGGTGAAGTCTGGACTTATGGCTCCAGTCCTCCCTGCAGGGATGGTGGACAGATTAAGATGGTCCATCCCAGTGACTAATGGAATCCACTAGATTCTTAAATGCCCTGGGGAAGTTCCCAGTAGATAGAGAAGGTGACCCTATAGAAGCCCTTGTTCTGCTATGGAATGAGACACATTAGGCTCTTGACCTGGTTGCCCCTGAGTGCCCTCTCTGGCATCGTGGAGCCCATTGTGTACTTTGGTACACCAGTGAACTAAGGGCAATGTAACAGGCTGGCTAGAGTGCAAGTGGCAAAACACATGCTATAAGGCTGATAGGGCACAAGTAAAACATCAAAACTATGCCTACTGTGTGACAGTGAGGTTGGCAAAGAAGGCCACTTGTCTGCCTCCATTGCATCCTCAAGTAGTCACCCAGTGGAGCTTTTTCATATTGTCCGGGTTCTGCTAACATCAACTCCAGGAAATTGATTTTTAGACCCTTCAGAAGCCTACTGTGAATTGTTTGCAAAGCACTTTGAGGGTAAAATTGCTCGCCTCCATAGCAATCTTCATGCCCCATCCACATCTATGGTGGTCCCCTGTGAGGTGTGCGGTCCAATGCAACATCTGCTGCAATTTTGGGGGATCAGTTTCAGTTGATGCAGCCTGATGACATGGACAAGGTACTTGAGACAATGCAGCCAGCAATGTGCCCTCTTGACCCTTGCCAAATGGATCCAGGGTGAAAATGCATCTCTGCGGGACGGAGTGGTCCCAGCAACCCTGAAAGAGGTAGTGAGCTGACCACTCCTAAAAAAGCCCACCCTGGCCTGGACCCATTGGTATGTGACAACCACCGTGTGGTCACAAACACCCCCTTGTGGGGGAAGGTGATAAAGAGGGTTGTGGAGCAGCAATTGCAAGTATTCTTGGATGAAACAGATTATCTTGACCCATTCCAGCCTGGTTATAGGACTGAATCGGCCTTGGTTGCTCTGATGGATGACCTTTATTGGGAGAAGGGCAGGGAGAATGCAACCCTGTTTTTCTTACTTGATCTCTCAGTAACTTTTGATACCACTGACCATAGTATCCTTCTGAGCTGACTTGGTGAGATGGGTATCAGAGGTACTGTTTTGCAGTAGTTCCAATCCCATCTACGGGGCCAGTTTCCAAGAATAGCTTTGGATGGTTGTCTTTCAGCCCCTGGCAGTTGTGCTATGGAGTGCTGCAGGTACCATTTTTTTCTCCAATGCTGTTTAACATCTATATGAAGCCATCAGGAGTGGTCTTCAGGAGATCTGAGGTGAAGTGTCACCAGTGTGCTGATGATACCAAGCTCTATTTCCAGGTAACACCTGAATTGGGAGAGGCCATGCAAACCTTGAACCAATGTCTGGACTCGGTGGTGGGCTGGATGAGGGCCAATAAACTGAGTCTGAATCCTAGCCATCTAGATGCTGTGGATAGGCAGTTCCCGAGTAAAGATCCCAAGTCAATTGACTGCTTTGGATGGAGTTGTACTTCCCCTGAAGGAGCAGGTTCATAGTCTGGGTGTGCTCTTGGATCTATCTTTGTTGCCAGAGGCTCAGGTGGCCTCAGTGGTTAGGGGTACTTTTCACCAGCTTCAGCTGGGAAGACAGTTGTGGCAGTTTTGGACCAGGGTAGTCTGACCACTGTTTTCCATGCACTGGTAACCTTCAGGCTGGATTACTGTAATGCACTCTATGTGTGGCTGCCTTTGAGGTCAGCCTGGAAGCTGCAGCTGGTGCGAAATGTGGTGGCACCATTGTTCACTGGGGCAGGATATCACCAGCATATTAACCTGCTGCTGAAAGAATTGCACTGGCTGCCCACTAGCTGCCAGGCCAAGTTCAAGGTTCTGGTTTTGGTGTACAAAGCCCTATACAGCTTGGGACTAGGATACCTGAAAGACCATCATACACCTTATATACCCAGCTGATCACAGCACTCTGCAGGTGAGAGCCTCCTGCAGATACCATCTTATCAGGAAGTCCATTCTGGACAACATAGGAAGCAGACCTTAAATCTTAGATGGGCACTATTTCTGTTATCTTTTCAGTGCCTATTGAAGACCTTCCTCTTTCAATAAGCCTTTTAAGTAAAGATCGTATCCCAGTTTGCTTCTGTGTTGAAATTGTTTATTAAGATGTTATTACAGATTTTTTTAAAATATGTTTTAAGATGTTTTATTTCTAAAATGTTTTTAAGATGGTTTTGAAGGGCAGGACAGATATACTACTACTACTACTCAGAGCTTGGAAAAGTTACTTTTTTGAACTACAACTCCCATCAGCCCAATCCAGTGGCCATGCTGGCTGGGGCTGATGGGACTTGTAGTTCAAAAAAGTAACTTTTCCAAGCTCTGCTACTACTACTACTACTAATAATAATAATAAATAGTTATGATTCTTCAAGGCTAACTCAAGTAATGAAAACCTGAGGCATTTTCCATAATACAAGATGCAAGTACAACATTCTCCAAAAGCTCAGGGTGAGAGAACTTCCCATACATCATGGCCATGGACTACTAACACTGCAAAACTTGGTGGCTCATATAAACATAATATAATGTGGATTAGTTTACAGATTGGTATGTGACCAGCACATGCCCCAATCCACCTGTATAAGCATGGAAGCAGGTTCAGAGCTTAGAAAAGTTACTTTTTTGAACTACAACTCCCATCAGCCCCAGCCAGCATGGCCACTGGATTGGGCTGATGGGAGTTGTAGTTCAAAAAAGTAACTTTTCCAAGCTCTGAGCAGGTTTCTGCCCATGTGTCCATGGCTCAGCAAACAAGCATATGTGAATTCCCAGCATGATCCAATAGCTGAGGCTGCATGTTTGTAACCTTGCAAACAGCAGCTATAAAAGCTGGCATCTGGGCAATCAACTGCTCAGGAAAGGAAATGGGGGAATCTGGATCACCATCACCTGACTCCTTGTCTGTCAAACAGTTGATTTGAAGGATTCCACCTTTGAAAATTATTTTAAAACTAGACTTCAGAACATGTGCTCTGTTGGATCCAGGCCATACTTGAGAGTAGGAAGTTATTTCCCCTCAGATTAGATCGGTTAGTGATGTAGGCGTGCAATGTGAAAAAAATATGGATTGTTGAAAAAGGATATCAGCCAATCTGTAGGTGGGATACTTTGTAGTGTAAATATTACACCTCTTCAGTCCACTTTACTCAATGTAACAGGGAATTTATGATAAACAGACCAAGGCATTCTGGGCACAAATGAAGTTCCCACATCATAGACTTTCCTTCAAACTGATGAAGCTAGTCTCACCCACTGAAAAGAAAATAATGCATATTTTATATCCAAACTGCTTGTTTCTCTAATGATTGTTTTTACCTCTTCAAGAATAAATGCTTAATACAAATGGCCTCTTCCTGCAAGAAAACACTTATATGGATTGTGCAAGAGGTTTTTTGAGGCATGAAGTAACCGGGTGCTGCAGGCAATGTAAATATCATTGACTAAAAGTACCCCTCAAGAATAATGTGGAATATTTGAACATGGTTTATACAGTTTAACATTTGTTATTTTAAGCTGCCACAAGCTCATTCTTTCAACACAAATTTAAAAGTGAATTTTAAATCTGCTCTTCTCAGGATCTCTCTTCTCACACATAGGGTACAAACACCTAACATTGGCTGAATACCATCACTCAGTGAGTATAGTACTCAGTGTAGGATTACCACCTAAGTGACTGCATTGTTTAATACACAGATTTCATATAGGGGATACAGCTGAACTGTGCACCAAGAATGTCTGCATAGAAAGAGTCCAAATAGCATAATGAATGGAGCAGCTCCATACACATATTAGAGGAGGGAACCTCCAGCCTGTGGACCTAATCAGGTCCAACCTGGATCCCAATTTGGCCCATGGGACCATTCAACAAAGGAACAAAAATAAGCTTAACATGTGTGCTCAATTGTTCCATTGCAAGCTACACTCGCTGTCAGCACTTAACAACAGATCAGCACTGACAAGGAGCCTCCTTGTTCTGGCTCCCAACCAGAGAAGCAGATTCAGGACCTGAACTCTGGGCTTTACAAAAAGCTTTATTCCAGAAGTCAGTACAAGAAGGCAGCATCAGGCATTCCAGGCATGATTCAGGATACAGAAAACTAAGAGTCTAGGCATATCCCTGAAACAGGCTAGGCATCTCTCCTGATACAAGCTAGGCAAATAAAAGCAACAGGTTACATATCTCAGGATAGAAACTAACAGGTAATATCACCATGATTTTACACCTTGTTGAGGGGAAACTTCCCATTGGAGTGGAAATCACATATCGAACAGATGGAAAGCTTTTTAATCTCAGTAGGCTGAAAGCAAAAAGTAAGGTAATGTCAACTCTGTCATAGAACTTCAATATGCCGATGATAATGTACTCTCCTCACATTCAGAGGAAGATCTTCAAACTATCCTAAATGTCTTTCAGAAGCATATGAAAAGCTTGGCCTCTCGTTTAACATCAAAAAAACCAAAGTGCTTCATCAGCAAGTGTGAACCAATCCCTCTGTAGCACCATCAATCCAGCTTAATGGTGAGATGCTGGAGAATGTCGATCACTTTTCTTATCTTGGCAGCCATCTCTCTGTAAAAGTTGACATCGGTGCTGAAATTCAGCATCGTCTGAGCTCTGTGAGTGCCACATTCTCCTGAATGAAGCATAGAGTGTTCAAGGATCGGGATATTTGCAGGGAGACCAAAATGCTTATTTACAAAGCCATTGTACTACCGACCTTACTGTACACCTGTGAAACATGGACCATCTATAAACGCCACTCCCAACTTCTTGAAAAATTCCACCAACTGCCTCCGGAAAATTCTGCAAATTACTTGGGAAGATAGGCGGACTAATGTTAGCCTATTGGAAGAAGCAAAGACCACCAGTGTTGAAACAATGATCCTCCAACATCAACTTTGCTGGACCAGCCATGTCATTCGAATGCCTGATCACCGTCTTCCAAACCAGCTACTTTACTCCCAACTTAAGGATCGAAAACAGAATGTCGGTGGACAGCAAAAGAGGTTTAAAGATGTTCTCAAAGCTAATCTAAAAAAATGTAACATAAGCATCGAGAACTGGGAAGCCTTGGCCCATGACCGTCCCAATTGGAGGTCGGCCATTATCAAAGGTGCTATGGACTTTGAAGAAGCACGAGTACAGGGTGAAAGGGACAAATGAGCTAAGCGGAAGGCACGTCAAGCAAATCCTCATCGTGACCATCTTCCATCTGGAAACCTATGTCCTCACTGTGGGAGGCTGTGTAGATCCAGAATTGGCTTCCACAGTCACTTATGGACCCACCAATAAAGACCTTATCTTGGAAGACAATCTTACTTGGCCACGAGTGATTGCCAATGAATGAATGAAAAATGAATGACTGTTGTTGCAATGGCATAATCTCGTCCACCCATCCTAAATATAAGAGAGGGAACATACTTATCTGAACATTCTCTAGTACTTTCTTGCTTTTGCTGCAAGATAAGGGTTTTTCCAAGAAGCAGAGAGCATTTCTAAGATGTCATTTTTCTAATCTCTGTGACTTTGGCAAAAATGTAAACTCCCACTCTGACAGAATGCTTTCACTTTCTTCTCTCTGGAAGACTCCAGGTTGTTCATTAAGTGTTAATTTGTTCAACAGCTATGTCTGGCAGGACAACAGTGAGGGAATCTTGTAGCCATCAGAGATGGGGGGGGGCAATGGACTACATTAATCTCACTACTCAGAGTTACCAGAGGCTTCTGGAAAGGTCTCCCCCAGGATTTCCCTAGCCTCGTCCTCAACATATGCAAGCCATTCTTCATCCTCCCACTGTTGCCAAAGGTTCTCCTAGGGGCCAGTGACACTTCCTGGGATCAGTTGCACTAGGAAGTTTCCCATTGGGAACTACCTAGTGCAGATGAAGGGGCTAACTTTGCAGGAAGGGCCATAGCTCAGTGGTAGAGCATCTGCTTTGCATGTAGAAGGTCCCAGTTTTAATTCCCAGCATCTCCAGGTAGAGCTGAGACAGACTCCTGCCTGAAATCCAGGAGAGCTGCTACCAGTCAGGGTAAGTACTGAGCTAGGTAGACTATTGGTCTGTGTCAATATAAGGCAGCTTCCTATGTTTTCTATGTTTATAGGCTTCACTTTCTCCATTTGCAGTCTAAATGGAGAATCGTTCCTCTGCAGAGGGAGCAGTTTGGATTGAATCTGTCTTCTCAACTTCAAAAGGGCTACAGCAAGCTCCTTTGAAAGTGCACTCCCAGTGCCAGTCATCTTCAAAGACAGTTGCTATAACCGCTGATCACTGTTGGTTGGCAGTTAGTGATCTCCTTTGAACATTGAGATATGTTAATATGATATAAGATGATTGACAGGTTCCTGTCCCACCCACCTATCAAAGCTAGCTCCTGGGGGCAGGGGAATTAGGAATCCAGTTCCCCACCCCTCCATTAGAGTTCATTTTTCCTGGATCACATTGCTACATTCAGATGACCAGTATGGTGAAATTCAGTGGTATAGAGCATAGTGTGTTGGACTCTGAGAGGGAAATGAGTTGTTATCAAAATTAAAAATATTGCATATGCTTTGTTTGGGGATTAAGGGGATAATTGTAAAACACTGCCTGTTGGGGAACAAACTGGAAGATGGTAAACTAAGGAAGGCATGGATTGCATGCAGATAATGTCTGCAGTTGGGATCAAGACCCTCTTGAGGTTTGCTGATTGGGAGGTAAGGGAATCATGTAGCCAGAGGGTATGAGGGAGCCAAGAGAAAGAAAGGCAGATCAAAGGTGGATCTCAGAATATAAGGTACATAGGCTGGCTGGAGGGCATGAGAAGAATGGAAACCTACATAAGTCTTAAACAAACAGGGACTATATAGATAGGAAATAGTTGAATGCTTTTATACCCACGCTTATTTTGCTGTACTTTGCTCCATTGGAGGGAATTGTTTTGTGTACTTGTAACCATTCTTAAGTTAAAAAAAAACTTTTCCTAAGAACGTTTTTTTTCATTTAGTAAACTTTTAATCTTGTTTCACAAAACCTTTGTGGTCTGCATTAATATATCACCCCACATCTATGTGCCAAGTTCTATGCTACCTTGAGGTGTTGTCCAGAGGACACAAGCCAATTTTAGGCTGTTTGGTGAAAGGCAGCTGGGGAAGAATAAAGATATTTCAACTGGTGGTGGTAAAGGTAAGGTAAGGGAGAGCAAACTAGAGGGTGTACTTGGTTTGGCCAGGATTTCCCTTCCTCTGACAGTTTAGGACCCAGGGAAGTTGGGTTGCTGTGACGGACCAGCAAGTAGGGATGGACTAATCTGTCAGTTCTGGTTTTCTCAGCTTATCATTTTTCCAGTCTTAAGTTTGGTTTTTCACATAGCTGTAGCAATTTGCAAATTCTTTTTAAAAACATTTTCATGAAAATTCATCACCATTTGAGTGCAAATTTCTCCTAATAAACAATACACATCTTTGCTATGCAATTTTCTGTTATAATACATTTTGTATGTTATTTTTGCTAATATATGCATTGTTATGCACACTTTACCTAGTAATGCATTTTTGTACACATTACTCGACTGGAGACCTGCATTGCAAAATTTGAAGAAGTGCAGATTTCAAACGATGGCTGTGTTTCTTGTCACTTATTGTTTTAGAAAGCACAGATTTAGTAGGTTCACCTTTAAATATAAACTGAATATAATTTCTCACCAATCTGGACTGGTAAGATCCAGGTTCAAATTTGTGCTTGGCCATGAATCTCATTGAGGGACCACAGGCTACTTATCATCTTTCACTCCTGTCTGCCTCACAAGCTTGTTGTGAGGATAACATGCTCTGAGCTCATTAGGGGGAGGGGCAGATACCAGTTAGATTCTTTGATGTCATGCTTCATACTAAGCAACAGCTTCTGTGAGCTACAATGCTAAAAGAGTAGCTCACAGCACTGGATGGGCAGCTCCCAGTTCTGACTTGTGAGAACAACTTATTCCTCTATATTCTCATTGTGAACATGAGAAGAGCCCTGCTGGGTCAGGCCAAAGGCCCTGCTAGTCCAGTGTCCCATTCTCACAGTGGCCACCTAGATGTCTATGGGAAGCCTGAAAACAGCACCTGAGTGGAGCAACACTCTTGTCATCCTGGCATTCAGAGGAATTCCGCCTCTACTAGTGGATGTAGAATATAGTCATCGTGACTAGTAGCCACCAATAGCCTTGTCCTCCATTGATTCATCTAATGCTCTTTGTAAGCCATCCAGCCAAACTTACTTTTGTCTGTTCTGAATCTTCCAACATTCAGCTTCATTGGATGGCCCTGAATTCTGGTTTTATGAGATATATACATAAACATTTCTGAATCCATTTTCTCAAGACCATGCACAATTTTATAGACCTCTACCATGTTGCTCCTTGTGTTTTTTCTAAACTAGAAAGCCCAAATGTTATTTATTTATTTAATTTGTATCCTGCCTTTCCTCCCAGCAGGAGCCCAGGGCAGCAAACAAAGCACTAAAACACTTTAAAACATCATAAAAACAGATCTTAAAATACATTAAAACAAAACAGCATTAAAAACATTTTAAAAAAACAACCTTAAAAAAGGGTTAAAAACATTATTAAAAAAACATATTAAACAATTTTGACACAGATGCAGACTGGGATAGGTCTCAACTTAAAGGGCTTATTGAAAGAGGAAAGTCTTCAAAAGGTGCCGAAAAGATAGCAGAGATGGTGCCTGCCTAATATTCAAAGGGAGGGAATTCCACAGGATAGGTGCCGCCACACTAAAGGTCCGTTTCCAATGTTGTGCAGAACGAACCTCCTGATAAGATGGTATCTGCAGGAGGCCCTTACCCACAGAGCGCAGTGATCGACTGGGCATATAAGGGGTAAGACCGTTTTTCAGGTATCCTGGTCCCAAGCTGTATAGGGCTTTGTACACCAAAACTAGAACCTTGAACTTGGCCCGGTAGCAAATGGGCAGCCAGTGCAATTCTTTCAGCAGCGGGGTGACATGTTGGCGATACCCTGCTCCTGTGAGCAGTCTCGCTGCTGCATTTTGCACCAGCTGCAGCTTCTGGACCAACCTCAAGGGCAGCCCCACATAGAGCGCATTACAGTAATCCAGCCTAGACGTTACCAGTGCGTGGATAACAGTGGTCAGGCTATCCCAGTCCAGAAATGGCCACAGCTGTCTCACCAGCTGAAGCTGGTAAAAGGCACTCCTAGTCACTGAGGTCACCTGGGCCTCTAGTAACAAACATGGATCCAGGAGCACCCCCAGGCTATGGACCTGCTCTTTCAGAGGGAGTACGACCCTGTCCAAAGCAGGCAAATAACCAATTATCCGAACTCAGGAACCACCAACCCACAGCACCTCTGTCTTGCTAGGTTTCAGACTCAGTTTATTGGCCCTCATCCAGCCCACCACCGAGTCCAGGCAGTGGTCCATGGCTTGCACGGCCTCTCTCAATTCAGATGTTATGGAGAAATAGAGCTGATATCATCAGCATACTGCTGACACCTTGCCCCAAAGCTCTTGATGATTGCTCCCAAGGGCTTCATATAGATGTTAAACAGCATGGGGGACAAGATGGTACCCTGCAGCACCCCACAGCACAGCTGCCAGGGCACTGAAAGACAGTCACCCAATGCTATTCTCTGAGAATGACCCTGGAGATAGGATCGGAACCACTGTAAAACAGTGCCTCCAATACCCATCTCACCAAGTCAGCCCAGAAGAATACCATGGTCAATGGTATCAAAAGCCGCTGAGAGATCAAGTAAGAACAACAGGGTCACACTCCCCCTGTCCTTCTCCCGATAAAGGTCATCCATCCGGTCAGCCAAGGCTGCTTCAGTCCCATAACCAGGCCTGAACCCAGACTGGGATGGGTCAAGATAATCTGGTTCATCCAAGAGTACATGCAGTTGCTGCGCCACAACCCTCTCAATCACCTTCCCTAAGAAGGGGGTATTTGCAACTGGTCGGTAGTTGTCACAAACCAATGGGTCCAGGGTGGGCTTTTTCAGGAGTGGTCGAATCACCGCCTCTTTCAAGGTGGCTGGAACAACTCCCTCTCGCAATGATGCGTTGACCATGCCCTGGATCCACTTGGTCAGATCCCCTCAGCAAGCTATAATAAGCCAAGAAGGGCAAGGGTCAAGAGGACAGGTTGCTGGCCGCATCATCGCAAGCACCTTGCCCACATCATCAGGCTGCATCAACTGAAACCATTCCCAAGAAGTTGCAGCAGAAGTTGCACTGGAGACCTCATTGGGGACTACAGTATATGTAGATGGGGGATCAAGACTGCTACGGAGGCAAGCAACTTTACCCTCAAAGTGCCTTGCAAACAATTCACAGTGGGCCTCCGAAGGGTCTAAGACGTCATTTCCTGGAGTTCATGTCAACAGACTCCTGACAATACGGGAAAGCTCCACTGGATGTCTACTTGAGGATGTGATGGAGGCAGACAAGTGGACCTTCTTCGCCTCCCTCACCACCACACAGTAGGCATGGTTATGATGTCTTACTCATGCCCGATCCGCCTCACAGCACGACTTTTGCCACTTGCACTCTAGCCGTCATCCAGCCTGTTTCATTGCCCTTAGCTCACTGGTGTACCAAGGTGCAAGCTGGGCTCCACAGTGCCGGAGAGGGCGCTCAGGGGCAACCGTGTCAAGAGCCCGACGCGCCTCACTGTTCCACAGCGTGACAAGAGCTTCAATAGGGTTACGTGCTCTATCTACTGGGAACTCTCCCAGGGCATTCAGGAATCCAGTGGATTCCATTAGGCTCCGGGGGTGGACCATCTTAATCTGTCCACCACCCATGCAAGGAAGGATCGGAGCCATAAGTCTAAAATGGTGAAATCTGTCCGCATGGGAAAGTTACCCCAGACCCTTGATCATTTTGATATTGTACCAGCAATACCCTCCTGTTCAGCAGTGAACAGCTCTGTCACCTAAAGAGCTTTGGAGACAGGGATGTGTCAGTTGCACCTCTTTGTTCAGCTCTTCTGTGCCCTTGTAGTAAATAAATTGTTTGGCAAATAGGACATTATTTTTCCACTTCACTTGCTACACCCCAAGCTACTATTTTAACTGCAACAAATAAAGCCACTTCATAGAATCAGGCTGCTGGTTTTTAATCTGCTCATTTATGCAGAAATGTACATGTTCTTTAGCTAAGAAAAGCAAGAACACAACCTAAGGTGCAAAGGAAGATAAAATGACTGAAAAGAACTAGTTTCTCTTGGCATGGCTAATTTCAAGCTTTTGTTCTTCTGAATGTAACCATTGTTATGTTTTCTCACTGCAATGGAAGATCCCACATGTGAATCTCTAAACACCATAATATTTTGTTACCAAAGCAGCTTTTTTATCTAGCTAAATGTTCCATGTGTGTATATAAACTAAAAATGATCTACAAATGATTTGATAAATAAATATAAATAAATGTATTAGTATTAACATGTCACAACACTCTTTGTTGACCTGTTGACTGCTGGTCACCCCTTTGGTATAAAGGTGGGAGGACTGGTATCCAGGCTATGTATCCAAAGAACCATGTGCTTAGTTCTACATGCCCAAGACAAACCATTTTTGATACTGAAACTTTTGATACTGAGGGAATTTTCAAACGCACAGTGTGATATGGCTCAGAGGTCTTACACTTAAAGGACAAATGTCAAAAATCCCACAGGACATGTCCATGGCTCTATGTGGGTACTCTGAATTTAGCTTTTTGGATTCCAGCCCTTGTCACAATCAAATATGACAAGATTTAGAAATGTAGCTCAGTCTACCTCTATGAATTTTGAGTATATGCCCCAGTGTAACCATTCTCATCACAAAAATTACTTGCAAGTGCACTCCCTTGACTTTTTAATTGATATAATTCTCCCATAAGAACATAAAAGCCAATGTAATGTAGTGGTTAGAGTGTTGGACTAGGACCTGGGAGACCAGGATTCAAACCTCCACTCAGCCAGAAACATGCTCACTGGGTGACCTTGGGACAGTCACTGTTTCTCAGCCTAATCTACCTTACAGGGCTGTTCTGAGGATCAAATGGGAAGAGAACCATGTATGCTACTTTGAGCTCCTTGGAGAAAAGTTGGGGTATAAATATAATAATAAATGGATAAATAAGAAGAATGATGTTGCATTAGATAAAGGCCCATCTTTACAGCGTTCTCTTTGTATTAGATGCCAGCTCAACCCTCTAGGGAGCTTACAATCAACGCAAGAAGGTTTGATCTCAGCATCTGGTATTTGGAAGTACACTGCCTGTAAACATAACACGGATGCTTCATTTAGCTATCATGGCTAGTAACCACTGAGAGAACTATCCTCCATAAATGTGTCTATTTGCAAATAATAATAATAATAATAAAACTGTAATTAAAATTTATTGTTATTTAGTAATGTCACAAGACTCTTTGTGATTTGTTGTTGTTCTTATTAAACAGTTGGATATGCATTCATGCACCTCCATCACCACATCTTGTTTTGGCCCTAATCTTTGAAAAAGCTACTTAAGCTAGTAGCCATCATTGCCACATTTTGTAGCTTGTTACCAACCAGCATCCTTGCTATGAAATTCCATTCATTCCTGAAATAGCTGTTTTCAAAATACTCTTCCTTTTATTTTAAAGCTGCATGTTTTGTTTTTCTGTATTGCATCTGCCTCTTCTTGTTGATTTTACCTTTACAATATCTGTTTGCTTTTTATAATCTCTCCCTATGTGTTGTATTTAGAAAAACAGAATCTTTTTAGCTTTCAGTATATTCAACATTATCTCAGCAAAGGATTTTTAGATGACGAAACAAGTAGCTTAAATCTGTGTTAATTCTCCTTCGAAGATAAGAAAATCACTGAAAAGATTACTCTGAATCTAAATAAGGTTTTGCCAGCCCTTTAAACATTTGGTTGTTATGCATCTGTTTACTGTATCACTGTTCCTCAACCTTGGGTCCCCAGATGTTGTTGGACTACAATTCCCCTTATCCCCAGTCACCTTAGCCAAAGATGAGGGATGATGGGAGTAGTACTCTAGCAACATCTGGGGACCCAAGTATAAAAAGCCAAATACTGAAAAAACTCAGATACAAGTGGGAAGACATTAGATCTGATGTTCAATAGTAAGTATAGAAATCTAGATAGTAAGTATAGAAATCTAGATACCAGCACAATCCTTAATTTACAAAGTTTATTTATTATTTGTTATTTATTATTATTTGATTTATATCCCACCCTTCCTCCCAGCAGGAGACCAGGGTGGCAAACAAAGCACTAAAAACACATCAAAACATCATAAAACAGACCTTAAAATACATTCAAACAAAACAACTTTAAAAACATTTTTTTTAAAGTTTTAAAAACATCTTTAAAAAAGGGTTAAAAAACATATTGTTTTAAAAAAACATATTAAAAGCAATTCCAACACAGACACAGACTGGGATAGGTCTCAACTTAAAAGGCTTGTTGAAAGAGGAAAGTCTTCAAAAGGCGCTAAAAAGATAACAGAGATGGGGCCTGCCTAATATTTAAGGGGAGGGAATTCCACAGGGTGGGTGCCACCACACTAAAGGTCCGTTTCCAATGTTGTGCAGAACAGACCTCCTGATAAGATGGTATCTGCAGGAGGCCCTCACCTGCAGAGCGCAGTGATTGACTGGGTATATAAGGGATAAGACGATCTTTCAAGTATCCTGGTCCCAAGCTGTATAGGGCTTTGTACACCAAAACTAGAATCTTGAACTTGGTCCAATCGCAAATGGGCAGCCAGTGCAATTCTTTCGGTAGCTGGGTGATATGTTGGCGATACCCTGCCCCAGTGAGCAGTTTCACTGCCGCATTTTGCACCAGCTGCAGCTTCTGGACCAACCTCAAGGGCAGCCCTACACAGAGTGCATTACAATAATCCAGCCTGGAGGTTACCAGTGCGTGGACAACAGTGGTCAGGCTATCCCGGTCTAAAACAGCCACAGCTGTCTCACCAGCCGAAGCTGGTAAAAGGCACTCCTAGCCACAGAGGTCACCTGGGCCTCTAGTAACAAAGATAGATCCAGGAGCACCCTCAGACTACGGACCTGCTCTTTCAGAGGGAGTACGACCCCATCCAAAGCAGGCAGCTGATCAATTATCTGAACTCGAGAACCACCAACCCACAGTGCCTCTGTCTTGCTAGGATTCAGACTCAGTTTATTGGCTCTCATACAGCCCACCACCGAGTCCAGGCAGCGGTCCAAGGCTTGCACGGCCTCTCCCGATGCAGATTTTATGGAGAAATAGAGCTGGGTATCATCAGCACACTGCTGACACCTCACCCCAAAGCTCCTGATGAGTGCTCCCAAGGGCTTCATATAGATGTTAAACAGCATGGGGGACAAGATGGTACCCTGCGGCACCCCACAACACAGCTGCCAGGGGGCCGAAAGACAGTCACCCAATGCTATTCTCTGAGAATGACCTCGGAAATAGGATCAGAACCACTGTAAAACAGTGCCTTCAATACCCATCTCACCAAGTCAGCCCAAAAGGATACCATGGTCAATGGTATCAAAAGCCACTGAGAGATCAAGTAAGAATAATAGGGTCGCACTCCCCCTGTCCTTCTCCCAGTAAATGTCATCCATCAGGGCGACCAAGGCCAATTCAGTCCCAAAGTTCTGAAAGTTATTCCTTTTGACCCAGAAATGTTAGCCCTATAACTCCAGATTGATTTAGGCCTACATCCATTAAGCAAAGGGACCATACATGGCTGAGCTGCTAGATCATCTTACAAGACTAGACACAAGGATCCTAATGCTACTACAAGAGAGGGCATTGTTTCCTTCTTCCACCAGAGTTGGGTGTCTAAGCTCATCACACAGCACACCTCTAAGAGCTTAGAACTAGAATCAGAAGAATCACATGGCATCACTTTTGCTGGGCTGTCCCTTTTCAAACCATTGTGTGTGTGGGGGGGTCGAAATTGCATGTTAGCACGTTCCGCTGTACATATAAAACTTGTGTGTAAGATGGGTTTTAGCCTTGCCTTCTCCCTGGCATGCTAGCTTTATAGGCACAGGGAGTAGGGGTTATTTCTGTTTTAAATGAAGCAGTCATACTTGGGACGTTTGATCTGAAGTCGTACCATCCACCAGAAGTTGCACTATGTGATTTTCCTTATGATATATTTTAACTCTGGGGAGGCTCTGGGCATGAGAGCAAAAATGGATGTGCATGGCTCTATAAGCAGAAGCATCTGTACCTGAGATGGGAAACCTGTGGCCCTTCAGATGCTATTGGACTCCAGCTCCCATCAGCTCCAGTCAGCATGGCCAGTGGCCAGGGGTGATGGGAGATGTGGTCCAGTTACCTCTAGAGGGCCATAGGTTCTCTGTCCTTGATCTACACTAAAGGAGTATTCAGAGGCCCAAGAGTAGTGCGTGATAGACGCTGCTCCCAATTTAGATTAGCATCAGTATTCTAAAATGGGGACACAATTGCACACAAACTGGTTGATGCAGCCGTATCTTGAGACAAGGCAGTGGCAGGAAGTGATGATGGGACTGGCTTACCAAAAGACCCTTATATCAAGTCATACCTATTCTCACTAGCACCAGTTTTGTGACAACGAAAAATGGTTCCACAGTAACATGTATTAACAGAGTAGCATTCAGTCGTCTGATAGGCCCAGGTATCCCCCTAAGCTTCACAAATAATTGAGGTTATACTGAATATCCCTTCTATTATCTCACTACCCCCATTGTTTCTAATGCAGACCAGGTACAAAAATGTGAGCTTGAAAAGAATTTCCCTAAATTATGTAGGGCAAAGCGGCAACTTGTCCCCCCACAAATGAAGACTAATCCTTTCTCATCCAGCAAATGAACTATCCAAAGAAGCTGCGTGTTTGTTGTGGAACTGCAAAATAACATACCTTTAATTGTGTTTGGACCATACGTCGTTGCAATTATAGCCAGCTGTTCCCTCAATTTACTCACCAAATAATAAGTCCCCCAAGATTTTACTAGAAACTATTTGCATAACTTGGAAAAGGGAGCTCAGCTGTTGCATAAATGGCAAGTCACACTTTTTTCCAACTGTATAATTAAATTATTCTTCATGCCTTCACAGGGATGCTTTTGTTGATTATTTAGAGTTCAGTCTTCCTTTCTCCTGGTGAAACTGAGGGCCTGTTTATACTCTCCACAGAATGAAGTGATAACAATTTCCCTAGATTGTACCTCTTCAGACTGCAGGCATATAATCACCCATTTAAAGCTCCTCCCAAACACCACTCTGGCCTGCTCATATAAAAATTAGCATGTCAGGGAGAAGGATCACCCTAGTCTTCTCCTTCACATGCTATAATTCTATGTGCAGAGAGGTACCGTTCTGGCAGTGCCAGCCAGAGAGGCTGTTCTTTAAACAAAGCCACCAGCCAACACTGTATGCAAATAGAGAGGGGAGGGGCAGTACTGCTATTAACTTTCTGAGTCCAGATGCAGTGGTATATGTGTAGGATGCCGCAGCCACTATGGTGCAAGTGTTCAGTGGCTGAATGGGTATTGCCCTGATGACATCAGCAGGCTGCATCAGCAGGCTGCATCCACACTGAAGCAGCCACTCGGTCTGATATTCTGCACTTGCATGGCGCTGGGTGTGGCACCCCACACCTCTACTGCAGCCTGCCAATGTGGAAAGGAAACAGCAAGCTGATCCCTCCTCTCCCCACTCCCTGCACTGTAGGGTACAGTGGTTTCACATTACAAACTGCTCTGTCAGACTTGGCAGAGTGCTTTCTTTATTAGTTGAACCTGCTTATAGCATAAACTGGCCCTTAGTAAATCTATGGCAGGCAAATGCCTGGTTCTTAGGTTTCAGAGAAACATCTACTGTTTTAACATCTTACACTGAATTGTAGAAAGGCTGGCAGAGCCCTCTGTTTTTTCTCTTTAAATATTTTTATGCCTAATAATAATTTCTTTGGTTTGCTTCATGTGGTTAGAGCTCAGATAATGCTGAGAAAATAATTCACATTGGACCGAAATGATGGATTAGCAAGGGATGTGAGCCACCACTGATAAAGACAAGAAATATTGGCAAAGAAATATAAAATCCATCATACTAATTCAGTTGAATTAAATGTATCTATGCTCTTCAGCCCTTGCCAAAAAAAAAGGAATGCAGTTTTTAAACAGTAGGAAAACCTTGCTGCTCTTTGCTCTCATTAAAACGATGATTTTTTTTAAAAAAAGTTAAAGTAGTACAATTAATAATGAAGAACATAATCTAACCAAATTGAGGCAATTTTAAATCCTGCAGAGTTCGACAGGAGAGTTAAGCATCAATGGGACAAAAATGCCCAACTTTGACAGGTTAGTACCCACTATGAGCTTCTAAACCAAATATCTAAGAGCTCAGTGTTATAGCTCAGTTTAAATCAAAGTCCTGAAAAGATTTGCTTGTGCAGAGGCTCTGCTCTTGACCTCCATGCATTGCTCAGGCCTTCTGTATAAACTCTACACACTTAAAAGCTAAATACTCATAGGTATTATCCTCACAGACAGAGCCTGTGCACATATAGCTGGACATGTGCAGGTTCCAGGAGTGGCAAAAAAGACCAGCAAGCAGCTGGTGAAATGATGGATTGACCTTTATTGTCCTAGAAATGGTCTTTGTGGATGTTATCACAGGTTGGTGTTGCAACCATATTGTATATCCTTATATTGTATTGTATTTGTATTTTGTTCTTTTATATAGCAACTGTTACTCAATCTGTTTTGCTTTCAGCTTCAGTCTGTTGTCTTAAAATGCAGAAGA
Organism: Rhineura floridana; assembly: GCF_030035675.1. Lineage (NCBI taxonomy): Eukaryota > Metazoa > Chordata > Lepidosauria > Squamata > Rhineuridae > Rhineura > Rhineura floridana. Next base: position 186,976,277 of record NC_084480.1, on the reverse strand, counting down.
CATTGAGAAAACCCTGAGTACTGGTGTTGTGCAATTTCTCAAGGAAAGTACTACTGTTATGGGCATTACTGACATTGCAGTCTGATGCAATGTGTTCCAGAGGTAGTGCAGTAGCCAAATTCTGGGGATAATTCTGCTGTGGTGTACCTCAGAAGACTCAGGTCTGGGGTTCATCTCCACAAATCCCAGACACTCAGGCAAGCACTTCTTTATCACAAGCTTGGATGAAACTGTTTTAGGAGCAACGGCATACCTCGGTAGAACAGTCTCCTTTTAGATAAGTATAGCATACTTTTACCTTAGTTCATCTGGTATCCTATGGCCTATGATTTTCATAAGAACATAAAGAGAGCTATGCCGGATCATGCCCAAAGCCCATCAAGTCCAGCATTGTGTTCTTAACCAGATGCCTATGAAAAGCCGGCAAGTAGGACCTGAGTATAACAGTGCTTTACCCACTTGTGATTCTCAGCAACTGGTAATCAAAGTCATGCTGACTCCTAGCCATTGTGACTAGTAGCCATTGATAGCCTTATCCTCCATAAATTTATCTAATCCTCTTTAAAGCCATCCAAGATGGTGGCTATCACTACTTCTTGTAGGAGCAAAGTCCATTGTTTAACAAGACGCTGTATGCTGGGGTGTTGTTGTTTGAGGTCTTAGACCTCTTACTTTTTTGGGAGTAGGGTTTCAGTAGGGTCCCTGTATCCAGTGTCCTATGAGCCAATCGGGTTGAAAAGGGAGTGTGCTAGCCACTGAGAAGAGTCTTCTAACATGCTTCCTTGTCCTTTCCTATTGATTGGAGCTAAACAGAGTGAAAGGAGGTGAGTCAGCCACTGAGAAAACTCTTCTCAGTAGCTAACACTCTCCCCTTTCATGCTTTAAAAAATAAGGATGGGAGGGGGCATGCTGTGACGATCATGAAAGGACCCTGCACTTCTGAATTTCCACTACACTACTGGCCGTATGAAGAAGTACTTTCTTTTGTCTATCCTGAATCTTCCAACATTCAGCTTCATTGGATGTCCCAGAGTTCAAGTATTACGAGACAGGGAGAAAAAAATATCTCTATCCACTTTCTCCACACCATGCATAATTTTATATCCCTTTATATGCCTCCCCATTACACATCTTTTCTCCAAACAGTTCTACTAAACTAAAAGGCTGAAGGACTCACGAGTCATCTGCAAAGAGAAGATTAGATCACCTTTATCTTCTGTTTTTTATACCTTTCCTTGTGAATCATTGGGGGGAAATGTAGCATAAAATTGTGACAAGTTTAAAAACAGAGGTAGTATAAGATAAAGGCAGTATATTTTTGAAATCCTCTTAGAGCCTGGTCTGAATAGACTTTCCACAAATACACATTTTTCAAGCTTTAACTGCTATTTAACAGGTTTGAATTTTGCATTCTTGATGTTCACCGCCCAGAGAGCTATTGCTAGTCGGGCGGTATATAAATTTAATAAATAATAATAATAATAATAATAATTAATAATAATAATAATAATAATAATAATGTTTTCTCATAGGGGATTTGCTCCAACCCTTTGATCATTCTGTTTGCCATTTTCTGAACATATCCAGCTCCACAATATCCTTTCTGCACTGTGGCGCCCAGTACTGCATATCAAGTGCAGTCATACCAAAAATTTGCATAAGTGCATTATGATATTGGCAGTTTTATTTTCAGTCTCTTTCCTAATAATCTCTAGCATGGGATTCTTCTTTTTCACATTGGACCAACATCTTCATCAAGCTATCCACTATGACCCCAAAGTCTCTTTCCTGGTCTGCCATTGACAGTTCAGACCCCATGAGCATATATGTAACATTAGGATATTTTGCCCCAATGTGCATCACTTTGCTTACACTTGCTTACATTGAATTGCATTTGCTGTTTTATTGCCAATTTGATGACTCAAGAGCCAGTGTTTTTAAGAAAAACACACAGAAGAGAAACTAAATGTTACAAGGCCTAGAGAAGTTACATGCCCTGCTGAAGCTTATCAGCAAGAATACGTGCTGGGAAGCTGTTGTGTGATGGCTAGCTTGGAATGCAGATATGGGTGGAGAAATTAATGTGCTGGGTGCTTAAGAAATGATGGGCATGCATAAGTTAGAAGATGAACCAATGGAAAGGTGGCAGGATGGCATTAGGGGGCCAATTAGAATGTGTCATGAATTTTTGCTTGCATTGTATAAAAGTGTAGCACCCCCCCATAAGGGGTGTGCTTGTTTTGCGAATTATTGCCTTGCACCTCTTCTGGCCAGAATGAAATAAAGCTTGTTGGACCCTTCAACCTGGGTGTGGTCTTTTGGCTGTACTGCGCACCGGGCAACGAACCCATTTGGGAGACAACAAATTCACCCAGTTTGGAGAGATCTTGGCTATCTCACTGTTCACTCTTAACTCTCAATAATTTATGAACAGGTTAAAAAGCACAAGTCCCAATACTGATCCGTGGGGGACTTTCTAGACCCTTGATTATTCCTACTCCCTGCTTCCTGTTTCTTAATCGGATGATGATCCATAAGAGGACCTCTTCTTTTATTCTAAGACAGCTAAGCTTACTCAGGCCACAGGAGTCTTTGGTGAGGCACTTCCCCATTGTGGAGACCACTGTGGGTAACTCAGAGGGGAGGAGTGAGGTGGTGGGGAAGTCCTTGCAATGCAGGTGCAGTGGTGGGAACATCAGACTGGCTCCATCCTTGCACGCACACTGTGCTAATATCCCCACCACCTTGGCCGTCCTCCTCTCAGTTGGTGGCAGCAACCAGCACTTTGAAAACCAGGTGAGCAATACTGCCCCACCCCACCAACCACTACCAAATTAACATATTTTTGTTAGAAGATCAGCTATTTCACATTTGAATTCTTTAAGAACTTTGAGTGGATGCCATCTGAACCTGGTGATTTGTCCGTTTTTATTTTGTTAATAAGACCTAGGATTTCATCTCTTGTCACAGCTATCTGCATCAGTTCCTTTCCTGTGAAAGTTAGTTCACTCCCAGGGATCTTCCCTACACCTTCTGATGTGAGGACTGATACAAAGAATTACAACTTCTCCAGTGTTCTCCCATCATACCCCAGAATATTTACTTTTGTTTCAGGTGGCTAGAGCGAAGGGATGCCACAGGGTCCTTGATGCCAAGGTCCAATGGAAGTTGGGAAATCCTTAGCAAACAAATTTCTTATTCACTAATTCACTTATTCCATTGGAAACTACTCAGAGAGGAGGTCAGGTCTCCTGCTCCCCTGGTGCATTCACTATAGCTGCTGAATTTCCCTGCTTTTTAAAGTTTGATAGAAATATCTGTTAGCTATAGATACATTCTTAAACCGCAAAGGTTTTTGCCTATTAGTGAATTTCCCTGCTTTTTAGTCCGGGAGGTAAGAAATGGGATCCTGTGCAAGTTTACTGTGAATGGATTGATCATTTGCATGCTTATTGAATTCAGTGGGATTTACTCCCCTGCAATCATGCTTAGGATAGGTAAAACTGACCATGGGGAGGGAAGCCTGGAGTGGGAAGGGGAGGAGCAAGAAGGAAGAGGGGAGGAGAGAAAGAAGGGAGGAGGAAGGGAGAGGAGACAGAAGGACAGGTGTGCTCATTTGCATGCTTATTGAGTTCAGTGGGATTTACTCCTGTGCAATCATGGCTAGGATAGGTAAAACTGACCATGGGGGAGGAGGAGGGGGAGGGGAGAATAGAGGGAAGGAAGAAGGGGGAGAGGGGAGCAGAAGAAGTGGGAGTGGGAGGAGGGGATTGGAAGGGGAGTGGGAGGGGTGAAGGAAGGGGAAGGGGCAAAAGGGAGGTGGTGGGATGAAGGAGGAGGGCAGGGCAGGTTTGATTATCTGCATACTTATTGAGTTGAATGGGATTTACTCCCATGCAATCGTGCTTGAAAATGAATAGGACTGCCTTCAAGTTGATCAAACTTATGGCAACCCTATGAATAGGATTTTCATGGTAAGCGGTATTCAGAGGGGTTTACCATTGCCTTCCTCTGAGGCTGAGAGGCAGTGACTGGCCCAAGATCACCCAGTGAGCTTCATGGCTGCATGGGGATTTGAACCCTGGTCTCCCAGGTCATAGTCCTAGGATAGGTCAAACTGACTATGGGGGAGGAGGGGGAGAAGAGGAGGGCAGGTTTGGTCATTTGCATGCTTTTTGAGTTCAGTGGTATTTACACCTGTGCAATCATGCTTAGGATAGGTGAAACTGACCTGTGGGAAGGGCAGGGGGGAGGAGAAGGGCAAGAAGGGGAGGGGGAGGGAGGGAGGGGAGGGGAGGAGATTGGATGGGTGGGTACTGGGCAGAGGGGAAGCCCCTTTTCTTTCCAAAAGGAAAAAATTGTGAACAGTATCATTGTTTTTCAGGGTTTCCCCCACCTTTTTTTTCTACTGCAGGCACATGTAGCCTCCCAACCAAATTTAAACCAAAGTTGTCCCTGGCCACATCCACACCAGACCTTTATTTCACTTTAGACAGGCATGGCTTCTCCCAAAGAATCCTGGGAAGTGTAGTTAGTGAGGGTGCTGAGCGTTGCTAGCAGATGTCCTGTTCCCCTCACAGACCTTCAATCAGTGTGGCTGACTGTTAAACTAATATGGTCACTGGACCTCTGTCAGGGGAATAGGAGTCTCCTCTCAGACCCCTTCATAAACTACACTTCCCAGGATTCTTTGGGGGAAGCTATGACTGTCTAAAGTGAAATCAAACTCTTAAAACTGCAGAAGATGAAGGTCAGAGTATGGGGCAAGATCACTAATAGGATTATAGGCATTGTGAACATGGCTGATTTTTAATTAATTTCAACAGATTATGAGAACTCTGACAGAAAAAAGTCCAAAAGGGGTCTGTTTTTTCTCTCTCTTTTTACACTTTGAACTCTTGCTTCTCTCTGACTGTTTTGTGTATCACCATGAAAATTTAGAGGGTTGTTAAGCAAGCATTTCTGAGTTCAGGACTATAAATTTTGTAAGTTTTTGTTTTGAAATGAGCTTATGGGAAGGATCAGAATGGCATGGGGGAATTTTCAGTTCAACATTGCGGAATGCGAAAAATCCATGCTGACTATAGTATAGTATAACAATTTCTGTGGTCTACAACAGGAATAGCTCACAGGACTGGCATCCATCTGAACGTCTTCTAGGAGATGATGACAAAATATTGGTGGTGGTGGTGGGGATGACTTTATATTTTGGGACCAAGCAAAGGTAAGGCAACACAAGAGGTAACAGTAAATGTGTTGCATTTCACTGCAGGGTACAAATTAATGCAAGATCCAACCTTGTAATCCACCCCCCAGCTAGTGGTTACTAGTCTTAATATTATCTTCCTCTTTATACTAATTTAACAGAGTGGGATATGTGCTGGATTCGGAATGTTTTGCTACACAGGCTAATATAACTGCCCTTCTGGAAATGAGTTATAAAAAGTGTAATGTTGTAATTGTTACACCAAAAAAGGCTCTTTACATCTGGAGGAAACTCCAAATACACACCAGATGGGAAACCAGAAAATAAGTCAAAACCTTTATTGATTACCAATATCTTTTGCAAAAGAGAGACCAGATATTCGGCTCGTGCCTGAAAACCAGTCTAAAGCATGATTACAAAGGTACGAGTGATATATGCTCTCAAGCCTCCTCACACAGCCCCTCCCGTCTTGTTTGTAACTTTCCCAGACTTTCTCCATTGTCTTGCATTAAGCTAACGTCCTGGCCTTGATCGTTCATTCGTGCTGTCCCTACCTCCTCCTCCTCCTAACAAGACACATTCCTAGCCACTATCTATTTGAATAGTATCTTGTTACATGTTACAAGCTAGCAGAACATTTGGCATTCACAGGCACCTTAGGAATTTTGTTTTTCTAGTTCTATGTTATCTCAAGTTAACACATTCTATGCTGTGTCAAATTAACACCACATGCACTATAGTTCCCAAACTATATCTGCCTAATTTCATTACATAATGATACAACATGTAGGTCTCATGTTAACATGAAGGCCTTTACTGCTAGTGTTACTGGATGTATTTGTGGGATATACCATAGGCATGAGGAGAGGGGTATTTCCTTAGAAATATTTTTAATCACTAGCTCCTTATCACATGAAGCTGTCATATCAAGTCAGTTCATTGGCCCATCTAGTTTAGTATTTACTTCAAATATCAGCAGCTCCCTAGGGCTTCAGAAAAGAGTCTTTGCCTAATTGTAGTTACCAGGGATTTGTAAAAGGCATCTGTGACAACAGATCTTGTCAGCAGGCTACTGGGGAGGGGGGTGAAATAAGGGCCTTGGCCCTCTACCCTCTTTTCATTATCGAAGACTGCAATCAGGGGTGGCTCCAGAGGGTGGCCAGGTGGGGCCCTGGGGCTACAGAGGCCCCTGAGGGGCCCCTCCACTTCCCTTCCAAGATTCATGGCAGGATCATGGCAGGGATGCGCCAAGATGGCAGCAGAGGTTTCAGCCCCTTAGGGAAACCTCAGCCACCATCTTGGTTAAGTGAGTGCTGTGCCACAACCACACAACCGCCAAGAAAAGTAGGTTGAAGCAATTGAATGGCAGGGGCTCCGGAGCTCTCGGCATGCGATCTGCGGCAGCAATCCTGCTGCGAATCATGGAAGGGGAACGGAGGGGCCCAGGGCAGGCTTGTGTCCAAGGGCCCTGGCATGTCTGGGGCTGGCCCTGGCTGCAATCCTAAAACCAATTACATGGGAATAAGTGAAATCAAGGGGACTGGCTTCCAAGCAGGCATATGTAAGCCTGAGGTGTACGTGATCCTCCAAGCAATCTAGCTCCTGACCAGGGGACTTAACCAATCACTTGGTGGTGGTGTTTCTTATATTATTTGCATGCTTTGAATCCATTAGCTGCAGTTTTGGGGTACTTTTCGATAAGGCCACTTCAGAGAAACAGACAATGCAATGTATGCTACTGATGCCAAGTTGTTGTTTTTTAAGTTCTAACTGAAATTCCAAGTACATGTGCATAGGATGACAGTCAAAATCAAGTTATCTGATGTCAGTCCAGTAGTCCAGTATAGAAGAGAATGATTATGTGCAAGATTTTGATTCTGTTTCCATTACTGTCTGCTAAATATTACCAGGGGAACACTGACGAAACATAGGCCTAATTTAATACATTGCATACACTAAAATGAATAACTGAGTACATGTATTAGGTATTTAACTGCTTTGTACTTTGCTTTATGAACAAAGGGCACATCTGTATGGAGAGCCACCCATGTTTCCTTTTAGTGCTTTTGTGTTGAACTATGGCTGGAATCCAAAGAACCACTTTAAGGCATGTCCAAGGGCTTGCAAGTGCCTTGTGGGATATTGATCTCTCTCTCTCTCTCTCTCTCTCTCTCAGTCACACACACACACACACAAAGCCATGTCACAAACTACTTTTGACAATACTAAGCTCCAAAAGTGGTTTGCAGGGCAGTGTGAGGAACTGCTATCTTTTTTTTTAAAAAAAAAGAGAAGTCTGAAGTCAAATGGAATCCGTGGAAATAGTTGTATTATTGATTTATTTGCTGGTTTGTTAGGTTTATTTGAAGCATTTATTCCTCATACTTCCTTTATAGTGCAAGAGAGTTAATTATTTAAATTTTAACCTACAACAGCCTATAAAGATGTAGCTCTGTGTATGATTAAGCATGGTGCTTTGAGCCAGAGATTGCCACTGGTGCTCTGGGTTCTAATCCTGTCTACTGCTCCATTGAAGGGGCCTAGGTTCAGTACCTCTAGCTGTTCCTGAATGAAAATCCAGTGTAATGCCAGATTTTCTGCAATGTTAGGCTTGCTTCAGTGAGTAGTCCAGGGGTAGTCCTTGATTTCACCTTGTGGCTAGAAGTTCAAATTGCTGCAGTGGTACAGAGTGCTATTTCCAGTATGGCTGGTTCATGTGCTACGGCTGTTCCTGGACAGGGATAGCTTGGGCAGAGTAATCCATGCTCTTGTAACTTGACTACTGTAATGCACTCTATGTGGGACTGCCCTTGAAGACAGTTTAGATATTTTAGTTGTGAGAGTGATGACTGGCGCAACTGCATGAGATCACATAATATTAGCCTTGAAAGATCTGCACTGGCTGCCTATTCACTGCCAGGTCCAATTTAAGGTACTGGTGTTGGTCTATAAAGCTCCAAATGGCTTGGGACCCAGTTACCTGAAGGAGCACCTCCCCCTGTACTATACTGCCTGTGAGCTAGATCTTTGGGAAGGGCATCACCTAGAGAAGTGAGACCTTGTGGTGGGGCTTTCTCAGGGGTAGCTCTCCAACTGTGGAACACTCTTCCTCAGGAAATTAGCTTGGTACCAATGAGCTTTAAGCATCAGATAAAAATGTTTCTTTTTTTGCCAGACTCTCTGAAGTTCCATTTGTTTTAAGACAGTTGTTGTGGCAGATGGGGAAAGCATGTTGTTGTTTTAAAAAAATCAATCCTGATACAGCTGGAAGTGTTGGACTGATTGTATGTAACATGCTTGCTGTTGTGGCCCACCCTGTGTCCATTCTATGGGGAAAGGCACAGATAAAGGAATGAGAAATATATAATTATTCCCTCTTTGATTTATGATTCCTCTACCTCTAGTGTGGACAAGATGGGACCTAAGGTAGACTGAGCAGCAGGATCTTGTGGCTTGCAGGGATTAGGTTGAAGGCATCATCACAAGCCTTCCATATTTCTTCCTGTAGCACTGCTAACACAAGAGCAAAAACAATACCCTGCAAAAGAGCAAATGTACATGCTCTGCAACTTGCAGTTTTTTCTTGAGGAACTCTGAATAAAACAGAACAGGGATAGGCACTTGGTGGCATCCTTTCTGACCCTCTACGTGACCCCACTTTGTCCCAAGCAGAGAGAGACAACTTCCCTTTCTGCAGTGTGTACAGCAACGCAGGAGAGCAACATCTAAATGAAATGTGCAGTTATTAATAAAATACTAAAATGCAGCCATGCAATGAATAAAGAATATGGACAAACAACATTTCTTAAAAAGAGCATTGATAGTGTCAGCTGCTTCTCAAACTCCTGTGAGGAAAATAAATTATAATTTCTGCTACAATCTATAGGACTCATCTCACAGTAACTGCCATAGTGGATAATTACTTGGCAGCTGTTTAGGTCACATGTACCCATACTCTCTCTCTCTCTCTCTCTCTCTCTCTCTCTCTCTCTCACACACACACACACACACACACACACAAATACAACACACACCACGTCAACCAGCTGACATGGTTGCATGCATATCTTCAAAACTTGTGAAGAGTTATTTTAATTTTTGTTCTTTTTAATTTGTATTGTAGCTTTAAATTGTAATTATATATTATATTATAAAAGGAAATGAATAACAAAGCTACATAAAAACACACACCTGCTTGTACCTATACAGTGATGATATTTAGATTCTTTGAAGCCTTTATTCCTGCCACAAGATATAGTAACATACTGAAGGCAACGCAATAGGAGTTCTTTTCATGACATAGTAGGCCTCACTTTCTTGTAATATTTAATAGTGTAACTTGTTCCTGTAATATCCATATTTATACTAGAATACCCATCCGTGTCTGTGATGGATTTCTGGAACTATTGATTTGTGTAACATTTCCTAGTGTCAGACCATTGAGCCTTCTAACTGTTGAACTGCAATGCTTGAAACAATTGTTTAGTATGGATTGAAAGATTCTGCGTCATCATAATCATAATCTCATTATGAATAAAACATATATAAAATATCAGCTGGTCTGTTTTATCCTTTGCATTTTCTGAAACAACAACTGTAGGCAATAACTCTCATTATAATCACTAATGTTGCTACTGAGTTCTACCAAAAACTGAAATTAGCTCATCTTTTTGCAGCTCTTTTAATGTTGAACAGTTCCAAAAACAGCTGGCACAACTTTAACCACAAGTTTCTGTTAAATCCACTGTACATGAATCCAGGAAGTGTTCTCATATTGTTCACTTCATAACAATGAGTATTCTGTATTATATCTTCCAAGTTAATTATAACTCACAAAATACTTGTATTAATATGTAATACAATTGACCAATTTTATGCAGATTGAACTTTATATACTTAGATACAGGGCCTTCTCAGTGGCTGCTCTGAAATCATGGCACACTTTGCACTGTGAAGCCCAGATGCTACTCTACCTCAGGCTTTCACTGGTTGGAAAAGACATTTTTATTCTGAGAAGCTTTTGCCAGCTTTCGGTCTGCTGTTTTATATAAATGTTTTGCCTTCTATCTGTGGTCTCAGCCTGTCCTATGTTTTAATGTATTTTAATGTATTTGATGATACTTTACACTGCTGTAAGCTTCTCTGAGTAGTAAAGAAACATTAGAAAGGCAGGATGGAAATCTCTGCGCCTCTCTGCCCTTTTTTATTATTTATTGATAATCTACTAAATGTTTTATTCGTGGGTTATCTGTTATTGATTTTTTTTTTGCTTGTTTTTGTTAAAATGCTATCTGCATTTTTCTCTGATCTTACTATGTGTTATGTAAACAGTTTAGGGATTTCATGTGTTAAGCAAAATAGTTCATTAATAAAATTAATACATTAAATGAATGAATAAGCTCCAGCTATTCTGCAATTTCCCCCCCTTAGCCCCCCTTAAGTCAAAATCTCTGTCTTGTGGCCTGCTGGTTGGCCTCAGTAGGCAGAGTCAGTCCAGAACCAAAGAACAATACACCACCCGATGAATGCTCTGACCTGTAACCTCTTGCTGGCTTACTTCAAGGGGTGGCAGCATACAGCTCCATGAGTTCCTGCTGCAGCAGCTCCTGACACGTCTCCATTTGGGATCTGGCACATTGGCAGCAAACTTTTAAACAGCTAGGGGTGATGCAGTGCAGGCTTTCAGTTGCTGAAAAACTAGGACCTGGACCCGGTAGGGATGAGCGCATCTATCAATTTCAGTTTCTCTCAGTTCCTTATTTTTCCAATCTTATATTTGTTTCCCCACATTTCCACATCAGTGAGTTTTTGTGAAAGTCCTCATGAAAATTCATCACCATTTTAGTGTGAATTTCTCCTACTATACACACTTATGGAAAGCAATTTTCCCTAATACCATACATTTCTGCATGTGCATAATCCCATGGTGACAAATATAACACTTGTAAACTTCTCTACATATTTTGAAATCCAATTACCGTTAAACAATTTGTACCGTTAAACTGGATTGATCTTGCTAATAAAATTTCTTTTAAATTTTCATGTCTCACACTCAACATTAACAAAGTTGCCAAAGTACATCAGTACTTCAGTGGATGTTTTTGCTTCTTCCACTTCTTTCAGGATAATCACATTTTCCATAGTGGAGTTATTCCCTGTATTTGTGGTGCTTATTTTAAATAATGGGAAAAATTAATTTGTGTTCAAGATTGCCTTCAGCCTTTTACAGGGTTGTACTGTTGCCTGAGGCAAGGCAAACCTTCATCTCCTGAGATGAAGTTTTGTATCTCTAGATGACCCCACCTATTCAGCCAAGCTAGGGAGAGTAAATCAGGATAGGTTGGTCTTTCACAGTCCAATCCACTTGCTGTGTAGCTTGGAAGAATTGGGTAACATGTGCCTCTGAGCATATGGTGAGTGGTGGCAACACCTGCCATCTCCAAAGATGGAGAATTATATTTTTGTACGTTTGTTGGTGTTCTTACTTTACTTCTTTCCTGTGTTACTAATGTTTCTACAGAGAATCTAAACCAGAAAATCTTATTTTCCTCAATATTCATCCTAGAAATCTTTGTCAAATTTATTTTAATTAATTTCAAAGTCTTTTTATTGGTCAATGTCATATGATGGTGAAGACAGCCTTTTGTGTTTCAGATTGGAGGTTATGTTCTATTTCCATTTTGGGTGCGTTAATAGTTGAATCTGAAAATGCAGTTTGATGTAAAATCAGACTGATTACAATATGTTGCTGCTTCAGCAATGACTCTAGCTGTTGGAAAAAAGAAGATGCATGTTTTCAGCCTGCTATGTTTAAATCACTTTATTTAAGGCAAGGTGTTCACGATCAATTAAAAACCTAGAGCACACCTAGAATTTTGCTAGAATATATTTCACCTCCCACTGTTTTATCTTGTGCAAATTGAGACACTTCTGAGGTCCACTGGAGACTATTCTGCGGAAGTCAGTGCCGTTATTCCACAATTATGTTTGGAGTTTTTTTAGTGTAAATTTTGTAAAGTGTTGCTGTACTTCACATATTCATAGAAATAAAAGCAAAAGAAAATGATTTCCTTCACTAAAATTGCAAAGTAAATCAGACATATATAAAGTGACCATCTGAACTATATCAACTGTCTTAATAATGTTGTTTCCTCCCTGCTAAAAAAAGACAGGACAGCACATGTCTTGTTTCTATTATTTGGGCTGATTGCAGGTGTTGCCACCACTCACCATATGCTCAGAGGCACATGTTACCAAATTCTTTCAAGCTACACAGCAAGTGGATTGGACTGTGAAAGACCAACCCAAATTGTGTTTACATTTTGACAAATTTGTAGGGCAGTACAATATCTCAGAGAGGAGGTCAGGTCTCCTGCTCCCCTGGTGCATTCACTATAGCTGCCCAATTTCCCTGCTTTTTAAAGTTTGGTAGAAATATCTGTTGGCTATAGGTATGTTCTTAAACCGCAAGGTTTTTTGCCTATTAGTGAATATTTACTGAATTCCTGATGTGAGACAAGCAGGAGAAGAAAACTGTGGGACTAGCTGTTTAGCTTGGGGGTTAACAAAACTTGTCAATCACAACCCTGACTTCACTTATTGGATAAAAACCCGAAAGGGCAGGGATTAAAGTAGCTGGTACTAACAGAAGTTGTGGGAGGGGGCTGCTGGCATTTTGGTTTATATCTTTTGAACCAGACCACCTAGAAACTTAATTTTTTTTAAAAAATGAAAGCTAACAGTCCAGAGGTTAAGGTGACTCACCTGGGGACCTGGAGAGGAATCCCAAAAACCAAAGTCTCCTGGAATTCCTAGAAGATGGCACTTTCATGGCTTTTTATGGACTTGAACTCAAGTGGCTGTCCTTCATCTTTCAAGGTCAGCCTTGGGTTCTGTCTTGACAGCAGCTGAGAGTACCACATGTTTGTGCAAAAACATCCAGTTCTTTTACTTGAAATGAACTATGGGGAATAGCAAAGGAATGGGAATGCACACTGAACCTCTCACTCACAAATACATCTATGTATGTCATGCCAAAGAAAGTTGCAATTATGAACATTAGACATTGTGAGGACAGTTTCCAAATATTGTTCCAAACATTAATGTACTCACTTGGGTCAGGTGTTGCATCTGTGCAATCCCAACCTCACCATTGCCTTACCCCTCCCTCTCCCGGTAAGTTGATGTTGTTGACTGCAACTCCATCCACCAGGTGAGGTGCTCCTGTCAGCTTCATTGGGTGACCCTGGATTCTTGTATTATTAGAGGGAGAGTAAAAACATTTCTCTATCCACTTTCTTCACACTATGCACTTTTTATAAACCTCTACCATGCCCCCTTATTCTAACCTAAAAAGCGCTAAAGGTAACCTTTCCTCAGAGGGGAATTGGCCCAACCCCCTGATCATTTTGGTTGCCCTGTGTGACACCTTTTCCAGCTCTACAATATCCTTTCTGAGGTGCAGAGATTAGAACTGTACACAGTATTCCAAGTGTAGTCACACACCACACCTATCACTGCTAGGAGGCTATTGCTGTAGCTCCAGCCCACAGGGCAATCTTCTCCTGGAAACTGAATACTGGGCAATTCAAGACATATAAAAGGAAGTTCTTTTCACAGCACATAGTTAAACTATGGAACTCACTACCACAGGATGTAGAAATGGACACCAACTTAAATGGCTTTAAAATTCATGGACAACAAGGTTATCATTAATTATTAGTCATGATGGCTAGTATGTGCTATCTTCAGAATCAGAGATAGCATGCATCTGAATACCAGCTGCAGGGGATTGTGAACAAGAGATGGCTATTGCAGTCTTATCCTGCACATGGGGTTCCCATAGGTATCTCGTTGGCCACTGTGGGAAATTTGAAACTGAATGAGATAGGCTTTTGGTCTGATCTGATAGGGCTCTCTTATGTTCTTGTTTTATGTTCTATATTAGGAATTCAGACTATGAATTCTGTGTCTCCTGGTAGCATGTGATTCAAAGGTTGCAGAGTCAAAGGAATCAGGACTGGATAGAAAATGTAATAAATAGTAATAACGCAAATGGGAAAATTTGTGATGTCTACAATATGTCAGATACAATAATATAAAAACTTCTTAAACATGAAAATGTGGAGCAGCAACAGATCTTTTTTGAAATAGTTTTGCTTCTGCATTTCAAGATGTAAATGGAACAATCATCCCTATAAATGTATGCTATAGGAAGAACTTAAATATGCAGAGTCCAGCGGCATAAAAACTCCTGTGGAAATATGGCCTTGCGGGTGGTTTGTTGTAATGACAAGCTCCACCAAGACTAGCTTTGGCCCCCATCTGCACCATACATTTCAAGCAGTATCATACCACTTTAAACAGTCATGGATTCACCCAAAGAAGCCTAAAACTGTAGTTTGTGAAGGGTGCTGAGAGGAGACCCCATTCCCCTCAGAGAATCAATTCCCAGAGTTCTCTGGGAAGACGGATTGATTGTTAAAACATTCCAGAAATTGTAGCTGTGTGAGATGAACAGAGGTTACCCAACAACCCTCGGCATGCTTAATAAACTACAGTACCCAGGATTCTTTTTAACCACACCTTTACTTCTATTTCTACTACAGATTTGCCCTTGTCAACTAGTCTGCAGTTCCCATTGGCAGCATTTATAGCCACAGCCCACTTTGATACAAATCTATGAGTGAGATTCTGTGAGGGAAACATTTCACTAACATTCAAGTACTATCTCACAATACATTTAAGAAGATATTTTAAAAGTCAGGGTTGTATCAAATGCTAGTCCTACTGAGAATAGACACTCTGATGTTAATTAACATGACTATGTTAGGTTCAGTCATTTCAGTGGGTCTGCTCTGAGTAGGTCTAGATGTGGCTGCAACCTTCAGTTCTATTTCGATGGCTTGATTTATTTCTGGAGGTGGAAACTGTTCTTTGTTATATCTGCTATCAATGCTTTATCCAGTCTTTTCTCCTGGTAATTATTTCACTATTTTATCAGACAAAAATAGCTGTCTGTTGGAATTCAGCACTGTATTTGTTGAGCTCACTCCATTCTACATATTTTTCATCCTTTTTGAACTTTTCTAGTCTGGATTACTTTCACACAATAATAATTGCCTTGACTGCAGTCCCATAACACAATTAGTCTGCTTAAATCCCTAAGCAGTTTAGATACTTTGAAGATTTAAGTCCAGGGGGTATTGATAATAATCAAATATTATCTCAATAACACTTCTTCCTAATGGTCCCTTTTGCTTCAATACAATCCATTCAGATAATTGTTTTAGCAATGTTTAATTGCCATCTATCCAGAAAACAACCTAGTCAGGAGGGATCCAACAAGGCTGCAATCTAGCACAGGGTTGGGACCACTAATTCCTCCACAGGATTTTGTAAGGTTAAAGTATCTGTCCACAAGCTTCTCCAACTGTATCACCCATTTAAGAAATGTGGTCCAAATGTGTACACATCCAAATAGCAACAGCTCACCAGCCAATTGACTATGTTGATAGCACAGGCTTGGAGGCCTGGAGTAACTTGGAGTAACCACAGGTTTGTGGTCCAGTGATGCAGCTGGGACTTTTGTTCTTGGCAATGGCTCTTTTCTGATCCAGGCAAGAGTTGCTATATAATGCAATGCTTTCTGTGCTGCCTGCTTCTCACACTGAAACTCTGGATACTGCCTAATCCAGAAGCGAGGAACCTTTTTCAGCCTGAGAATTATATTACATTATGGCCAACCTTCTAGAAACCACACATTAGTGGTAGATGGTGTGTTCCCCCACCCACCTCAAAAGTCCTCTATGCAACAGTGAAGCTTGAAAATAGCCTTCTAATGGCTCCAGTGGAAGGCTTCAACCTTAAATGTCACATGGAGAGTTAGGGCTGCGACACCCCCTTCAAAATTGTCCTCCATGCAGAATTTTGGCTTGGAAACAGTTGAAGGTATGCAATGAACCCCACATATGCACAACAGTCTGCATGTAGAGTCTGTCCATGCAATCAGGAATGTTGCCAAAGGCAGGGCCTGCGCAGAGACAGTTGTACGCACACTTTCAGATTAGGGATGGGGGAGAAATTCAATTTGGTCTCCATTTAAAGCTGAATCTGTCAAACTCGCACTTTCTGAAACAACGTGAGAACCAAAATCTGGCCATCCTTTAAAATTCACTTATCTGGGACTTCCGGGAAGGGTGACTTCGCTTGTGCCTGCTTTTGGGACGGGCTCCCGCCTCAAAAGAAGCTTATTCAGATATAAATCAGTCAGAACATTTTTTTTTTTTGACTGATGAAATTTCTCCCGGGCAGGGAGAAACGTAGAGATCAACCTCAAAGCCTGTTTTTGTTGGGAGGACTGGATTTCATTAATTTATGAGAAAAGGTCCAGCCAACAATGCCGGACGGACTTCCTAACAAGCTCTATCTGCTTAAGCGATACGTTTATCTTTTCTTTAAAGAGAGAACGGACTAACAGGCAAGCACCCTTCTTTCTATTATTTTTTTTACTTGGTTTAAATTGTTGCAGCAAAAGGAGATTTGTCAGATTGATCGGCTTTGGACAACTTCTGGGTGAGATATAGCTCTTCTCTGTTATTCATGAAATTAACAGCTTATCTCTGTTTCTGTCGCAAAAAGCTGTCCTGGAAGTGCATTCTAAAGATAATAAACAGAAGAGGGATTTCTATTCCTGATTTCTATTCCGAGGAATATTATATTGTCTGGGACTATTCTCTTTTTGGTCTATTTTATTTTGACGAATCTGCTTCTTCACGACGCCACTAACTGTTTTGATGCTGGGAACTAAATTTGTTTTGCATTCTTGAACATAGAGAGATAAGGCAGGTTGCTCTGTTTATACTGTGATGTCATCAAGCCTGGAATATTAACCCAATTGTTGCTGAAATAAGAAGTGGTTTTTCTTTATTTTTGTTTTGCTTTGTTTTCGTGGTTTTAAAAATGGCAATCAAGAAAGTGGCTGAGAATCTGGAAGTAATTATGTTTCAGAAAATAATGGATGAGATTGAGATAACGAAACAAACCCTGCGACAGGGTAGTAAGGAGCTGAAAATTGAACTGAGCAAAATGACGCAGGAGCTTAAAGAAATAGGGGATCCTGTGAGAGAGGAGAATGAGATCAGAGATGAGAAAAGAAAAAATAAAGGGAAGATACAAGCCCTGGAGATTGGAACAAATGTGGAATTGGAAAAAGATCTGGAGTTTATGGATTTTAGAAATAAAATCTACTGTTTGGAATTTAACGTTATCTCTGAAGAAATTAATGAAGATATTAGAGATAAAGTTATCAATGGCTTGGATAATCTTCTGGACTGGAATGATGTGATGGAGCTTGATATAGAGAAAATCTATGGAATTAACTGCAGCCATGTGACAATGGAAAAACTCTTAAGAGATGAGCCAGTGCATTTTGTAAAAAAGAAGAACACAGATATGACTTTACAACAGTATTTCAGCAACTTATTCAGAATGGATGGCAAGAAAATATTGGGGATAGAGGAAATTCCCATCAGACTCTTATTATATGACTATGGCTACAACAGCAAGATTATTATGGAATACTGATAATGGAAGATTGGACACTGAAATTACTGGACTTAACAGGACTATTGAAGATGGAAGATGGAACTAATAGGGATAATGGAATAATGGCTATTGAAATTATTGGACCTAACAGATTCTGATGAGATGGATTAATCGAAATGTTTATTTGGACTATGGTTATGACAATAAGATTATTATAATTATTAACGAGATGGATTAATTGACATGTTTATTTGGAGAAAAATTGATAGATATATTTCTTGAATTGAAACCTCTCTTTGACTTTTTGTGGAAAGAATAAAGTAATGTTTATGAGATTTGATGATTAATTAAGATAACTACTGGAGGAAAGTGATTTTATAATATGATTTAAGAGACAGGATTGTTATATATTGTAGACCTATAACTGATTTGATATGTGACAAATGGGAAGTCAACATTTTATTTTTTTTGTTTAATCATTTTTGTTTTGTTTTGTTTTTTGTCTTTGAATGTTTTATGATTTTGTTTTCTATGTTTTATGAAAATTTGAATAAAAATTATTGTAAAAAAAAATAAAAATAAAATTCACTTATCTGAATTTGATGACGGAGTTTTCCAACCAAACAGTGTTTACAAAAATGTACATATTAGGGGGAAATGTGCATAAAAATATATTAATGGAAATAATGTTAAGGTGCATTATATTAGGAAAAATTGCTTCCAAACATGTGCGTATTAATCAAAATTGCATACAAAAATGTGGGTTTTAGGAGAAATTCACACTAAAACATAGAAGAATTTTCATGAGGCATTTTTAAAACAAAAATTCACAAATTGCTGCAGAACTGAATTTAAGACTGGAAAATTAGAATAGAGAGAACCAAAATTGACAGATCTCTCCATCCCTACTTCAGATGAATGTTTAGAGACCCATGGTGGTGTTTGCTTCTCCCTGCCTCCACTTAGTGTACATAGGGAGAAAGTGGGAACAGTATTACAAGCCTTTCTGTCTGTTATTACCCAAAACACTCAGAGTGGATAATATAACATTTAGCAAAATGGGTGTATTTACTTTTACATTTTGGACTCTTATATGTTGTTTTCTTAAGCCTCCTTATTTCAACTGTTAACAGTGATCTGCTGAGAAACTCCCCTGAATTCAATAAGTCCTCATTTGCAAAAAAACCCAATTTGCAATATGTTTGTTGCACTGTACTTTCCTGAGAGGGGGTATAAATGCTTTGGAACAGATTTTGAATTGGTGACATAAAACTGATTCCATGCTTCCTAAACTGTCATGCTTCAACCACATTTGAATTTTGCATATGGAGGGCCATCACTTTAAATCTGCTTGGGAAAATAAAACTCAAAGCTGAAAGCGCCCATTCTTTTTGCACACAGAAAAATAAAAGAGCCGGAATGGATGTGTAATAAAAAGGAAGAAGTCTGCAAAAAACGTACACCGTGTACTAATTCAGGATTGTGAGCCTACTTTACTGTCATTTCAATTCAATTGTCCTCTCTAGAGAAATGAATTTCATGAGATAATTGTTTCGTTCTACAAGAGCCTCCTGTCAAGGGATATCTACAGTTAGTTATTCACATAAATAAATATGTATTGCCACAACAGGCACCAGAATCATAAAAAGTACAAAACCAAGAAAACAGTTCAAGCTTAAACTTCCTTTGAACTTCAGTGATAGGCAAACATCATACAAGATGTGATGGCACAAGACACGTTCAAGAAGCCCACAGGCTGCTGTTACTTCACTAAATATCTATTATTTATTTATTAACTAACCAGTTGGTTGGCCTGCTGGTTGCCACCGCCCAGTTTTCACTTTACCAGTGTTGGTGGTGGTGGCGGTGGTGTCCTGGGCCAGGGCATGCAGACGGAGACCCCCAGCGTTAAGCTGCACTACTCCTGGCCTGAGCTGCAGGCCATCGCCATTTCAGACTGGTGTACTGCCCCTTGAAATAGCTGTAGGTTCAGGCGAGATGGAATGCCTTTCCTGGATATTTTTTCTTAATTAATGTTATTTGCTATTTAATTTAATTTTTTGTATAATGTATTGCTTTATTGATGTATTGCTTTATTGATGTATTGTCTTGTTGATGTATTTTTATATTTGTGTTTACTTTTTCTGTAAGCGTCCTTGAGGGCAGTTTGGCTGAAAGGTGGGGTATAAATAAACATTAACATAACTAAATTTATATAACCACCCATAACATCAGTCCTCTGGGCAGCTCACAAAGGAAATATGACCGTTAAAATACAATATCAAACAGTGAACTAATTTGCATGTAATGCTACCCTAAACTATGGCTTATCATGAACATGAGTGTGCAGGTTTCCAGAGAGGAGATCATGGCCACTTTGCTCTTTTTCCAGGTCTGCTGCTACTAGGAATGGGGTTTGCTGCATGGTTCCAATCCGCTTGCATTCTGATAGTCCATCATTTGATCCCAATCTGCCCTTTTTTTGTTGCAGCTTGCTCCAGCATTTGCCAGTTTGATCTGTGGTGCACGCTTTTGGGTGATTAGATCTGCTTTTTGGGGGGGGATTTATGTAAATGATCACAGTGTTTCACATGGTTTTTTGGCGGCAGGCAAAACATTGCATAATTTGTAGGTAGCTTACATGAATGATCATACCTGCAGTTACAAGTGCAGCAGCTTTGATTACAAACATAATTATGTAAAATGGGGGGGGAGATTTGAGAAAGAATTCTTGCCAATTGCAGCCACGGCTGCAAAATCGATGCCGATTACAGCTGCTCCCCACTGCAAGAAATTGGTGCCGGTCCAAAAGGATAGTGAACTTGTGAATTCAGTCAGAATCTGGTACCAGGTCCGATTTAGCAGATATTCTCCCCCATCCCTAGCTGCTACTGGACTGCTCTGAGTGAAGCCATGGCCTAGTTAAATGCATTATCTAAAATGGGACTCGTGGATTGTTTCATTTCAGACCAACTACAAGCTTTAACCAAGTTTTTTCCCCAATAGGTAACATTCCTTTGCAAGATTGTTTGAATTTGTATTAAAAGTTAAAGGCTTCATTTTAGCTGGCTGAAGATATTTGGTTAAAGCTCAATGGGTTTTACATGTGAGCCTATGTGTTCTGGCTGGGGACATGAGGGTTGGGGACACAACATTTTTTACTTCTTTCTCAAGTCATGTTTATTTTGTAGGAATAGGAGGAGACAGGACCAGGTCTGAAAAAGCACATCTACCCCTTGCTCTTCCTGTGGGAAGGGTAGAGGAATAGAGGCATGTGTTGGAAAAGAGGTAGAACTCTCCATCCATGTACTCTATCCTGCCCTGCCCAGTCCAAAGGCACACAATAAACCTTTAGCTAGTAAACAATAAATAGCACAAATTGTGGGTATTGTGGCAATGATTGCCCCAGCATTTGTATTTAGAATAAGAGCCTATGAGCTTAGTGACCTGAAAACCTGTTTGGTGACATTGTAATGAATAAAATGAATGTTTAAATGTCACTAAAATAACCTTCCAGTGATTCTCTTTGGACCCTTAAGTTTATTTCTTCATGAGTCTATTACATAACAGCAGCAGTTCTGTGCCACTGCACACTGCATAACAGCAAGGCCCTGAAAAGCATGGTAACTTATGAAATCTTATGCAAATATATAACAGGACATCAGAAATTCGGATTTGGAAGCCCTCCATTATCTCTTCAAATAGGTTTATCTTCCAGATGAATGGACTGGAAAGATTCACTATGGACTCCAGATACATTGAAGATGCGGCCAATCATGTTTCAAAGTCTCCATAAAAGCAAGATTAAATTCACAGTCTTATAAAATGTAAATGCCAATGTTATGCTTCCCTCTCCCTGTCATCTGGAGGCCCTTGATTGCCCTAAGAAGTTGGTGAATGTGCAACAAACTTTAATGACCTCGTCAGAATTCCATATGGCAGACATTTCTATCAATAGCACTTGTATGATGATCTCTGGTACATTACCAGAGTGTCTTCAAGATACCCATCCTCACTACATCACTATTAGGCGAGCATGGAGCAAAACAACTTGCTAAGCCAAAACTAGCAACAAACCAGCCACTATTCAGCTAAGAAGAAGTAAATTTGCTAATGAAATTCAACAAAAATGGAATCTGGGGTGAATATTGTGGCCCTGTCCTTTCAAAACCCTGAATTTTGGCAGCCCATACATCTGCTTATGAGAGCAGAGTTGTTGTGATGTTTCAGGCATTTCACACCAATCTACCTACAGGGATGGAGAACCTTAGACCAGGGGCCAAATGTAGCCCTCCAAGCTTCTCTATCTGACCCTCTGGATGCTCTCCACACAGCAACACCTCCTCAGCCACACCCTGTGTCCACAGGCTCTGCCCCTAACTTGCCCTGCGTTGTCCTTTTCTTTAAAAGTGTCTGCCTGAATGGAATGTGCTCTTGAACTCTGACAATGCCTCTTGCTTTCCTGGAGTATAGAGAGGGGTGTATGATAGCGTTGTCAGGTCTCTGGTTTTCACCTGGAGACTGCAGTTTTTTTGGGTCCTCTCCGGGTCTCCAGAATGTTAGTTTTCATTTTTAAACAATTAAGTTTCTAGGTGGTCTGCTCCAAGAGATATACACCACAATGTCACCCCCCCCTTCAACTTCTGTTAGTAGCTGGCTGCTCTAATCCCCGCCCTTCAGGATTTTAGCCAATAAGTGAAGTCAGGGTTGTGATTGACAAGAGATTTGCAGCAATGCACTCTACATGGGGCTGCCTTTGAAGACGGTTCAGAAACTGCAGATTGTGCAAAATGCAGCAGCCAGATTGGTAACAGGTCCAGACGGTTCGAACATATAAAACCGATTCTGGCCTGCTTGCATTGGCTGCCTGTATGTTTCCGAGCTTGATTCAAGGTGCTGGTTTTGACCTATAAAGCCTTATGAGGCTTGGGACCACAATACCTGATGGAACGCCTCTCCCGATACGAACTCACCCGTACACTACGTTCAAGATCAAAGGCCCTCCTCTGGGTGCCTACTCCAAGGGAAGCTCGGAGGGTGGCAACAAGGGAGAGGGCCTTCTCAGTGGTGGCCCCCAAATTATGGAATTATTGTTGTGACGAGGTGCGCCTGGCGCCAACACTGTTATCTTTTCGGCGCCAGGTCAAGACTTTCCTCTTCTCCCAGGCATTTTAGCATGTGTTTTAAATTGTTTTTATATTGTTTTAAATTTTAAAATTGTGTTTTAAATTGTTTTTAAAATATGTGTTTAAAATTGTATGTTTGTTTTAATGTTTTTGATTGCTGTAAACCGCCCAGAGAGCTTTGGCTATGGGGCGGTATACAAGTGCAATAAATAAATAAATAAATAGCTAGAACCCAAAGTCCTGAAAACAGATTCCTTTTCTTGCTTGTCTGCAAATTTCATAAATTAAGTTTTTAGCTTTCAGAAACAGCTCCTTTCTCTTTGTGTCCAGGAGATCTCTAGAACAAAAGATCATAGCAGGATCTTGGTAGGTATGCAACAATTTTAGTCAAGATTATAATAAAAGTGTACATGCAAGGTTTTTTAAAATAACTTGAAAAATAGCATGTTATACACTTTATTTTTCAAATAATTTTTGAACAGAAATAAAAAAAGTGTACACGCAGCATATTATGCCATTACAATGTGTTACACTTTTCTAATTGAAAATGGAAATGGACTTCAAGTCACTTCCGACTTACGGCAACCCTATGAATAGGGTTTTCATGGTAAGCAGTATTCAGATGGGATTTACCATTGCCTTCCTCTAAGGCTGAGAGGCAGTAACTGGCCCAAGGTCACCCAGTGAGTTTCATGGCTATGTGGGGATTCGAACCCTGGTCTCCCAGTTCATAGTTCAACACCTTAACCACTACACCACACTGGCTCCCACACTTTTCTAATTATAAAGAGTCAAATAAGTCTAAATTTTCCTGGGCTGTTGAAGAGGGCAGTTTTTTTCTAATGCATAGCCTGTTTTGAAATCCTTCCCTATATGAAGATTTAACCCAATATAAACTTTTCTAGAAGTTGCAATGCTAATTCCACATACCTGGGAGTAAGCCCCATTGAATTCAATAGGGTTATTTTTGAGTAGACGTGATTAGGATTGTGCTGTAAATCAGTGGGACTTTTGAGTGGACATAGCAAAGGATTGTGATGTAAATCTTTCTCTCCCCTTTCCCCCCTTTTAAAGTAATTAGGCAGCATCTACTTAGGTGTCACTGCTTTTATTTGGTATGAAACTAATACTGATTTTTTTAAAAAAAAATGGTCTGCAATGACTAACTGGCTTTGACAATAAACTGTTACGTGGGGTTTATGTATTTTTACATTTCTAGTGCATGTCTGTGTGTGGAGTCTTTCCAACAGTCCTGTGAGGTAGGGTTGCCGATTGGAAACCAAGCCAGTTTACAAACAGAAATAAATTCATTTAAAATCCAATAACCATAAACAGTTGCAAAACAGCTTAAAGTGGCATGATTCTGAATTTTAGGTTGGGTGAGTGAAGTCTTTATCACTTGAGCTTGTAATCCTGTACATACTTACCTGTTTGAGTAAACCCCATTGAATATATTCTAAGTAAACATGCATAGAATTGCACTACTAATATCTTTATGGATTGTGTAAATAATAAACATATTTGACAGTCATGCTTATATAAATTTTTGTTCATACTATACCTCAATATATATCTATTTTCACACTATGGTTGTAAATTATTATTTCCTCTACATTTAAGTGTGCTCTTCTTCCTTGAGTGATCATGGTCCCCTTCTATCGTTTTCACCCCGAGGGGCAGATTAGACTGAGAGATGGTGAGTAGTCCATGGTCACCTAGTAAACTTTATAACTGATTTATTTCCATTTAAAAAAGGATAGCTAAAGCCATTTATATGCAGGCAAAGTTGATGAAGTAATGCATTTCCACATAATACATTTAAAACACAGCCAACTTGAATTTAAAGTGCATGACTTCCCCCAAAGGATCCTGGGAAGTGTAGTTTCCCCCTCAAAGTTATAGTTCTCACCACCCTTAACAAACTACAGTTCTCATGATTCTGTGGTGGGGTTTATGTGCTTCAAATGTGTGTGGAATTTGCTTTAAATGCATGGTGTAGTTTTGCCCTAGATATGCTGTGCATTCATTAGTGAATTGAAAAGAACAATTTGAAAAGTTACTTTTTTAGACAGGGGAAGGGCTGTAGCTCAGTGGTAGGGCACATGTTTTGCATGCAAAGGTCCAAAATTTAATCGCTGGAAAATACTATTGCCTGGAACCCTAGAGAGCCAAATCTAGTCCATCTCATCAGTACTGAGCTAGATGGTACCAAATGGCCTGAGTTGGTATAAGGCAGATTCCTTTGTTCCTAAAAGAGGAAATAGACCCAAGGGCCGCAGTGATTCCAAAATTTATTTATGTTTTTTATTTACAACATTTATATACACTTTATTGTGAAAAACCTCAAAGTGGTTTACAGAAGGCATTAAAAATAAAATTATTGGCAAAAACAGTAAAAAACAGTATTTAAAAACATTCAAAATAATAATACTAACAATGAATTAAAAACAGATAAAAAACATAATAGTTTCTACATGCCTGGGTAGGCTTGCCTAAACAAAAATGTGTTTAGCAGGTGCCGAAAAGAGTGCAATGAAAGGGCCTGCCTAATGTCAGTAGGCAGGGACTTCCAAAGCACAGGTGCTGCCACACTAAAGGACTGATTTCTTACAAGAGCAGAACAAGTACTATGTGGCACCACATGCTAACATGGAAAGCACACCTTGAACTTGGCCTGGTAGCAAAGCAGCAACCAGTACAGATTTCAGAGCAGAGGTATTGTGTGTTGACAGGGTCTCACTCATGTCAGCAATCATGCCATAGCATTCTGCGCTGACCACTGACCTGACTACTGTTGTCCACACACTGGTAACCTCCAGACTGGATTACTGTAATGCGCTCTATGTGGGGCTGCCCTTGAGGTTGGTTCAGAAGCTGCAGCTGGTGGAAAATGCGGCATCGAGACTGCTCACTAGGGCACGGTATCGCCAACTTGTCACCCCGCTGCTGAAAGAATTGCACTGGCTGCTCATTTGCTACCAGGTCAAGTTCAAGGTTCTAGTTTTGGCGTACAAAGCCCTATACAGCTTGGGAACAGCATACCTGAAAGACCGTCTTACCCCTTATATACCCAGTCGATCACTGCGCTCTGCAGGTGAGGGCCTCCTGCAGATACCATCTTATCAGGAGGTTCGTTCTGCACAATATAGAAAACGGACCTTTAGTGTGGCAGCACCTACCCAGTGGAATTCCCTCCCCTTGAATATTAGGCAGGCGTCATCTCTGCTATCTTTTTGGCGCCTCTTGAAGACTTTCTTCTTTCAACAAGGCTTTTAAGTTGAGACCTATCCCAGTCTGCATCTGTGTTAGAATTGCTTGTTAATATGTGTTGTTTCATGATATCTTTTAACCCAGTGGCGTCACTAGGGTTGGTGTCACCTGGTGCGGTAACTCATGGTGTCACCCCCATGGACCTCCTCCCGTATCAGACCATACAGAATCTTTAGTAATGTTTTTTGTACTAATGTTACTCGTAAATCGTAATTCCCATGTATCACTGAATGTAATGGCAATAGTAGTGACATAAACAACTAGCAAAATTAAAATTACACCTTTAAATTACAATATCATATGCACAGCTCAAATTCTTGCTCTTATTACTAATGGGAGTTAATTATCTTGCATATGCCCATAGTAAATTTTCAGATACTTTCAGACCCTCAGCAATTTTCAAGTGGTCTATGTAGAAGAAATTTTGGGAACCCCTGGAATAAGACACCTGCTTATGTCCCTATGCTGCTCTCTCCCCTCATTTAGGTGCCTGGGATGCATGCGTGTGGACACACCTCCTTACAATTATGGAAAGTGATTCTTAATAATAAGTCTCCAGACACAAATTTACATAGGTATTTATCAGTTGTTTAGTAGAAAATTCAGAGCTGTTGGGTCCCTTCATGATAGTTACAGCCACGTACACCGTTTTTTGCTCCTGGATTAAGAATGAGATCTTTGTTAATGCATTCTCCCACAACAACAAACATCTCTAGGAGCCAATCAGCATGAAAGTGGAGAGCGTTAGCAACTGAGAAGAGTCTTCTCAGTGGCTGACTCACCTCCTTTCACTCTGATTGGCTCCAATCTGCAGAAAAGGCAAGGAAGCATATTAGAAGACTCTTCTCAGTGACTAACACACTCCCTTTTCATGCTGACTGTAGGATGCTTGGAGACATAGTGACCCTGCTCCCAAAAAAGCAGAGGGACTAAGATCCCCTGGGCGACTACCCTCTTGGTGCTTATGGACATGACCGTAATATATTTTGTGACATGCAAGTTCAATATTATTTATTAAGTGTGTTTAGGATTACACTGATGGCATTCCCAAATATGTACTTTCACGCAGACTTTGGTTTTCCATAACACAATGTTTGCCCAAGACTCCACACTTGGGGGGCACTACTTGCACACCCCTTCCATAATCACATCAAAGTTGGATACACACCTGAACCAAGACCCAGACAAAAGGGCGCTCAAAACAAAAAGGTAATTACAGTGGCTGAGTAGATCTTGTACAGTGGTTATACTGACTGGGCAGCCACTGTCCTTCACATTTTACAAAATACTTTTTCCTATACAAAGATTAAATTTCTGTGTATGAAAAAGTAATATATGAAGTGGTCTCAATAGTGAGAAAAGTAAACAAGTGAATGGTGATCCAAATGTTATTCATTCTCACGTTATGAAGCTAGCTGCCAGATGATGTATCACCTTCGCTACGCATGCAGCGTAGACTGAAAAAACAGCACCCAAGCCCCCATTCAATACGTGCACGTGTTCTTTCCAACATGAATCTACAGGTCTCAAAAAGTAATGTGTGACAAAGTCCTCAAACACCTTATAACATGCCTCAAACATGGTCTCTTGTTCTACCAGCATGCCTTCACACCATCACTTTGCCATAACATAAGGATAGGTAAATTGCTTTTAGGGAGATTCACAATTATGATTTCCTATTTATTTAATCTAAAAATATTTAAAATACATAAAAACAGCCAGGGGAAGATATTGGAGAAATATAAAATAAATACAAATTAAAAAGGGGGGGAGGTAAAGAGACCTTAAATGTGCTACTCACCTTCTCTCAGCCTATCCTCCCCTCAGGATGAAAACAATGGAGAACCATGACCACCCCCAGGAAGAAGGGCACACTAAAAATGTAGAGGAAAAAATCATCTACAACCATAGTGTGAAATCAAATACTTATTGGGACACAGTATGAAGAAATATTTATATAAACATGACTATCAAATATGTTTATGAATTACACAATCTGTAAATATATTTATAGTGCAATCCGATGTTTGTTTACTCAGAAGCAAGTCCCAATGTATTCAATGGGGCTTACTCAAACTGGGAAGTGTGCAGAGAACTACAGGCTCAAGTGATAAGGAACTTGTTCTTTCAACTTGCGCTTTTAAGTTGAGACCTTATCCCAGTCTGAGTCTGTGTTGGAATTGCTTTTTAATATGTTTTTAAGCCTTTTCTTTTTTAAAAAAAAATGTTTTTTTAAAGCTTTTAAAAAATATTTTCAAAGATGTTTTAATATATTTTAAAGTCTGTTTTTATGATGTTTTAAAGTGCTTTTAGTGCTTTTGTTTGCTGCCCTGGGCTCCTACTGGGAGGAAGGGCGGGATATAAATCAAATAATAAATAAATAAACTTCATTCACCCAACCCAAAATTCAGAATCATGCCTCTTTAGGCTGTTTTCCAACTGTTTATTCTTGCTTTATGGTTATTGGATTTTAAATGGCTTTATTTCTTGTTGTGAGCTGCCTTGGTTTCCAACCCTACCTCACAGGGTTGTTGGAAAGACCACACACACACTGCAGATGTATAAATACATACAGCCCATATAATAGTTTATTGTCAAACCAGTTGGTCATTGCAGAAAAATCAGTATTAGTTTTTAAAAAATCAGTATTCGTTTCCTACAGAATAAAAACTGTAATACCTAAGTAAGCCCTGCCTACTTGCTTTAAAATAGGACTGGAGGAGGGAGGGACAGAAAGACAACACAAACATAATTCTTTTTTACATTCACTCCAAAGTCCCATTGATTTTCAGCACATTCATAACCATGTCTACTCAAAAGTAAATCCTATTGAATTCAATGGGATTTACTCTGGAGATATGGGATTAGCAATGCTTTTACCCCCACAAAAGCAAGTATTGGGAAGGTTTTGAAAACACTGCCCAGGATCTGACTCCTACACACAAGAGGGGAAAAAGCTGAAATGTATATACTTACCCAATTTATGAGATTTTCAGATAAACGGGGGGGGGGGAACCACCATTTTCTGGCCTTGCAGTGAGGTTTACTAGACACTGCCACAGGTCGAACAAACACTTCACTGATTAGCTGCAATCCTGAACGGGCGGGGTTAAAGCTACAAAGTGCTATACAGTAGTTTAAAAAAAGATATAACGGGGGCGACTGACGTTTTTATGTATATCTCGAGAACCGGACCACCTAGAAACTTAATTTTTTAAAAAATTAAAGCTGAGAATCACCCCCCTCTGATGGTGTCACCTGGTGTGGTCCACACCCCATGCACCGCCCTAGTGATGCCACTGGGGGGCCGCTGATGTTTTTATGTATATCTCGAGAACCGGACCACCTAGAAACTTACTTTTTTTTTAAATTAAAGCTGAGAGTCACCCCCCTCTGATGGTGTCACCTGGTGCAGTCCGCACCCCCCCACCCCCTAGTGATGCCACTGTTTTAACCCTTTAAAAAGATTTTTAAAGCTTTTTTAAAAATGTTTTTAATGTTTTGTTTTAAGGTAGTTTAAGGTCTGTTTTTATTATGTTTTAAAGTACTTGTAGCATTTCTGTTTGCCACCCTGGGCTCCTGCTGGGAAGAAGGGCGGGATATAAATTAAGTAATAACTAAATAAATAAAATAACTGCAGCCCCTGGGTCAGGTTGTGCTGCATGGGATACCTGTGAGCTTGGCTGACTGGCTGCCAGGTTTTTTCATTTTGGATTTTTGTTAGGAATCCTGACTGGTTGTGGGATGCTGAGTTTTCTGCCTTACTCATAGGAATCTTGTTGTGGTTAGTACGGTATTACATTTAGGAAATCATCACTATGTTTTCTTTGTCTTTTTCCATTTGCATTTGATTTGTCCTCATTCCTTTATATCTATAGAAGCAACAACAGTGGTTCCATGTGCTAGGGATGGGATTTGCTGCCTAGTTCCGATCCGCCCTTTTCTTGTTCCCACTTGCTTTGGTGCTTGCTGATTCGATCTGCTGGGAGGGGGGGTTGGTTGCAAAAAAAATGTGTATTTTTAACATAAATACCTATGAAAATGATCACAGTGGCTTATTTTTTTCCTATTCATCACACCTACTGTTATGAATGCATCAACTTAGATGAAATTAGTATGTAAAATTGGGCTTTTTTAAAAAAATCAATTCTGATTACAGCCGCAGCCCTCCGCAAGTAATCAGTGTCGGTCTGAAAAGATAGAAGAATGGCAAATTCAGTCAGAATCCAGTACTAAGCCTGATTTAGTGAATATTCTCCCCCATCCCTACCATGCACTTACCTCAACCCCCTTAAACCCACTGATGATGCACCTTGTTGGTTGCATGATGGTTTGTACCAAAAGTGGTATGAGAAAATCCACATACTGGTGTGGCTTCAATTGCTGCTGTTCCCAAGTAACTGCCTGTGAAGGTAGACCAAACCATATGTGTTTTCTCTCTGCCAATTATTACTAACTGGAATTGTGTTGGCTGTCAAAGTGAGTTTATAGCAGCCCACATGGTAGGCAGGAAAGGGTACAGAATCTTCTTAACTCTTACTCATTTCTCAAATCTCTGTCTGCAGTGAAGGGCCAAGTCTGTAAATAAGATTGGAGTAGCCACATTAAAAGTCAGGGGCAGGGCATTCCAGGTAGAGGGTTGGCAACCCTGCTTTGATATGGATATCTTTGCAGAGCCTTACCAACAGCACAATTCTGACCATATCTATTCAGAAGTAAGTCATATTGAGTTCTATGGGGCTTAGTCCCTTAGTAAGTATGTTTAGAATTGCAGTGTTCAAGGGCATCCATCTTTTCTCCTGTTCCCATCTAACATCTCTATAGCACTAAGCTCCCTTCTTTTTACAATGGCCTTCTGGTGATTGGCCTGGTCTGAGGGGACTTAAACCCTTCTTGCCAGAAACAAATAGGGTAGACTAAATGTTCCCTACCCAGGCTCCCTAAACAGGTGAGAAGGAATGATCCCATCACTTCAGCTGGACCTGGAAACACCCTCTTTTAGCTAACATTTCTATCTTGATTTCCAATCAGAATTCTTTTGTTTGAATGGTATGTTCCAAGAAATGGTAGTTGGTGCTTAATGTATTGTGCTTAACGACATCACCAGTGCCTATCTCTGAAATCTCAGGGTTTGGGAGGTTTCTGACCTGGCAATCCTAATGTGTTCAGAAAGCAGTTTACTGTACAAAGGCAGAATTAGTGCTCTGCTTGCTTTTGGCTCTGGCCTCACCCACCATGTGGTCCCAGTAGGCTGCCGAGAAGTGAAAGTGGCCCTAAGGGTGAAAAAGGTCCCCACCCCTGGTCTACAGGCTCTAGTCGAAGGCCTGGTAGGCCTCATCTTCCACTGCTGGGACTATGTGGAGGTGGCTGACTACACTCCTCTGCTCCTTTTATGCAGAACAGCCTATGTAGCTGCTGCTTTTTTGTGTGTGCGCACTGCTCAGTTTATCTCTATGGTAGATAGCTGTACTCTGCTTTTATTTAGCTTTTGAATTTTTTTATCTGAATGTTGTTATTGTATTCTTATATGAATTTATATCAAAATTCAGTAAGAAAAAATCATGTATCCACTTAGAGCAAAGGTAGTCAATGTGGCAGGCTCTAGTGGCTGCATACTACAACTCCCATCAGCCCCAGCCAGTATGGCCAATAGCCAGGGATGATGGGAGTTGTAGTCCACAATGTCTGGAAGGTACCACATTGGCTATCCATAGCTTAGAGATTAGTTTTTATATTAAGCATTATATTCATTTTTATAAATAAATAATTCATTACTAGTAGGCATTGATAGCCTTATCCTCCAAGAATTGGTTTAACCCCCCTTTAATGACATCTAAGAGTTAGTGGCCATCCCCGCAGCTTGTGGCAGAAAGTTCCATTAATTCATTGTGCACCTCATAAAGAAATATTGTATTTGGTCTGTCCTGAATCTACTCTCAATCAGTTCCAATGCATGAACCCAACTTCTGATATTATGACAGGAAAAAAGTGTCACAGTCTTAATTTTCTCCACATCATGCATAAGTTTGTAAAACTCTCATCGTGTCTCACCTTAGTGACCTTTTTTCTAAGCTAAAAAGCACAGTTGTAGCCTTTCCTCATAAGGAAGCTGCTCCAGCTCTCCAATCATTTTGGTTGGCATTTTCTCTACCTTTTCCAGCTGCACAGGGTTCTTTTTGAGATGTGGCAACCAGAACTGTACACAGTATCTCAAGTGTGGCCGCATCATAAATTTGTATAACTTATATCACAGCTTTATATCGCTTTATTTGCAAGACCCCTTTTTTAATCATTTAGAGCATGGAATCCACAATTTTCACAGTATGTATGAATTAGGCCTACACAAATAAGAAGCAAACAAAAAATAGCATTTGGTATTAGTATATAAGCTTTTAAGTCTCAGAGAACTCTACACTGGGGGAAATGGAAAGATGACAGACTTGCTCATGAGCTAGAATCACAGAACTGGAAGGAACCTCAAAGGTCCCCTAGTCCAACTCCCTGCCAATGCAGGAAATCTACTGCTACAGCATCCTTAAGAAGTCATCCTCCCTCTGCTTTACCTAGTCAAATGGTGAAAGCCTGTACTCTCTGAGTTTTTTGGTGCCGTTTTCTGGTTTGGTTGTGGAGGCAGAAGGTAGCAGTTCAAATGGAACTAATATGAGAGCAAGGTAATGACTGTTTTCTTGGAACATCTGTGTCTTTCTCAACACACAGCTCCTCTTTGTTTCAAAGAGTTCCTTCAGCAATTGCTCCACTTAGCCACTGGTCTGAATCTGCCATCTGGAGTTTGCATTTGCTCCTCTCAGTGACTTTCAGTGAAATATTTAGACAGCTCATAATGAAGCTGCTTATTTCCATTTGTCACCATACCAATTTTTTCATGTGCCTTGTGCAAACTGAATCCTGTGGAAATTACATGCCCATAAGAAACTGTTGAACAAAACCTGGAGTACAATAGAAATGACCACTCAGAGTAGCCATAAAAGTTTTGCCTAAAGCAGCCTTTCCTAACCTTTGGGTCCCCAGATGATGTTGGACTACAACTACCATCAGCACCAGCAAGCATGGCCAATTGTCAGGAATGATGGGAATTCTAGTCCAGCAACATATGGGTACCCAAGGGTTGGGAAGGGCTGGCCTAAAGCAAAAATCAAGGGAAGTTTAGAGGTTTCTCCTCAGGGAATCATCTCTGGGGATTTTAAGGGAATTCAAAAGAAAGTTCAAAAGATTCACAAAATATCTTTGGGGAGGGGAAGTGTGTATCTCAAACCATACACACTGACTGAGAGCGGAAATACATGATATGCTGATATTGCTGAAAGTTTGTTCAGAACATGGAACACTCCCTCCCCATCCCCCCCCACTCCCATGAACTAACTCTGCACACTGGGAAGGCCGGAGAGGTTTCAACTGCCAGTTCACCCATCATCTGTCTTTGCTGTCATGGGAAGGAAACAGCCCAGCCCATCCTTGCCAAAGAGCTACTGCTGTGCTGGAAATTCTTTCTTTCTTTCTTTCTTTCTTTCTTTCTTTCTTTCTTTCTTTCTTTCTTTCTTTTGGGCAATTCTCCATCAATGAATGGGAAAAGAAATTGCATCTATCATCAAAGGGGGAGATAATTTTTTGGTGACATTCCCATGGCTGGAATGTTGTGCTTACTGAGTTGGGTGGTCAAGGGCTGTTTGTGAGTGTCCTTTCGTTTCATTCTGCAAATAATCTCCCTGGTGGTCTGCACTCTGCAGCCTTCTTGAGTATTTGCCTTTCCTGAAAACTCTACAACATCCTCAGTTAGGCTTTCCAGTAAGCACAGAAAGCCTGGGAAGCTTCCTACTGTGCACCTGAAAGTTGTGTGCTGTTATTTTTTAAAGTGAAAGTAGGTTTGTTTGTTTCAGTTTTAACAAAAAAGCTGTAAAAAGATTTTTTTTTAAAGGTCAAAGGAGGAACTTCCCTTTATAGTCTAGGGCCAGCTATGTGCCTGTTGGTAAATGTGTGTATAGAGAGTTTCTTTTCTGGGATGTGTTTTTGGATAGTATACGATACTTTCTGGCTTGGTCACTTCATCTTGACCCAGTCAGTTTTTTTCCAAAATGGCTGCCAATCTACAAAATGACTGCTATGCTTCCTTGCTTCATAAATCATCATTTAAACTTTGTTCCTAAGAACATTGTGAATGATTTCATTCCTAAAGCTTATTGCCCTCAAGTCAATGGTTTTTATGGAAAATGTGATTTTAGAATTCAGTGTCAAATATGCCAGTAATTCCTAGATCAAAGAACAAAATAAGTAAAATGTTGCTGAAGTATAAACCTCTTTATTTGTTACTTAATACAATTATTATCATAACCCACATTAGGCCTAAACATTAGTTACATGGATTTTGGCAAACATCTCTATGCCCACAAACTCAAAATCTGGAGTAAGAAATGATATTAGCATGGTATTTGCAAACAGTGTCTCTTGCACATTTCTTGCATGTGCAAGGAATGGGAAAATTATTAGGAAGATTGTCTTCAGTGATCTGAGGCAACCATTCACAATCTTCCTCTGTGAACCCATGCTTAAGGGCTGATATATCTTCAAGTATATAGCGCCACTGATTGCTCTGCAGATACGCTCTCTTTATGTGAAGATATGCGGAGGAGGATGTAGGTGGTAGCTTGGAAAAGTCAAGATGCTTCATTCAGTGGTACTGTTGGACAGACATTAATTGCAGAGAAATTTAGGGCACAACCCAACTCATATTAATGATGGGCTGGAGGGAATTGGATGCAGTGAGCTCCCGGCTGAGCTGGCAGGCTCCTGGCACCACTGGGCTCCACCAGCTCTGCCAGCAGACACCTCCCACCACGGCTGAGCTGTGGCACCACCAAGACCCTGCTGGCACTGCTGGGGTCCACAAGGGACAGCAAGCCCAGAGGACAGACAGCCAGCAGAAGCTGGCGGAAGCCCCCAAAATGGGGCATTCTGGGACCATGATGGGGGAGGAGCCACAGGGAGGACTTACACAAATTCCAAGTCCCCCTCGGAGTGCTCCTTCAGGTCCTAATCCCAATGATAATTTTATCAGCTTTGAGGTCAATGCAGTAAAAAAAAATTACAGTGGTGGCCTATGGGGACTGCTTAGTCCTCAATCGGCCTGTTTGTGGGAGCTGGTTCTTCCCATCTGGCTCCCATGCACAGCTCCCAACAGAGCAGCTAGTGGATGCTGCAGAGCCTTCTGCCAGCTCCTTCTCTGCCGGCTCCCCCTCTGCCGGCTTCCCACCATTTGGATTTCTCTGCCCGTGATGTAATTCCTGCAGGAAATAGTTCTGCAGCATAGTGCTAAATAACACTTCCTCCTCAAACATCCCCAGACACTGTGATGACTCTTTAGCACATTTAAGAGAAGTGTGCTTTATGCTGAATTTGCTTGTAGTATCACACCCAGTTAATGCAGTACTGCAGGCAATATTTCAATCACTGAAGTACATATGCTTTAAACTAGCATGTGAATTGGAATGAATCTTGGCATGGCTCCTTTCCCACACAAAACTCACAGTTCAGTCACCCCTTGGTTCTTAAAAGTCTTAGAATAGTAGCAAACAAATGAACACATCTGAGTCAGATGATGCCAAAAGAATATGCTGAATGCCTGGATTCATGGTAGCATGATAAATATGAAGAAAATATCTCTCATCAGCTTCTTCAAGATCAGATATCAGATCAACAGCCCCACTTGTTTTGCCATATGATAGACATATACTCCATCGAATCCAAGTCTTCCCACATCAATCTTTCAATTGATTCTGTCCCTTCAGAATGTAATCTATGAAGAACTTTTGCAGTTCTTATTTGTTATATTTGGAAGCCCAAAATGCATTCATGTCCTTTGGCAGAGGACTTTCAATATCAGTTATGCTGAATTCAATAGGATCACATGTCATTCTGTGACACTCTGAGGATTTAATGCTACAATTTCTGTATACATCCAAAACAATGTTCATTGGCCTCACATCCCCAAAGAAGGCTTGTGAAACAGTAGATTGGAATAATGTTATATTTATTAAAATATAACAAAATGTTTGGATAACCTGCAGACCAATTAACCAAATTCAGTTGTATGGGAAGAGGAGGAATTAATAACTATTTGGTAGTGAAGTATCCCTCTAGTCCCCTGAGCAAGTTCTTTAGCCAAAGGCTGTGGTTTCTCGGCCAAAGATGGGGAAGAAATTCCCCCTTCCTTACAAAGTGAGCCTAGGGTATGCACCCAACATGCACACCAAGGCCCTACTGTGATCGCATCACCCTACTGCCCAAGCCATGTCACAAGGGCACCCCCAGTTCCCCCCAGGCATAAAGCACTGGCAGTTCCCTAAAGGGTGCCCCTTAACCCCAAAATTCCTCAGTATACCTTCTATGTCCCACCAATTTCCTCAGCTGACCAAATTCAATGCCAAAAGGCCAGCAACCCTGCAGCTCCAAAAAGCCAACTGAATTCGAGCCCTGCTGTATGAAGTAGGCAAAATGTGAAGGAACCTTACATGCAGAATCCAACCAAAAGAATTTCTAAGAGGCAACTGGCAAAGCCCATACTGTATGCATCATATCAGATTTGTTTGTTTTCTGAAGGAAATTATCTTTTGCCAGAAAGAATGATGTTAAGTTTCTGTGCTGGAAACTCATCTCATTTACTGAATAGCCTCTCTCTTGTGCCATGTCAATGAGTCTAAGAGCATCACCCGTTGTCATGCCTCCATCGGATGAGTCTTCAGAGGAGGATGAGGACTGGGGGATTGGCAGAGCAGACCCAGGAGAGGAAATAAGCAGACCCACCCCAGAAACAGCTCCAGGCCTCTCACCACTGGAAGATGTTCAGGATACAGCTCAGTCAGACTCAGGGAATGAACAGGAGGTTCCTCCACTCCCTGCAGAGCAAAGACTCCTGTGAGTAGCAGAGCAATGCAGGCATTCTCACTGTTTAAGGCTACAAGCTCTCAGGAGTTCGATGGCTGATTGCTAGCAGTCAATCCCGACTTATGGCTACCCTATGAACAGGGTTTTCATGGTAAGCAGTATTCAGAGGGGGTTTACCATTGCCTCCCTCTGAAGCTAGTCCTCCCCAACTAGCTAGGGCCTGCTCAGCTTGCCACAGGTGCACAAGCCAGCCCATTCCTTGTCCACAACTGCCAGCTGCGGGGCAACTAGGCTCCTTGGAACTATGCAGTTTGCCCATGAGCTTAAAAGGCAGTGAGATGCCCTCTGCTGGAAGCAACGTCAAGACACTAGCATCAGACCATTGCTAGCTGTGCCTTGGAACCTGGATTACCTTGTTAGAATATCAAACCTTGCTTTGTTAACTGACTGTGCCTTTTGGAAGGTGACCTGATACATGCACTGAGACCCCTTGACCCTCTTCCTTGCTTATCTGCTTTACAACCAAGCCCTTGCTTAGGCAGCTGCTGACTAATTGTTTTACAGCACCATATATCACCTTGGTGTAGCCAGCAGAGACTGACAGCAATTTCCTTTTGGATATCTATTTTTTTTGTCTGATCTGCTGACATGCATTTTAATGTGCTTTATTGGGCAGAATAATTTCTTAGTCTTTTGAATGAAGATTCCTTGGAAAATCAGATACTGTTTTTCTCCAATGTCAACACATGCAAGCTTGAAAGACTCTTCTGATTCAGTAAAATGCCTTCTTGTAATGAGGTTCTGAAGTCTTTCATTATTCTCATCAAATGGATCCTTCCTTTTACTGATGAAACACAATTTTCTTTACTTTCTCTTCCTCTGTGAGTGATGGACATAAAGAAATACTCATGATTCTCCTGAAAACCACACATTGTGAGATAGAACTGCTTTATGTGTTTCTTTTCATAATGAATAAGATCTCTTTGGGTAACAGCTTCCTTTCAACAAAGAATTCCTGTGATTCCACCAGGACCTTTGGCAGGATTGTTGTACAATTGCCTGGTTCATTGCTATACCACTAAAATGTCTCTCTGTCTGCTGAACCACCAACAGTCCTCTCATGAAGTCTTCATAAATATTTGGATGTGTTTCCTTGAGCTTCAAGCAGTCTCCAAGATGAATAGCACTCCATCTGGAGTAATTAATTTTACCATAAACAAAAAACAAAGGAAGCACCCTACAAAGTGAGGAAATGCTTTGTTTTTTTGTTTCCTAGCTGCCCTCCCTGTTACCACAGATCTTTTCTCATAAGACAGGGAACAGTATGTAATGAATGTGTTCCAAAATGTGAACATGTCTGATACCTTGCAACCTTCCTGAACAAATAAATTGAAGCCCTCATTCACTTGTTTAATAAGACTGGATAATTGTACAATTTCCAGCTTTACTGATCCTGCATCTTGATGTTCACATGACTTTTGCAGGGACCATAATGCCACATATAAATCTGTATACTTTTTTGGATTTTTTTTAAAGAATTGCTGCCACTGTAAGTGCAGAATGGAATCTGATAAAAGGGAGAGTCCATGGAACCTTGCGAGTAGTGACAGCTATTGAGAGCACTATCAGCCATTTTTGATCCAAATATCTCTGTCTCTGTAAGTATTTATTTTACACCACTGCCACTTAAGTACTTTCCAATGCAACTAATAATAATCTAGTTAGTATGGAAGGCACCAAGTGGCTTAAGAAAATATTTGAAAATTGTACTGGGAACCATACCTCTATTTTGTTTTCTAACCTGTACTCTCCTTCATTACACCACAATGAGCAAGACTCTTGTCCAGTCTGAGACAATGTGTCTTGATCATTCATAGTTGGTGTGTAAACAGCAGATGTATCTGTGGTTGGATGGGGTAAAATCAGAGTATATACTGTGTTGACCTTTGGAAGAACAGTGTTGCTGAGGAAAGAACTGAAAGCACTTCAAGAAGGTGCATGTGTGTTCTCTGGATGATCAAAATCAGGGATGTTTGATGATTGTAGAAAAAGAGTCAGGAAACAGACCCATTTTTATGCTGTCTTTCATATTTCATTTGCATTCATCATTACAAAAGAAACAAATTTAGGTGAAACATCATCACATACCTTTGGCTTTCGGCACTTTACAAGCTTTTGACACTACAGGATATCACCAAAAGGGTTTTTTCCCCCCTTTTTTCCAAAGTTAAAGTTGCCAAGTGTGGTCACGGGAAAACTTTCAGGAGAGCATTCGCTGTTCTGAAACAAATCCAGCACTATATCATGTGTCCCTCCAATGCCAGAAATTGTGTTTTCTTCCTGATCAAAGTTATCCATTGATGCACACAGTGGTTTGCAATGATTTGTTCTTTACAGTAAGTGGTACTGCTGAAATCCTGTGACCATCACTGAGAACAACTATTCTTGATGCAAGCAAATGATCCTATAAAAATAAAACCAGCAAGCATACTGAATTCAGGCATTTTATAGCTAGCCTCCCTGGCTCCCTGTGATTCATTCAAAGATCAGAGGAAGATGTCAAGAACTCCTCCTACAAGGCTTTTTTTGATCAGGAAGGGGAGAAAGTCAGGAAGGCTGCACAACGCTGGAGAAAAGTTTAATGGAAAGGAAAACACACACACCACCCATGGCCACCTTGCAATGATAAAGTAAGCTTAACCACACACTCACCAAACTTGTTAAGAATTTCTAAAGCACCCTCAGAATTAGATATAAAAATAGAAGCCTCTTTCAAAGGTGAAGAAATCTTTTGAGAAATTGAAGAAGAGGTTTTGGCACAACACTACCAAGAGCAGTGCAAGGGAAGTGATTAATGCCTCACAGCGAGAGGGAGTGGTCCCTGGCCGCCTGAAAGAGGCGGTAGTGAGACCACTCCTGAAGAGACCCTCCCTATACCCAGAAAATATTAATAAATATAGGCCTGTGGCAAAGGTTCCATTCCTGGGCAAGGTCCTTGAACGAGTGGTGGCAGACCAGCTCCAGACACTCTTGGATAAGACTGATTAGCTGGATCCATTTCAGTCAGGTTTCAGGCCTGGTTTTGGCACGGAAACATCCTTGGTTGCCCTGTATGATGATCTCTCTCGGGAGAGAGACAGGAGGAGTGTGACTCTGTTGATTCTCCTTGATCTCTCAGTGGCTTTTGATACCATCTACCATGGTATCCTTCTGGGACGACTGGCTGAGTTGAGAGTGGGAGGGACTGCATGGCAGTGGTTCCGCTCCTACTTGGTGGGTTGGCTCCAGAAGGTGGTGCTTGGGGAACATTGCTCGGCTCCGTGGATTCTCCAGTATGAGGTTCCACAGGGGTCAGTTCTGTCACCTATGCTGTTCAACATCTACATGAAAGCTTTGGGTGAGGTCATCTGGAGGTTTGGAGTGTATTGCCATCAGTATGCTGATGACATGCAGCTCTATTTCTCCTTCTCATCCTCTTCAGGTGAGGCTGTCAATGTGCTGAACTGGTGCCTGGCTGCGACAATGAACTGGATAAGGCTCAATCCAGACAAGACTGAGATGCTGTTAGTGGGTGGTTCATCTGACTGGATGGTGGATGTCCAACCTGTCCTGGATGGGGTCGCACTCCCCCTGAAAGAGCAGGTTGATAGCTTGGGGTTTCTGCTAGAACCATCTCTGTCACTTGAGGCTCAGGTAGCCTCGGTGGCATGGAGTGCCTTCTACCAACTTCGGTTGGTGGCCTCGCTATGCCCCTATCTGGACAGGGATAATCTGGCTTCAGTTGTCCATGCTCTGGTAACCTCCAAGTTAGATTACAACAATGTGCTCTATGTGCGGCTGCCTTTGAAGACAGTTCGGAAACTGCAGCTTGTGCAAAATGCAGCGGCCAGATTGGAAACAAGAACCAGATGGTTCAAACATATAAAACCAATTCTGGCCCACTTACATTGGCTGCCTGTATGTTTCTGAGCCCAATTCAAGGTGCTGGTTTAAACCTATAAAGCCTTACACATCTTGGGACCACAATACCTGATGGAACACCTCTCCTGACACTAACCCACCCATACACTACGCTCAACATCAAAGGTCCTCC
The DNA here is from genome assembly GCF_030035675.1 of Rhineura floridana. Taxonomy (NCBI): domain Eukaryota; kingdom Metazoa; phylum Chordata; class Lepidosauria; order Squamata; family Rhineuridae; genus Rhineura; species Rhineura floridana. Next base: position 186,935,140 of record NC_084480.1, on the reverse strand, counting down.
CCTTGGTGCCTACTCCGAGGGAAGCTTGGAGGATGGCAACAAGGGAGAGGGCTTTCTCAGTGGTGGCCCCCAAATTATGGAATGATCTCCCTGACGAGGTGCGCCGGGCACCAACAGTGTTATCTTTTCGGCGCCAGGTCAAGACTTTCCTCTTCTCCCAGGCATTTTTAATACCATTTAAATAGCTTAACTTGCCTATCGGTTTTTATGGGTTTTCATTTGGTATGGTTTTTAATTTGTATACTTGTTTTTAATGTTTTTAACTGTTGTAAACTGCCCAGAGAGCTTTGGCTATGAGGCGGTATATAAATGCAATAAATAAATAAAATAAGAGCAGCTTCTTGCCAGAGGAAAGAAATCATCATTGGATCCCACCACCTTCCACTGCATCCTCTCTTTCAGCTAATCTTCCCTACTCCTCCCCTCCCAACTAGTAGAGAAGGTCAGTCACATGAGAAATGACATCAGAAGAGAAAGAATGTGAGCCAGTGATGATAGATATAGGCTTCTACCTGGCAGGGAGGATCTGCCCTTGTGAGGATGAGCTGAGACTCTTTCCAAGGAGAGCACAGAAAGATGTGGAGCAAGCTATTTTTTCCAGCTCTCCTGACTACAGAGTGGTTTATAGGAGAGTGTCTCTGGGATTTACTTATTTACTTATTACATTTTTGAAATGTCTTCCATCTGTTATGCTACCAGAGCAGATTATAATAAATCCATTAAAACAATATTCCAATCTATTACTAAAAGAATACCAAATATAAATATTCCATGTCTAGACTATAAAATAAAGATTAACTAAAAAATCCATTTTACAACTATAAACGCAAAATACACAGCAACAAAATTGCAATCCAAACTCGTTAAAATAATAATCATACAAACCATCATATAAATACTACAGAGGTCCTCATAATAATCCTGAACCTAACAATCTACTAGCTCCAAACTTTCAGGATTCCAAACAGTCAGACTGCTTTCCACACGACATGTAATCAAATGGTAAGAGGCAGAAGGCAAGGAGACCAACAGTAGATGGAGCCAGAGTCAGTGATAGATAGAGCCAGCCCCTGACTGGTTGTAAGTAACCAGGCAGGCAGGTGGGGACAGGCTCAGGACAGACTGATGTTGGTGGGGCAGTGCCCCATTTGCTCTAATGGAGCAGCCTCCGCTAGACACACCTCCTCACCTTGGCCTCTGGCAGAGAAGGCATTTTGTTATTAGTGACTCTTACCTCCGCTTTTGAATGGGTGTGTGTGTTTTAAAAACTGTAGTGATTTTTATCTGTTTTAAAACTGTATTTTCTATTTGTTATGAGCTGCCCCGGGACCACATGATGATGGATGGGTACTGAACCTTATTTATAAATAAATAAATAAATAAATGTAATAGACATTCAGATACATTCACCTGACCTACCATTACTAGCTCTGTTGTACAACACCTGCTCTTCAGTCACAATACTGACACCTCATCCTCTTAAATTCCATACTGCCAACAATACTGTTTTTTGAAAACTATATTGGAGGGAAAAGGGGAACAGCGGCAGCAGTTGCACAAGAGCAAAATCTTATACCCTTGTTTTGTTTTTCCTTCCATTGATTGTCTTTTGAAAACTTTTCTACTGAGATCAGATGCTACTTCCAGAATAAATGTGGCATTGAAACAAATAGGTTTCCATTTAATAAAACCAGATTCGAAACCCTTCCAGAAAATCCTCTAAATGATAACATTCATTTATAAGAACAGCCATAGGAGTAGTATTCCAATGTTTTTTCATTAGATCTCTACCTTATGAGACCTTAATGTGTAGACTATCCCCCTTTGATCAAAAGTAATGCTGAAGAACGTTAAAGCAGCACAATACATGAAACCTTCCATTCAGCCAAGTCTTTTTTTAACTATCCCCTCTGGATCTCTGTGACTACTGTACTTATGTTCATAATTTCCCTGAAAGGGGTTAGATCTTTGGCCTCCTGTTGAGTACCTGGTGAACTAAATTGGTGAATATAAAAAAACTCTTGCTCTATTTTGAAATGCATCCAATGACTGGTTTCATCTTTATATGATTTTGTATTTAATGTTTTGTAATATATTGTATTTTCTCTAATAATTCTTTATGGTTCATTTTAAATACTTTCTGTTATACATCTGTTGTTCATTGTAGGATTCCCACTTTGCTGTTACTTCCATATTTACTGTAAGGAGTCAAGTAAGTAAGCTACAAAATAATTATTCATCAGCAAAACACTGTGAACAGTATCATTCTTTTTCAAGGTTTCCCCCACCTTTTTATTCTACAGCAGGCACATGTAGCCTCCCAACCAAATTTAAACCAAAGCTGTCCCTGGCCACATCCACACCAGACCTTTATTTCACTTTGGACAGTCATGGCTTCTCCCAAAGAATTCTGGGAAGTGTAGTTAGTGAAGGGTGCTGAGAGTTGCTAGGAGATGTCCTGTTCCCCTCACAGACCTTCAATCAGAGTAGCTGACTGTTAAACCACTCTGGCCACTGGAGCTCAGTCTGGGGAATAGGAATCTCCTCTTAGCACCCTTCACAAACTAAACTTCCCAGGATTCTTTGGGGGAAGCCATGACTGTCTAAAGTGAAATAAAGGTCTTGTTTGGTGTGGCCCCTGATTAGCCAACCCAAGCAGCTGTGAGTCTGGCTTTTAGAACACTGACAGTTGGTTCTTACTGAGCATGCCCAGCCTTATCATTGAGTTCAATGCTAAATTTATTAACTTAATTAAAAATCAGCCAGTCATTTTTTTAACTTTTAAACTGAGGAAGGTGAAGGTCAGAGTATGGGGCAAGGTCAGTAATAGGAGTACAGGCACTCCTTGAACATGGCTGATTTTTAATTAATTTCAACAAATTATGAGAACTCTGACAGAAAAAAGTCCAAAAGGGCTCTGATTTCTCTGTCTCTCTTTTTACACTTTGAACTCTCGCTTCTCTCTGACTGTTTTGTGTATCACCATGAAAATTTAGAGGGTTGTTAAGCAAGTGTTTCTGAGTTCAGGACTATAAGTTTTGTAAGGTATTGTGTTGAAATGAGCTTATGGGAAACATCAGAATGGCATGGGGAATATTTTCAATTTAACATTGCAGGATGTGAAAAATCCATGCTGACTATAATATGCAGCCACTCTCGTGGTGTATAATAAGTCTGGGCCTCTTGGACCAATAGTGTGGCTCAGGATAAAGCAGCTTCATGGATTTTGCTTGTTAAGTAAAATGAGTGTGACCTTCAAAATGCTAGGTACTGTAAGGCTGAAATCCAGTACATGTCTACTCAGAAATAAGCTCCATTGGATTCAATGGAACTTACTCCCAAGTACGTGTGTATTGGATTGCAGCCAAAGTTAGCAACATGGAGGTCCAAACACCAGCCCCAGAAAATTCAAATCCTATCCAGAAAATGCATTATGCAGAATAGAAAAATAGGTTCTTTAATATGTATATTATAGAAAAAAAATGTAACTTTAATATGTATTTGTATGGTACTGTATACTATACTGTCGTCGTCATCATCATCATTTATTTGCATACTTTAATATATAGTGTCATTTATTTTGATCTGAAGATTCAATTTTTCAGAGAAGTGGGTATTTATTTGCATATTATTCCACAATTATTTTTCAAGGTTTTTAATATAAATTATACAAAGTGTTGCTTTACTTCACATATTCACAGAAACAGAAGCAAAAGAAAAGAATTTGCCATAGGAAACTTCACTAAAATTGCAAAGTAAATCAAACATATTTAAAGTGAATATCTGAACTACATCAACTGTCTTTATATTGTTGCTTCCTCTCTGCTAAAATGAGACCAGCACAGCACATGTTTCTGTTATTTGGACTGATTGCAGGTGTTGCCAGCACTCACCATATGCTCAGAAGTATGTTACAAAATTATTCCAAGTTATACAGGAAGTGGATTGGACTGTGAAAGACCAACCCAAATTGTGTTTGCATTTTGACAAATGTGTAGGGCAGTACAATATCTCAGAGAGGAGGTCAGGTCTCCTGCTTCCCTGGTGCATTCACTATAATCTGCCCAATTTCCCTGCTTTTTAACGTTTGATAGAAATATGTGTGACTATACCTATGTATATCCTAAACAAGGGTTTTTTTAGCTATTAGTGAATTCCCTTCTTTTTATAACAGAGGTGGAGTTCCTTTGCAAGTCTGTGGTTCCTTTTCAAGTTTTCTGCTAATGGTGTATGTAATCATTGTCATGCTTATTGAGTTCAATGGGATTTCCTACCATGCAATCATGCTTAGGATTGAAGCTTTACACTTCACACAATTTTTTTTAACATGATATGCAAATCTGTGTGTCTGTCTTGCTGTTCTTTTCTCTTATAATGTAGAAACAGCTGTATCTGCAATACAAGGAATTATGAAAATGTTTATGTCTTATATGGCAGAACCACAGTCAATTCCAGATCTAGGATTTCTACTTTTCCTTATTTTTATTTATTTTAAAGAAAAGGGATTGGTTATATTTTTGGCCGTCCATATGAAGCAGAAATTTTGTTACACAACTTCTTTGTGCAAAGTGCTGTTCAATCAGTAATTAACTGCAGCAAAAATTGGTATCTTTGTTCCCTGACTTTTAATCAAAGTCAACCATCTTCCTTCCCCACAACCCCTTAATCTCCACCTGCAGTACATGAGACACAATGAATAGTAGTCCACACAAATGCTGGGTTTTCTCCAACCTTCCTCATGACCAGAGCTTGGAAGATTACTTTTAAAAAAGAATAAATTACAATTATTGTTACATGGCCCCAAAAAGGAATAAATAACCACTACAATTGTTCTGAAAGGAATTGATTACTTAACTGCTACTCAAAAGTATTCACTACAATTACAGTTAAGTTACTTTTAAAAAAACTAGAGTGTCTACAAGATGCTGGCCTTGGTTGCTGCACGCCTAAAACAACATTAAAAATAAACACAAACAGCTAGCTAGTAGTGGTGGTATCTCCACTGGTAAAGGAGGAGAGGAGGGAGGCAAAGCCCACCATTCAGAGCTTTGTGTGCCAAACCAAGTGCAACACCCCCATACACACACTCTCAGCCAGCAAGTTTCATCTCTCTCACTCAATCACCTCCTGGACCCTGCCCTATCACCAAGGCACATCCGCCTAAGCAAACATTTTCCCCTGGAGTGCAAAAAAGTTAAAACACTGTAAATAGGGTTGCCAGGTTCAGGGCCTGAGACTGATCCTGTATCTTTAGGAGAAGAGAAAGTCAGCCATGTGCAGGTGTTCTTGCAACACTGTAATGAGAAAAACCACAAGGTGGAATTCTCCCTTCCCCCTGCACAACTTTTAAAGATACAGAAGACCTCTTGGTTGCCAGGCCCAAGAGTCAAAAGTAGACATTTTTAAAATTCAAGTGTGAATCCTTCAAAGCTGTCTCCTCACCCCCTTTTTTTGCTCCTTCCTTCCCTCAATCTCACTCATTGCCAGCAAACAGATGCTCCGCTTCAGGGCTGCTCTTTCTTGCCCTTACCTCCATTTTAGCGTTATTCCTCTTTCCACCTCCATGGCTACAGGATATTTAGAATGAAGGAGGAGTGGGGAGGGAAAAAAGAAAAAAAATGTTGGTTTCAACTGCGCTTGCGGGGTGTTATAATTGACTCTCATGTGATTCTGATACATTAATTAAAACTTAGCCATGCAGTTTTTTTACTTTAAAACTCCTGAAGATTAAGCTCTGAGTTTTGGGTAAGCTTAGGGGTTTGATTAGACATATTCTACTATCACTTCTGATTTTTAATTAATTTCAACAGATTATGAGATCTTCTGCAGAAAAAAGTCCAAGAGGCTTCTTGATTTTTTCTCTCCCATTTCCCCCTTTAACTTCTGGGTTCTCTGTGTGTGTGGGGGGGGGTTGTGTATCACCATGAAAACTTTCATGGTTGTAGAGCAAATGATTCTGAGTCCAGCAATATAAAGTCTGTACATTTTTGGTTCGAACTGGGGCTATACAAAGCATCAGAATGGTTGGGGGTATTTTCATTTAACATGGTGGAATGTGAAAAATCCATGCTGGTTATTGTATACAGACACTCTCATGGCTGTATAATACTGTGGGCTCTCAGGCTCAAAATCCCTTGCACTGCATTCATAAAGTCATGGGGAATATTGCTTTTCAGCAAAACAGCCACCTGCAGTGCGAACCTCAGAAATGCCAATTGAAATTAAAGGCCTTTTTAATGTCATCATTTATTCTTTGTGACAAGTGCCTCTTACCGAGTGAACTTTAAGAAAGTTTGGGTTTCATGTTTCAGGAATGGTTTTCCTCCAAGGTCCATGCAAATGGCATTTGACAACTCTTTCAGCATCCTGGACAGCTGATCTGTGAAGGGGAAATGAGGCCCGGCTCCAAATATCAATTCACCTATAGTATTCAACAAACGAACTAAGTGCCAAATGTCAGAGTAGCAGCTGAGACAGCGTGAATGAGAGAGATTTCATGGAAATGTATAGGTGCGATATATAGAAAAGCAAGGAAGGGATATCAGTGGCTAGGGTCTAATATATTCAGGCCATGCATGCTTTCAGCAAGGGTGTCCCTAAACATTTGACTTGTGGAAGGTAGAAGTGAATGAAAGGTTTTACTAAAGATGTATGAAACTCCTCTAAGAAATTTTTGCTAATCCTTTCAAGCCCCTTTTAACTTTCCTCCAAATCCATATAGGTGTTTAACCCGAGCAGGACCTTCCAAATTCACTCTGAATTTCACTGTAGCTGAAATTCAGCATCAACACAGAGATGCACAGAACCCCTCAGGGATGGTTTGCTAATTTTATCGGATTTCTTTTGACTTCCATTAAAATCCCTGCAGCTGTTTTGGCTCAGGGCTGAAGTAGATGTGACACCATTCATGCAATTAGCAAATACGTGAATGGCTTTTTATTAATAAATTGTAGGTGCAGAGATTCGAATCTCGACTGGGATTCTAGTATGGAAGGGAGGGCTTTAACTCCTTCTCCCTGTTCCCTGCTGTGGTCCTGATCCAGACTGGGTTTCCGCACCTACTATTTGCATTGGGGAATGCTCCCACACACTTCAAAGCAAGCTCCCCCCCCCCCGTATATAGTAGGTATGGGGGACCTGATCCTGATCAGGATTGCAATGGGGACAAAGGATTAAAGTCCCCCAGATCAAGTCCCCTGTGCCTACAGATTTACTTTTTTAAAACCATGCATGCTAATTGCACGAATGGTGGCCTGTTTAGTTTGGTTCTAAGCAGGACTTTAATTCACTTGGCACTAGGTGTTTTAGGTACTGGAGGCTCACACAAGTACCAGGACCTCCTCCCTCTAAAGAAGGGATAAGTAATTTATTCAAGATATTGAGTTGCTTTCATGCTCTCTAGTAGATGAAATATATTTGTCCAGTATAATAATGGTGGAACACTTAATTCAGTGATGATTCCTGCAAAATAAATGAAATTGTGGCTGAAAAAAAGAAGACATATCAATATAAATCAATATCAAGAATTTGCCTGTGATGGACTCATTACCAAAGATGTTAGAATGAATTGCGTCCACTCCACTCATGGTAAATGGACTTTTGATAGAGAATTAATTCCCTCAGTAGAAAACTCCATTTGGATGAGATACAATTCATGGACAGATATAACTGCATGGGATTATTTAGGCCTACAGCAATAGTATGGAAATAGGAGCCAGGACAACTGATTATTACTCATCTTCACTTCTCTACCTGTGCAATTGGCATAATAAGTGACATCTCTGACAGTGCTTTGTTAATAAGATAAGGAAATATAATAACACACCTGAGCCGTTGACATCGGGTGAGATATATATAAATCAAAATCTGGAGATAATGATTATAAAGCAATATCAATAAATTATTCTTAGCCAGGATCAAATTAACAATTTCTTCAAGTTGTGACCATAGCAGTAGCATTCTTTACAATTATCTGGTAATACATCTGACCCTGCTACTGCTTCCCATCAAGCAGGGTTCAGATTCTTTCACAGAGCATCATAACTGAAAGCAGTGAGGATATGTGATGCTCTTACTTTAGCTCTATTCATGTGTTACTCATGTGAAGGGCAGTTGTGTGTCAATTGGGGAGCAAGGCTGCACTTTTAGGGCCACCCGTGACTTTGCAACCACTTCCTATAAAAGCCACGTATTGCATGCTGTTGTCTGTGTAAGGGAAACTCAACACGCAGGCTCTTGATCACAAGTAGGGGCTCTACATGATCAGGACAGTCACACAACCAGGTGTCCTGATCGCATGGAGCCTCTATATGGAAGCAGAGGCTTGCGGGTTGAAGTTTCCGTACAGACAACTGTGTGCAACATGTGGTTGTTCCAGGAAGAGTCCTGGCTGGATCAAGCCAAATGCCCACCATTCTGTTCTCACAGTGGCCAAGTAGATGCCTATGGGAAGCCTGCAAGCAGGACTCAACAGCACTCTCCCGCTTGTGATTAATAATAATAATAATAATAAACTTTATTTCTACCCCGCCCTTTTTCCAATAGGACTCAGAGCAGCTTACAAGTAAAAACAGCACCAATTAAAACATACAGAAGTATACTATTAAAAAAGAATTAAACTATGAGAAAAATTAAAACCATAAAAAATAGGTTAAAAACAGCGGACAATTTAAAATAATAAAATCATATAATGTAGTCACCAAACCTATGACACTTAATCCTAGTCGTTCTCTATCCCAAATGCCCGTTGAAATAAAACCGTCTTTATTTGTCGCCGGAAAGACAGCAAGGAGGGAGCTGATCGCACCTCACTCGGGAGTTCCACAGCCTGGGGGCAGCCACCGAAAAGGCCCTATCTCGTGTCTGCGTCATATGTGCTTGCGAAGGTGTGGGGAACACAAGAAGGGCCTCACCTGAAGATCTCAAATCCCGGACAGGTTCATGTAGGGAGATACGATCTGACAAATAGCCTGGACCTGAGCCGTATAGGGCTTTGTAGGTCAAAACCAGCACTTTGAACTGTGACCGGAAACAAATTGGCAGCTAGTGAAGCTGTTGTAACAGGGGAGTTGTATGGGCCCTGTAACCAGCCCCGGTTAGCACTCTGGCTGCAGCTCTTTGTACCAATTTAAGTTTCCGAACAGTCTTCAAAGGCAGCCCCACGTAGAGCGCGTTACAGTAGTCTAAGCGGGATGTAACCAAGGCATGCATCACCCTAGTCAGATCAGGCAGGTCCAGGAACGGGCACAGCTGGCACACCAGTTTTAATTGGGCAAATGCGCTCCTGGATACAGCAGCAATCTGGGCCTCCAAATTCAAAGCTGAGTCCAGGAGTACACCCAAACTGCGAACCTGAGATTTCAGGGGGAGTGCGACCCCATCCAGCACCAGTTGAATCGCTATTCCCTGATCTGCCCTCCGACTGACCAGGAGTACCCCTGTTTTGTCAGGATTTAATCTCAACTTGTTTGCCCTCATCCAGTCCATCACTGATGCCAGACACTGGCTTAGGACCTGTACGGCTTCCTTGGCTTCAGGTGGAAAAGAGAAATAGAGTTGAGTGTCATCAGCATACTGATGGCACCGAACCCCAAAACCCCGGACAACCTCTCCCAGCGGTTTCATGTAGATGTTAAATAACATGGGGGACAGAACGGAACCCTGAGGGACCCCATAGGTCAATGGCCAGGGGATTGAGCAGGTGTCCCCCAGTACCACCTTCTGGGTTCGGTCCTCCAGGAAGGACTGGAGCCACTGTAACACAGTGCCCCCAAGTCCCATCTCAGCAAGGTGGCCCAGAAGGATACCATGATCGATGGTATCGAAAGCCGCTGAGAGGTCCAGTAGAACCAGTAGAGACACACTCCCCCTGTCCAGTTCTCTGCGTAGGTCATCCACCAAGGTGACCAAAGCCGTCTCTGTCCCATAGCCAGGCCTGAAACCAGATTGAAATGGATCCAGATAATCTGTATCATCCAGGAATCTCTGGAGTTGGGTGACCACCACACACTCTGTTATCTTGCTTAAAAATGGAATATTGGAGACTGGCCGATAGTTACCTAGTGAAGAAGGATCCAGGGAGGGCTTTTTCAGCAGTGGTCTTATAACTGCCTCCTTTAAGCATAATGGAATTCTGCCTTGTTGTAGAGAGGCATTAACTACTCCCCTGACCCAATCGACCAGTCCCTCTCTGGTACTTCTAATGAGCCAGGAAGGGCAAGGATCCAGTACACACGTGGTGGCACGCGCCGCTCCAAGGATCTTGTCCACATCCTCAGGCAAAACAAGTTGAAAAGAATCTGTTTTAATTGGACAAACAGGCGCCGAAGTTACATCCTCAGAGACTGTATCAATTTCAGCGTCCAAGTCAGAGCGAATCTGAGCGACTTTGTCTGCAAAGTGCTGTGCAAATTCTTGACAGCGGTCTGCTGAGTGGTCAGAATTACCCTCACGGGGGCTAGAACTTAAAAGCCCCCTAACCACTCGAAACAGTTCCGCTGGACGGCTCCCAGCAGAGGCAATGTGATTCCCAGTAACTTTTATTCAGAGGCATACTGCTTCCAGCAGTGCAGGTAGAGCATAGCTCACCCCTGCACAATGGAGAAGGAGGAGGCAGGAGAGGAGTCCCACCCCCTGGCGATAAAGCGGAGGCTTTAGCAACAACTTCCCCAAACAGGGCCAGACCAAAGAAGAGGAAGAGAAGGTGCCACACCACAGGGCAAGCAACAGACTGCAGGTTGAGATGCGTAGAAAATCTGCTTAATTCCAACTGGGGGGATTGTTGTCGAGCGAGGTGGGGACAGCAGGGGGAGGAGGCAGAAGTGGCACAGGCGGTAGTGGAGGTGGCAGAGGAGGGAAGGAGGAGGAGGGGTGGAGGCCTGGGCAAGCTCTAGAGCAGCAATTCCCAACGTGGGCAGTAGCGCCCCTCTGGGGGGCATTACAGCTTTTCAGAGGTGTGTTGGCGTGACTACAAACTTTAGGGGATGTTTGGGTTCATTAGGGGGCGTTGACATTTGGCGGTCTGATGTGACAGTTGAAGCATTTAAGTTTAATTTTATTTAATACACAAATCATTAATTTTTAAACTGTTTTGTCCCCAGTTAGAATATATTTAATGGTCTCAATTCATGGAAATAACACTCTTTAGAAAAGAAATTCTGAATAGCGGCCAGTGTCATATCAAGGAATGGGGATATTAGCCACGCCCTGCACTAGGTAATGTTCCGATGCTGTCTTGAGGGATTATTATTATTATTATTATTACTCTTTATTTTTACCCCGCCCTTTTTCCAAAACTGGAACTCAGGGCGGCTTACAAATAAAAACTACACATAGGTAAAAAACATACAAAAATATACATGGCAGCCATTTGTGTTATGCCACACCCCATGGCAGCCATTTTGTTGGAACCAATCACGAGAGAGTGTTAGATAAGCTGGGTGTATTGGTGGAGGGCACATTCTTCCAACGGATGAGTGCCGTGTGCAAACGGGTGATGCAGACAGTCAGTTATTCGCTGGTTTTCTTCAGGAATGGGACACACTTGCTACCCTTTGTTTCCAGATATTGTGAAGTTAGCCAAAACTGATCAAGCTCAAAGATCACACTAGTATTTTATAATAAATCTCATTTTATTTACTTTTCTATAACTATGTATGTATATTAATAAATCATACTAAGAATTCAATGTGTAATCTAAGTGCAATAAAAAGGCATGATAAAAACAATCAGTAATAATAATTGAAAATACCTTTTATGCATTACTCATATTTTAAGGGAAGAATAGGAAGCATTGGCATATACTTAATCTGAAGGGGGTGTTCAGCACAAAAAGATTTTGCAAAGAGGCGTTGGGTCGAAAAAGGTTGGGTAACACTGCTCTAGAGGAACAGGCAAGGCATGTGGGCACTGGGAGGGTTGGCAAGGGGCATGGGGTGCCTGGGGTGCTTGGGAGCACTTAGGGTTCCTAGAGTACCCATTTCTGGGGTTAGGTGGCAGGGCTGGCGCATGAAGCATGCAGGGATGGAAGTCTATATATACTGATTTCTGGATATGTATGCTGTAAAAATTCAGAGTGGAATGGAGCAATCAAAGCATGGAGCCAGGTAGATACCTGCTTACTGGATTTCTCTGTGTGTGTTTATTTCTAGTGTCTTATCGCCTCTTTTTTTGCTATGTTACAAATCATACAGTTTCAGATGTTAGTTTGCAATATATTGCAAGTTGCCCATTTTTTGTTGCTGTTAGAGTAGAAAATGTGGCAGTGAAAAGCTAGGGTGGGCTGTGTGCTTCTGTGCAATTGTAGTGTCAGTATAAAATTTTTAGGGGGCTGTTTTTTTCCTAGGGAAATGCAGCAGTGAAAGTGGGAGGGGCTGGTTAATTTGATTATAGCAGCAATATGCAGAGAGGGGTGATCAGTTGCTTTCCCACCCATAGGGGTGGAAAATATAGGGATTTTCAGAAGTGGATTGTTGCTACTGATGTAAACAATTACATTGTATTATGATGATGATGATGAACTCTCTCTTTCCATTTTATCCTTACAACAACCCTGTGAGGTAGGTTAATCTAAGAGCAAGTAGCTGGCACAAGTCACCCAGTAAGCGTCAAGGCTCAGTTGGGATTTCAATTAGTTTTTGCTGGGGGGAAATGCTGTACAGTAGGGCCCCGCTTTTCGGCAGCCCACTTTTCAGCATTCTGCTAATATGGCAGCTTTCAATTAGAGTAAGACCCCACTCACATGGCGCTTGTTCCACTTTTACAGCATTTTTCAGGTGTCGGGCAAGATTTTATTGACGGAGTTCCGCTTTTCGGTGGGTTTCTGGAACATAACCCGCTGTATAAGTGGGGCCCTAATGCAGTTATTATGAGAAATTAATAGTGACAAAAAATTAATATATTGTTTGTTTTTAACTATTTAAATCTTGAATTTATCCAGTCATGAGCATCTGAACAGGACTGCTGTAAATCTTAAATCACTTTTGACTACCCCCATCTATATACCATGCCTGGTCCTAAGGGCTGGCACCAGAGGGTGGCCAGGTAGGTCCCTGGCTGAGGGTCCCTGGGGTCAGATGGGCCCCTGAAGGGCCCCTCCTTCTGATGGGAGGGTAGAGCTCTTATTCCATGATCTGTAACAGCTTCAGCTCCCCACCCTGCTGCGGATCACAAAGAGGGTGCTCTCAGGCACCCCCCATACAACTGCACAGGCCCACAATGCCCACGTGCACACCCCACCTACCTCTCCCATTGTGGTAAATGCTGTGCATGCTTTGTGTGCATACCTACCATCAACCAAGATGGCAGCCGAGGCTGCCCTAAGGAGCTGATGCCCCTGCTGCCATCTTGGTTGATGGCAGGCACATGTGCATGCATAGTACACATGCGTGCCATCAACCAAGATGGCAGCAGAAGCATCACCCCCTTAAGGAAGCCCAACCACCATCTTGGTTGATGGCAAGCATGTGCATGCAGTGTGGTCAGCATTCACCGCAGTGGGAGAGATAGGTGGCACATGCTGGTGGGTGCCATGGGCCTGGGGCAGGCTGATGCCCAAGGGTCCAGTCATACCTGTTGCCATCCCTGATGGTCTTGCACTGAATGTGGTATTGCCAGCCTAAGATCAGCTTATGAAAGACATACAGTAGAATATCTCATTTAAATCTCATGAATCTTGAGTTCTTTGCATGGTTTAGAGTTGGCAATTGGCACTGAAGGAAAACAGGGCTCTTATCTTTAACAGCTGTGTGACAGGCAGAAATTAAACAGGGTAAATCATTTCTAGTATGGAAATACAATTTTGAGGATATCTTAATCAGACATCTTTTTACTTGTATGTGAACCCTAAGTTATTTGGGGGATGCTCTGCAAAACAAGGTACAAATTTGCATATAACAGAAAGCATATGCAAATTTTATGCAAATTTGTGCCTTCTTTTGCAAGTGCAGCAGTGGGCCCACATACAGTATACTAGGCCCTGAAAATCCTGTTGGCACAGCTGCCCAAGCCTGCCAATACCTTCCTCATGTGCATGGATGGTGCCATTTTGGCTACATAAGAATCAGCCCTCAGAGAATAAGTTTGCTTTTAGCATATATGATGCTTAGGGGAGATTGGCAAATATGAAGGAATTATTTCTAGATCCTTTGAATGTTTGCCGATGGCTGGATGTTGCTTTAAGCTGGTTTCTTATTTCACTATTCTAATTTTTAAAATACTTTAATATCATGAGAAGTGCTTAAGGCTTTAATATGTTTTGTTTTTCATTACCCAGATGTTGCCCCATTCAGTTTCATAAATATGCCCAGATCATTCATGTGATGTGTTCAGTTCCCAATTTGGGAGTTGCCTTAATGCTCTGCAAGCATCCTGTTTTCTATTACTAGGATTATTATTTTGTTGTTACAAGCTGTTCATACCTTACATTTATGGAGTTTTGTATCTTAAAGGTCTTTTGTAAATTTATATATGCAAATGATAAGGATTTAGACAAACTTTTAAAATGAAAAAAATTACTGGGGATTTTATTATGCACTCCTAAAATGCAAACTCTCCAGGTGAGATATTCAACAGCTCATTCTCTATAAGCAAAAATGATGGTGGCACAGATACAACAACACTGAGTTCATGGGCTGTGGTTGTGTGATATGCTAGTAATATTCTGTTGCAATCCCAGATAAGAGATGATCATTAAGCAACAAAATGAATTGTTTGTTAGCACATGTAATCAGCACCCCAGGCAAACTGGCTGACAGGTACCAGCTTATGAGACTTACCTGATTTTATGAAATATTCTGATAGCATATTTATTTCTATTTATTTATTTATTACATTATATTCCACCTTTCCTCCAAGAGCTCAAGGTGGCATATATGGTTCTTTTCCTTCTGCATTTTATCCTCACAACAACCCTATGTGGTAGGTTAGGCAGAGAGACTATAACTGGCCCAAGATCACCCAGCAAGCTTCATGTCTGAGTGGGGATTCAAACCCTCATCTCCCAGGTCCTTGTCTAACACTCTAGCCACTACACCATAATGGCCCTCCATATTAGTATGGAGATGGCCACTTATTAAGTGGTGTTCACTTGCAATCTGAAGGCCAGTTTACACATTTATTTATGTATTTTAAGGATTTAGTAGCCAGCTGTGGCTCTCAGAGTGGCATCTAAGGTTAAAATAACAGAACAATGAAATGTCTCACAATAGGAAGGTGCCTTTTACTGAGTTGTACCATTGATCCATCTAGCTCAGTATTGTCTACACTGACTGGCAGCGGCTCTTCAGGGTTTTAGCCAGGGTTCTCTTCTAACCCTACTTGGAGATTCTGCGGACTGAATCTGGGACCATCTGGGTGCAAAGCTGATGCTCTACCACTGAGCTATGGCCTTTCCCAAACAATAAAACACATTGAAATACAACAGCAATTAAAACATACATCCCAGCAAGCAGTGCAATCCCATACAAGTCAACTCAAATATAAGTCTCACTGAGTTTAATGGGACTTACTCTCAAGTGAGTTTCTATAGGAC
The DNA here is from genome assembly GCF_030035675.1 of Rhineura floridana. Classification (NCBI taxonomy): domain Eukaryota; kingdom Metazoa; phylum Chordata; class Lepidosauria; order Squamata; family Rhineuridae; genus Rhineura; species Rhineura floridana. The sequence continues at coordinate 186,919,611 of NC_084480.1, read as the reverse complement.
TGCAGCCTAACAATGCAACCCTATACATGTCTACTCAGCAGTAAGTATCATTGAGTTCAGGTTGGACTTGGTTCTGGGTAAATGAATGCCCTGGTTTACCTGCTATTCCAAGCCATTGCTTAGTGGAAATTCATGAGCTCCTGGAGAGGAGATCACAGCCACTTCACTCCTCCCCAGCCAATTTGCTGCTGCAGCATGATAAACTAAGTCATAGACTGGTTTAGCATGTTGTCCAAACCTGGGCTTCTGGTTTAATTCTCTCTAGACTAATCATGAGCTGTAAACCAAGAACAGCCCTTTGTTACAGCTCATAGTTCAACAGTGGGTGGTGGGGCAGCACAGGCAGGGCTGCAATGCTGCTAACCTGGCTTCCCAATCCCACATGTTGCTGACAGTTACCAAGTGGGAGAGGAGAAAGTCAGTGGGGAGCTTGCAGTACTGGCACAACAGTGTAGCCAGTCCAATGCTCCAGCCACTGTGCCTGGACTACGGATGGGCACAAATTTCACTGAATTCAGATTTGGCACCGGATTTTTCAATGGTCTCCATATTCTCCATCTTTGCAGAGCAATCCTGTTTGCTCTGGACTTCAGTGGCTTTCTCTCGACACTGGATTCCCCCCCTTGAACATTTATTTATTTATTATGTATTATTATTCTCTTGAATACATTGTTCTTTTATTGATTTTCCTTGCAACACAGCAATACAACTCTCTCTCTCTCTCTCTCCGCCCCCTAGTCCCCTCCACTCAAATAATCCAAGCACCCAGTCCATGTGAACGACTAGGCTTGCTGAGGAGGAGTTGGAGTTGGGGGGCACTGAAAGTCACTTTCCTTCCCTTCCCTTTATATTTTCTTTCAAATTATCAATATTTTATTTCAAAATATTGATAATTTTGGGGGAAATGATAAAGGAAAGCAGTTTCACCATCTCCTCCTCCTCTGCTGTGACTGAGGCTGGTCAGTTTTCACATTAGCAAGCAGAGACTGGCTGTTTTCCTTTGGGAAAGGAAAGAGGGAAAGCAGCTTCAGTGCCCCCCATCTCCTCCTCAGCAAGCCTAGAGTCCTTAATGTGAGAGTCCTTAACATGGGCAAAACTTGGCTTGCTTCCTTGCGCTTGGAAAATATTCTTTCAAAATTTTGATATTTTCTTCAAAATATTGATATTTTTTCATTTATCAAGATTTACCTTCAAAATTGCAATATATCAAAAGAAAATATTAATATAAACATTTTTGATGAGGGGAAAAACATATCGGTAAAAGCAGCAGCTAGCAGACAAAGAAAGGACTCAAATCAACACTGCCTGTTAAGTTAACAGAATGCTTTTGAAGTGGCACCAGCCAATGGATCTCATCCCTAGCCTGGATGGATGGAGCTCTCTGCTGACTTGCCCTTCATCCTCTCTCTCTCTCTCCCTGGTAACTGGCAGCGATGGGTACTATTGGGAAGCCAGGTCAGCAATAAATAAATAAATAAATAAATAAATAAATAAATTTAATTTCTTCGTCGCCTATCTGGCCAATGGCCACTCTAGGCGACTTACAAAATTGTTAAAATACAATTAATAAAATACAGTAATACAATATATATAAAAAAGCCCTACCCCACCAGCTGCTGCTGTTCAGTTCCCAAACCTGCCAAATTCATTACCTTTACACCTAAGAAAAATACACAACATTCAACCATGTCCATAATTCAGAATACTGAAAAAATATTTGAGTAGGAAAATAATAAATTAGAATGTTTCCATGGAAATGGGAATTAAAAAGATTTCCCCCTCAAATATATTGCAGCTTTGATTTAAGAAGCATAGGATCAATGTTGCTCTTAATTAATTGCTAAAAGTGACCAGGACTGCATGGCTCCTCATCACAAACTGTTACAAAATTTGTTTATCTAAACTAGTGTTGCCCAAGCTTCTCATAGCTGAGGAACATTGTTTCATTTCCTGCATTACAAAAGAATGGAGGCATACTTCACTCTTACACTCCAAAATATTTACATTTAGAGTGTGTAAAAACTGGAATGGCGTCTTCTGTTTAGCTCACTCTACTCCAGCCTTTCCCAACTAGTGAGCCACCAGATGTTGTTGGACCACAACTCCCATCAGCCTCAGCCAGCATTGCCAATGGTCAGGAAAGATGGGAATTGTGGTCCAACAACATCTGGTGGCCCACTAGTTGGGAAACGCTGAGAGTCTACTCCCTGTACCAACATAACCAGGAATAACGGGTAGCATCTAGTGTTAGTCATACTCAGAGTAGATCTATTAAAAGCAATGGATATGATTAAACTTGGATTTATTAATTTTGATGGGCCTACTCTGAACAGAACTTACTTGTACATAACCCTAGGTTTTTGCTAAATTGTGGAGAATTTGCTGAAGCCCAAGTTAAAAAAAGAAGAAGAAAATATAGGAATAACCAGAAGCAGATGATAGCACTCTCAAATAACTGACAAAATTATAAAGTACCCCTAGGAAGCTGGAAATTAGTAACATGTTATATTAGAGAAATGAAGGAGAGGGAGCTGAACATGTGATGTTATAAAATGTATTGAGTGATATGAACAGGTTCCTTAGATCTAAGCACTGAGGTAATGAACAATAGTTCATAAGTAGGTTCTTGTGTATTTTTTTCATTTTCATAATCAATCAATCAATATGATTATCTCCTTTCAAGGTATTTATTACTGCCACATCTCTGCATTAAAAGTGACTGAGTGATCCAGTCATACCCAATTACATAATGAAGACAATTTCATGGCAATTTCACTCTAAGAAGCCACAAGGAAGGGGGCAATGCCAGAGCAGGGAATTACATCCAGTGAGCAGCTTCCTCTCTGGTTGGGCTCACAGGAACCTTTCATTATTTCATTTATATATTTCTTGCTGCATTTCTCTCATAGCATACAATTTGAAAATTACCAGGTGAAAGCTTCCCCTACCTCATTTCAGAGCAGTCTCATTACTGTCTTAGTAACATGCTTTTTACTGCAGTCATTCCATTACCTGACTCCAAGTGAGCCAATGAAAATCTAACCATTACAAATACTTTGGAAAACAATCCTGAGTCTTTTAATTACAATGGGACTAAAAATAGCATCCTCGTTCCAGGCAAATCAAAATTCTTTTGTTTTCTTTTCCAGTATGTACTTCACGATAATCATGCTACTTGTAAACAGTAAACTGAGTCAGCTAGTCAATTAGCCAAGCACTTGATTAATCTTTTCACAGAAACATTAAATTCAATTAAAATCCCTCCACTTAAAAATGGTAATGAGTACCCTGATCCACAGACATTTTTAAGATGGAGAATTTGGATTTACCCCAGTTTCATTCCCTTGAAGTCTATCTAGAGCACTAATATCATGGGACTGGATTCAATCCAAGTTGTGCTGGTTAATCCAGTCGACCATGTTGCATATTTATACAATGACAAAATAATTTTTAAACATTATATTTAGGTATAATAAAGGTAATGCAAAAAGAAGACTATTATAAAAATAAATTTCATGCTAATCTTATATGATGACATTGTGTGCCCCAGTAACTAATAAATAACATCCGTTTTTCTGCTATGTTTGTAGATCAAACAGATCCAGATCTTGAATCCAGTATATCAGTTAATTTTTCTGTTTCCACAAAGACCACTGATTTCATCATCTGTTCTCTTGTCACAGGAGAGAGGTTTTCCAATGACAGGTCCAATCATTGAAGCAAATAATAAATTTATTATAATAGATTTTAGGAAACACAGACAATTGTATTCTTTTTTTAAAAAAAAAGCAATGTCAATAGAGGATCCAATGTCAAGTTATAATCCAATGAGATATAGCCTCTAAAACATGAGTCCAGTAACTTTGTGTCATTTGACGTCTGTACCACATGTGGACAATAAGATCTGCATGGGCTGCGGAGCACTTCCAGCAGTTAAATGGGGCTGTACAAAACATTCTTTTTGGTCTTGCTAGATACTGATGAAATCAGTTTGTACTGCAATTCTCTTAGAGCAGGGGTGAAGAACCTGCAGCCCTTCGGAAATTGTTCAACACCCATCAACGCCAGCCAATGATCAGGGATTGTGGTAGTTCATGAACATCAGGAGGGCCGCAGATTTCCCACCTCTGTCTTAGAGACTCTTAAATAGTTAACCATACTGGAAGAAAATATAGTGTCTGTTCTACATGATATATAAAACCAGCAGTGCTATGAAAATCTTTGGAATCATATTCTGTTAATAGCTTGGCCAATTTCATCGAGTCATCTGAACCAACGTGTTCTACAATTATCATCTCACAACAAAAAGGTGCTGGGATGTGATCATGTTCATTGGATGATATTTGACTGCATGGAATAATTGAGTCATACTTCACTTGGATCAAGACAAAAGACACTAACGTGATTTATATAAGTGGTATTACCTTTTGTTTATGGGTCAGTTATAGCAGTTTTTTTATAGTAAACTGGGAGTTATTAACCCAAGCAGTTCATATTATGAGGATTTGGTAAGATTATAAGGTGTCTAGAAACCTCCAATAAAATGCTAACACTAAGTTCAGATTTAATGACATATGGAAAACATCAGCACTTGTAGATAAAACTATTGATTCTGAATTATATGGGTAATGGAAGACATTCATAGAATCAAAGAGTTGGAAGGGGCCTTGTAGGCCATTGACTCCAACTCCCTGCTCACAGCAGGAAATCCACAGCTAGAGCATCTCCCGCAGATAGCTATCCAGCCTCTGCTTGAAGACATCCAGCGAAGGGGATCCCACCACCTCCCTAGGCAGTCGGTTCCATTGCTGAACTGCCCTTACTGTCAAGAAGTTCCTTCTAATTTCCAATCTGAATCTACGCTCCTGCAACTTAAAACCATTAGACCTAGTCCTACCCTCTGGGGCAGCAGAGAACAAATCTGTACCTTCCTGTATGTGACAGCCCTTCAGGTACTTAAAGAGTGCAATCATGTCACCCCTCAGCCTTCTCTTCACCAGACTGAACATGCCAAGTTCCTTCAACCTTTCCTCATAAGACTTGTTCTCCATACCGGCTATCGCCCACTTCCGAACCCGCTCTAACTTGTCTATATCTTTCTTAAAATGAGGCGCCCAGAACTGAACGCAGTATTCCAGATGGGGCCTGACTAATGCAGAATATAGTGGGACTATTACTTCCCTCGACCTGGAAACTATAGCTCTGTTTATGCAGCCCAAAACCGTGTTTGTCTTTTTTGCCGCAGCATCACACTGCTGGGTCATGTTCAACTTGTGATCCACTACAGTTCCAAGGTCCTTCTCACACGCACTACTGCTAAGCCGGGTATTTCTCATCCTGTACCCGTGCATTTTGTTTTTGTGGCCTAAATTCACACCAGAGTTCTAAACCTAGTTATATCTGTGGCAACAAACTAATATCTGGGGTGAACCACTTCAGCCTGCAGGTGGTGGCTCACATTCAAACATGTTAGTTCCCATCTGCAGTCTAAAATAAAACTATCCAGTTGCTGGTTTAGCAGCGAGAAGTAAACCATGGAGACAATGATCAACTGATGATGACTTGAAAATAGCAAGGAGTTTTAAAAGAATAAACTTGAACATAACTTAACTGTACTACACTTTCATACGTCATTAGGCTAATGCCCTGCTTAAATGTGGTTATCCATCATTTCCTGATTAAAGCCTTTTGTGCTCAGTAATAAATGTTTGTGAAGCCAACACATCGCTCTATTATTCATGCCATCCAAACATTTCAAAAAATTAAAATATATTTCTCTTAGGAGATAGAATGAAACTACTGTGCCTACTGCAATCCTAATTCCAATGGGACCAAATGGCGAGACTCCAGTTAAATATAATAGATCAGGATAGCTGCTTGGCTAAACTATTATTTACATAAGATGGCACAACATAAAGCTGCACGTGAGTGAACTTGATCATTTTCTTTGCTTTTTTATATAGTCTGCCTTCCCTGATAGCTATCACAAATATCCTCCAGCATCAGTACTTAGACCATTTGAAACAGAATAAAACCCACCCTCTTAATTTATTTATTTTTAACCATTAAAATTGCAGAGCAGCTGTTTGCTTTCTCTCCAGCCCTTATTTCAAAATCAACTCTATCATTCTCCTGTGGGACCCAAGCTAACGACCCTCTCTGCAGACATTTGCATGTGTTGTGATGCCATGCACCCATCATAAAACTTTAAAGATGTATACCTTCAAAGAGATTTTATAGCCACTTGAGAATTTATCAACATTCAGCTGGTCTTTCCTTTCTGGGGTGGATGGGGGACTTTTCTTGTCCTTAACAAATTAAGAAGTGGCTCCAGCAGGTTTATCTAAATTATATCTATTATATATACAGATCAGGATTTACATTATAAACACTTTACATCAGTTGCTGATGAAAAACAGGGCAGAAAGCTGAAAAAACAATAAAAGGTAGTAAAGTCACAAACATTATCTTCTCTCTACCCTCCCCCATATTTCCACTTCTATAATTGTAAATATTAATATAGTGTTGGCTAGGGATGGAGGAGAAATTCAATTCAGTTCTCATGTCAAGCTGAATTTATCAAATTTGCCCTTTCTGAAACAATGTGAGAAGCAAAACACAGCCTTCCTTCGAAATTCACACTAATCCGAATTTTGTGATACAGTTCTCTAGCCAAGCAATTTTTACAAAAATACGTATATTAGGAAAAAGTATACACGAAATAAATATATTGGTGAAAATAACATACAAAAACGCATTATAATAGGATAAATTGCTTGCAAAAATGTGTGCATTAGTCAAAACTGCTGAAACTAAAATGCTGAAGAATTTTCATTAGGGTTTCTTTAATGTAAATTGCTGCAGAAATGTGGAGAACCAAATTTAAGATTAGAAAAAAGAGAAACTGAAAAAACTGAAATGGACAGATTATTCCATCCCTGCTGTTCGCTCAGAAGAAGAGGCCTGAGTTCAAATTCAATTACAGGAAGGAATAGAGGCAACTGCCTTATACTGAGTAAGACGATTAGTCCATCTAACTCGATATTATCTACACTGGCTGGTAGCAGCTGTCAAGGATTTCAGACAGAGTTCTCTCCTAGCCCTATCTGGAAATGCTGGAAAATGAATCCGGGACTTTCTGCATGCAAAGCAGATGCTCTGCCACTGAACTATAGCACTTTCCCAGTGAAGTTCACTGGAGGTTCATGGGCTGGTCAATCTCTCAGTCTAACCTCCCTCACATAGTTGTTATAAAGATAAAAGTAGCAAGAACAATATATTTGATTTTTTTTTCAAAGACGAGCAGGATAAAAAATTAATAATTAACAATTTACTTGTGACCCCCAATGTGTTTCAAATATCTGGAGTCAATAGTGGGCTGGAGGGTGATTAGCAAATTGAAAGCAGACCTGAAAATATACAATGATTCTGAGCGGGCTATCCCACTGCTCAGGCAGAACACCCGTTCAACTACTGATTGCAACAGTAGTTAGCTAAGGCTTTAATGAGATGGATGTGAATAGTGCCATGTTTATGATGTGCTGGCTATGTTCTAGTTCTTTGGCAGCAGCAGCTAGGAAGTTTCAAAAGAAGATACTGAATAGATGTTTAAAAGCGGTCTGATTAGCTTTGATTGACTTTCATCGTGCATTCTGTCCATTCTTGTTTTGATCAATTGACTATTAAATCTAAAGAGACAAGCAGCTAAAACATATCAGATCCTAGATCCATTGTATTTGTTGATGTCATTAAATAGAGGAGCATATTAAACGACCAATAACTCTCAGGTCTTCCATTTCCATTCTGTTCTTTTAATTTTCCAGCATATCCTGGCATAGTAGGTTGGTGGTTTTGGATTTCTGCATAGACTTTCATTTAGATACAAACAAATAATGTCTAAAGTTACTATGGAGAGTTAGCACTTTCTATAGGGAAGCAGTGGAGAACCTACAGCCTGTGGGCCTAATTTGACCAGGCAGGCCCCTCAAAATGGTGCACAAGAGCCATTTCTAGCAAACTCCACCTACACACCAATGATGAGATGTCAGATGACATCACTGGTCAATCATAGGGTTAGACTTTAAAATGTACATCTTTTACATATTAGACATACATTTCCCATAATTTATGTGCAATTCCCTCTTAAACTAAGAATGTAAAATATGTAAAGCGTATGTTAAAATACATATAAATAGGTAACAAAAACGTGTTGTTCTTGCTTTGGTGGCCTTTGGCCCCACCCACCATCAGAATGCAAACCCCAGAATATTGTCAGGTTTGAATCCAGCTAAAAGTGCTTCCACACCTCTGCCGTAATGTATAGGGTTTTGGACTTGGTTCAGAAAGAACTAGGTCCGGACTTCCGGGAAGGGTGACTTAGCCTGTGCCTGCTTTTGAGACGGGCTCCTGCCTCAAAAGAAGCTTATTCAGATATATCAGTCAGTTTTTTCTTTTTTTTTGACTGATTAAACTTCTCCCGGGTAGGGAGAAACGAAGAGATTAACCTCAAAGCCTATTTTTGTTGGGACGACCAGATCTCATTAATTTATGGGACGAGGTCCAGCCGACGAAGGTGGGACGGATTTTCAACAGCAAGCTCTATCTGATAAAGCGAACGTTCACCTTATCTTCTAAGAGAGAACGCACTAACAGGCAAGCACCCTTCTTTCTATATTTTTCTTTTACTTGACTTAAATTGTTGCTGTTTAAAAGAGATTTGCCAGATTGATCGGTTTTTGACATCTCACTGGGGAGCCATAACTTCTCTCTGCTACGCATTAATTAATAGCTTATCTCTGTTTTTGTTGCAAAAAGCTGTCCTGGATTTGCATTCTAAAGATATACACAGAAGAGGGATTTCTATTCCAGATTTTTATTTTGAAGAATATTATATTGTCTGAGACTACTCTCTTTTTGGTCTATTTTATTTTGACGAATCTGTTTTCTGACGACTGCCATTAATTGTTTCGATCCTGGGAACTGCATTTTGTTTACTTAACTATGGAGAGATAAGGCTGTCTGCTCTGTTTATACTGTGATGTCACCAAGTTTGGAGTATTAACCCAATTGTTGCTGAAATAAGAAGTGGTTTTCCTATATTTTTCTTTTAAAATGGCAATTAAGAAAGTGGCTGAGAATCTGGAAATAACTATGTTTCAGAAAATAATGGATGAGATTGAGATAACGAAACAAAACCTGCGACAGGGTTGTAAGGAGCTGAAAATTGAATTGAGTAAAATGACGCAGGAGATTAAAGATATAGGGGTCCCTGTGAGAGAGGTGACCCTGGAAGGGGTCCCTGTGAGAGAGGAGACCCCGGAGATTGGAACAAACGTGGAACAGGAAAAAGATTTGGAGTCTATGGACTTTAGAAATAAAATCTATTGTTTGGAGACACAGGAGATTAAAGACATAGGGGTCCTTGTGAGAGAGGAGACCCTGGAGACTGGAACAGGGGTCCCTGTGAGAGAGGAGACCCTGGAGACTGGAACAGGGGTCCCTGTGAGAGAGGAGACCCCGGAGATTGGAACAAACGTGGAACAAGAAAAAGATTTGGAGTCTATGGACTTTAGAAATAAAATCTATTGTTTGGAACTCAATGTTATCTCTGAAGAAATTAATGAAGATTCTAGAGATAAAGTTATCAATGGCATGGATAATCTTCTGGACTGGAATGATGTGATGGAGCCCAATATAGAGGAAATCTATGGAATTAACTGCAGCCATGTGACAATGGAAAAACTTTCAAGAGATGACCCAGTGTATTTTGAAAAAAAGAACAGAGATATGATTTTACAGCAGTATTTCAGCAACCTATTCAGAATGGATGGCAAGAAAATATTTGGGATAGAGGTAATTCCCATCAGACTCTTACTATATGACTATGGCTTTGACAGCAAGATTATTATGGAATACTGATAATGGAAGATTGGATACTGAAATTACTGGACTTAACAAGACTACTGAAGATGGAAGATGGAAAATGGAACTAATAGGGATAATAGAACAATGGCTACTGAAATTACTGAACCTAACAGATTCTGATGTGATGGATTAATTGAAATGTTTATTTTGACTATGGTTATGACAATAAGATTATCATAATTAGTAATGAGATGGGTTAATCGATATGCTTATTTGGAAAAAAAAAATTGATAGATATATTTCTTAAAGAATTGAAACCTCTCTTTGACTTTTTGTGGAAAGAATAAAGTAATGTTTATGAGATTTGATGATTAAGTAAGATAACTATTGGAGGAAAGTGATTTTATAATATGACTTAAGAGACAGGATTGTTATATATTATAGACTTATAACTGATCTGATCTTTGACAAATGGGAAGTCAATATTTTACTCTTTATTTTTTATTTTTATTTTTATTTTTATTTATTTTTTTTTTTTGTTTAACTATTTTTGATTTTGTTTTTTGTCTTTGAATGTTTTATGATTTTGTCTTGTATGTTTTATGAAAATTTGAATAAAAATTATTGAAAAAAAAAAAAAAAAAAAAAAGAAAGAACTAGGTCCACATACCTGTTCAGTAATACAGCTCACTGAATGACCATGGGACAGTTGTGGTCTCCCTATTGCATTATTTTTTGCATACAGCGGTTGTGAGCATAAAATGGAAGGCAGTGTGTGATGTTCTATATTGTTATTCACCTTTAGCTCACAATAACAATAATTTAAAATACTCATCATGAGTATTGGGGATACAAATATTTAAGAAAGAAATGGATCTCAACTGTCCTGTCCCCCTTTGCAGAGGCCAGGGGGCTCCTTGGTATATAATGGAGTTAAGGGCATGATGAGGATGAGGATAACCCACCTTTCACCCAGAGGTCCCAGGGCAGGTTACAACAATTTAAAAACACATAATTAAAAGAGTTAAAAACAACCTAAACAACATCACAGATACATCCAGGTGTTGAATGTCAGGGTAAAGATGTGCGTCTTCAGCATTTGCCAAAAGTCGTACAATGAAGTTGCCAGATGCACCGGGTGGGGAGGGAGTTCCACAGCTTAGGGGCTGCCACAGAGAATGCCCTCTACTGGCCACCCCCCTGAGCTTCCCAGGGTGACGGAACTACCAAAAGTGCCCCCACTGCTAATCTCAACACCTGAGAGGGTCTGTAGGGAAGGAGGGGTCTTTCAGATATATGGGACCTAAGCTGTTTAGGGTTTTAAACACTAACATGAGCATCTTAAACTGGGCCAAGAAACAAACTGGCAACGAATGCTGTTGCTTTAAAACAGGGGTTATATGAGTTCTAAAAGGAACCCTGGGCAATAATCTGGCTGCTGCATTTTGGACAACGTGAGGTTTCTAAGAAGTCTTCAAGGGCAGCCTCATGTAGAGTGCATTGCAATAATCCAATCTGGAAGTTACCAGAGCATGGAGAACTGTGGCCAAGTCTTCTCTGTCCAAAAGAGGCCAAAGCTGGCAAACTAGCCAGGGCTAGAAAAAGGCACTCGTAGCCGCTGAAGCCAACTGAACCTCCAGTGACAATGTTGGATCAAGGAGTACCCCCAGGCTGCAGACCTGCTTCTTCAGTGAAAGAGCCACCCCATCCAGAACAGGCCATCTTCCCACCTTCTGGACATGAGAACTCTGGACATATAACACTTCTTTCTATTCAGGATTCAGCCACAATTTATTGGCCTACATCCAGTCCATCACTGCCTTGAAGCACTGATTCAACACCTCAACTGCCTCTCCTGATTGAGATGGAATAGAGAGGTAGAGCTGGGCATCATCTACATATTTATAGCACCTCACTCGAAATCTCCTGATGACAACTCCCAGTGGCTTCATATAGATGTTAAATAGCATGGAGGACAAGATGGAACCCTGCAGAACACCATAACCTCCAATAACTAATTTTTGGAAGCGGCTCTGGAGGTATGAGTGGAACTGCTGAAGCACAGTGCCCCAACCCCCACCTCCTCGAGACATTCCAGAAGGATATCTCACCAGGATGCCCGGAGGATTGTTACCAGATCTAGGGCCTTTTCTGTAGTGGCCCCCGAATTGTGGAACAGCTTACCTGAAGAGATACGCCTGGCGCCTACGGTGCTTTCTTTTAGGCGCCAGGTTAAGACCTGGCTGTACTCCCAGGCTTTTTAATGTTTTAATGTTAATGTTTATGTCTACGTTTTATTTTAATATTGTTGTTGATATATGTGATTGATTTTATTATAATATTGTATTTTTAATCTGTTTTGTACACCGCCCAGAGAGCTACTAGCTATGGGCGGTCTAAAAATGAAACAAACAAACAAACAAACAAACAAACAAACAAATACCATAGTCAACAGTATCAAAAGCCACTGAGAGATCAAAGAGAACAAGCAGGGTCACATTCCCCTTATCTCTTTCCCAACCAGGGCAACCAAGGCAGTTTCAGTGCCATGGCCAGGCCTGAAGCCAGACTGAAACGAATCCAAGTAATCAGTTTCCTCCAAGCATGCTTGAAGTTGGACCACCACCACCTAAAGTAGGCTGGCTTGAATTCAAGTTGATAAAAAGTTATGACAAATACAACTGAACCCTAAAAAAGGTAAAGGTGTCCCCGCACTTGTAGTGCGAATCGTTTCTGGCTCTTAGGGTGACGTCTTGCAACATTTACTAGGCAGATCGTATATATGGGGTGGGACTGCCAGTTCCTTCCCCGGCCTTTCTTTACCCCCCAGCATATGCCGGGTACTCATTTTACCGACCATGGATGGATGGAAGGCTGAGTGGACCTCGACCCCTTTTACTGGAGATTCGACTTCCTCCTTCCATTGGAATCGAACTCCAGCCGTCAGCAGAGCTTCGGCTGCGTTACCACCGCTTACTACTCTGCGCCACGGAGGGTCCTAACTGAACCCTAGTACAAGCTTATTTTCAATTCTATTCAGTGGCAGTGAAGGCAACAAAGAATCTGTGCTTCTCTATCTCCATTGCATCCTTCCCATGTTATCCAGTGGAGGTATTTGGATGGTTGTGGGCCTTTTAAACCCTGGCCCGAAGGTAGTAGTCTTGGGACTTTTAGTGTCACACTTTGACTGGTCTCATCTGCCAGGACTTGGATTCCACAGTTATGTCCAGAATGCTGCCTGGTCCATTGTTGATGGATGAATTCCAAGCTTTGTGGCTCCAGAATATGGACAAGGTTCTGGATTGGTTTGTGTGGCTACATGTGCCCTGGATACTTGCACCTCTTGACTTATAAAATATAGTAAGGAGGGAACAGCTGGCTGAGCCAGGAAAGTTATAAATGCCTCATTATGAGGGGAGTGCTGATTCACTACCTCAAGGAGCTGGTGGTGAAATCACTTCTAATAAAGTGTTCCATGGATCCAGAACATTGAAAAAACTACAGGCCAATTGAAAATGTTCCCTTCATGAGCTAAGTTCTGGGGTCGGTGGTTGCCATTCAGATCTAGGTTCTCTTGGATGAAATTGGTTTCCTAGATCCATTTCAATTGGGATTCAGGCCTAATTTTGGCAACAAGTCTGTCTTGGTTGTTCTGTGGGATTACCTGTGGTGGAAGAGAGACGGGGGAGTGTTTGGTTCTCCTGGACCACTCAGTGACTTTCAATACCATTGACTATGATATCTATCTGAGATGACTGTCTGAACTAGGGATTGGAAACAGCACTTTGTAGTGCTACTGCACCTACTTAAATGGTCTTCCCAGAAGGTGGTACTGTAGGATTTGTGTTGAATCACATGGGTCCACACGGGTCGATCTTATCCTCCATGCTATGTAACATTTGCAAGAAACCACTGAATGGGGATCATTGAGTGTTTGGGGCAGTGTTTTCAACAACATTCAGATGACATGAAGGTAAATTTCTACATTTCACCTTCATTCTGTATGGTGGTGAATGTGCTGGATGATGTCCAACTATGATAATGGACTGAATGAGAGCCAGCAAACTGAGGATAAGTCCAGATAAGACAGAGACATTGTTTGTGGGTGGTTCTTCATTACACATATGTAGTGTTCACCCAGTTGTTAAGGGGGTTGCTTTCCCACTGAAGGGTCAGGTTTGGAGCTTGAGAGTACTCCTAGATCTATGGCTGTCACTGGGAGACACAGGTGGCCTCCATGGCACAGAGTGCATTTTGCTCTGTGCCATGGTGGCCCAGCTGTGACCCAATCTGGACAGAGATAACTTAGCATCAGTGATCTGCACTCTTCTAACCTCCAGTTTAGATTACTGTGATGCATTATACATGGGGGCTGCCCTTGAAGATAGTCCAGAAACTTCAGCTGATTCAGAACAGCAGTGAGATTACAAATGGGGACAAGCTATTTTGAACATATTATGCCACTACTTAATCACTTAATCACACCAATGTGTTTCCAGTTCAAAGTGCTGGTTTTAACCTATAAAATTGTACACAGCTTGGGACTCCAATACCTAAAGGAACACCTCTTCCCATATATTTTTTTTAAAAAAACTTAGATTTTGCCCTTCATCTTATGACTTCTTGGAGGGTTACAGTATAAATATTAAACCAATAAAATACATAATTCAGCGAGGTTAGATAGCCCCCAGCCATCTGTAATATATCACTGGACCAATGAGCCTACCCAGGTCTTAAGATCATCTACAGAGGACTCCCTCAGAGTGCTGCCTGTGTTCAAAGTGCAAAGGGTGGCAACAAGAAAGAGGGCCTTTTCAATGATGGCTCCCCAACTATGGGATACTCTCCCCAGGAAAGCTTGGTACTTTCTGTGCAATCCTTTCAGTGCTAGGTGAAGACATTTCTTGTTCCCCACACTTTGTAATAATTTTCTGTAGTTTTTAGTAATGTTCAGTTTAAACAGGGGCATGGTTTTTATAATTTAGAACTAACCGCTGCATCCTGATGACAGGTTTATTATGTTTGGTTGTTCAGGGGTTTGTTTTGTTTTTTAGTTTGGGGAAGCATTTTCTTATCTACTATTTTGAGTCATGGATGGGTGGGCCATTGATGTTTTATATAATTGCACTTAGGGATTCTAAATCGTATTTCTTATTTGTATGTTGCCTATAGGCTTCAATGTAGGTGATGCACAAATATAATAAATCATCAATCTGTGAAGAACAACTGTGCTTGCAGTCCTCCAACTACATATAGAACCAGCTCTAAGTGTAAGTGCATGTGTGTGTGTATGCATGCATGCATGCACATGCACACACACACACACACACACACACAAAGACCTGCTGCCCCTGCTTGCTTTCCCACCCCAATACATAATTCCCTTGCCCAGACCACTATGTCCAAGCACTGCAGACAAGTGGGCCATGGATCCTGGATACACACACACAAACACACATACCTGCACTAGTGCAAAACACACAACCAAAATTGCTTACCTCTCTCCCCACTGTTGAAGCAATCTGCAGCCTGATGCCATGCATGTTTGCCCAGATCCACTATACCCTTGTTCTTCAATCTTGGGTCCCCATACATTGTTGGACTATAACTCCAGCCAGCTTAGCCAATGGTCAAGGATGATGGGAGTTGTAGTCCAATAACATCTGGGGTCCCAAGGTTGATCAACAGTGTCATATATTAAGTGGAGCTTACTCCCAAGTAAGTATGCATTAAACTACAGCCGTAAAAGTGCCTAACTTTTAAAATTGGCATCTTGTCTAGGGATGGGGGAGAAATTTGATTCAGTTTGCATTTAAAGGCAAACCTACCTAATTCACACTTTCTGAAATAATATGTGAGCCAAAACATCCTTCAAAATGTGCATTTCTCAGAATTCTGCAATGCAGTTCTCTAGCCAAGTAATATGTATAAAAATGAAATGGTGATGCCCCAAACTATAAGGCCTCAAGGGACGGCACCCGGCATCCCTGGAAGGGAAACCAGCTGGCTAATTGGCGCCTCCTTGCCCTCAAGAAGGCACCAAGAGACCTGAAGCGGCACCAACAGAAGTGGCATCACCCTTAGGGATCGCACACCCACCACCACTGTCACTCACCTAAGAGCCAGGGGAGTCGGGGAAGCTCCCAAGAAGGGGGATGGGGGAGACAGAGAGAGTGGGGTTGGGGTTTGCGAGTTGGGAGCTGTGCCTCCTTGCCTCTCCTCACTTGCTGGTGGGGCTAGGGATGTGTGAGAATTTCAATTCAGTTCATATTTATTTATTTATTATTTGATTTTTTTCCCCACCCTTCCTCCCAGCAGGAGCCCAGGGCAGCAAACAATTTCAAGCAGAATTTATCAAATTCACAATTTCTGAAACAATATGAGAACTGAAACACAGCCATCCTTCAAAATTCACAATTATTAGAATATTGGGATGCAGTTTGCCAACTAAACAACATTTACAAAAATGCATATATTAGGGGAAAGTGTGCATAAAAATAAATATGTGAGTGAAAATAACCTGCAAAAAGACATGATGTGACGAGAAATAGCTTGTGAAAATGTGTGCCTTTGTCAAAACTGCCTACAAAAATGTGTTTATTTGGAGAAATTCGCACTAAAAGGGTGGAGAATTTTCATGAGGATTTTTTTTAGAAAAATTAGCAGATCACTGTAGAAATGTAGAGAACTGAATTTAACTTGGAAAAATGAGAAACTGAGAGAACTGAAACAGACATGTCTTTCCATCCCTAGGTGGGGCCTGGCCAGTTGGCCTTTCTTGCTGAAGTTTCAGGATTTGTCTTGGAACAAAGGAATTTTACTATAATGAAAAACACTGAATTTTACTATATTCTGCCAGTGGAAAATCTTGTGATGCAAGTTTAACTCACCATTTCCTCCAGGATGAGGTCACTGGCCTTCATATAGTGTGGACATTGACAGGAGATTTTGTATTGCAAGCTGTACTGAGGAGTTTCTTTTCACCCTTCAGGGTGATGACAGAATCTGCATAGGCTGAACAAAATTTGAATAATAAAACCATCCACACAGGGATAACACCTATTCCTATAAAAAATCTGATCAGTTGTTTTTGAGACTGCCACACATGTTCATAATGTCTTAGCTTATTAGCAGGATTCTTAACATTTTAATGTGGGCATTTGTTTGGAAGGCAGTTTTTGTTGAAACCCCCCCACACACACAAAATGTTGCACTCACCCCTCCCCAGGCACTAGTTTCCTGCTCTCTGTTCTTAACTGAATGGTCAAGGAGATTGTGACATTCTCCTCTTTGATCATTCAAAAGACTTAATGCAAGTGGGCTGACTCATCAAAATCCTTCACTCAAATTTTTGTCAGCACAAGATAGCCTGCAAACACCCGGCTTTAAGGACTTTCCTCAAAGGTGGAGAATTTAAAACAATTAAGGGGTAGTGGAAACAGGGAGATTACACAAGGGATTCCTTTTTTTCTGTATAAGCGGGTGCAATGTTGGTGAACAGGCTGCAACCTCCTTGTTGGGCAGGAGTTGGAGGACTTTTTCTTTGGAGTAAATCAGCTGTTTAGCAAAGATGTAGGTCTGTGTGTTTTCACTGGGAGTCTTGTGTAGGTGTATAAGTCAGCAATCTTGAAATAGAGGATAACCTGTCCCTTGTTCTACAGAGTTTTCCTTTGGCAACAGTTCCACCCATTTATTTTACTGCTGCAGGGGTGAGACTGTTCTGGGGCCATCAAGGGGCTCCCTCATCCCTGCTCTTTTTGACATTTTTCTGGGGACTCTCCTTTACCAGGAAGATGAATGTATTTGGCTTTTAGTTGTTGTTTTTTAAAATGTTAAGATTTTGTTTTCTTAAATATTTGTAAATTTTATTCCTCTTTTCTTACTTGTATTTTGTATTTATGTGTATTCTTTGTGAGCTGCCTTGGGGGCCTTTTTGGCCAAAAGGCAGCGTAGAAATAAACCATAACATAACATTACTAGATAAAGTGTGCATAAAAATGCATATATTAGTGAAAATAACCTACAAAAATGCCTTATATTAGGGGAAATTGCTTTGCAAAAATGTGTATAAGGCAAGATTATATATACTAGGAAAAAATTCACACCAAAATTCTAGCTAATGAGGACGGCTTCTTCTTATAAAGCAAACTGATGTGGAAATCTGGAGAACTGAAGACTGGACAAATGAGAAACTGAACGAAACCAAAATGGACAGATTTGCCCATCCCTCATCTCCATATTCTGCAAATAGTATAAGAAACCCTACTCACATGCTATACTGTGATTTAAGGCTGTTTGGTTTTATTGGGATAAATCAGTGAGGTCCCAGCTCCTACCCCTGGCTAGGGCTAAAGAGAATTATAAGACTGCAGCTCTGAGCATACTCTACGAAATATGTCCCATTGAACTCAGCAAGTAAACTTGTTTAGGATCATTATGTTTAGCCTTGAATTAGTCCACAGATATCTTGTACTAGTGCAGTTAGAGCATCTATATACTCTCCAGAGTTCACTCCTAATGAATTGTTTTGTCTTGATTGCAGTTGCGGGACTTGCGAACAAGTGGCAAATCTGATCTAGGCTGCAGTACAAAAAATGTCTGGAAGTAGAAGTTGGATTCTTTTGCATTTGTTGCAGTGCATGGGGAAAATCAGCTGATCAAAATGATTGACTACTATGGGCTCAACAGATCAAGTGTAGGGCTATTACCAAGAGTAATTTCCTTCCACTACTCTGTACCCTCAAGTATGCAAAACTAATTTAATCACTGCTATGAAAACTGCTAACCTTCAGAATAAGAACATAGGAACTGAATTTGTCTAAGCCACACAGAATAAGCAACAATATTATTTAATTCTCCTTCTAACTTTCATTAATAACTTTATATCATTCTTCAGAAAGTCAACCAAGCCAAGTAGGTAATTGGATAAAATAGACAGAACACCAGTAGTGGTTAGTGGAGTAGCAGAACTCACCTGACCTCCTGTTGCCCACGCCACTGCTACTTATCAGGAGGTGGAGGGAGAGGGATGAGGCAGCAACAAGGTTGGTATGGTGCAAATGTACCAGCAGGAGCACTGCTTTGGCTCTGCTGTTGCATTTGCACCGCAACAATCTTGCTGTAGCAGTAGCAATTTTCAGTCCATAGGCAGGAAATGAAGAGGCAAGACAAGATGTGGTATGGGTGAATCGGGCCACCTTTATTCAAATAAAGCCAATTAGTGTTTGATTGCATAATAAATGATCTGCAGAGAAACTTGCAGGACCTAACTCTTACCTAATTGGGCGAGGACACCCTGCCATGGGAAAGGGGGTGGTCTAAGCCCAATTCCCTTCTCTGAGCCCCATCCCCTCAGGATGGTTAGGGAGACCTTCCTGCTCCACCACCCCCACTGCACCAACAAAGCATCAAACAGCATTGACAGGAGGCATTCCCATAACATGCCATGTCTACCCAGCCATTGGACCAAAGCACAATGGCTGAGCCTGGGCAACATGAAGTCAGGTAAATGTGGTGCCCCATCCCACTGACCTCTACTTCAAAACACTATTCTCTAATTTATGGCAGCTGACTTGTATTGTTACTTTCCACACCACCCAAAGTGCACGATAGACTTTGCCTCCTTTCCTTTCCTAGGACTTGTTTTCACTTCAGCTCCTAGCTTTCAATTGTCCTTACTGAATCTTCTACATTCCTCCAATTGCTCTCAGAACAAAAACCCCATCACACAGAAGTTCTATACTCTGCATATTCAATCAAAGCAGTATGTTTGTCTCCAAACCAACATATAACTTCTAATACATGTTATCTTATTTGTTTTCATCTATACACTTTACATTTCTCTAAATACATATATATCCATATTTGTCATTTGTCCAGCTTTTCTATAACAGTCCCATTTTGCCACTGTCTCTAGTTTCAATACTGGAGCTAAAAACTAGTTATTTTAATTAAGTGGAAATTGAAAAACACTGTATATTGTTCTCTGCTTCTTTTTCTTCTCTTCCCTAAATCAGTCACCTAGGTGATCTCACCCAATCGGGTCACAAGCTATTTAGCCTATCATATGGCATTACTCAGGGCAAGTGAAAGTAACGGCAGATCTAAATGAATAACCAAAGTATTTGCAAGGACTGATAAAAAAAACTAACTGAAACAAAAGTGATTTTCAGCATTTCCCAAAAATGTTTGCCACAAATATGTTTCAGTTAGGTGAACGAACAAATGAATGAGAAGCCAGTCTTTCTTGAAGCCCTTTAAAAAGAAGTGATTAAGAACTCCCTGCCCCTTAAGAGCTCTAAATTCCACAGGGCTCTACTAGGATTAATGTTAACCATGTTGGAGGGATATGCTTATTGAAAAACTGTTCTTCTACACATCTCTTCCAAAACTTAGATCATGTCTCAATGAATCAAAGATTACGGTTCGCTGGCTTCATTTGTCACCCTATTTTACCCCAGCCTCAACTAAATCCATTAGACTTCAATGTATCCAAAGATAGCGCAAGTACTGGATGAGCCCTAGTTTGTAAAGCATTTGAGGGCTTTTCTCAATAGTATTCCTTTGAGATTCATTTAAAGTGATTGTCAAGGCAGTTGGGCTGCCCCTCAAGCAATATTATATACAGAAATCTACAAATATATTTAATGTATCGGGGCATTAAAAGCTGGGCTGCATGCATAATCTGTCATAGCACCTTTAAACTCAGGAGTGGGGAACCTTTGATCCTCCAGCTGTTGCTCAACTACTATCAGCCCTAACAAGCATAACCAATGACCAAGCACGATGGGAGCTGTAATTCAGTAGCATCTGGAGGGCCAAAGCTTCTCTACACCTGCTTTAGCTGTTTGGCAAAGGACCCTACTCGCTGCTTCTCCTCAAAATTGCTGATTAATGCTACCATTGATTAGTTGATCAATGGTGCATGTGCACACTCAGGGTTGCCAGGTTCATGGCCTGAGACTGATCCTGTATCTTTAGGAGAAGAGAAAGTCAGCCAAGTGCAGGTGTTCTTACAACCCTGTAATGGGAAAAACCACAAGGTGGAATTCTCCCTTCCCCCTGCACAACTTTTAAAAATAAATACAGGAGACCTCTTGGTTGCCAGGCCTGGCCTCTAAGAGGTCTTCTGTATCTTTAAAAGTTGTGCAGGGGGAAGGGAGAATTCCACCTTGTGGTTTTTCTCATTACAGTGTTGCAAGAACACCTGCACTTGGCTGACTTTTTCTTCTCCTAAAGATACAGGATCAGTCTCAGGCCATGAACCTGGCAACCCTATGCACACTACTGGGTCAGGGTGGGGGTACTTTGCCTCTGGATTACAGTATATTGAGAACTGAGAATAAGAACTCATTGATTATCATTTGGGATGGGGTTATTAGGAATGACCTTGGGGGTAAGCATCTGGTGTAGTAAAGTTAGGGATTCAATTTCTGAATATTAAACCTGAGCTTTTACTGGCAATATTAATTAGTTTCACATTCAGACATTTCCTGAAAATGATTGTTCCACCATAACAGCCAGTTTTCCTTTTTTTTTATCCCTCAATTGCACCTTAAAATGCCTAGAATAAAAAAATGTAATAGCTGACCAGATTCTCCTTCAGGTTGTCTACAGTACAGTGCTCTGTTATGCATTTGCAGTTTACTCTTCCATCTGCTGAAACTCAAGAACCAACATCCATTCTGTACACATTATCTTCCTAAATACTGAGAGATCATCTCAGCATGCCCTTTCGCCTGTGGGAGCTGGGCAATGGATTCTTGCCACTGAACAAATTGTCACGACTGCATTATCTCCTGATAACACAAGGCAGCACAGCTCATGCCATTCAGATAGGCACCCAGAATATTCTATGTAAAGGCTGAAAGAAATTGAATAATTCCCCCTGAGATACAGCATTTCATCATGTTATTACCTTTGCTATTCACCCTTATCATGGAAACATTTCCCTGCAGCTCCTCTTAAGATGCACCCATTCTAGGATAGCTTGAATTATCACATATAAGTGATGCAGTTTCCATTTAGTATATTCTTTCATCCACCTAAATTACTTCTAAGCAATCCTAAGAATGTTTATCCTTATTTGACAAAACTAAAATTTGTGTTATTGAAAGAGAGAGAGGCATTGGTCCGCTGGGAAGCTGTTAATGGAATAGCCTTTCATAAATAGCTAGACTGAGAATGAGTGTCCATTTTTCTGGCAAAGTGTTTTCTTGTGTTTGAGAAAAAAAGTGATTTACAGTTCTATGCATGTCTACTCAGAAAGAAGTTAAATTGAATTCAATAGGACTTACTTCTGAGTAGGCATGTATAGGATTGCACCATTAATTGTGTAACGTCACTTTGCTTATTCTGTATTTTAATATTCTTACTTAAAGTTGGAGAGTTTCATCAAGTACAGACTGTTTATCTTAGACTTAGGCTCATGATTTTTTTCTTAATTATTAGCAGGTGGTTATCATTTTACTTCTCTAATATGTTTTGAAGAATTTCATTGCCTGGTGGAAAAGTTCTTATGTGTATAATTTAAGAGAAATTTTTTATCTGTATCTTTTCTCTTTTTATTCTTCTGTTATTACTTACTTTTTTGATTATCTCCGTAGAAAAAGACTGAATACAGCTCAAAATGTGCATGGTTTCTTAATACTTTTGGTAACAAATCTGTAGGGATGTATGAATCTGTCAATTTTGGTTTCTATCAGTTTCTCATTTTTACAGTTTTAATTTCAATTCCCCACATTTCCACTTCACATTGTGATTTAAAAAAAAAAAAACCTCATGAAAATTTGTTAGCTTTTAAGTGTACAGTTCTAGATACCCTAAATCACTGTTCTTCAACTTTGGGCCCCCAGATATTGTTGGACTACAACTCCCATCATCCCCAGACAGAATGGTCAGGGATGATGGGAGTTGTAGTACATCAACATCTGGGGACCCAAGTTTGAAGAACAACTGCCCTAAATTACTGTGCCCTAGAACAATTAGTCATGGAACCTACCCAGAGAACCTACCATGGAACCTACCTACTATGGACTTAATCAAGAGGTGCCCAGAACCTGGTGCAAGATGTAAGTCTTACTGAACCAATTATTCTATGTACCTTTCTTGCTAGAAACTAGTTAGGCATCCAGTAGGAGAAGTCTTCTTTTCAGTGGCACCTTGTCTAAGAAACACACTTAGAATCAGCCAAATTGGAACATAGTGCACTGCTGGGAATTTTCTCCTCCTTTTTCTATTTTAAAACTGTTGTCCTTATTGGATGTTGTATCTTTTCCCCTGTTCTTTTGATATTTTAACATGGTTTATGATTTTTGTTTGCATGCCTTTAGGTAGGGTGAAAAACCAAAAATAAATAAGCAAGCAAGCTAACCAGCAATCCAAAGACACTCAAATGTAGTGCTATTCACTTTGTGTGTACTATACATCTTTAAATGTGTGCCTTAACCATCTTGCATTTACTAGATGACTCCCACAAGTTTGATTTGATCTGATCAAAGCACTGTTTTAAAAATCCAACTTCCTTAGCTCACCTTTAAGCAAGATTACTGATGGTTTCCTGCCAACTACCACAGGTGTTCTCTTTAAACACATTTTGCATCAGGTTCCATAGCAGTCACAGATTATCCCATGTCAAGTGTAGTGAATGCATTATTTTAAACATGTCAGAAATCTCTGGTAAATAATCATATCAGCATGAAGCTAATAAAACAGTGGCAGGTTCCCCCCCCCACGCTTCTTCCAAGATGTCAAGAAAGTAAAGTGCCTAGGAGGTGTTGTGTCAAGACAGCTGTCCATGCTGAAGCAGAAGTTGCCACAAGGTGACAACAGCGTTCATCAAGCTGCAAATGGATTCAGTCCGTTCCTTTCTGAAGTATCTTTAGATCTGTACAGGCTGGAAAGCCTATTTTGCAAAGCTGTCTTTTACAGCTCATGTGTCCTGAAATGTGTTCCACAGCCCCACAACCCATTTTTTCCTTCTTGCTAAAAAAAACTGCTGTGATAGAGCTACACTGAAAATGGCTAGACCATAAAAGCAGCATTGCACATCATGATCCAAAAACAGTAGTGTGCAATAATGCATGCATAGCCAAGAACAATGTGTGGGAATGTGCATTCTCATCTACATTTCTGACACTAACGTTCATAGACACTAACATACAGATACACACGTGATCTGACAATAGGGCTGTAAAGGTTCCCATTGATACTGAGGAAGTTGATTATTTCACTATTCATTTTTTAAAGCCTTATATGGAAATCTGCAGGCTGCATTTAAGGAGGCAAACAGGCTATGGCTCTGTACAGATGTGGCTGTAGAAAATATCGGAAAAAGTTGAAAGACCCTTTTTACCTACTTAAAATGAGCACCTTCCTTAGATCAACCAAATACTACATGTAAAATTGATAGATGTGTATAAAATATGTTTGAGGGTCTAAACCCACAAACTTTAGGGTGAGATGTATATATTATTTCATCCAGAATCATTAACTGATTCTGAAAAATGGCTCTCCTTTTTTAGCCAAAGCACTTAGGAGTATATCAGGGTGCTCAAAAGGGATGAGATGTCACTTAAAGGTTAATTGTTTTCAAGATCATTTTATGTTACTCCCTTGCCCTGTTTAACCACATTGCTATGATCACCATCAAAGTAGCAAGTTGCAGATTATTAAAGACTCACTGCAGCCTGAAAAGGATGACAGTGGCAACTAGGGATGGGAGAAAATTTCAGTTTATTTATGATTTAAAGGCACACCTACCTAATTTGCAAAAGAATATGTGAACCAATATAGAGCCATCCTTCAAAATTCACATTTCTCCAAATTTTGCTGTGCAACTCTCCAGCCAAATAATGTGTACAAAAATGAATATGCTAGGGTGAAGCATGCATAGAAATACATATATAAGTGAATGCAAAATTTATATTAGTGAAAATTGCTTTGAAAAAATATGAATATTAGACACAAATATTCACTAATAGGCAAAAAACCTTGCAGTTTAAGAATGTACCAAATGTTACCAAATTCTTGCAAGCGACACAGCAAGTGGATTGGACTGTGAAAGACCAACCCAAATTGTGTTTGCATTCTGCCAAATTTGTAGGGCAGTCCAATATCTCAGAGAAGATGTCAGGTCTCCTGCTCCCCTGGTGCATTCACTATAGCTGCCCAATTTCCTTGCTTTTTAAAGTTGGATAGAAATATCTGTGGGCTATAGCTATGTTCTTAAACCACACTTTTTTTTGCCTATTAGTGAATTTCCCTGCTTTTTAATCCAGGAGGTAAGAAATTGGATCTTGTGCAAGTTTGCTGAGAATGGATTGATCTTTTGCATGCTTATTGAGTTCAGTGCTTATTGAGTTACTCCCCTGCAATCATGCTTAGGATAGCTGAAACTGACCACAGTGGATGGGGAGAGGAGGGGAGGGGGAGAAGGAGGGAGGGGAGGAAACACAGAGGGGAGGAATGGGATGGGAGCAGGCAGGACAGGGAGGGGAGGAGGACAGGTTTGATCATTTGCATGTTTATTGAATTCAGTTTGATTTACTGCCATGCAATCATGCTTAGGATAGGTAAAACTGACCAGGGGGAGAGGCAGGGAGGACTGGAGTGGGCAGAGGAGAAGGAAGAAGGAAGAGGGGAGGGGAGGGGAGGGAAAAAAGCAGGTCTGACCATTTATTTATATATTTATTTATTGCACTTGTATACCGCCCCATAGCCGAAGCTCTCTGGGCAGTTTACAGCAATCAAAAACATTAAAACAAATATACAATTTAAAACACATATTTTAAAAACAATTTAAAACACAATTTTAAAATTTAAAACAATATAAAAACAATTTAAAACACATGCTAAAATGCCTGGGAGAAGAGGAAAGTCTTGACCTGGCACCAAAAAGATAACAGTGTTGGCTCCAGGTGCACCTCGTTTGCATGCTTATTGAGTCCATTGGGATTTACTCCAATGCAATCATGGTTAGGATAGGAAAAACTGACCATGGGGGAGGAGGAGGGGGAAGCGGAAGGAGCGTATTGGAGGGGGTAAAGGAAGGGGGAGGGCAGGTTTGATCATTTGCATGCTTATAAAGTTCAATGGTATTTACTCTCATGCAATCATGCTTAAGATAGGTAAAACTGAACATGGGGAGGGGGAGGGGGAGGCAAGAGGCAAGAGGAAGGGGATAGGAGGGAGGAGAAGGGAGGGTGGGTTTGATCATTTGCATACTTTTTGAGTTCAATGGGATTTATTTCTGTACAATCATGTTTGAAAATGGAAATGGACTGCCTTCAAGTCAATCCTGACTTACGTTGACCCTATGAATAGGGTTTTCATGGTAAACAGTATTCAGAGGTGGTTTACCATTGCCTTCCTCTGAGGCTGAGAGGCAGTGACTGGCCCAAGGTCGCCCAGTGAGCTTCATGGCTGTGTGGGGATTCGAACCCTGGTCTCCCAGGTTGTAGTCCAATACTGACTTGGGGGAGGGGCAGGGAGGGAGGGGGAGGAGATTGGGTGGGTGGGTACTGGGCAGAAGGGAAGCCCCTCCTTTATTTATTTATTTATTTATTTATTATTTGGTTTATATCCTGCCCTTCCTCCCAGCAGTTGTCCAGGGCGGCAAACAGAAATGATAAAAACACTTTAAAACATCATAAAAAGAACTTAAAATACATTAAAACAAAATGTTAAAAACATTTTTAAAAAAGCTTTAAAACATCTTTTTTTTAAAGGGTTATAATCATATTATTAAAGAAAACATATTAAAATTCTAACACAGACGCAGACTGGGATAGGTTTCAACTTAAAAGGCTTGTTGAAAGAGGAAAAGTCTTCAAAAGGTGCCAAAAAGATAGCAGAGATAGCAAAAGGAAAACATTGTGAACAGTATCATTGCTTTTCAGTGTTTCCCCCACCTTTTTATTCTACAGCAGGCACATGTAGCCTCCCATCCAAATTTAAACCAAAGCTGTCCCTGGCCACATCCAGACCAGGCCTTTATTGGCTTCTCTCAAATAATCCTGGGAAATGAAGGGTGTTGAGAGTTGCTAGGAGACACCTTGTTCCCCTCACAGAACTTCAATCAAAGTGGCTGATTGTTAAACCAGTCTGGCCACTGGAGCTCTGTCGGTGGAATAGGAGTCTCCTCTCAGCACCCTTCACAAACTACACTTCCCAGGATTCTCTGAGGGGAGCCATGACTGCCTCAAGTGAAATCAAAGTCTGGTGTGGGTGTGGCTCCCTGATTAGCCAAGCCCAGCAGCTGTGAGTCTGGCTTTTAGAATTCTGACAGTTGGTCCTTACTGAGCATGCCCTGAGTTATCATAGGCTGCCATCCAAAATTTATTAAATTAATTAAATCAGCCAGGCATTTTTTAACTTTTAAAGTGCAGAAGATGAAGGTCAGAGTATGGGGCAAGGTCAGTATTAGGAGTACAGGTACTCTGTGAACATGGCTGATTTTTAATGAATTTCAACAGATTATGAGAACTCTCAGAGAAAAAAGTCCAAAAGGGCTCTGGGTTTTTTTCCTCTCTTTTTAGACTTTGAACTCTTGATACCTGCTGACTGTTTTGTGTATCGCCATGAAAATTGAGAGTGTTGTTAAGCAAGCGTTTCTGAGTTCAGGACTATAAGTTTGGTAAGGTTTTGTTTTGAAATGAGCTTATGGGAAGCATCAGAATGGCATGGGGATATTTTCAATTTAACATTGCGGAATGTGAAAAATCCACGCTGGCTCTCGTGGCTGTATAATAAATATGTGTATTAGAAGAAAATAAAATGCTGATGAGGACTTCTTTAAAAAGAAAATATGCATATTGATGTGGAAATGCAGAGAATTGAACTTTAGATGGCAAAAATTAAGTACAAAGAGAAACAAAAATTGACAGATACACCCATCCCTAGTAGTAATGACTCAGTTCCCTATCGTGTGAATGATCATGGGATAAGTTCCACTTTTTGGTCACTGAGGGTCAAACAGTGAGGGTCAAATACATCACTGCATTTCACAGATCTTTTTTTAAAGGAGCAGGCACAAAGGGATGGTCCAATCAGGACTGTGGTCATGGTGCACAGGAAGGCAGATTTACTCTTTGGCCCATACTATGGCCCTACAAGTTGTTTTTCATTTCTCTCCCAAATTCATCTCCCCTCCAAACAAATTAATTCCCCTCCAAATTAATTTCCCTCAGAGAACCCAACAAAATAATTTGCACTTCCCCAGCTATAATTCCCCCCAAATTAATTTCCTACCAGATTCACTCTGCCAAAATTCATATCCCCCAAATTAATTTGACTTCCAAAATTCATTCCACTAATTAATCCACACAGACACACACTCCAAAGAAAGAAATAAACCATTTTTTCTCATGCATGCTGGACAGGCCCACCCTTGGCATGTGTACCAGTTTCGTATTTTCTATTTTTATCTCGATCTCGACTTGCATTCATTATAAATATCTAAAATAATAATAATAAATTATAGATAGATCTACGAAATTAAAATGAAATTATCACAATGTAAACAAAAATGGATTAAGAAAAAAGGAGATGCAGTGGTACTTAAGTTTTAGTTGTCGACACTCTGGGACCTCTACTCCCTCCAGGGGATTCCGGGCATCTGTTCCCAGAGCTGATGGGAATAAGAAGCTTCTAGTTTTGTTCTGAAAGCACTGTGAAATTCCCGCTGTAGGCCGAGGGAATAAAGCGAGCGAACAAGCACGGAAGCTTTTTCATAGTGCCTGCAGAGACTCAAGGCAGTCGCAGGAGGAGGTGGCGCATGCTCAGCAAAAGCGCAAGGTGGGTTGGCGACAGTGGCATACCTAGCGTAGTTGACACCCGGAGCGGATCATTTTTTAACACCCCCTCCTCCTTTTATTTCTTGTGTGCAGGAATCAAGCAAGTTCACATTTTCCTGGGCTGTTAAAGAGGGCAGTATTTAGAAAACCTTCCCAATATGAAGCTTTAATCCTATACTTGCTTTTCTGGGAGTAAAGCTGCAATGCTAACCCCACATGCCCATTGAATTCAATAGGACTAAGTTTTGAGTAGACATGGTTACGACTGTGCTATAAATTAATGGGACTTTGGCTGAACATAGCAAAGAATTGGGTTTGTATTGTAAATCTTTCTCTCCCACTCCAATCCTATTTTTTAGAGCGAGTAGGCAGGGCTTACTTAAGTATCAGTTTTTATTAAGTAGGAGACTAATACTGATTTTTTAAAAAAATATTCTGCAATGACCAAATGGTTTGAAAATAAACTATTTATATGGGGTGTGTGCATTTTTACATCTGCAGTGTGTGTGTGTATGAAGTCTTCCCAACAACCCTGTGACGTAGGGTTGGTGATTGGAAACCAAGGCACCTCACAATAAGAAATAAATCCCTTTAAAATCCATTAACCGTAAAAACAAGTATAAACAGTTGAAAATAGTTTAAAGTGACATGATTCTGAATTTTGGGTTAGGTGAGTGTTCCTTATCACTTGAGCTTGCAGTTCTGAGCACGCTTCCCTGTTTGAGTAAGCCCCATTGAATACATTGTTCCTCAGTAAATAAACATAGGATTGCACTGTAAATATCTTTACTGGTTTTGTCTTTGGCAGTCATACTTATATAAATAATTCTTCATTCCCAATGTATTTGATTTCACACTATGGTTGTAGATTATTATTTCATCTACATTTTCAATGTGCCCTTCTTCTTTGGGGTGGTCATGGTTCCGTTCTATTGTTTTCATTCTGAGGGGTAGATAGGCTGAGAGATGGTGAGTAGCCCACTTAATACACTTTATAGCTCATTTCCATTTTGAAAAAAATAATTAAAGCTATTTACATGCAGACAAAGTTTATGTAGATCCACACAATACATTTAAAGCACATCCAACTCACATTTACACTAACTCATCCAACTCACAATTACACTAAACTAATGATTTTAGCAGGCACTGAA
This sequence comes from Rhineura floridana, assembly GCF_030035675.1. Lineage (NCBI taxonomy): Eukaryota > Metazoa > Chordata > Lepidosauria > Squamata > Rhineuridae > Rhineura > Rhineura floridana. Next base: position 186,889,799 of record NC_084480.1, on the reverse strand, counting down.
AAAGTAGAATGAGGATGTCTGCCTAATGTCAATAGGCAGGGAGTTCCAAAGTGTAGGTGCTGCCACACTTAAGGACTAATTTCTTATAAGAGCGGAACAGGTACTATGTGAAACCCGTAACATGAAATGATACGAAATGAATCTTTATTGCTCAGAGCCATAGGCTACCACAATTAAACATGGAAAGCACACCTTGACCTTGGCCTGCTAGCAAATCAGCAACCAGTTAAGATTTCAGAGCAGAGATATTATGTGCTGATAGGGTCTCACTCATGTCAGCAATCATGCCACAGCATTCTGCACTATGTGCAGCCCCTGGATCAGGTTGTGCTGCATGGGGATTTTTGTGACCTTGGCTCATTGGCTGCCAGGATTTGTTTAGCTTTGATCTTTGGTTAGGAACCCTGATTGGTTGTGGGATGCTGAGTTTTCTGCCTTACTCATAGGAATCTTGTTGTGGTTGGTACGGTATTGCATTTAAGAAATCATAACTGTCTTTTGTTTTTTGTTTCTGTTGGCATTTCATTTATCTTTAACCTCACTCCCTTACATCCATAGAAGCAACAATAGTGGTTCCATGCAATCAGCTCAACCCCTTAAACTCACTGATGATGTATCTTGTTGGCTGCATGGCGCTTTGTTTCTTGCCCAATAGTGGTAAAAGAGAATTTACATATTTGGAAGTGCGGCTATAATTCTTGTCCCCAAGCTACTGCCTGTGAAGGTAGTCCAAACCATATGTGTTTTCTCTCTATCAATTATTACTCACTGGAATTGAGTTGGCTGTCAAAATGAGTTTATAGCAGCCGACAGGGTAGACAGAAAAGGGTAGAGAATCTTCTTACTCTTACTCATTTCTCAGACCTCTTTCTGAAGTGAAGGGTCAAATCTGTAAAGAAGTTTGGAGCAGCCATGTTAAAAGATAGAGGCAGGGCATTCCAAGCAGGGGGTTGCCAACTCTACTTGGATATTGATATCTTTGCAGAGGATCCCTAGTCAAGCTTTCCCAATAGCACAATCCAAACTATATCTACTCAGAAGTAAGTCCTGGAGTTCAATGGGGCTTAGTCCCTTAGGAAGTATGTTTAGAATTACAGTCTTCAGGGGCATTCATATTTACTCCTGAGTGCTCCCATCTAACATCTCCGCAACACTAGGCTCCTTTCTTCCTACAATAGCCTTCTGGTGACTGGTCTGGTCTGAGGGCACTTAAATCCTTTTTGCCAGAAACAAGTAAGCTAGATTAAATGTTCCCTACCCAGGCTCTATTTTTTAGTTAAGATTTCTATCTTAATTTCCAATCAGATAAATGTTTTTGTTTGAATTGTATACTCCAAGCAGCTGTGGTTGATGCTTAATGTATCATGCTTAATGACATCACTCACGCCCGCCCCTGAAATCTCAGGGTTCAGGATGCTTCTGACTTGGCAACCCTACTTCCAGGGTCCTGCAAGGATTACTTAGGCTGAGAGAGAGCAGCTTTTCTAAGGCTGCTTGGTGAGTTCATGGCCCTGCGGTAAAGATTTGAACTGGGGACTTTCCAGCTCACAGTTCACATGCTTCCAGTGCAAGCCTAGATATGTATACTCAGGATTAAACCCCCTGAGTTCAATGGGACTTACTCCTAGCTAAGTGAGTATAAGATTGCAAATTTCCACACTACATGGTTGCGCTTTATTTGATCACTTGTTTACTGAACACCAAGTCAAACTGGATATGGCTTTTTTAAAGTCTATGTTTGGGACTGGCTATATATCTCCTGCTTTCCAAAAAAGCATCTTCAGGGGGCCCAATTCAGACTGGGACTATGTGGCAGAGGTTAGATCTATTTCCCACCTATGTCATTCATCTGCCAGAAGTCACCCACAGCTGTTATTTGCTCCAATTATAAAACTTTATATGTGTGTTTTAAAAAGGAAGCCAGGAACAGCATTGGGTGGGCAAAAGTGTAGACTTCCCTGCTCCCCCTGCACCATGGTCTTGATCTAGGTCTGGGATAGGTAGATGGGCAGGGCTGCTTTTGAAAAGAAAGAGGTGTGGCCAGATGACCTTGGGAGGTGGTAAGGTCTCCTTTACTGGGGATATTTAAGCAAGAGACTGCATGGTCATCTGTCAGGAATGCTATGGCTCAGCCTGTCTCAACCTGGTGCCCTCCAGAAGTTTTGGACTGCAGCTCTCATTAGCCCCAGCTAGTATGATCAGGGCCTGCTGCAGACATGCCAGGACCCTTGGGCACCAGCTTGCCCTGGGCCCTGCACACACATGCACACACCCACACATGCACCTATCTGTGTCTTGCAGGGAGGGAGCTTCTTCTGCTTGCCCATTCGCTGGCTCTGTCTCTCCTGTCTTTTGCGGCTGCTTGGGCTGCTATGCACACATATCACTGCCATCAATCAAGATGGTGCCGAAGGCTTCAGCCCCTTAGGGAAACCTCGGCTGCCATCTTGGTTAATGGCAGTCCTGCACGCGCAGCCCATGCAGCCTCAAAAGATAGGAGAGATGGGAGGGCGGAAGAAGCTCCCTCTCTGCGATCCGTGGCAGCTACTCTGCCATGGATCATGGAAAAGGAGCGCTACTCCTCCCCCATCCTATTGCGAGGTCCCTCAGTGGCCTCTGTGGCTCCAGGGGCCCTTGGTCAGGGCCTGACCTGGCTGCCCTTTGGGACCTGCCCTGAGCATGACCAATGGTTATTATTTTATTTTATTTCTATCTCACCCTTTCTCCCAAAATGAGCCTAGGGCACCAAAGAAAAACATGAAAAACACTTTAAAACATTTTAAAAACAAAAGACTTTACAATATATTAAAACATATTAGTGATGATCAGAGATGTAGTCCAAAACATCTGGAGGGTATCAGGTTGAGGAAAGCTGCTGTAGTTGTATTTTGCTGGGCTAGGGACCTCCAAGGTCTCTTCCAACTCTGAGAGCCTAAGGCTCATGTTATATATACTTTCAGCCTTTGACCACTTGCAGCTGGAGGTATGAATTGACTCATTTGAAAAGCCCAGCGTTTGGGCTGATGTCAGGTGCTGCTAGTATTCTATCTGTGACAGGCCAGCTACACATATCAGTCATTTCTTTTTTATTTTTTTACATATAGTGACCTACTATATGAATTGGGTATAATCATCCCCTCCACACTTAGCACTTTATAGATGAAAGGCGATGTATCCACTAAAGTTAAGTTTTATTGGACTGCATATACTTTTGCTATGCTAAATGAATGTATCAGTCATTTCATGAGATTACCATTAGTGTATGATGAACATGTATGTGTGAACCAGCTATTAAGAACTAATTGTTACAGGAACATTCCTGTTCTTTACATTTGCTGATTATCTCATTTTGTCCAATGCATGATGCAAAACCTGAATTTAGGTGCAGTTTTCTGAGCTGCTTTTTATCCCAAAAAGAGCTATGGAGGCCTGAAGAATCATATCTGCCAGATGGTACTTTGTTCTTCTTTAAACTTTCCCATCATGACTCTCACAGATGAAAAATAAATACATTTCAAACAAAATCCTGGAACCGCTGGGGGCGGTCATCAGGAGTTTTGGAGTGCGTTGTCATCAGTATGCTGATGACACGCAGCTCTACTTCTCCTTTACATCTTCTTCAGGTGAGGCAGTCGACGTGCTGAACCGTTGCCTGGCTGCGACAATGGACTGGATGAGAACTAATAAACTGAGACTCAATCCTGACAAGACCGATATGCTGTTGGTGGATGGTTTCTCTGATCGGATGGTGGATATATACCCTGTCCTGGATGGGGTTACACTCCCCCTAAAGGAACAGGTGCGTAGTCTGGGAGTCATCTTAGACTCTTCCCTCACACTTGAGGCTCATGTAGCCTCGGTGGCCCAGAATGCGTTCTACCAACTTCGGTTGGTAGCCCAGCTACGTCCCTATCTGAGTAAGGAGGACCTCTCATCAGTGGTACATGCTATGGTAACCTCGCGTCTGGACTACTGCAATGCGCTTTACGTAGGGCTACCTTTGAAGATGATTCGGAAGCTACAGCTAGTGCAAAATGCGGCAGGCAGACTGCTAACAAGAACTAAGCGGTCTGAGCATATAACACCTGTGCTAGCCCGTTTGCACTGGCTTCCAATATGCTTCCGGGCCAGATTCAAAGTGTTGGTACTTACCTATAAAGCCTGATACGGCGCGGGACCACGATATCTGTCGGAATGCCTCTCCCGATATGAACCGGCCCGTACACTACGGTCTACTACGAAGGCCCTCCTCCGGGTTCCGACTCATAGGGAAGCCCGGAGAGTGGTGACAAGATCTAGGGCCTTCTCAGTGGTGGCCCCCGAACTATGGAATGGTCTTCCCGAGGAGGTGCGCCTGGCGCCGACACTATCATCTTTTCGGCGCCAGGTTAAAACCTTTCTCTTCTCTGAGGCATTTTAATTCCTGTTAATTCTAAATTATTATATTTTGATTTTAGACTGTACAGTTTTTTGTACAGTTTTGTATTGTGATATACTGTATTGTGTTATTTTTATTGTATTTTTAATGTTCACCGCTCAGAGAGCTGTTGCTAGTCGGGCGGTATATAAGCTTAATTAAATAAATAAATAAACAGGAAATCCCATGAAAATCCTAAGAATTACAAGCCGCTGTTATGAAAATGATCATGTATTTTTCAATAAAACCCAAGTAGGTAAAGGGCATATTTCACATATCACAGCTAAAGTACATAAAGACATACAAGCTAGACCTTTAGTTGGTGTAATTCATCTTAGCTTTATTGATTTCTGTGGCCAAGCTGAATATATCTTTTTGTAATGTTATATAACTTGTGTCTCAAAACTCACAGAAACGTCTTCGGTCCCATTTGTGTCCTACTGAATTAGTCATATACTCTGGATTCAGAAATGCATGCTGCAATTTCTGGGCTAAGTTGAACTATCAATGCCATTTCATGAGGCCACAGAACTCTGTGCAAATACAATACCAAACACATAGAGAATATTTTAAAATTCACTTTTGCTGGGGTATATCATCAGTGCCTCCCTTCCAGAAGTCTGGATGCCAGTCAGTCATCCCACATCTGGGGGAAGAATGTAGCTCAGTGGCAGAGCATCTGCTTTGCACACAGAAGGTCCCAGGTTCAACCCCTGGTATCTCCAGGTAGGGCTGAAAACGACCCATCTCAAATTCTTGAGAGCCACTACCAATCAGTATTGACAATGCTGAGCTAGATGGACCAATAGCCTGATATAGGACAGCTTCCCATGTTCCTGTCTGCAGATATACAGAGGCTGTGCAGCCAAATGCCAGTCCATGCCCATCCTTTCCTAGCTGAGGACATTTATGGAACAGATGGTCTTCTTGTAGCTTCTAGTACCTCAGGCCTACTGTTCCAAGGTAGGTGTCTTTAAAAATATAACCTCCCTAACCAACCCACGTCCTCTTTAGGCATTACGGTTAAGAGTAAAGTAAACACACAATGGGGAGGGGGCAGGAGGGATGAATGTGCTAACTTTCCCCTCCATCCATATGAGAGGGCAAGTTGGAGGGCAAACCTAGATTATGGAAAAGGGGAGCTGGTGGCAGAAACCTACTAACGACAATGAGGAGTGTACAACTGGCTTGCCTCACAAGGCACTTGTGGATACAACTTCATTATACTATAGATCAGTGGTTCCCAACCTAGGGTCTGTGATCCCCAGAGGGGCCGGAAAGTCATCCCAGGGGAGCCAAGAAGAGCCAAGAGAGGAATTTTTTTAAAAAAAAGTCTTCAAGATGGCTGACACAAACTGAGCAAGTGCAAGTGACTTTCATTCCCGGCTCCTCACCCCACCCCTCAAGAAGTCCACCCGCTGATTGCTCTTTCTGAGCTCTCCTCCTTAACCCCTTATGGAGGAGGGTCACCTCAGCTTTTGCATGCTGTGTGGATCAGTGGTGGCAGCAGCAATAGCAGGAGAGCATAGACATGGTGGCAATGTACTGAGTAGGAGGTATATGTGTGTGCAAAAGAGGGGGGTCCTCTGGCCTTCTTGCAATCCCTTCCCACAACCCACCAGACTCCTGCAGTGCGAAAGATGCAGAAAGAGGCACACAGCAGCAGCAGCAGCACATTCTCCTCTCCCTATGTATTTTCCTTAGTCCCACACAGGCCATTACCAAGCTAAGGGGAAGGTGGTGGTGGTGAATGGAGGGGAGGGAAAGAAAGGAAGGGGAGTTACTCCTCATCCCTTTCCCTCAAAAAGAGGGGGAGAGAAACAGGTGGCGGTTGAGAAGAATTCCACCCTTGCGCTCACCATCTACTTCCCTCTTCTCCCTCCTGCGGGACACCCCCCCTTTGGTGTAAGGTGACAGGAGGGGGGAGTGAGGGAAAGAAGAGAAGTGGGACCATGTGCATTTGTTTTGAGGTCTCACTGCCACCACAGCTCACTCCAAAAAGGAAGCGCCTAGAATGGACACACAGCCCACTTTACTCCAACCCTCCTTCCCCCACCCTGTCTTTGTTCCCGAGTGCCCTCCCTCTCATGTGGTTGCTCCTCTTCACTTCCAGGTGCCGCCACCTCTTACTTGCTGCCTTCTTTTGATTCACCAACCTCTCTCCCACCCACAAGTTGACATATGTTTCCTCCCTCTAACTCTGTCCTCTTCCTTCGCATCACATCGATCTCTTTTTCTTCTCTCTCTGCCCATTCACACTCACTGCCCCCACCCCCTGCGCCCAAGTTTGCTCCGATTTTGCATATAGGCTTGTGTGAACCATGTGTTTAAATTTCTTATATATTTGTTGGGCTTTAATTTCCTGCCAGGCAGATTTCTCTTGTGGTGATGGCCAGAGTAGCAGCAGCAGGAGGAGCAACAATTAACATGTGGGGGTCATGAAATTTTTAGAGGTTCCAGAGGGGGTCCCGTACTCATAAAGGTAGGGAACCACTGCTATAGATTACCTAAGCCACCTTCATTGCTGCTCATGACCTAAGTAGAAAGCTGAGGTTCCAACTTGTATGTACCTCACTTGATGATTGACAGCTGAATTTGTAAAGTGACTCCATTTGAAAATTATTGCATTTGAGGCAATGTGACATGAAATGAACATTCAGAGGAAACTGTGTTTCCCCCCTGCTTATCAACATAGAACTCTAAATAATAAATCCTACCACACCTCCACCTTCTAGTTGCCATCTCTCTTCCTGCCATTATCCTCTCCAGACTCCACCACATCATCTGCTCTTTCCCTTCTGGTTCCTTCTCTTCAGCATCCAAACATGCCAATTTCCCTTCTCCTAGAAATGAATACATACATAAATAACTCCCTTGACACACACCCCTCCTCCAACTATGGCCAATTTTCCCTTCTAGTTCTCAAGCCCTCTTGGGGTGCCTTGACTTTTTCTCCTCCATGTCAACATTTGACTCTCCAATCTGGTTTCCACTCGCTGCACTCTACTGTAACTCATGAAAAGCACTGGTGAGTTCCTTGCTACCAAATCTAAAGACCTCTGCTTAGTTCTCGCTCTCCTTGACCTCTCTGCCGGCTTAGATACAGTTGATTGACCTCTCTCCCATTTGATTCCCTTTACGCCCAAAGCCTCTGTGATTGTGATCTCAGATGCCTCTATTCCTACTGGTTTTATCAGCCTTGCTAGTCTTTCAGTGAAGCTCTTGCTCTGTTTTACCTCTTTGTACTGGACCAAATGTCCAAGCGGTAACAAACGGTGGGGTGGGTTGACAGTGGTGTTGCTGCAGTTTACCTGGGACAGGGCAGGGTAGCAGTCACTGTGAGGATGCACCAGCAGGAGTGCTGGTTTGGTTCTACTGATGCATCCACACCGCCCTAACCTGCCCCAAGCCTACCCAGGTAAGCTGCAGCAATGCCAGTATCAGGAGAGCAACTCTGCCTTACTACACTGGTCGCTACTGGGTACAAGCAATTTACTCAATATAAAACATGTAAGAAGAGTCCTGCTGGATCAGACAAAAGGCCTATCTAGTCCTGTTTCCACAATAGCCATCCAGTTACCTATAGGAAGCCCATGGATAGGAGATGAGCACAACTCTCATTTGTGATCCCCAGCAATGGGTATTCTCTGATATTGAAGGTAGTATGTAGCCATCATGACATAGCCACTGATAGCCTTGTCCTCCATGAATTTATTTCTATGTCCTGGATTCTTCAGTACCCAATATTCATCTTGCATGCAAATATTCTTGTATTTATTCTTGGTATTTGGCTGTTTAAAAAGTGCAGGGGGGATAACCTTATTTTTCTTTTCTAAAATAGTTTCAGCCAGACCAGTCTTTGTTGGGGGAAAATCTGATAGTTTTTTCAGAGGCAGAATGACTTTCTGGCTGCTTTGACAGGTGCAGATGCAACTTAGCTTGTAAAAGGCAAGCATACATACACACACAGTGTCAAATTTCAAGGTAATTTTAATGTACATCCAGAAATTATGACAACTGAGTTATGGGAAGAAGACACTTTCAGAATTATCTGTTCTATTACTTTGTTGTACTTGATGCAGCGGCAAAAAAAAGACAGTTTCAGAACTATCTGTTCTATTACTTTGTTGTACTTGATGAAGCAGCAGACAAATTTAGCTATGCATCATCCAATCCAATGCTTTGCTTTCTGAGAACTGACCATCTGCTCTTTGATGTTTATTTTGAAACAACTTTAAGATGACAATGGTTTGCAAATGGCTGTCTGGTCTCATAATGCCTGAAGTTAGGAGTAAGAAGATTGCAAATTCAGCTTTACTGACATGGTGGACAACAATATTATTATTAGGAAGATCATTTTTGTCATTGGGAAAGTCATGGAAACATAAAGAACATATTTGCTATAAGTGACACTTCTCATTATGTATGATTTACACATTAGCCAGCAAAAAATGTTGTTTTACAGGCAGGAGAAGAGATTCTTAGTCTTAAAAAGCATTATTCAGCAAGTGCTTTGACAAATAATTATGTCATAGTGGAGACCAATTTAACTGGGCTGGACCTTCTACCAGAGGTCTGCTGCATACTAATTCAGTGTGCTGGTGGACAGCAGTTGTTGGAAAGCATATTGGCCAGTTTCTTATTCAGGTGGGTAGCAACAGCATGAGGTCACATGGGTCCATGAGGCACATCACTATGAAGACACAATGCCCAGTCTCTCCTCCTCAAGCAGGGAGCATCAGCAGAAGGTCACAATAGCCAGTCTCTTTTCTTGGTAGGGATGTCAGCATTAGATCACAAGAGCTAGTCTGTCTCTCATTGTAGCAGCTGTACTACTGGCACAATCTCTCTCTCTTACTGAGGAGGGAGCACATGGATACCATCTGAATTCTCTTATTGAGGTGAGTAGCAGCTTTATGCAGGCACAGTGACTATCAGTGTATCTTTGATTGAAATGGCTAGGAGTAGAGGAGCATTATGGTTGCCAAGTTCAGGGCCTGAGACTGATCCTGTATCTTTAGGAGAAGAGAAAGTCAGCCAAGTGCAGGTGTTCTTGCTACACTTTAATGGGAAAAACCACAAGGTGGAATTCTCCCTTCCCCTGCACAACTTTTAAAGATACGGAAGACCTCTTAGAGGCTGGGACTGGCAACCAAGAGGTCTTCTGTATCTTTAAAAGTTGTGCAGGGGGAAGGGAGAATTCCACCTTGTGTTTTTTCCTATTACAGTGTTGCAAGAACACCTGCACTTGGCTGACTTTCTCTTCTCCTAAAGATACAGGATCAGTCTCAGGCTAGGAACCTGGCAACCCTAATTGAGCAGAGAAGCAGGAGTCAAGGAGAAGATGCATTGACAGGTAGACATCCCAGCTGTCACAGGACTTCAAACACTTTTCCCCCCAAAAGAGGTAAACATAATGGAAACCAGCAGCAGCTTGTGGACACAGGAGCAGTAGAATATGAGAGGGGGGCAGAAGGAGGATTAACCTTCAGGAACACAAATTTTTCTACCAACTCATGTCATCTGTGGATGGTATAAACTCATAGGTTTGTCCACCCCCAAAATATCCTATTACATTTATTTCTTGAGATGATTGAGATGATCAATGGGTTTACTCTGAGTGTGATCAATGTTGAATCTCACCCTTTGTAATCATATCACACCATAACGAACCAGTTCCCCAAACAATGTTTTTGTAAGTAGCCATCTGTTAAATGCCTGTTTGTCAAAGAGATGCTGCAGAATAGTTTGGCTGTATATCACCTCTGAGCCGATGGGATGGAGCAGAATATGAAATAAAATAAATGTGAGCCACTGCAGCCATTTTGATTTTATGGTAGTCTGAATGAGTGAAGCCTAAGACTCTGAGGCCACAGGAGGGGGGGGAAGGAAATGGCACTGAAAGACAGCATCTACTAAGCATAACGGAGCAAAAGTGCTCACAATAAACACAAATATATTCCCAATGAGTGTTGAATGATTGCCAAGAAAATCAAGAGCTCAGCAACAATCACAGAAATATATAAAAACTGGGCAGGTCACTTCGACTGAGTCTTAAATATTGTTCACTTTATTTTGTTGTGAGTGTGTAAATACGTAAATATTGTGCAGATACTATCAGGACTGGAGGCAAGTGCTGAAGGCACTGTAGTGTGAGGCAGTGCACTAACCCTGATGTGTTCTAGCAATCACACTAACATGGAGGTCACTTCCGGACAACCTGTTCACTGAGCATTCATTCTGATTTGTTTAGGGAGGTTAGATGACATTGCTCCACACATTCCAGTACATTTACCCATAACTTCCCTTATAGCAAAAAGTCCAGTTTGGGGGGAAGCTAGTTTGTTGCACAAGAGCTCCAAATCAGCTTGAATGTCACAATTCTGAATTGACTGGCATGTGATTCAATCCCACCTAAAAATAGTGACTATCTTGAAGCTCTTGTAGCTAACAAATAACAGTTGATTTAATGGGGTAAGGGAAACATGTAGCTTCTTAAGGGGTGGCACAAAAGTACTGAATTAAACGTAGAGCAGCCCAACTGTAGGCCTGCACAGCTTCAGCGCTATGTTGGGCCTTCCTTCTTTTCAGGGCCTTTCTCACAGTCACTTTGTCTAGCAACAATCCCATCATGGCTACATCTGTTTCCAAACTACTAGTCCTAAGTAGATGGCATGTAGTCTCCCGTATGTAATTTGGACTCCAACTCCCATCAGCCCCATCAGCGTGGCCAGTGATCAGAGTTGATTGGAGTTGTCCAACATCAGAAGGGCACCACATTGGGTACCCCTGTGCTAGACTGAATCTTCTTTTCCACCTCTGAGTCCCCACTGGTGCTTCTAAGACTCTCTGGCTGCAGTCCCTTTTCTACATCCCTTTCTCTCTCTGCTTTCCCTCCTTTTTTTAGGAACACAATCCCCCTCTCCAGGTCAGAAATATAAGTCATAGCAGGGGCTGTTGAGAAATGTAGCCCTAAGATTCCACAGTCCCATTACATTATACAGCCACGAGAGTGGCTGTATACTATAGTCAGTAGGGATTTTTCGCATTCTACCATGTTAAATGAAAATACCCCCCACCCCTTTCTGGTGCTTTCTATAGTCCAAATTCAAAACAAAAACGTACAAGTCTTATATTGTTGGATTCAGAATCGCTTGCTCTACAACTCTGGAAGTTTTCTTGGTGGTACACAACCCCCCCCCCCGGAGAATCCACAGGTTAAAGTGAAAAACGGGAGAGAGAAAAACTAGAAGCCGTTTGGACTTTTTTCTTGAGAAATGGTCATAATCTGTTGTCGTTGATTACAACTCAGAGATGACTGTAAGGTATCCCCAATCAAATCCCTGAGCTTGCCCCATACACAGTACTTTAGGTTTAAATTTAAAAAAAAGAACAGTTTATTTTTAATTAATTTATTAAAAAATGCATTGGAGTGGATTGTAACGTACCGCATGCGCAGAAGAAAGACCTCTTTCAGTTTCACTCCCTCTCCCCCTCCCCCCTTTCTCCTTCCCCCTCCCCTCCCCTTCCCTTCCAGTTACTTTGAGGAAGCAGGGGAAGTCTGCTCCTGTGATTGGTGGGCAACAGACATGTGACTCACACTGGCCTTCTGCTGAGCTTGCTCTGTGTGAGGAAGCAAGTGAGTGAGTGAGAGAGAGAGAGAGAGAGAGAGAGGAAGTCTGCTCCTGTGATTGGTGGGCAAGAGTCATGTGACTCACACTGGCCTTCTACTGAGCTTGGTCTGTGTGAGGAAGCAAGTGAGAGAGAGAGAGAGAGAGAGAGAGAGAGAGGAAGTCTGCTCCTGTGATTGGTGGGCAAGAGACATGTGACTCACACTGGCCTTCTACTGAGCTTGGTCTGTGTGAGGAAGCAAGTGAGAGAGAGAGAGAGAGAAAATGGCCGATGGAGGGAGAAAGCAGCAGCAGAATGGAGGTGAGTGGGAAAGAGTCAAAAAATGGGGGGGGGAGCTTTGAAGGACTGCATTTTTTAAAAACTCTACTTGGAAGTAAGTCCCATTGAGTTCAGTGGGGCTTACTCCCAGGTAAGTGCAGCGGTGCTTTTGTGTGCTAGCAGTGAGCTTGAGGGAAGGCAGGTGGTAAAATGTCTACTCAGAAGTAAATCCCATTGAGTTCAGTGGGGCTTACTCTGAGGTAAGTGGAGCAGAGCATGTGTGTGCTAGCAATGAGCTTCAGGGAAGGAAGGAGGAAAATTGTCTACTCAGAAGTAAATCCCATTGAGTTCAGTGGGGCTTACTCACAGGTAAGTGGAGCAGAGCTTCTGAATAGACTTTTAAAAAATTGCCAAGGTCCTTCAAAGCTCCCCCCCCCACTTTTTGACTCTTTCCTTCCCTCAAGCTAGATTCAGTGAGTGGGGAAGGCAGGCAGTGGGAGAGAGCGCATGTGGGGGCAGGGTGATTGAGAGCTGCGTTGGTGCGCATGGAGCACGGGACTGTGGTTGTTGTGTAGACCTGAATGGAATGAGTGGATGTTTGTATGACTGTATGTTGTGAGTGTGTGTGTATTTTTATTTTATTTTATTTTATTTTATTATGTGCCTGGGCGGGAGGATAGGGTATTGGGAGGGGGGACCAGAGGGGGCCCCTGTTAGCGTAGTGACGGGTAATGGGAGGTATGGCGTTGTGAGGAGGACATGCCGGTTGAGGGGAACTCGGCCCAGACAATTGGTGGCTGTACCGTGTTCCGGTCCTCCCCACATCCACAGGATTGCTGGTAGTTCTATCAGCCAACTCTCGGATCTCCAGTTGCTGCTTCTTAATGCCAGATCGGTAAATAATAAAGCTTCCCTCATCCATGATTTAATTGTGGATGAGGCGGCCGATCTGGCGTTTATTACTGAGACATGGGTGAGCGATCTGGGAGGCATTAATCTCTCCCAGCTGTGCCCACCTGGGTACTCGGTTCAGCATCTGGGTAGATCCGAGGGTCGGGGAGGGGGAATCGCTGTGGTCTATAGAAGTTCCATCCCTCTCATTAGGCACCCTATCCAGGTAGCTAATGGTCTGGAGTGTCTCCATATTAGGTTGGGTCAGCGAGACAGACTGGGAATACTGTTGGTGTACCGTCCACCCTGCTGCCCAACAGCCTCCCTAACTGAGCTGACGGAGGTGGTCTCGGGTTTGGTGTTGCGATCCCCCAAATTTATGGTATTGGGGGATCTCAACATTCATGCCGAGACCGCTTTGTCTGGGGCGGCTCAGGACTTCATGGCCTCCATGACAGCCATGGGGCTGTCTCAATTTGTTACTGGCCCTACGCATATTTCGGGGCACACTCTAGACTTAATTTTTGCTACTGGAGCAGGGGATGGTGATCTGGGAGTGAGGGATTTTACATCTATTCCTCTGTCATGGACAGATCATCGCCTATTGAGGTGTAGGCTCACAATGTTCTCCCCCCTCTGCAAGGGTGGAGTACCAATTAAGATGGTCCGCCCCCGGAGACTAATGAATCCTGAAGGTTTTCAGAAGGCTCCGGGGAGTTTTCCGGCTGATAAAACTGACGCTCCTGTCGAAACCCTGGTCAATCTGTGGAATATGGAAATGACCCGGGCAGTTGACACGATTGCCCCGGTGCGCCGTCTCCTCTGCAGAGCTCAATTGGCTCCGTGGTTTACCCTGGAGCTAAGAGTGATGAAGCAAGAAAAGGAGACAGCTTGAGTGCAAATGGAGACGAACTCCCGACGGCTGTGGTCTTGCACTTGTGAAGATCTCTACCAAGCTCTATGTGAAGGCGGTGAGGGCAGCGAAGAAGCAGTACTTTGCTGCCTCCATTCAGTCATCTTCTAACCGCCCAGCGGAACTTTATAAGGTTGTTCGGGGACTTTTACACTCTGGTCCTCAGAACGCAATAATACCATCAATAGCCCGCTGTAATGAGTTTGCGAGACACTTCCAAGATAAGATCACAAACATCCGCCGGGACCTTGACTCCAATATTGTAGCAGTTGAGCCTAATGAGGTGTCCGGAGCACAGTCCTGTCCTGTTTTATTGGATGAATTTCAGTTGGTTCAGCTCGAGGATGTGGACAAGGTGCTTGGACAGGTGTGGGCGACCACTTCTGCTCTGGATCCTTGCCCCTCATGGCTAATAAAAGCTAGCAGGAACGGAACAGCCGGATGGGCCAAGGAGGTGATCAATGCCTCTTTACGAGAGGGAGTGGTCCCACCCTGCCTGAAACAGGCGGTGGTGAGACCGCTCCTAAAGAAACCCTGCTTGGACCCTGAAAATCTTGACAACTATAGACTGGTAGCAAATGTTCCGTTCCTGGGCAAGGTTTTAGAGCGTGTGGTCGCTCACCAGGTCCAGGCTCTCTTGGATGAAACTGATTATCTGGATCCATGTCAATCGGGCTTTCGGCCGGGGTTTGGGACAGAAACAGCCTTGGTCGCCCTGTATGATGACCTCTGTCGGGAGAAAGACGGAGTGTAACTCTGTTGGTTCTCCTTGATCTCTCAGCGGCTTTTGATACCATCGACCATGGTATCCTTCTGGGGCGACTTGCGGACTTGGGAGTTGGAGGCACTGCTTGGCAGTGGCTGTGCTCCTACCTCGAGAATCGTCTCCAGAAGGTGGTGCTTGGGGAGTATTACTCGAGTCCCTGGGTACTCCAATATGGGGTCCCACAGGGTTCAGTTCTGTCCCCCATGCTCTTTAATATCTATATGAAGCCGCTGGGCGAGGTCATTAGGAGATTTGGAGTGCGTTTCCAGCAATATGCTGATGATACGCAGCTCTACTTCTCCTTTTCATCTTCTTCAGGTGAGGCTGTTAATGTACTAAACCACTGCCTGGCCGCGATAATGGACTGGATGAGAGCTAATAAACTGAGACTCAATCCTGACAAGACTGAGATGCTGTTGGTGGGGGGGCTCTCTGCCGAGATGGTTGATGTCCGACCTGCCCTAGATGGGGTTACACTCCCCCTAAAGGAGCAGGTCCGTAGTTTGGGGGTCTTATTAGATCCGCTCCTGTCACTGGAGGCTCAAGTAGCCTCGGTGGCACGGAATACGTTCTACCAGCTTCGGCTGGTAGCCCAACTACGACCCTATCTGGATAAGGAGAACCTTGCCACAGTTATCCATGCTCTGGTAACCTCTAGATTGGACTACTGTAATGCACTCTACGTAGGGTTACCTCTGAAGACGGTTCGGAAACTTCAGCTAGTGCAGAATGCTGCGACCAGAGTTCTTACTGGGACAAAAAAAATTGATCATATAACACCTGTCCTGGCCCAGCTGCACTGGCTACCAATATGTTTCCGGGCCAGATTCAAAGTGTTGGTTCTTACCTATAAAGCCCTTAACGGCATCGGACCGCAATACCTGGCGGAACGCCTCTCCCGCTATGTACCTACCCGGTCGCTGCGCTCGACGTCGAAGGCCCTTCTCCGTGTCCCAACGCATAGGGAGGCACAGAGAACGATAACTAGAGCTAGGGCCTTCTCAGTGGTGGCCCCCAAACTATGGAACGCCCTCCCTGATGAGATACGCCTGGCGCCTTCTTTGTTATCTTTTCGGCGCCAGGTAAAGACCTACCTCTTCGCCCAGGCATTTTAAAAATTTTAAAATTTGAATTTAAAATTGAAAATTTTTAATTATGTTTTATTGTGTATTGTATTTACATCCACTTGTATTTTAACCTGTTTTATTATGCTGTACACCGCCCTGGGAGCTTATTGCTATAGGGCGGTCTAAAAATGTAATAAAATAAATAAAATAAATAAATAAATTGAGCCAATGGAAAGGGCAGGCTGTAGGAGACAGCAGGGGTGGGAACACACATATGCACACACATCACCAGAAGTAAGTTCCACTGCGTTTATTGCAGCTTACTCCTGAAGTGAAAGTGAACATAGAATTACAGCCTTTTACTTCTAAATTCAGTCCTTTCCTTTAAATACTAGGTGATTTATTAATAAATATTATAAAAATTATGTCTGTTCAATGTTCAGTGTGTCATCATGTGACTCTTACTGTTGCTTGTTAAACACCTGCTCTTCAGGATAGTGCCACAAATAGATTCCAAAAAGTCTGCTTTAAACTTGCTCCAAACCCCCTGTGGCATGTAATGAATGTAATGAATGTTCCAGTTTGTCTGCATCCTTCTTGAAGTGCGGAGACCAGGACTGGATGCAGTATTCAAGATGAGGCCTAACCAGTGCTGAATAGAGGGGAACTAATACTTCACACGATTTGGAAACTATACTTCTGTTAATGCAGCCTAAAATTGCATTTGTATTTTTTGCAGCCACATCACACTATTGGCTCATATTCCGCTTGTGATCAATGACAATTCCAGATTCCTTCTTGCAAGTATCCCTCATCTTATAACTGTGCATTTGATTTCTTTTTCCCAAGTGTAGAACTTTGCATTTATCCTAGTTGAATTTCATTCTGTTGTTTTCAGCCCAATGCTCCAGCCTATCAAGGTCCCTTTGTTTGTCTTCCACTGTATTCACAAGGTTTTCCCAAGGTTTTCCATTTGGAAAGGAAAGGGGGTTCCCCTCTGCCCAGTGCCCACCCACCCAATATCCTCCCCTCCCCCTCCTCTTCACCTCCCTGCCCCTCCCCTAGGTCAGTGTTGAACTATGAACTGGGAGACCAGGGTTCAAATCCCCACACAGCCATGAAGCTGACTGGGTGACATTGGGCCAGTCACTGCCTCTCAGCATCAGAGGAAGGCAATGGTAAAACCACCTCTGAATACCATTTACCATGAAAACCCTATTCAAAGGGTCACCATAAGTCTGGTCAACTTAACGATAGTCCATTTCCATTTTCAAATATGATTGCATAGAAATAAATCCCACTGAACTCAAGAAGTATGCAAATGATCAAACCCAACCTCCCTTCTCCTCCCTCCTATCCTCTCCTTCTTGCCCCTTTGCCCCTCCCTTCCCATTCCCATCCCCTTCCAATCCCCTGCTCCCCCTTCCCTTCCTCCTCCCCATGGTCAGTTTTACCTATCTTAAGCATGATTGCATGGAAGGAAATACCATTGAACTCTATAAGCATGCAAATGATCAAACCTGCCCTCCTCTCCCCCTTCCTTTGCCCCCCTCCAATATACTCCTTCCCCCCCCTTTTCCCCATGGTCAGTTTTTCCTATCCTAACCATGATTGCATAGGAGTAAATCCCATTGAACTCAATAACCATGCAAATGATCAGACCTGCTTTTCCTCTCCTTTCCCTCTCCCCACCCCTCCTCCTTCTTCCTCCTCCTCTGCCCACTCCAGCCCTCCCTCCCTCCCCACCTGGTCAGTTTTACCTATCCTAAGCATGATTGCACGGGAGTAAATCGCACTGAATTCAATAAACATGCAAATAATAAAACCTGTCCTCCACCCCTCCCGCTCCTTCCAGCTCCCATCCCCCTCCTCCCCTCTGTGTTTCCTCCCCTCCCTCCTCCTTCCCTCTCCATCCTCTGTGGTCCGTTTCACCTATTCTAAGTATGATTGCAGGGGAGCAAATCCCATTGAACTCAATAAACAGGCAAATGATCAATCCATTCTCAGCAAACTTGCACAGGACAGGATCCCATTTCTTACCTCCCGGATTAAAAAGCAGGGAAATTCACTAATAGGCAAAAAACCTTGCGGTTTAAGAATGTACCTATAGCCCACAGCTATTTCTATCAAACTTTAAAAAGCAGGGAAATTGGGCAGCTATAGTGAATGCACCAGGGGAGCAGGAGACCTAACCTCCTCTCTGAGATATTGTACTGCCCTACAAATTGGTCAAAATGCAAACACAATTTGGGTTGGTCTTTCACAGTCCAATCCACTTGCTGTGTAGCTTGGAAGAATTTGGTAACATGTGCCTCTGAGCATATGGTGAGTGGTGGCAATACCTGCAATCAGCCCAAATAACAGAAACACGAGATGTGCTGTGCTTATCTTGTTTTAGCAGGGAGGAAGCAACATTATTAAGACAGTTGATACAGTTCAGATGGTCACTTTGAATATCTATGATTTCCTTTGCAATTTTAGTGAAGTTTCCTATATGAAATCATTTTCTTTTGTTTCTATTTCTGTGAATATGTGAAGTACAGCAACATTTTGCAAAATTTACACAAAAAAAATTCCAAACATAATTGTGTAATAAGGGCACTGACTTCTGCAGAATAGTCTCCAGTGGACCTCAGGAGTGTCTCAATTTGCACAAGATAAAACAGTGGGAGGTGAAATATATTCTAGAAAAATGGTAGGTGTGCTCTATGTTTTTAATTGACCATGCCCACCTTGCCTTATGTGAAATGGTTTAAACATAGCAGGCTGAAAACATGCATCCTCTTCTTTCCAACAGCTAGAGTCATTCCTGAAGTAGCAACATATTGGACTCAGTCTGATTTTACATCAAACTGCAGTTTCAGATTCAACTGTTAATGCACCCAAAATAGAAATAGGACATAACCTCCAATTTGAAACACAAAAGGCTGTCTTCACCATCATATGACACTGACCAATAAAAAGGCTTTGAAATTAATAAAAATAAATTTGACACAGATTTCTGGGATGAACAGTGAGGGAAATAAAATTTTCTAGTTCACATTCTGTGTAGAAACATTAGTAACACATGAGAGAAGCAATGTAAGAAGAACACCAACAAACATAGAAAAATATAATTCTTTATCTTTGGAGATGGCAGGTGTTGCCACCACTCACCATATGCTCAGAGGCACATGTTACCCAATTCTTTCAAGCTACACAGGAAGTGGATTGGACTGTGAAAGACCAACCCAAATTGTGTTTGCATTTTGACCAATTTGTAGGGCAGTACAATATCTCAGAGAGGAGGTCAGGTCTCCTGCTCCCCTGGTGCATTCACTATAGCTGCCCAATTTCCCTGCTTTTTAAAGTTTGATAGAAATAGCTGTGGGCTATAGGAACATTCTTAAACCGCAAGGTTTTTTGCCTATTAGTGAATTCTATTATAATTCATTAGCATACTAAACAGAAACACAGGTCACAGCCACACCATATATTTAAGGCACCCTTCTACAACTTCAACTGCCATAGCTTCCCCCAAAGAATCTTAGGAACTGTAGTTTGCTAAGGGTGTGGAGAATTGGTAGAAGACTCCTCACAAAGTTATAGTTCCCAGCACCCTTAACAAACTATAGTTCCCAGGATTCATTGGGGGAAGCCATGGCTGTTGAAGTGGTAGAAGGGTGCTTTAAACATATGGTGCAGATGTAACAACATCCAATGTTTTCTTCCATAAAGTTGATGTTGAATAAATATTCAATATTTATTCTAGGACCAAATTGCAGCATTAGTATAGGCTTATAGGACATTAAGCATTTGATTCATTTTTTCCCCTAACGTGGATGGATAATAGTGATGCTTTTTGCAGAGACTTCTTGCATCAGCCAATTACATGCATTGTTATTGAATCGGACACCATATTTATTTCAATGAGATTTTGGGAGACAATGTCCCAAACAACTTTCCTAGCATTTAATGAACACACAATATATTGTTGGCACAGCTATATAACAAACTTCAGCACAAAAATAAATAAATAAATAAATAACCCAGGCTTATTACTAGCCTCACAAGGCCTGTGTAGAAAACAGCCAGTTGGCAGTTTTATTACTTTTCATGCTAATCCAAAAAGAATTGTTGACAAAAGCTATGCATTGAAATGTAGCAGCAGGATATGAAAAGTGGGGATAAGGTTTGGAGATTTGGAGTCTATGGACTTTAGAAACAAAATCTATTGTTTGGAGACACAGGAGATTAAAGACATAGGGGTCCTTGTGAGAGAGGAGACCCTGGAGACTGGAACAGGGGTCCCTGTGAGAGAGGAGACCCTGGAGACTGGAACAGGGGTCCCTGTGAGAGAGGAGATCCCGGAGATTGGAACAAACGTGGAACAGGAACAAGATTTGGAGTCTATGGACTTTAGAAATAAAATCTATTGTTTGGAACTCAATGTTATCTCTGAAGAAATTAATGAAGATTCTAGAGATAAAGTTATCAATGGCATGGATAATCTTCTGGACTGGAATGATGTGATGGAGCCCAATATAGAGAAAATCTATGGAATTAATTGCAGCCATGTGACAATGGAAAAACTTTCAAGAGATGACCCAGTGTATTTTGAAAAAAAGAACAGAGATATGATTTTACAGCAGTATTTCAGCAACCTATTCAGAATGGATGGCAAGAAAATATTTGGGATAGAGGTAATTCCCATTAGACTCTTACTATATGACTATGGCTTTGACAGCAAGATTATTATGGAATACTGATAATGGAAGATTGGATACTGAAATTACTGGACTTAACAAGACTACTGAAGATGGAAGATGGAAAATGGAACTAATAGGGATAATAGAACAATGGCTACTGAAATTACTGAACCTAACAGATTCTGATGTGATGGATTAATTGAAATGTTTATTTTGACTTTGGTTATGACAATAAGATTATCATAATTAGTAATGAGATGGATTAATCGATATGCTTATCTGGAAAAAAAAATTGATAGATATATTTCTTAAAGAATTGAAACCTCTCTTTGACTTTTTGTGGAAAGAATAAAGTAATGTTTATGAGATTTGATGATTAAGTAAGATAACTACTGGAGGAAAGTGATTTTATAATATGACTTAAGAGACAGGATTGTTATATATTATAGACTTATAACTGATTTGATCTTTGACAAATGGGAAGTCAATATTTTACTCTTTATTTTTTATTTTTGTTTTTTTTTTCTTTTTTTCTTTTTGTTTAACTATTTTTGATTTTGTTTTTTGTCTTTGAATGTTTTATGATTTCGTCTTGTATGTTTTATGAAAATCTGAATAAAAATTATTGAAAAAAAAAAAAAAAAAGAAAAGTGGGGATAAGGGAGGCCTCGTTACTATAAAAATGAAAGGAAATGGAACAACTGGAGCTGAATAGCCCCCCCTATTGGTAGGGAATTGAAATGTAAAGCTGCAATGAAGTCCATCATGCCTTAATTACTAAAAAGAGAACTCCTGAGATTATATCTGCTTGAAAGCAATATCCTTACTTAAATGTCATGCCCCCTTAAATCCGAATTGCATGTGAGCTTGTTGTGGTTACACAGAGATGAGAGGCACTCTGTTCATGCTCAGATATTACTATTACTTCACAAAGTCCAGGGCAGAGGCCAGGCATTGGAATAAAGATTCCACGGCTGAGCTATTGCTCAAATTAAGGCCAAACTAAACCAAGTTATGCAACAGGGATCAGAATGGGAGCCTTGTAGCTGGGTTGGCAGGTCAGAAGCATCCTAAACCCTGAGGTTACAGGGGCAGGAGTTGCTTGGAGCATACCACTCATACAAAAACAAACAAACTTCTGATTGGAAATTAAGATTGAAATCTTAGCTAAATGAGGGTGGTTTCAGGTCCAGTTGAAGTGACCGGATCATTTCTTCTCAGCTGCTTAGAAACCCTGGGTAAGGAACAATTAATCTAGTCTACTTGCTTCTGGCAAGAAGAGTTTAAGTGGCCTCAGGCCAGGAGAATCACCAGAAGACTGTTGTAAGAAGAAAGCCTAGTGTTGCGGAGATGTTAGATAGGAGCACTCAGGGTAAAGATGGATGCCCTTGAAGGCTGCAATTTTAAACACACTTCCCAAGGGACTAAGCCCCATAGAACTCAACAGGACTTACTTCTGAGTCAATATGGTTAGGATTGTGCAGTTGATAAGGCTTGACTAGGGATCCACTGCAATGATATCCATGTCAAAGCAGGGTTGGCAACCTCCTGCCTGGAATGCCCTGCCTGCCTTTTAACAAGGCTGCTCCAAACTTCTTTACAGGCCTGACCATTCACTGCAGAGAGAGGTTTGAGAAATGAATAAGAGTTAAGAAAATTCTCTATTATTTCCTGCCTACTTGGTGCGCTGCTATACACTCACTTTGACAGCCAACCCAATTCCAGTAAGTAATAACTGACAGAGAGAAAACACACATGGTTTGGACTACATTCACAGGCAGTAGACTGGGAGTAACAGCAATTGAACCCACACATTTGTCTTGCCCATCCACTGTCACACCTGGAGATGTAAAGGAGAGACAGAGTTGTGTGTTGTCAGCATATTGCTGACAATGTACTCCAAATCTCCAGATGAGCCCACTCAGCAGTTTTATGTAGATGTTGAATAGCATGGGGGGGTCAAATCAAGCCCTGTGGAACCCCACACTGAAGGTTTCATGGGGCCAAGCAATACTCCCCAAGTGCCACCCTCTGAGAGCAACCATCCAAGTACGACCGGAATGACTACAAACCAGTGCCATCCACCCCCCAACTCAGACAGCCGCTCCAGAAGAATACTCTCTTCAATGGTATCAAAAGCCACTGAGATCAAGGAGGATTAATAGAGATGCATTCCCCCCCCCTCTTGGCATAGGTCATTATATAGGGTGACCAAGGTAGTTTCTCTGCCAAAACTGGGTCTAAACCCCAATTGAAAGGGATCTAGAAAATCAGTTTCATCTATATTGTTGCATCCCTCATATCCTGAAGACACTTGCTTTATACAGTCCTCTCGCCTCCACTCCTGGTTCTTGGCATAAAAGGGAACATTATAGCTCTCATGCTATTTAACACTGATTAACAGTCCAAAAATGCTCCAAGATTTGGCATCATTTTGCAGTCATTCTAGAATACTATAAAGTCAAAGCAATGTGCTGAAGTATGAGGTCCAATAAGTATAAGAAAAGGAGAGAAATTGTAGCAAATGACTGGAAACTGTTATAGCACAACGATTCTGCATCTGAATTGTTCACAAATAAAGGAAACCTCTGTATTAAAGTAGGCCATCCTACCAAAGAAACAAGCTTCCTTTTTTGCCAGCTTTTGTTAGTTTTAATTTCCTGTGTTCTGGGTCTTTATAAACAAAATTGCCACTTGCCATTGCAAGCGAGAAAAATCACCATAGCTGATTGCAATGAATGTTATTAAACTAGCAATTGATCTCAGTTCCTAGTGCGGCAGTGGGCATGAGTATTGATAATGAATGAAAGACTCTCAAGTAAAGCCAGGAACAGCCAGCATAGCAAAATGTATGTTTGCTACTCTTTTTAATGATGATCCATTATACTCCGGTCTGTTCCACCCACCACTGGATATATCAAAAAGTCATATAAACTAGGGTTGCCAGATCAGAAGCATCCCAAAGCCCTAGTGATGTCACGGGTCAGGCCGTAGTAATGTCACAGGGTGGGCCCTAGTGATGTTATTAAGCATGATACATTAAGCATCAATCACTTTGGAACATACAATTCAAACAAAAACATTTCTCTGATTGGAAATTAAGATAGAAATCTTAGATAAAAGATAGAGCCTCGGTAGGGAACATTTAATCTAGCCTACATGATTCTGGCAAGAAGGATTTAAGTGCCATCAGGAAAGGCTATTCACCAGAAGGCCATTGTAGGAAGAAAGGAGCCTAGTGTTGTGGGGATGTTAGACAGGAGCACTCAGGAGTAAAGATGGATGCGAAGGCTGCAATTATAAATACACTTACTAAGCCCCATAGAACTCAATACGACTTACTTCTGAGTAGATATGGTTTGGATTGTGCTGTTGGTAAAGCTTGACTAGGAATTGTTAAGTCCTCCTGCTGCCCTTTACCCAAAAAGATACAGGCGTCAGAGTTTTCTACTGCCAGCATTTTTTTTTTTTTACTGAACGTTCCAGAACAAGAAGAAAGAACAGGGAGAAAAACCTACAGGGAGCATGCCTGAATATGTTTTCCAGGCAGCCCTAAACAGTCACTGGCAGAACAATATATTAAGACATACGTAATCACAGTCATAATAACACTGCCCCAATCAACTACACTTCTCCCCACTGAATATAAACCCATATCATCTCTACAAATTTAGGCACTGTGGTGGCTTTCTTATTCGAATGGGATAGCACCTCTCATCACAGGAAGAAACATTTGATGTGTCTGGCGGTACTGGTGACTGTGGAGCAACCACTGGTGCAATGTCTTCTTCGAGGGCAGGTGTTGATGGTGATGACTCAGAAATTGTAGTTGGAACTCCAGTCATGTCTGGTGCTACCTCTTTGTTCTGTACCCCTGATTTCCTCAACTGGTCAATGTGTTGTCTCCAAATGTTGTTGGAAGCAAACTCTACAGTATAAGCAAGTGGCCCAGCCCTTTCTTTGATTGTCCCAGATATCCACTTCTGTTCTCCTCTGTAGTCCCTCAGTAGAATAGGTTGTCCTATTGAGGTGTCATGCATCTCCATGAGAAGATTGCTCAACTTGTTTCAGTTGTTTGCCCTGAACACTTCTTCTCAAATTGGGCTTGAGAAGATCCAACCTTGTATGCAAAGTACAACCCAAGAACAATACTGCAGGTGCTTGGTTTGTTGTTTCATGTATAGCATTGCGATATGCAAATAGAAAATTTGCAAGCTTTTGGTTCAGTGTGATGTTTCCCCCTGACATTGCTCACAAAGCATTTTTTAAGCTTTGAACAAACCTTTCAGCCAATCCTTTTGTAGCTGGATGATACAGTGCTGCTGTTATGTGTCTAATTCCATTCTTTTTCATGAATGTCTGAAACTGTTCAGCTACAAATTGTGATCCATTGTCACTCACTAGATTTTCAGGAACACCTGTTGTTGCAAAGAGGTCTCACAATACCTCTATGGTATGCATGGCCATCATTGAAGTCATTGGAAACGCTTCTGGCCACTTGGAACATGCATCCACCACAACTAAAAAGGTTGTGCCCAGACACGGTCCTGCAAAGTCTATGTGAATTCTCTGCCAGGACAAGGCAGGCCATTCCCATGGGTGAAATGGGGCTGTTTTTGGCATCTTTTGGACATGCTGACAACCCGAACAATTCATTGCAAGCTGTTCGATTTGTTGGTCTATTCCTGGCCACCAAACAATACTATGGGCTAATGCCTTCATCTTTACTACTCCTATATGTCCAACATGTAGCTCCTTCCACACTCAAGCTCTTAGCTTGGATGGAATGATGACCCTTAGTCCCCACAGAATACAACCACTATCAAGTGTAAGTTCCTCACGGCGGTGATAGAACTACATGAACTGAGATTTCTGCTGTTCATTCCAGCCATTTTGGGTTGCTGTGTAGATGTGACAGTGTCAGGTTTCTCCTAGTTTCTCTTTGTATCATCTCTGCTGTGATGGGAAGATTCTCAATCTCCGTGAGAGAAAACATGTCAAAAGAATCTCAATCTGATGCTTATTTCCCAGATTATTTGTCCTCTAGAGGTAAAGAAGACAATCCATCTGCATTTGAATGACTGTGCATCCTCTTAAATTCTATTCTGTATCAGTGCCCTCCCAGAAACAATGCCCATTGCTGTATTCGGGCAGCTGCTGTCAGAGGAAACCCTTTTTGTGGATTGAAGATAGACAGTACTGGCTGGTGGTCAGTGATGAGGGTAAACTCTCTCCCATATAGGCAGTGATTGAAATGTTTCACACACCCCCAACCAAACTCAGTGCTTCCCTGTCTATCTGTGCATAATTTCTCTCTGCAGCTATGAGTGAACAGGATGTAAAAGCTATTGGATGTTCGCTGCCATTGGATGTCCGCTGCCACTGGATGTCCGCTGCCATCTTCCATGACATGTGATATAACTGCACCAATGCCATATGGTGAACCATCACAAGCTAGTTTCACTGGTAGATGTGGGTTATAGTGCATGAGCACACTATCTGATGTCACCATTTTTTTGCTTCCTTGAAAGCTTGTTCACTCTTGTTTCATCCACTGCCATGTTCTCCCCGCTTGTAACAAGGTATTCAAGGGGTGTAGCACAGAAGCTAAGTTTGACAGAAATCTATTATAATAATTAATGAATCCTAAGAAGGATTGAAGCTGGGACACATCTTTTGGCCTTGGAGCATTTACGACTGCTCAGATTTTGTCTGCACATTTGTGTAGGCCTTGCACATCAAAAGGGTGACCACAGTATGTAATGCAAGGTTTAAAAAACTCACATTTGTCACATTGTGCTCTGAGTCCATAGTCTGCCAATCTCTGTAGAGCTGTCTTGAGGATTTGTAGATGCATCTCATCACTTTCTCCGGTGACAATGATGTCATCTAAATAGCACTGAGTGCCTAGACAGCCTTGTAGCACCTGATCCATAGCTCTCTGTCAAAGTGCTGGTGCTGATGCTATTCCAAAAACAAGTTTATTATAACAATATAGCCTTTGTGTGTATTTATGGTGAGAAACATCTTCAAATCATTTTCCATTTCATTTTGTAAATATGCCTCTGCTAGGTCCATTTTGATGAAACATTGTCCCCTAGCTAGGTTAGCAAAAATGTCCTCAATTCTGGGCAATGGATACTGCTCAGTGCATAATATTAGATTAATGGTAACTTTAAAATCACCACAGATTCTGACAGTGCCAGTCTTCTTGGCTATGGAAACCACCAGTGTAGCCCATGGGCTCCAATCAATTTAAAAAAACAATTACCTTGGCTTCCATGTGAGCCAGCTCAGTTTCCATCTTTTGGCATATGGCATATGGAACTGGACGGGCTTTGTGAAACTTGGGTGTGGCATCCTCCTGTAACATATTTTACCTTTGATGTGCCTTAGTGTGCTGATACCAGCTTGGAACACAGGTGCAGAATCATCCAACACCTTTTTCAGCTCATTTTCAGTCAACTCCAACATGTGGAGTTAGATGTGCAGACTGTTGATGGCACTCCAATCCAGCTGCAGCTTCCTCAGCCAATCACGACCCCAGAGTGCTGGTCCAGCTGTTTTCAGAACATATAAGTCCAATATCTTTTGAACAATCAAAGATAACAATCTTTCCAATACAGCTAGCCATCCTGTTGTAGCCTTAAACAATCACAGTCATAATAACACTGTCCCAATATGCTACAGGGATCCTCTGCAGAGATATCCATATCCAAGCAGGGTTGGCAAACCCCTACCTGGAATGCCCTGGCCGTACCATTTAACATGGCTGCCCCAAACTTCTTTAGAGATTTGATCCTTCACTTCAGAAAGAGGTCTGAGAAATGAATAATAATAAGATTCTCTATCCCTTTCTGTCTACCTTATGGGCTTCTATAAACTCACTTTGGCAGCCAACAAAATTCCAGTAAGTAATAACTGATAGACAGAAAACTCACATGGTTGGTCTACTTTCATAGACAGTAGATTGGGAACAACATCAATTGCACTTCCCAGTATGTGAATTCTCTTTTACCGCTATTGGGCAAGAAACAAACTGTCATGCAACCAACAATGTGCATCATCAGTGGGTTTAAGGGGGTTGAGCTGAGCACATGGAACCACTGTTGTTGCTTCTATGGATGTAAGGGAGTGAGGTCAAAGGTAAATGAAATGCAAATAGAAAAAGAAAAACACAGTGATGATTTCCTAAATGTAATACGTTACCAACCGCAACAAAATTCCTATGAGTAAGGCAAAAAAATCACCATCCCAACCAGATTCCTAACCAAGAATCAAAACTAAAGAAATCCTGGCAGCCAGTTAGCCAAGGTCTCAGAAATTCCCATGCAGCACAACCTGACCCAGAGGCTGCAGTTAGTGCAGAATGCTGTAGCAAGATTGCTGACAGGAGTAAGATCCTATCAGCACATAATACCTCCGCTCTGAAATCTGCACTGGTTGCCATTTGCTACTAGGCCAAGTTCAAGGTGTGCTTTCCATGCTACGGATGCCACATAGTACTTGTTCTGCTCTTGTAAGAAACCAGTCCTCTACTGTGGCAGCACCAATGCTTTCAACTCCCTGCCTATTGACGTTAGGCAGACATCTTCATTGTATTCTTTTCAGCACATGCTAAACACATTCTTGTTTAGGCAAGCCTACCTAGGTAGGTAGAAGCTATTGTGTTTTTTTATCTGTTTGTAACTTATTGTTGGTTTTATTTTGAATGTTTTTAAATACCTGTGTTTAACTGTTTTTGCCAATAATTTTATTGTTTTAATTCCTTATCATAGAATCGTAGAGTTGGAAGGGGCCTATAAGGCCATCAAGTCCAACCCCCTTCTCAATGCAGGAATCCAAATCAAAGCATTCCCAACAGATGGCTGTCCAGCTGCCTCTTGAATGTCTCCAGTGTCAGAGAGCCCACTTCCTGTTTAGGTAATTGGTTCCATTGTTGTATGACTCTAACAGTTACAAAGTTTTTCCTGATGTTCAATCAAAATCTGGCTTCCTGCAACTTTAGTCCATTATTCTGTGTCCTGCACTCTGGGATGATCGAGAAGAGATCCTGGCCCTCCCCTGTGTGACATCCTTTCATGTACTTGAGGAGTGCTTTCAGATCTCCCCTCAGTCTTCTCTTCGCCAGGCTAAACATGCCCAGTTTATTTCATCTGCATCCTTCTTGAAGTGTGGAGACCAGAACTGGATTAAGTACTTGTGATGTTCCTGCTTATAGTGTAAATATGGTAAGTGCTGTTTATATAGAAGACATATGGTAAGTGGAGTGAAAGAGGAGGGGGGAGTACATGAGCAGTAGAATGCTGGATGATTGGTTGAGCGTTTGAATGGCTGGGAGTATAAATGGAAGAATGACAGTTGAATCTGGGTGGATGTTGGGAGTGTGGAGAAAGAGGTGTTTGACGGTGGAGGTCAGGAGTGTGGAGAAAGAGGGAGTTGGAGTTCTGATTAATAATAAGTCAAGTACAAAACAGGAATAGATGAAACCATACGCTTGTGAAACATTCTAAAACTAATCTTGTTATTTCTGATATTTAATAAATACTTATTTGGTTTACCAAAGGCCTGATCCTTGGCTGGGGGATATACATATCAGAAGGGAGGGCAAGGTAATTACCAAGGCTGAACAGAAACAGTATCTAATGGTGGCAGCGGTGAAGGGAGATATTGTAACAAAGACAAGTATCCAGAGCAACCCAGAGTTGTATGCGTTATCTATAAAGATACAAGGGGGTTGGGAACAGCATAAGCACGCAGTCACAAAAGTAACCAGCTAGAGAGAGACTCAGGCAAAGTCTCTGGGAGTATTGGTTATAGGACGTGACTGGTGGTGCTGCCTAGCAGGGGGATCTAGTGAGATCTGTGCTAGAGCAGAGTGAGAAACCATATAAAGGACGGTGGTATCCCTGGTGGTGCCTAGTGAAAGGCAGTAGCCACAAGCAGGTGGGAACCTGACAGGGAGAACCAAGGAAGGACGTCACAGTACTCAAGATGAGGCCTAGCCTGTGCTGAATAGAGGGGAACTAATACTTCACGCGATTTGGAAACTATACTTCTGTTAATGCAGCCTAAAATATCATTTGCCGTTTTTGCAGCCACATTGCACTGTTGCCTCATATTCAGCTTGTGATCAACGACAATTCCAAGATCCTTCTTGCATGTCGTACTGCTGAGCCAAGTATCCCCCATCTTATAACTGTGCATTTGGTTTCTTTTTTCTAGGTGTAGAACTTTGCATTTATCCCTGCTGAATTTCATTCTGTTGTTTTCAGCCCAATGCAAAAGCCTATCAAAGTCCCTTTGAATTTTGTTTCTGTCTTCCACAGTATTATTAGCTGTGCCCCCTAATTTTGTATCAGCTGCAAATTTGATAAGCATGCTCTGTACCTCCTCATCCAAGTCGTCTTTCTGTAAACTGCTTTGAGATTTTTTACAATAAAGCGATATATAAATGTTGTAAATAAAGTCAATACAGTATATAAATTTTGGAGTCACTGTAGTCCTTGGGTCTCTTTCCACGTTTAGGAACAAAGGAATCTGCCTCCTACCAACTCAGGCCATTTGATATCATCTAGCTAATCTAGTTCAGTACTGATGACATGGAGTAGCATTGGCTCTCCAGGATTCCAGGCAATAGTCTTTTCCAGAAATTGAATTTTGAACCTTTGCATGCAAAGCATATGTCCTGCCACTAATCTAAAGCCCTTCCCCTGTTTAAAAACATAGCTTTAAAAAATATTCTTTTCAATTCACTAATGAATGCACAGCATACCTAGGACAGATCCACATCAGTCATTTAAAGCACATTACACACATATTTGAAGCACATGAATCCCATCATAGAATCATGGGAACTGTAGTTTGTTATGGGTGGTGGGAACTATAACTGTGAAGGGGAAACTACACTTCCCAGGATTCTTTAGGGGAAGTAATGTGCTTTAAATGTGAGTTGGATGTGCTTTAAATGTATTGTATGGATCTGCATTACTAATACCATCTACTGCAAAACCTTGTGCTCTTGCCCAAGGTGAAATGGAAACAGACCAAGGCCACAGGGTGCCAACTTAGCAGGCAGGTTCAGACATAACACTGAACTATCATTGACACTACATGAATTAACCTATATTACTGTGTTTTCATTTCCCCTGTCTCTTCCACTGTAGTGGTAAATCACTGTAGTGGTACATTTACCACTGTAGTGGTAAATCACCATTTACAGTTTCATTCAAACTGCACAAACCATGGTTTCCACAAGCCATAAGGATTTTGCAAACCACTGTTACCCAGTTCAGATATAACAGCAAACTTTGGTTTGTTCCTAAATTGGAAGTGAGAAAAGATATCAGAGGGGAGAAGAAACACTGGGCTCATTCACGTTGCACCATCTATGGTTTGGCATCACATCTGAACTGATCCCAAGTCTCCAGGGCTCCCAATATTAGAAGTCAGACTTTTTACCAAAGCAGAGAGCAGACAGAATTACAGGAAGCGGCTTTATACCAAAACTATTTGTCCATTTGCGTAGTACTGTCTTTTCTAACTGGCAACAGATATAACTGGCAAGCATATTATAGAGTTGGAAAAGGTTCAGAAGAGGGCAAGCAGAATGATCAAGGGGATGGAGCGACTCCCTTACGAGGAAAGGTTGCAGCATTTGGGGCTTTTTAGTTTAGAGAAAAGGCGGGTCAGAGGAGACGTGATAGAAGTGTATAGAATTATGCATGGCATTGAGAAAGTGGATAGAGAAAAGTTCTTCTCCCTCTCTCATAATACTAGAACTCGTGGACATTCAAAGAAGCTGAATGTTGGAAGATTCAGGACAGACAAAAGGAAGTACTTCTTTACTCAGCGCATAGTTAAACTATGGAATTTGCTCCCACAAGATGCAGTAATGGCCACCAGCTTGGATGGCTTTAAAAGAAGATTAGACAAATTCATGGAGGACAGGGCTATCAATGGCTACTAGCCATGATGGCTGTGCTGTGCCACCCTAGTCAGAGGCAGCATGCTTCTGAAAACCAGTTGCCAGAAGCCTCAGGAGGGGAGAGTGTTCTTGCACTCTGGTCCTGCTTGCGGGCTTCCCCCAGGCACCTGGTTGGCCACTGTGAGAACAGGATGCTGGACTAGATGGGCCACTGGCCTGATCCAGCAGGCTCTTCTTATGTTCTTATGTTCTTAACAGATCTCCAGGTTCTCATGCAGAAGTCTGCCACATTGTCTGCTACCTGACCTTCAACTGGAGATGCCAGGGAGTGAATCTGGCACTGCCTGCTGGCAAAGCAAAGCTGACATCAACAGTTTACCCTGCTATCCCTATGGTGCACGTAGAACCCTGGTGGATAGCTTATTCCAGTCCTTTTTTCAGCAAAACTAATATTCAAACTAGCCAGTCAAAACAGGAGTAGCTGGAAAGAAAATC
The DNA here is from genome assembly GCF_030035675.1 of Rhineura floridana. Classification (NCBI taxonomy): domain Eukaryota; kingdom Metazoa; phylum Chordata; class Lepidosauria; order Squamata; family Rhineuridae; genus Rhineura; species Rhineura floridana. Next base: position 186,857,745 of record NC_084480.1, on the reverse strand, counting down.
CTCCCCTCCAGTCATGGCAAACTACTTCAGAACAGACACTTCACTGGGTGGAGAGTTCCTTTATTCTGTAAAGGTGCTCATCATAATCATTCTAAAGCATTCAGTGAGCAAACATCCAATAAGTGGCCAAAAACCTGATTGTATTTAATGTTCTTTCCATCCATTCTTGCCCAGTTTACAAAATAGGTTGGTTTTTTTCTATAAAAAGGAATACCAGCTCATAGTTAATTAACTGAAAACTCATTTCACGAAACCTAAGTAAAAGAAATTCAAATAGGATCTTCCTAGTTTCATTAGTCGTCTAATTAATAGGAGCCCACTTTTTAAAGGATCGCTCTAAAGCACCCATCTCATCAAACCTTTCCTCAGCTGAATAAATAAACCTTGTCTTGGAAATACCCCAGACAATACCAGTAGCTAAGTGTAGAAGAAGAGGAGGAGAAGGAGACACCTCCACATTTCCAGCTCTGTTTCAAATTAATTGCACTTGGCTATAGAAAGTTCATTCCATATTTGAAAAATGAGAGAGCTAACAAGGTTAGCTAGCATATAAACAGAATAAGGTGCAAACATTTTAATGCTCGGACCTGCCAAGTCAATAACAGCATTGTGATTCGATAACTGAACTGTCTAATACAATGAAACAGGATTCCAACAGAAATAATTAGTCTTTACTGGATGATTTGAAAAAATGCTTTGGTCCAACATGAATTCTTACTACATATTTTGTCATGTATATTACTATTACTATATAGCAGTGTAGAAGATAAAACAAAATCAAACACGCAAACACAAACTCTAAACACAATAACATCAGTTCAACAAACTCTAAAAACAATGAAAACATTCATACAAGCTCCAAAACAATTTCAACAGATATAAAATTAATGTTCCATATTATGATAAAGGAATCATTGGGAAGTTTTCCTGCAAGAGACTCCTTGAAATGAAGGGAAGCCACACAGAAGCAGTGCAGAGTGCTATGCTGCAAGGACTGAGCATGCCTGGACCTATTCATGTTTCAACACCCTTTGCAATTGAATCTTTTTACTTCTGTTGATCAATTCTCATGCAGAACTATGCTTTTGGCATGTGTTTGGTTTCCAATGTGTGACTGAGAAATGGATGGTCTTCTTTCCACCAACACACACCCAAAAATAAATGAAGATGCTTGGGTCTTATTCCCTGATGGGGGCATCAAAATTGTTAGGCAACCTCCCAATGAGATAAACTTGCAACATAGCCATGCTTTACACAGCATGCATTAACTGAATTGTAATTATGATTGAGTTTAAGAACATGACTGTTGATTCACTAATAGGCAAAAAACCTTGCGGTTAAGAACGTACCTATAGCCCACAGATATTTCTATCAAACTTTAAAAAGCAGGGAAACTACAGCTATAGTGAATGCACCAGGAGAGCAGACCTGACCTCCTCTCTGAGATATTGGACTGTCCTACAAATTTATCAAAATGCAAACACAATTTGGGTTGGTCTTTCACAGTCCAATCCACTTGCTGTGTAGCTTGGAAGAATTTGGTAACGTGCCTCTGCGGAGAGGGAAGGAGAAATGGAGCAGAGAGGGGAGCAGAAGGAGGGGGACAGGAAAGGAGAGGATTGGAGGGAGAGGGGCAAAGGGAGGGGGAGGGGAGGGCAGGTTTGATCATATGCATGCTTACTGAGTTCAGTGGTATTTACCCACATGCAATCATGCTTAAGATAGGTAAAACTGACCATGGGGAGGAGGTGGAGGAGAGAGGGGAGGGAGGGCAGAGGGGAATAGGGGGATGGGAGCAGGCAGAAGGGGGAAGGGAGGAGAAGGACAGATTTGATAATTTGCATGTTTATTGAAATCAGTGGGATTTACTCCCATGCAATCATGCTTAGGATAGGTAAAACTGACTGGGGGGAGGGAGGGAGGGCTGGAGTGGGCAGGGGAGGAGGAAGAAGGAAGAGAGGTGGGGAGGAGGAAGGGAGAGGAAAGAGAACGGAGGGGAAAGGCAGGTCTGATCACTTTCATGCTTATTGAGTTCAATGGGATTTACTCCTATGCAATCATGGTTAGGATACGTAAAACTGAGCATGGAGGAGGGGGAGAGGGGAGGACAAGGAAGGAGAAAGGGAGCAGAGAGTGGGGCAGAAGGAGGGGGAAGGGGAAGGAGAGGATTGGAGGGAAAGGGGCAAAGGGAGGGGGAGGGGAGGGCATGTTTGATTATATGTGTGCTTATTGAGTTCAATAGTATTTACTTCCATGCAGTCATGCTTAAGATAGGTAAAAAAGACCATGAAGAGGGGGAGGAAAGGAAGGAGGAGGGGAGAAGAGATTGGATGGGTGGGCACTGGGCAGAGGGGAAGCCCTTTTCCTTTCCAAAATGAAAACATTGTGAACAGTATCATTGCTTTTCAGTGTTTCCCCCATCTTTTTGTTCTACAGCAGGCACATGTAGCCTCCCACCCAAATTTAAACCACAGCTGTCCCTCGCCACATCCACACCAGACTGTTATTTCACTTTAGGCAGTCATCTCTTCTCCCAAAGAATCCTGGGAAGTGTAGTTAGTGAAGGGTGCTGAGAGTTGCTAGGAGAGGCCCTGTTCCCCCCACAGACCTTCAATCAGACTGGCTGACTGTTAAACCACTAGAGGCAACTAGAGCTCTGTCAGTGGAATAGGAGTCTCCTCTCAGCATCCTTCACAAACTATACTTCCAGTTTGTCTGCATCCTTCTTGAAGTGCAGAGACCAGAACTGGATGCAGTACTCAAGATGAGGTCTAACCAGTGCTGAACAGTCTTTGTTAGACTCTGTGCTCAAATATTTGTATTTCCAAATATTTTAGTTTTTGTTTGTTTTTAAATATTGTTACATTGACACATTGTAGGTGAGACTGTAAGGAGCAGGTTATCGGAGACATATTCTAGGCTAGAGGGACAGCAGTGTTTTTATATCCCCCTCCTCTTTTCTGCAAATACAGCAGAAAAATGTTTGGCAAGGAAAGAGACAAATGAGCACAACTTAACCTATATACTGGTCCTTCTGTCACAGGTGTGCCGAACTTCTTCCGGCCTAAGGGCTTCATTCTCTTTTGGACAGTCTTCTAGGGGCCATAAGCAAGTACTGGCAGGGATCAGGGATCAGGATAGTTTCTACACAGATTCACACACCCCTCTCTAGCCTCCATCCAGGCAAGTAAGAGTATTATCAGAGCTCAAGAACTCATTTTAGTTGAGCATAAACACTGAAGGAGAGGCTGAACCAGGGACAGTGGGGTGTGTTACCGACTAGGGAGAGTGGCCAGGGGAGTCTCAAGGGCCATACAGAGAGGCTTGAACGGCCAATCACAGGCTTGAGGTTACCCATTCTTGTTCTATATCAGGATTGTTCTGGCTCCTGCTGGGATATTACAGTTTGCTCCCAGTGCCTGCTTGTGTAGACCCTTCTGGCTTGCCTCTTAAAGATACAGGCAGCAGAAGGCAGAGCAGCACAGAAGGGCTGGGGCTTAGCAGCAAGGAGTGAGGAGTGAGGAGGTTTTAAAATCTCCAAGTCTTCCCTTCAGGGAGAGAGAGCTGACTGTTGGAGTACAGCCTCAGCAGCCAGAGTACAATCCATTGAGCTAGCTAAGGAGAGAGAGTAGCTGGGAGTATATGGCTTGGGATCCTATAGCTCCTTAGTGTCCAACATGGTTGCCACTTGCCACCTGTAGTGAAATGGCTATTGACCCATGGGAAATTGGTGCTTTACTTCTACCACTCATTTTTAATGAAATTTTTAATAAAATTATTTTATACATGTACGTGTCCACTATCTGCCCTTAAAAATCAGTTTTGTCCTTGGGTTCTATATGCCGTTCCAATTTTGAAAAGTACAGAATTGCTTTTGAATTCATGCAAGATCCATTTCACTTTGACATCTTAAGTTTTCACCTATCTCAAGAGTTTGTGAGATTTTTTCTTTGGAGAGGCAACTTTTCAATTTTACAATGTGATTTTACTTCAAAACACTCAACATTTGACAACATAGGTTACAAAGCAAAACATTTTAAAAATATGCAGGGCCTCTAGTCAAGATGGTTACAGAATTAATGCACATAATACATCATGGTATTTTTAAAGTAATAGTTGTGTGTCCAAATGGAAATCCTAACCTAGCTTTTGGACACTAAGTTGAGACAAATGGACACATAAGATTTAATCAGTGAACCAAGAACATAAATTCAGATTGGAAGCCACCGAAACACTGACCAAAGGCATGAAATTTTAGTGAAATCAAATAAAAACAGTAGAACTTAAGGGCATATTACACAATAATTCTTAGGCTTCTTACAAACCACCAGTCTTTCTGAAAAGCTTCTTAACAAAATCCCTCTCCCTATACACTGTGATATCTGGTTTTCATTCTTTTTTTCATAAGAAGCCGGCTACAGCAGGGCACTGATCATAAGCAGCTTGTTTTAATTTTAATTTGCTTTTTAATTTTCTGTTTACGGGTGGGTTGGCAGAATTTTGCTAGGCTAGTAACTTGTGTAAATGCATTTGCAAGGCTGTATTCACCCCCTGTTGTTGTTTTTAGTCTGAACCACTTTTGCCTCAATCTGATTGTCAGGACTTGTGCATGGTAGAGAGGCTTCCACATGCAAGCCATTTAGATTAAAAAATGGGCACCCTGTAACAATTCCTTTAAAAATGCCCTGAAATACATGCATTCATATACATGTCATCCACTGACCACCATAAGCATCTTTCTTTAGGAAACATGAATAGAAGGCATTTATAATTAATTTAGTGTGTACAAGGAGAATACTGAATGGTCAAAAAATGTCAAAGAATTTGAAAGGGTGTTTTTTTTAAAATAATCTTGCACAAGCTGTTTTCTTAAGAAAGGCCTCTTTGCAATACACAAGTAAACAAGATTTAGCAACTCATTTGTATTTTAAAACATTCTTAAATGGAGATAAATAATGTATTTCTGCTGGGAAAAAAGCTATAGCAGCTAAACGTAATTTATTACTTTGTTTAGTTTCTCAATAATGTGCTGTTCATCAAAAGGCAGCAAGAAAAATCCATCTCCTGAAGTCATAATACATGTACTGGAAGTAATTGAAGCATAAAGGAAAATCCATTTCAGATTCCAGAAAGCATTTTCATGTCTGGAATATAGAAGAAAAACAGCTAAACTCAAATGTTTACACTTGCTTGATTTCTAAAAAGTGACAAACTGGAGTTCAAGTCAGCCTAATCCAAGATGTACATGAACTGGTTGTAGTTACGCCTTTCAAAGTAAAACCTAAACACAGTCAATATATGCTCAGAAATGGTCCCTTAAAAGAAATCCCAAGGCTTAGCCTTGGCAAATTCTGGCATAATTAGGCCTTACTCTGGAATATTTCCAAATTATGTGGTCTGAACTTTATGCCTCAGTTTTTCAAAGGGCATTGTTTAGAGTGTCATTGTGCTGTGGGATGGTATTAAGACTAGGGAGTTCAAACCACCATCAGCCACGAAGCACACTGGGGAATGCTTAGGCCAGGCACTATCTCTCAATCTAATTTACCTCACAAGGTTGTTGTGAGAACAAAGAAAGGGGAGGGGAAAAACCATGTATGCTGCCTAAACTCCTTGGACCAAATATGGAACAAAAAGGAAATAAGTAAAATAGTTATCCAATAGTATACAAATAAATATCTGAACTCTTGTGCTAGCAGTGTCTCTAAATGAACTCAATCATTTACAATAAATTTTGTGAAATCATCTAATATGTTATGTTAATGAACATGATGGTGTCAGTGAAACATGTTTGTACTAGTTGCAACTATCTACCTTGTAAGGAATACATATATTTTCACATGTTTTTAAATTACAAATATTTATCTTTGGTCATCTGCTTTTCTTTAGTCATAAATCTGTTCTCAAGACTATATTGTAGTCAACTCTTCAGGCACATGCACCCAACAAATGTATATCAGGCATACATATGCTACAAGTGTATATCAACGTTATATGAGTTTGGATTTCAGAGCTTCCCCCAGAGAATCTTGGGAACTCTAGTTCAGTGAAGATACTGAGAATTCCATTAGATATTCCTAGTCCTCCCCAACCTACAGTTCCCAGGGGATATGAGATTTCTGTTAAATCAGTAAAAAAAACCCTTATCTTTTAAACCAATACCACACACACATACAAAAGTTGTCTGCCACCATCAAAAACTAATTCGCTCATTATGATAGGTGTGTTCCTATGCAATGGCCTATGTTCTCAATCTCAAAAGATCATGACAAAAGTAGTTAGTCTTTTTAGCGATATAGCACATTTCTTTTCAATTGGGTTTAGAACATTTGGCTCACAAGGTGAACACAGCCAATTAGCAATGTGTGACGGCCCATCAGGGACACAATAAAGCTGTTGGATTTGTTTAGGGGGCTTGCTTCCAGAAAAACTGGGGAACCAATCATTTGGTTAATGTTTAGGACTGTAATATATGGTGCCTGAAAGCTGTGAATGGGGGAAAGGGAAATATTTTGAGGAAGCAGCCATTACCTCTCATTAACTGTGGGAGTAATCTCTACCGGGGAAGGAACTGGCAATCCCACCCCATATATATGGTCTGCCTAGTAAATGTCACAAGACATCACCCTGAGAATCAGAAGCGACTCACACTACAAGTGCGGGGACACCTTTACCTTTTTAATCTCTACTAGGGTGCAAAAAACAGAGAGGGTGTCAATCATAGGCCCATAGTCTTGTTTCATTTGGGGGCTCCAAATTGTGCCACAGAAAAGCAATCTTCCTGACATAAAAAAATATAAACACATCTCTTTCTTTGTCCTCGACACCTTACAGTTGCCGCTAAATTCTGACAGAATTCACAGAAGGTTTGGTGGTTCTTTCAAGTGAAATGTGGGGTGGAAATCCCCTTTCTTTACTCCACATCAAATTTCAGTTCCGTTCTTTGGCTTCTAAAGGGGAAGGCAGAGAAAGGAAATGAAGAAGATGAGGCAGGTAAGGCATTCACCTGCCAAAGAATATCACTTTTTATATCCTACAGAACCATTTTCACAACCAATCTAAAATGCGGACAAATCATATGGCAGCAGAATGGGCAGAAACTTTGATTCAATTCACAATCATCCAATTTTGTGGGACAAAAGCCTACTCATGTCACAGTTTTGAGTGTGCAGTTTACACATAAGTAGACCTACAGGGTAGTGCTTCTAGGACACTGTCACCCATACAATGTCCCCAAATTTCAGCCAGTTGCCACTTACTGTTTTCCTTCTGGAAATAAAAAACCACCTGGGGCTCCTACTGGGAGGAAGGGCAGGATATAAATCAAATAAATAAATAAATAATAAAACAGGTCCCAGAAATGCACTGGGGTGAATTTTCTACCCCAGCCAATGTTAGCGGTTTGTAGTAGCAAAAGTGGCCCATTATTTTTTCATAGAAAAACGGACAGGGACAGGTCAATAAAAAACAACATTCTACCTCCTCTGAGGAAGTGTTTTCTGGCTCTGGGTGTTTGGGTATTGTCAAGCACACTTCTTCTAACACCAGTACACCACAGACACAAATGTTATCTGGAGTCAAGATATCAGCCCACCATACATTGGAAATTTCATTGAGGTGGAAAGTAGACCCCCCCCAAAAAAAAATTAGTGTGATTTTTTTTCTCGGCATTGGATGAAGAATGTTTATTTACCTAATTCACATTTTCCAGTACAATATACTAACCAAAGCACAGTCATCCTTCCAAATTTGCACTTCTCCAAATTTTACAGTGCAGTTCTTCAGACAAGTAACGTATACAAAACTGCATAGGGTAAAATATGCATAGAATCACATGCATTCATAAAATAACATGCAATGATGCATTATATTAGCAGAAACTGCTTGCAAAAACGTGTATATTGGGGGAATTGCTTTGCAAAATGTGTATATTAGGAAAATTACATACAAAAAGTATATAAAAGTAGAAATTTACACTAAAATACTGATGCATTTTCATAAGGACTTTAAAAAATCATTAACTGATACAGAAATGGGGAAAACAGTTTTTAATAGTGGGAAAATGAGAAACAGAGAGAAACCAGAATTGATATATTCATCCATTGCTACATGGTGCATGGTTCCTGGGTCTATAATCTTTTAGATTGTAAATATGGGGTCACATATTTAAAAGATTATTTAAAAGCCTATATAGATACATTATATCCCTCTGCCTAGGATGGCATCCACCCGAGAGTTCTCAAAGAACTCAAATGTGAAATTGCTGATCTGCTAACTAAAATATGTAACTTGTCCCTTGGGTCCTCCTCCGTGCCTGAGGACTGGAAAGTGGCAAATGTAACGCCAATCTTCAAAAAGGGATCCAGAGGGGATCCCGGAAATTACAGGCCAGTTAGCTTAACTTCTGTCCCTGGAAAACTGGTAGAAAGTATGATTAAAGCTAGATTAACTAAGCACATAGAAGAACAAGCCTTGCTGAAGCAGAGCCAGCATGGCTTCTGCAAGGGAAAGTCCTGTCTCAGTAACCTATTAGAATTCTTTGAGAGTGTCAACAAGCATATAGATAGAGGTGATCCAGTGGACATAGTGTACTTAGACTTTCAAAAAGCGTTTGACAAGGTACCTCACCAAAGGCTTCTGAGGAAGCTTAGCAGTCATGGAATAAGAGGAGAGGTCCTCTTGTGGATAAGGAATTGGTTAAGAAGCAAAAAGCAGAGAGTAGGAATCAACGGACAGTTCTCCCAATGGAGGGCTGTAGAAAGTGGAGTCCCTCAAGGATTGGTATTGGGACCTGTACTTTTCAACTTGTTCATTAATGACCTAGAATTAGGAGTGAGCAGTGAAGTGGCCAAGTTTGCTGATGACACTAAATTGTTCAGGGTTGTTAAAACAAAAAGGGATTGCGAAGAGCTCCAAAAAGACCTCTCCAAACTGAGTGAATGGGCGGAAAAATGGCAAATGCAATTCAATATAAACAAGTGTAAAATTATGCATATTGGAGCAAAAAATCTTAATTTCACATATACGCTCATGGGGTCTGAACTGGCGGTGACCGACCAGGAGAGAGACCTCGGGGTTGTAGTGGACAGCACGATGAAAATGTCGACCCAGTGTGCGGCAGCTGTGAAAAAGGCAAATTCCATGCTAGGGATAATTAGGAAAGGTATTGAAAATAAAACAGCCGATATCATAATGCCGTTGTATAAATCTATGGTGCGGCTGCATTTGGAATACTGTGTACAGTTCTGGTCGCCTCATCTCAAAAAGGATATTATAAAGTTGGAAAAGGTTCAGAAGAGGGCAACCAGAATGGTCAAGGGGATGGAGCGACTCCCTGACGAGGAAAGGTTGCAGCATTTGGGGTTTTTTAGTTTAGAGAAAAGGCGGGTCAGAGGAGACATGATAGAAGTGTATAAAATTATGCATGGCATTGAGAAAGTGGATAGAGAAAAGTTCTTCTCCCTCTCTCATAATACTAGAACTCGTGGGCATTCAAAGAAGCTGAATGTTGGAAGATTCAGGACAGACAAAAGGAAGTACTGCTTTACTCAGCGCATAGTTAAACTATGGAATTTGCTCCCACAAGATGCAGTAATGGCCACCAGCTTGGATGGCTTTAAAAGAAGATTAGACAAATTCATGGAGGACAGGGCTATCAATGGCTACTAGCCATGATGGCTGTGCCCTGCCACCCTAGTCAGAGGCAGCATGCTTCTGAAAACCAGTTGCCGGAAGCCTCAGGAGGGGAGAGTGTTCTTGCACTCGGGTCCTGCTTGCAGGCTTCCCCCAGGCACCTGGTTGGCCACTGTGAGAACAGGATGCTGGACTAGATGGGCCACTGGCCTGATCCAGCAGGCTCTTCTTATGTTCTTATGTTCTTATGCCTCATATTCTAGTCACTAGATTTTTATGGGAGTGGAGACTTACAAATATGCAGTCCCTCGTATCATACAGTTCAAGGAAGTTTGTATCATATGGCTTATATGAATGCAAGGATGGGCCAAAGGGTTATCTAAAACAAAAAACTGACAGGTTGATCCTGTGCATATTAACACAAAAAATAAATCCTACTGTATTCACTGGGATATACTCCTAGGTGAACACACACTGAATTGTAGTCAGAGATTGTTACCCACTAAAGTTGCAATCACAGTGCAATTCAACTATGTGTTTAGTCTTTTCAACACTATTATAAAGAATAATACATTTCTGCAGAATGCCAAACCATTTTAAAAGGTTTTTCAGACGTGATTATTTATGATGACTTCACATACACCACATGCCAAAATTACTCAGATGATATACAGAACATGGTGTTATAAGTTTAGCAGCTCTTGTAACCTAATTTTTCACATCCTTGCACAGATTTCAAAAAATGTGTTTTGGACACAATGCCATGCTTCCATTTTCTACGCTGATATTTCCAAAACCATTCTACAAACATAAAATTAGCCAAACAAATTAGCAATCTGACAAACCTAGATCTTGCTAATGTCTAAATTATTGTAGCAACTAGGAGCTGTGTGTTTTGTGTATTAAATTTTAAACATCATCCAGAAAAGCTCAACTGCATGCCTGCTTAAATATGGGTTACGAAAATATCTATTATCAGAAAGGCTCAAATGGGATTTAACATTTGCTCTTCGGTTCAGTTGATGGTAATGCGGACTCCTTTTGTTTGTTTGGCTTTTAGGTGATAAAACTGAAAACATGAAGACAGCTTTAATTACAAGCATTCAATAATCCTACAGTATGTATGACTAAAAGGCACCAAGGTTTGTTTTTAATAGCCTGAGGGGCTATTTTGACTTTTCTACTCATTTCTCAGTGTATTAAAAATGCATTATTAGCAGCGTCTACAAGATTGCTTAGAAGTCTGGGCTTTTCATCCCCCTCTTTTATTGTTCTTATACTGGAATAATCTGGTTTTCTCTTCTATTCATGCATTTAGTTAGCCTGATTTCTTTCTAAAACTAGAGGCTACATAAAGAGACTATATATATAAATATACAAAATATTCTATATTTAAGGGATACTGTGGAGGGGTGAAGGGTCAGATTCAGATCCAGCAAAATGTGTACTTAAGGCCAAACTATACATGAAATTAAATGAGTTCTTTCCTTTAATGGGCAGGGTTTTTCTTTTTAAAAATACAAATAACATTTTCTGGGGTGTAATAGTTATAGAAAGTGCAGTAGGTATAGTAAAAGGTAAAGGTGTCCCCACACTTATAGTGCGAGTCGTTTCTGACTCTTAGGGTGACGTCTTGCGACGTTTACTAGGCACACCATATATATGGGGTGGGATTGCCAGTTCCTTCCCCAGCCTTTCTTTACCCCCCAGCATAGGCCAGGTACTAATTTTACCGACCATGGATGGATGGAAGGCTGAGTGGACCTTGACCCCTTTCACCGGAGATTCGACTTCCTCCTTCCATTGGAATCGAACTCCGGCCGTGAGCAGAGCTTCGGCTGCATTACCACCGCTTACCACTCTGCACCATGGAGGGTCTAGTAGGTATAGAGGAGGAATTAAACCATCCTTCTTGCTGTGATCCAGAGGAAAATCTTTCTTCTAAAGATAAGAACATAAGAAGAGTCCCCTGGATCAGGCAAATGGCCCATCAAGTCTAGCATCGTGTTCTCACAGTGGCCAACCAAATGCCTATGGGGAGCCCACAAGCAGGACAAGATGCTGTTTGGAGGGGGGGGTCCTTATTTGCAAGCACCAGCTTCAAAGTAAGGGATTTACTCAGGTCCACAGCAGGCATTTAAATTCCCCCTCCACATCTGTTCTGATTCCAATAATTATCAACACACACACACACATTATTTGGATTAAAAAAAAACACCTTAAATGCAAAGGCATATTTAACATCATGTCTAGTTTGGTCCTACATTGACTCCAAATGCACTCAATGAAAAATGTTGCACATTTTTGTTCAGGGAAGCCAAAAGAGTTCTGGACAAGCAGAATTCTATACATTTTCAATAAAAAACAAGTAATCCAAAGTGAGTAGCGGGTAGTGTTTCCAGGTCTCCAGTTTTCATCCAGAGACTGGATATTTGGGGTCCTCTCCAGTATCCAGGTGAATCAAATTACTCTCTGGACTCTCAGCTTTCATTTTTTTTAAAAAATTAAGGTTCTTGGTGGTCTGGTTCATGATATATACACCAAAACATCAGCCACCCTCTGCCAACTTCTGTTAAATAACCCTGTAGGTGGCTGCTCTTGTTGTTATGTGCCTTCAAGTTGATTTCGACTTATGCCAACCCTATGAATCAGAGCCCTCCTCCAGTAGCATCTATTATAGACCACCCTGTATAGACCTTGAACATTCAGGTCTGTGGCTTCCTTTATGGAACCAATCCATCTCTTATTTGGTCTTCCTCTTTTTCTACTCCCTTCTGTTTTTCCAGTATTATTGTCTTTTCTAGTGAATCATGTCTTCTCATGATGTTTCCAAAGTATGATAACCATCATTTTAGCTTCTAGTGTTAGTTCTGGTTTAATCTGTTCTAAAACCCACCTATTTGTCTTTTTCATGGTCCATGGTATGTGCAAAGCTCTCCTCCAACACCACATTTCAAATGAGTTGATTTTTCTCTTATCCGCTTTTTTCACTGTCCAACTTTCACATCCATACACAGAGATTGGGAATACTATGGTCCGATGATCCTGCCTTTAGTGTTCAGTGTTACATTTTTGCATTTGAGGACCTTTTCTAGTTCTCTCCTAGCTGCCCTCCCCAATCATAGAATCATAGAATAGTAGAGTTGGAAGGGGCCTATAAGGCCATCAAGTCCAACCCCCTGCTCAATGCAGGAATCCAAATCAAAGCATTCCCCATAGATGGCTGTCCAGCTGCCTCTTGAATGCCTCCAGTGTCGGAGAGCTCACTACCTCTCTAGGTAATCAATTCCATTGCCATATGGCTCTAACAGTTAGGAAGTTTTTCCTGATGTCCCGTCGAAATTTGGCTTCCTGCAACTTGAGCCCATTATTCTGTGTCCTGCACTCTGGGATGATCGAGAAGAGATCCCGGCCCTCCTCTATGAGATAACCTTTCATGTACTTGAAGAGTGCTATCATATCTCCCCTCAGTCTTCTCCAGGCTAAACATGCCCAGTTCTTTCAGTATCTCCTCATAGGGCTTTGTTTCCAGTCCCTTGATCATCCTTGTTGCCCTCCTCTGAACCTGTTGTCTGCATCCTTCTTGAAGTGGGGAGACCAGGATGTAGTATTCAAGATGAGGCCTAACCAGTGCTGAATAGAGGGGAACTAATACTTCACATGATTTGGAAACTCTACTTCTGTTAATGCAGCCTAATATAGCATTTGCCTTTTTTGCAGCCACATCATGCTGTTGGCTCATATTCAGCTTGTGATCAACAACAATTCCAAGATCCTTCTCACATGTCGTATTGCTGAGCCAAGTATCCCCCATCTTATAACTGTGCATATGCTTTCTTTTTCCTAGGTGTAGAACTTTGCATTTATCCCTGCTGAATTTCATTCTGTTGTTTTCAGCCCAATGCTCCAGCCTATCAAGGTCCCATTGTCCTGATGTGCAACCTATACTCTGCAGAAAAGGCTACTGTAAGGAGAAACTGATTGGTTCCCCATCGGAAAGGGTGTGAGACAGGGGTGTATTTTATCACCCTATTTACTTAATCTATATGCAGAACATATCATATGGAAAGCCAGATTGGACCAAGATGAAGGAGGTGTGAAAACTGGAGGGAGAAATATCAATAATTTAAGATATGCAGACGATACCATACTACTAGCAGAAACTAGTAATGATTTGAAATGAATGCTGATGAAAGTTAAAGAGGAAAGCACAAAAGCAGGACTACAGCTGAACGTCAAAAAGATTAATATAATAACAACAGAATATTTATGTAACTTTGAAGTTGACAATGAGAACATTGAACTTGTCAAGGATTATCAATACCTTGGCACAGTCATTAACCAAAATGGAGACAATAGTCAAGAAATCAGAAGAAGGCTAGGACTGGGTAGGGCAGCTGTGAGAAAACTAGAAAAGATCCTCAAATGCAAAGATTTATCACTGAACACTAAAGTCAGGATCATTCAGACCATGGTATTTCCGATCTCTATGCATGGATGTGAAAGTTGGACAGTGAAAAAAGAGGATAACCAACTCATTTGAAATGTGGTGTTGGAGGAGAGCTTTGCGCATACCATGGACTGCAAAAAAGACAAATGATTGGATGATGGAACAAATTAAACCAGAACTGTCACTAGAAGCTAAAATGATGAAAATGAGATTATCATATTTTGAACACATCATGAGAAGACATGATTCACTAGAAAAGTCGATAATGCTGGGAAAACCAGAAAGGAGTAGAAAAAGAGGAAGGCCAAACAAGAGATGGATTGATTCCAAAAAGGAAGCCACAGACCTGAACGTTCAGATCTGAACAGGGTGGTTCATGAGAGATGTTGTTGGAGGTCGCTGATTCGTAGGGTTGCCTTAAGTCAAAATCGACTTGAAGGCACATAACAACAACAAAGCTTCTACCTGCCTGGATGAGCTTGTCTAAACTAAAATGATTTTAGCAGGTGCTGAAAAAAGTACAATGAAGGAGCCTGCCTAATGTCAATAGGCAAGAAGTTACAAAGCGTAGGTGCTGCCACACTAAATAATTGATTTCTTATAAGATCAGTACTATGTGGCATCTGTAACATGGAAAGCACACCTTGAACTTGGTTGCAAATCAGCAACCAGTACAGATTTCAGAGCCGAGATATTATGTGCTGATAGGGTCTCACTCATATCAGCAATCATGCTACAGCATTCTGCACTAACTGCAGCCCATGGGTCAGGTGGTGCTGCATGGAGATTTTTGTGACCTTGGCTGACTGGCTGCCAGGATTTTTTTGGGTTTGGTTTTTGGTTAGGAATCCTGACTGGCTGTGGGATGCTGAATTTTCTGCCTTACTCACAGGAATCTTGTTGTGGTTGGTATGGTAATGCATTTAGAAAATCATCGCTGTCTTTTCTTTCTGTTTGTCTTTTACTTTTGCATTTCATTGACCTTTAACCTCACTCCCTTACATCCATAGAAGTAACAACAGTGGTTCCATGTTGTCACTTCAACCCCCTTAAAGACATTGATGATGCACTTTGTTGGTTACATGACAGTTTGTTTCTTGCCCAATAGTGGTAAAAGAGAATTCCCATACTGGGAAGTGTGGCTGGAATTGTTGTTCCCAAGCTGCTAACTGTGAAGGTAAACCAAACCATGTGTGTTTTCTCTCTTTCAATTATCACTTACTGGAATTGGGTTGGTTATCAAAGTGAGTTTATAGCAGGACACAGGGTAAACAGAAAAGGGTAGAGAATCTTCTTACTCTAATTCATTTCTCAATCCTCTTTCTGAAGTGAAGGGTCAAATTTGTAAAGAGGTTTGGAGCAGCCATATTAAAAGATGTTAAAAGATAGGGGCAGGGCATTCCAGGCAAGGGGTTGCCAATCCTGTTTGGATATAGATATCTTTGCAGAGGATCCCTAGTCAAGCTTTACCAACAGCACAATCCAAACCATATCTACTCAGAAGGAAGCCCTATTGAGTTCTATGGGGCTTAGTCCCTATGTAAGTGTGTTTAGAATGGCAGCTTTCAGGGGCATCCATCTTTACTCCTGAGTGCTCCCATCTAACATCTGCACAACACTAGGCTCCTTTCTTCATACAACAGCCTCCTGGTGACTGGTCTGGCCTATGGGCACTTAAATACTTTTTGCTAGAAGCAAGTGGGCTAGATTAAATGTTCCCTACCCAGGCTCCATGTTTTAGCTAAGATTTCTATCTTAATTTCCAATCAGAGAAATGTTTTTGTTTGCATTGTATTCTCCAAGCAACTATGATTGATACTTAATGTATCATGTTTAATGACATCACTAGGGTCCCCAATGACATCACTAAAGCCTGCCCCCATGATGTCAATTGGACCCACCCCATGACATCACTAAAACCCATCCCCATGACATAACTCGGCCCACCCCTGAAGTCTCAGGGTGCTGGATGCTTCTGAGCTGGCAACCCTCCTGGTGGGTGTTAATCTGCCTGTCATCTGTACAGGTTGTCTTGTCTAGAATTAGCCAGGTTTTAATGGAAAACTGAACATCATTGGTAGGAAATCGTCCTGGTTTTCAGTAATGATATACTTACGAAAGGAGTTGATGATCCAGATCATAAGCTGTTATTTAGAAACTTTCATGAATGAATCAAAGTCCATTCATATCACCCTTCCCTTAATGGGTGAGGCATGCTATTTTCCCACGGTGGAAGCTATTGCTGAACTACAGCTCTCATCAGCCCTGAATATTGACCATGTTTGCTGGGGCTGATGGAATCCAACATCTGGATGACACCATGTTGGCTCTCCTGATATGTAGTTTGCCATGTTGGGCAAGAATGGTGTGGGCTCTCCACCTTCTCCATAGCAACTTTACCAACCCTTTCCCTAGGGCCCCCAGTAAAAAACTAGGATGCAGTGGGATGGGGAGAACCATAATGGAAAAGGGAGTTGATGAAAATCACAGCAGAAGCAGCTTGCTCTAGAAGACACTTTTAAGGGGTACAGGGAACTGCTATGGGGAGGGGAGGGTGAGAAACTTCTACTCACACAACTATCCAAGTGGATGTCCATTTGTGCAACTGTTGATTGTTCCTTTATACAACAGTGTTATAGATGGCTAAATGCCTCCAGCTTAGACAAGGAACAATAAAAAATATTTTTTCATTCATTATTTAAACCGTGTCTTTAACATAGCACAGTGTTTCTGTCCTGGAATTTGATCATCTTTCGGTATTTATTATAAATGTGTTTTATTTTATCTATTTCCTAGGAGGACAGTTATCTGCCCTTCATTCTCTGGAATTACAAACATTGCCTTTGAAATCAATAACACAGCAACAGCCTTGTTTGGTTCAGCATTGATGTCTTCCAGCAACCCACTCTCTTGGTGGTTCAAGAGAGTAATACACTCTTAATGCAAGTCATGAGTGGGGCAGTCACTTTTCTTTCATTCAGCACCTAGAGTCTAATTATCTGGAAGCTTTCTTGTGTAATGAAATTGCACCATAGGCTATAGGATCAATTCAGTTATGTAAAGCCAGTAAGCACGGGAAGTTTGAAAATGAATGGAGAACCATCCTCAAGGCAAGAAATAAAGAGTAAGAAACCTAGCCGTGCTGTCATCACTTAATCAGCATCTGGTTTTGTAAAACCAGCCCTGAGATTACACATATGTTATCCATGAAGGGCTTGCACCATTGCACAATCCTGCAAACACTAATAGCTTCTACCTGGGGAAAATAAATAAATAATTTATGAAAGTGCTATTGGATTGAGTGCGGTTAACATGCTATTTCTATTTCAAGCTTCAGTAAATGATCTGTTCCTTTATTTTCCATAGAGACATGCTGCATCTCTTCCTGCTCATTGCACTAAGTAAAACTGCTGATTCTTAATCCTTGGGTGATTAAGGGGGAATGGGCAGTTGAAGCTTCTTAAAGAGACAGAGCCTTTATTCTTTATTGTCTTAATAAAAAAGTAACAATATTGAAATCTCAGAAAGCAATGAGCACAGCAAGCAATTGTTACTTTTAATATTAAAATCTAATATTGCTACATTCTAGATTATTGCAAAGTGGCTAAAGGAACTCTCTGGATAGCCAGTGAATTGCTTCCAGTCATTAATAATATACCCATTTAGATTCAAAATTATTAATTATACTTCTGCTCTTTCAAACCGTCACTATTTGTTTATTTTAATTAATCCAGTCCTACATAAGTCTGTATTTTTCCTAGCAAAAGTTCTGGTTTTATTTTGATTTCCTGTATTTTCCACCTTAGGGCTACTTGTATCCTGAAACAGAAGTGTTCCTGAAAGCATTCTCTATAACACAAATGTAGGGAAAATCCTACAAGATGTGCTTGAAGTTGATTAAAAAACAAATGAACCATCCTATCATCCTGAACAACAACAACAAAACGTTTCGATACAAAATGGACCCAACCCTCCCTGCTGAAAGAAAGGCAGAGGAGAATAGACACTATAGATAAAAATAAATTTAGAAAAGTAATTTTCATTCTGTGCATTTTTTTCTATTCAGCATCCTTAAGTAGTGACTAGGGATGGGGGTGAAGTTTGATTCAGTTTGCATGTAAAGCCGAATTTATTAAATTCGCACTTGTAGAAACAATATGAGAACAGAAAAAACAGCCATCCTTCAAAATTCACACTTACCCGAAATTTGCAATGCATTTCTCTAACCAACCAAAGTTTACCAAATGCATATATTAGGGAAAATGTGCAAAAAATGATTAGTGATAATAACATACAGAAATGCATTATATTAGTAGAAATTGCCTATAAAATGTGTATTTTAGTCAAAACTGCAGACAAAAATGTGTACGTTAGGAGAACTATGTACTAAAATGCTGAACAATTTTGATGAGGATTTTTTTAAAAAAAATCGCAAATTGCTGCAGAAAGGTGGAGAATGGAATTTAAGAATGGAAAAATGAGAAACAGAGAGAAGTGAAATGGACAGATCCTTCTATTTAATTTAATTTAATTTAATTTATTGGATTTCTTAGTTGCCCATCTGGCTGGCCATCCAGCCACTCTGGGTGACGTACAAAATGAACAAAATGACACACCAATACAATAACATTAAAATCTAAAAGCAATGATGTTAAAATCTAGCCCACCCCAAAGGCCTGCCTGAAGATCCATGTCTTCATGGCCCGGCGGAAACTCATTGTAGAGGGGGCCTGGTGGAGATCATTTGGAAGGGAGTTCCATAGGGTGGGGACCACAATTGAAAAAGCTCTCTCTCTGGTCCTCACCAGTCTAGCTGTTTTGACTGGTGGGATAGACAGAAGGTCTTTTGAGGCCAATCTTGTTAGGCGGCATAGCTGATGATGCTCCTTCAGATAGACTGGGCCAAAACCATGTAGGGATTTAAAGGTCAAAACCAACACCTTGAATTGGGCCCGGCAAGCAACTACTAGCCAGTGCAACTCTCTGAGCACTGGAGTTATGTGATCTCGCCGGCTGCTGCCTTTAATCAGGCATGCCGCCGCGTTCTGAACCAGTTGCAGCTTCCAGACCGTTTTCAAGGGTAACCCATGCAGAGCGCATTACATTAGTCAAGACGAGAGGAGACCAGGGCATGTACCACTGATGGGAGCAGATGATTGGGAAGGTAGGGGGCGTAGCCTCCGTATCAGATGGAGTTGATACAGTGCTGCCCGGCTCACAGCCGAAACCTGAGCTTCCATGGACAGTTTGGAGTCAAGAATGACCCCGAAGCTGTGGACCTAGTCTTTTAGGGGCAGTTGTACCCCATTGAGCACCAGGTCCAAATCCCCTAACCTTCCCTTGTCTCCCACGAACAGTACCTCGGTTTTGTCAGGGTTCAGTTTCAGCTTATTCCTTCCCATCCAGGCACTCACCCACTCCAGGCACTTGGACATGGTTTCTACAGCCAACCTCGGTGAAGATTTAAATGAGAGATAGAGCTGTGTGTCATCCGCATATTGGTGACACTGCAGCTCAAATCTCCCGATGATAGCCCCCAGCGGCTTTACATAGATGTTAAATAGCATCAGGGAGAGGATGGAGCCCTGCAGCACCCCACAAGTGAGAGGCCAAGGATCCGAAACCTCATCCCCCAATGCCACTCTCTGGTACCTATCAGAGAGGAAGGAACAGAACCACTGCAGAACAGTGCCCCCTATGCCTAACCCCTCCAATCGGTACAAAAGGATACCGTGGTCAACAGTGTCAAAAGCCGCTGAGAGATCCAGGTGGACGAGGAAGGTGCCTTCACCCCTATCCAACGCTCTCCTCATATCATCCACCAAGGCGACCAAGGCTGTTTCAGTCCCATGTCCAGGCCTGAAGCCCGACTGAAATGGATCCAGATAATCCGCTTCCTCCAAGTGCGCTTGCAACTGCTTCGCCACCACCCGCTCAACCGCCTTGCCCAAGAATGGTAAGTTTGAGATTGGGCAAAAGTTGTTTAAATCTTGGCGATCCAAGGAGGGCTTCTTTAAAATTGGTTTTATTACTGCCTCCTTGAGAGCTGATGGCGTCATGCCCTCTTCCAAGGATGCATTTACCACCGCCCTGACCCCCTCGCCCAGTCTATTCTTGCAGTTCATGATGAACCACGATGGGCAAGGATCGAGTAAGCAAGTGGTTGGCCTTAAGGTTGCAAGCACCTTGTCCACTTCATCAGAAGAAAGAAGCTGGAACTGATCCCACATCACCGGAAAACCACTGGCTGACTCTGGCTCATTCACTGTATCCACAAAGTGCGGAATCATACTCTTTAGACGATTGATTTTATCTGCAAAGTGCTTTGCAAACTCATCACAGGAGGTTTTAGAATGTCCCATCGGTTCCAAAGCAACTGGACCAACCAGGCTTCGGACCATGTGGAACAGCCTCCTGGGACAGCACTCTGCGGACGCAATAGAGGCAGCACAGAAATCCTTCTTTGCTGCCCTTATCACCACATGGTAGACTGCTGCAGCCACTCCAACCCGTGTCCTATCGTCCTCAGAGTGAGATTTCCGCCACTGGCGTTCTAGCTGTCTCACCTCCCGCCTCAGAATTTGCAGCCGTGGAGTATACCACGGTGCTGTCTGAGTCCTATTCAGGGGGAGAGGGTGTTTCAGAGCCACCCGGTCTAATGCCCTGGTGATCGCCTCGTTCCACTCCTTCACCTACTAGTGTCCAACAAGCTTATCTCAAATCACCCTGGAACTGGCATGCTTTTTCTGAGCTTTCTCAGGAAAAAAACCAGGGTGTTTTGAGGCTTTACAAAAAAAGCTCAAAAAAGACCAAGCTGAGGGGGTAACCCTCTGCCTTTCCCACTGGTCCCCATTTCCAAAATGCATTCTAGTAAACAGGCAAACAGGATGGCCAATAGCAAAGAGGGAGAAAAGGGAGAATGCAGTTCAGCTCACTTACAGAAGATTACTTGACTATACCACAGTGTAGTGGCAAATTCAGAAGTGCAGGGTCCCTTCATAATAGTCACAGCCATGCCCCCTCTCAGCCACACCCCCTTATAAGATTATACAACCTTCTAAGGTTATAGAATAATCTCACCAGGCGTGAATATTGCTTTCTCCTTCTCTATCATTGTCACAATTTGACTATCATTTTTCACTGTTGGGGATACTGTTTGAATGACTGAATTTGGTGTCCTCACATTTATCTCTTGATGCTACCAAACTGCTTGATGATGTAGATAGGATGCTAGCATCAGGATTCACTGTCTCTTCAGCAGTTACAGTATTTTCACTCTTCACAACTTGGCTTTTTGAAGTAGGAACTAATAGGAACTCCTTTCACTCTGACTCCAGTCAGCAGGAAACAAGGAAGCAAATTAGAAGACACTTCTCAGTGGCTAAAACTGTTGTTTGGCTCATTGAATAGTAGAGCCATAGGGATCATGCTGGGACCTGGCTCCCAAAAAAGTAAGGAGTCTAAAAAACCCTGAGACCCTGGATGACCACACCTCTGATAGCACAGTAGATAAAAGACTGTGGTGTGAGTCAGGAAGTACCTGGTTTAATTTTTGCCTCAGTCATGTACTTGCCAGCTGGCCTTAGACAAGTCATCATCACTTAGCCTCACCACACACCTCACCGTCAGGATCAGGATAGTAATACTGAGCTCCCTTCCAGGGTTGTTGTAAGTATTACAAGAAGATAATGTTTGTGAAGCACCTCAAACATTCTTGAAGATGATGCCTCTGGTGAAGCTTTCCACATCAGTCTTCTCTCCTGCTAACCGCTTTCAAGAAACAACAGTAAGGTAATAAGAAATCCAATTTCCTTTCATCTCATAAAACTTCAATGCAACAATTCACACACAGAATCTGATCATTATTACTACCCATACTATTACTACTACACTGATATCCCACCTTTCTTCCAAAGAGCTCACAGAGGTCTACTGTATGTGGTTCTGCCTCTTTCCATTTTATCTTCACAACTCCATGAGGTAGTTGAAGCTAAAGCTAGTGATAGGCCAAAGGTCACCCAAACAGGTTCCTGGCTAGGTGGGGATTTGAACCCTGAGATCGCAAGTCCTAGTTCAACACTCTGACCACACTGGTTCTTCCTACAATTGACTATACGTCCGACCCAGAGATGAAGGAACCAGACTGAGACGAGGTGTGATCTGTTTCTCATTTTATTAATGTGATGGTCACATACAAAGCAGTAAGCTTCATAAACCTGTCTGCCCTGACTCACTACTTTTCCTAGCTATTCTACCTAAGCAGTCTCTGCAGCATGTGGGGAGAGTTGACTCCTCTCCCTGATCCAACTCTCCCTGCATCTGGGGTGCAACATCATTCCCTCCATGCTTCATCTCCCCCCACCCCCTGGGCTTGGGCTTGTCCAGGTAGGCATCGTGGAACTCTCTCACCAGATACAGTGCATGGACATCGTTAGCTGACTCCCACGAGCACTCTGCCTGATCATATCCCTTCCAGTGGATCAAGTATTGAAGTCACCCTTGGCACTTCCACGAGTCCAAAATCTGTTCCACCTCATATTCTTCTTGCCCATTCACAGCTATGGGTGGCGGAGGCACCTCTGGTATCTGTGGGGATTGGGGGGCTGCTCCAGAGTAAGCAAGGAGTGATGAAACACCAGGTGTATCTTGAGGAAAGGAGACAGCCTCAGATGAAAAATCACTGGATTGATCTGGGCTTCAACTTCAAAGGGGCCCACCTTCCTATCTTCCAGTTTATGACATCACACCCAAGTAGGCAAATAGTGTGTGGATAGCCACATCTTATCTCCCATGTGAATTTCGGGCCCCTTCTGTTGATGTTGATCTGCTACTCTCTTGTAGTCGGTCTTCACCTTCTCAAAAAAACCCTCCAAAATGCCCAGCAGTGGGAGAATCATGACACTGGCATGAACCTTGGCTCTCACATCCCTGGGGGGCACATACATAGTGCCATCATGGTACAGCACCCCCCTCAGTGAGAAGTCCTCTATACTTTCAGGAGGCTGCCCCTCTAGATCCAAATGCTTCTCCTTGACAAAAGGATCTAGTTCCTGCATCGAGCTCAGTTCATCCACCCAGGAATCCTGGCACACCCCTGCCACCATCTTCTTGAGGGGTAGAATGAGTTGCAGCAGTCTCAGTGTTGGTTCTCCAGATATTCCGGTTTGAGGGACAGAGAATCTGCCTGCTTATTCTGTGCCTGGGGAATGTAATGGATTTTGAAATGAAATTGAGTGAAGAATTGAGCCCAACTCTGGTTTAGCTTACAGGCAGTGTGGAGATTCTCCAGGTTCTGATGATCAGTGTGCACCTCTATCTCATGCTATGCCCCTTCCAAAAGATCTTGCCAAGTTTCAAAAGCATCCCAGATTGCAAACAACTCTTTCCCCCACACGGTACAGTTTTGCTCAGAACTTGTCAACTTCCATGAAAAGTATGCACATGGCCTCACACACACCCTCTCTGGGCTGGTTGCAAAAGCACTGCTCTGATGCATCCGTCTCCACCACAAAGGGGTGTGTAGAATCCGTGTGTTGCAGTATGGGTTCAGAGGTGAACTGGACCTTCAGCTCCTCGAAGTCTCCTTGTGTAGCATCGGTACAATGGAAGGGACCTGAACCCTTCAGGCAGTCTGTGAGGGGCGTGATTTTGTCCGAGTACAGTAGGGCCCCACTCATATGGCAGGTTAGGTTCCAGACCCCTGCCAAAAAGCAAAAACCACTGAAAAGTGGATCAGCTGTAGCATGGGGGTCTGAAACCTAACCCTCTGATCGTGCCGGAGGAGGAGAAGATCAGCTGTAGCGCACTATAGCTGATCTTCCCCGCCTCTGGTGCGATCAGCTGGAGTGTGTATCTGATTATCCCAAGGAGGAGAAGATCAGCTGGAGCGCTCTACAGCTGATCTTCCCTTCCTCCGGTGTGATCAGCTGGAGCACAGGGAGCTCCAGCCCCCCTCCAACTGATCGCCCCACTGGTGCTGTATTAGCGGAATGCAAAAAGCAGGGTGCCGAGAAGCGGGGCCCTACTGTAGTTCACAGTGAACTGATGGTAGTAGTTAGCAAACCCCAGGAACCCCTGAAGATCCTTCTTCATTTTTGGAGGTTGCCACGTGAGAACACTGTGGACCTTGCCCAGGTCCCTCTCCACTCCAGTGGGAGAAATGCAGTAACCCAAAAAGTCCAACATGATTAGATCAAAGCTGCACTTCTCCAGCTTGGCATAGAGGCAATGTTCCCTGAGGCATTGTAACACCACCCGCACATGCTCTTTGTGCTGAGCTGAAGAGTCCAAATAGATGAGGATATCATCCAAATACACAATCATGAACTTGTCCAAATAGTCCCTAAATATGTCATTCATAAAGCTCTGGAAGACCCCAGAGCTATTAGATAGACCAAACAGCATGACCAACTACTCAAACTGTCCGTATCAGGTTTTGAAGGCAGTCTTCCACTCATCCCACTCCTTGATTCGCACCAGACTGTAAGCCCCCCTCAAATCCAACTTGGTATAGATTTTGGCTGACCACAGTCGCTCCAAAATCTCCATGATAAGCAGCAAGGGTATCTGTTGGGAATTGTTATCTTGTTCAACTCTCAGTAATCATTACACGGGCATAGCTCCCCACTTTAAACTTAGTTGACAGAGAACCAGAAGAACTATGGAATGAAGTCAGAGATGTTAACAGGGAAGAATGCAAAAAGACAATACCTCTAGTTAAAAAGAGAGAAAGACCTCAATGGATGGCTGAAGAAACTCTTAAAATGGTTAAAGAGAGAAGGAATACAAAAGCAAAAGGAGATAGAAACACAGTCAGAACCCTAAATACAACAATACAGCGACTAATACGTAGGGACAAAGAGAACTATTCCAATAGTTACTGTATAGTAATAGAAGAGGACAACAAAAAAGGTAGAACAAGAGCCCTGTTCCAAAAGATTAGAGAAATGAAAGGGAAATTTAAACCATGAGTAGGGATGTTGAATAATCAACAGGGGAACACACTGGCTGACTGAGATGAAATAAAAGGAAGATGGAAGCAATACACTGAAGAACTCTATAAAAGAGATGCCTGGATGACAGATTCATTCATGGAGGAACTGTACGATGAAGAACCAGAAATTATAGAATGCGAGGTGAAAGCTGCTCTTAAAATATTTGGAAGAAGCAAATCACCAGGAATAGATGGCATACTAATAGAGTTGCTACAAGTTACTGAGACTGAATCTGTCCAAATTTTGACAAAAATCTGTCAAGAAATATAGAAAACTAAACAATGGCCCACAGACTGGAAGTGTTCCATATACATCTCAATTCCAAAGAAAGTGGATCCCAGGGAATTATCAAACTATTGCCTTAATATCCCACGCAAGTAAAGTATTGCTCAAGATTCTACAACAAAGGCTCTTACCATATATGGAACAAGAAATGCCAGACGTCCAAGCTGGATTTAGAAAGGGAAGAGGTAACAGAGAACATACATTGGATAATGGAACAGACCAAGGAATTTCAGAAGAAACTCACCCTGTGCTTTATAGATTACAGCAAAGCCTTTGACTGTGTAGATCATGAAAAACTATGGAATGCTTTAAAAGAAATGGGGGTGCCACAGCATCTGATTGTCCTGATGTGCAACCTATACTCTGGACAAGAGGCTACTGTAAGGAGAACCCAATTGGTTCCCAATAAGAAAGTGTGTGAGACAGGGGTGCATTTTGTCACCCTATTTATTTATACACAGAACGTATCATATGGAAAGTAGGATTGGACCAAGATGAAGGAGGTGTGAAAATTGGAGGGAGAAATATCAATAATTTAAGATATGCAGATGATACCATACTACTAGCAGAAACCAGTAATGATTTGAATGCTGATGAAAGTTAAAGAGGAAATCATAAAAGCAGGACTACAGCTGAACGTCAAAAAGACTAAAATAATGACAACAGAAGATTTATGTAACTTTAGAGTTGACAGTGAGGACATTGAACTTGTCAAGGATTATCAATACCTCAGCACAGTCATTAACCAAAATGGAGACAATAGTCAAGAAATCAGAAGAAGGCTAGGACTGGGTAGGGCAGCTGTGAGAAAACTAGAAAAGATCCTCAAATGCAAAGATTTATCACTGAACACTAAAGTCAGGATCATTCAGACCATGGTATTTCCGATCTCTTTGTATGGATGTGAAAGTTGGACAGTGAAAAAAGCAGATAAGAGAAAAATCAACTCATTTGAAATGTGGTGTTGGAGGAGAGCTTTGCAGATATCGTGGACTGCAAAAAAGACAAATAATTGGGCGTTAGAACAAATTAAACCAGAACTATCACTTGAAGCTAAAATGATGAAACTGAGGTTATCATACTTTGGACACATAATGAGAAGACACGATTCATTAGAAAAGACAATAATGCTTGGAAAAACAGAAGGGAGTAGAAAAAAGGGAAGGCCAAACAAAAGATGGATTGATTCCATAAAGGAAGCCACAGATCTGAACTTACAAGATCTGAACAGGGTGGTTCATGGCAGATGCTCTTGGAGGTCACTGATCCATAGGGTCACCATAAGTCACAGTCAACTCGGAGGCACATAACAACAACAACAGCTCCCCCTCTTCTTCTTAACCAACAGCTTAGGGCCGCCGGCCAGAGACTGTGACGACTGAATGAAACCCCTCTTGAGATTGGTCTCCAGGAATTCCCTTAGGGCCACTAACTCTGGTTCTGACAAGGAATAAATCCACCCTGAAGGGATGCGTGCCCCTGGCATAAAATTTATGGCACAGTCACAAGGTCGGTGTGGGGGGGCAACTGATTGGCCTCCTTTTTGTTGAAGATGTCCCGGTACCCCTCATACTTGTCAGGCAAGACAACCCCCTCCTGCTGTGCAGCTCCTGCCAAGAATTTGGGGGAAGTCTACTTCCACGGTTGGCAGTGCTGATGACAATACCCAAAGGTAAACACCACCACCACTTCATCCCAGAAGATTGTGGTGTTGTGCTGAACCAACCAGGGCATTCCCAACACCACTGGAAATGGGGCAGGGATGCCGCATAGAATGACAGACTCTCCACATGTCCTGGATTTTCTATTCTCAGCATCTCTTAAGCCTTGGCAACACTTCCTGACTTTAAGGATTGAAGGACTTTAAGGACCGCCCATCAATGTTCTTGATGGACAAGGGCTTCTCAAGCGTCTGAGTGGGTACTCCATGCTCCTGGGCAAAACTCCAGTCCATAAAACTTGAAGAAGCCCCCGAATCGACCATGGTGCTGACCTGGAAACTTTGCTCTGAAGATAGAATCAACCAGACCAGCATGTGGAGGGTGGGCTGTGATGGGAGGGGCTGATGGCGAGGCCGCAGTGTCTGCTTTGCTCCCAACTCTTTGGCCTCTATGAGAGCTGGGATTTGGAGTTTTTCTGCACCAAAGCTCTTTCTCTTTTGTAGGGGCACCCTTGGGCTAGATGCCCCCCTTCCTGTAGTACAAACACAACCCCTCCCTCCTGTGCTTCTCCTCCTCCGACTGGCGTAGTCTTACCCCTCCAATTGCATGGGCTCCACCCCCAACAGAGTTGAGGTTCCCACACTAGGAGTGAAACAGGCACCGGGGAGCGGTATGGGAGCCTGGGAATGTAGGGCTTCTGCGCTCCAAGAGGCAACCTTCAAGCCAGCTGTCTATCTGCAGACATAACTGGATCATTTCTAAAAGGCTGCCAGGCAGGGAGGTGTGTGCCAGTTCGTCCAGGACTTCTGCACTAAATCCATTCCAGTAGAAATTCATGAAGGCAAAATCCACCTCCTGAGCTAGGACATGAAAAGTGTTGGTGTACACCCCCACAGAGCTTTCCCCCTGCTTCAGGGTTCCCAACTGACAGGACACAGTCTCTTTCCATTGAGGATCACAAAACATCTCGGTCATAGCATTGACAAACACTGTATACTGGGCCAAGACAGGATCGTTCTACACCAAAAACAGAGTAGCCCATTTGGCAGCTTCCCCTTCCAAGAGACTGATAACAAAAGCCACCTTCACATCACCATTCAGAAACTCGGCTTGACATACTCATGTACAGTTCACATTGGTCAAGAAACCTCGTGAACTGGTCATAATGAGGAGATAATCCCACTGGCACCTTGACTCAGGTGGGCGGTGCAGCTGTTTGGGAAGCATGGTTAAACAAGGCTCAGAGGTTTTGATTCTCAAGTCAGAAATTCTGGGCTTCTCTGTGAAGATTCTGGACTTCTGCATATAAGGCTTCGATGGTTCTCTGAAGTCCCCCTTCTGCGCCACCACTGGCCTCCACGGGTTCAGTCAGTTGGTGAAAGGATGTGGTGGCTGAGTCAAGCTGTCCTACCCAGAGATGAAGAAACCAGACTGAGATGAGGTGTGATCTGTTTCTCATTTTATTAAAGTGATGGTCACATGCAAAGCAGTGCGCTTCATAAACCTGTCTACCCTGACTCACTACTTTCCCTAGCTATTCTACTGAAGCAGTCTCTGCAGCGTGTGGGGAGAGTTGACTCCTCTCCCTGATCTAACTCTCCCTGCGTCTGGGGTGCAACACTATATGCACAAGGAAGGTGCTGCCTTCCAAATTTTTATGACATGTTTTGTATATTGGTCTCAGATGGGGTGAGTGGGAACTGCCTCAACTGTCCTTGATCCTGCAGAAAATATACCAGGGCTAATTTGTGGGACAGCTTCTTCTTTCCACTGGGTCTTGTCATGGACTCCATTAGTACCTCCATAAATTGGTGTGGAGATGAGACAGGACAATACAAGGTGCAACTGCAGACAATTAGAATCAACAGATACTTTTCTAGAATTAAATTATCTTCATAACCGGACAGTAGAGATACAGACATGAAGTTTTTGGATTTCTTCCCCCCACCTCAGCCAATTCCCAACACACTGTGCATTATTAATTTATTCTCCGTAAACACTTTAGCCATGTTTTGTGTTGGCAAATCACTTACAAATTGTTAACAAGTGTTGTTGTTGTTGAGATAGTTGTTTGATTCTTGACCACTGATCGGACATGATTTTAACATTTGCCCCATTATTTTGATTATTGCATCACTGGCTGAGGACCCCATTTCTCTGTTTCTAAAGTGTCCATTAGCAGAGCCAGGTGAGACTGTTCTGAGGCCCACCATAACCACAGCCCATAGCCGAGGCTCCCACAAGCTATACCAAATACACATTTTGACCCTGACCAAAGGGGCAAGGCAACTGTAGGAGCAACATAGTAGGTGTCATGTTGCTCCTCAGCATGAGTGCAGGGACACACATTCCATGCATATACACATCTCCCTCAAAAATACAATGTACATATGTCCCCACTAATGGACAGGAATAGCTGTCGCGACCTGTTATTTTTAATTAATTATTCAACACTTATTAATAGGCATAGCAAACAGCAAAAAGTAAATAACTTTTTTAAAATGCAAAATATATTATCTTCATCTGCATATACAAATTTTACTAAATAATGGAAGAGCTGCTCTTGTAAGTTGGCATCTTGACCATCAGGAGCCCCTGAGTCCATCTGAAACTCCTGAGGGAAGAGCTTGAAACTTGTACTTTGACATCAACTGTCAGGGGCCAAGAAACTCTGCCATCTATACCTCCATGTACTTCTATCATAATTGTATCTCTATGCACATTTTAATTGTAAACCACTTAGGAGGCCAATCACTGCCAAAACGTGAGATATAATCATAATTCATAAATACATACATGCTTACAAAAAATGACAGTTCGTTTTAATTTTGTATGATAATGATTTAATGGAATTACAATACTAATCTATTGTTTTCCAGAAAATTTGCCCAGTGCCTCATACCGTACTCTTCTTATGACTGAAAAGAATCGTTTTCAGTGAAGAACTTAAAGAACAAACATTACCTAACATAGTAAAATAAAAATATTTGGGTTTAGATTTCTCCACATTTAAATTGTTGATTTGAACAAGAAACCACATTTTAGAGGCATTATACAACCCTTTGAATCATTTTTGGGGGGGGGGTTGTTTTAAGGTTGGGTGCCTGCCTGAGTGGTGGAAGCTTACATTGGGGCATGTGTCAATCACAGGGGAGTGATGGGGGAAGGGTGGGAGACCAATGTATACCGAGGCTGGGCGGCAGATGCTGGTGGAAAGCTAGGGGCAGGCCACGTCAGGTAAGAGGAACTAGGGAGAGATGCATAATATCTGTCCCCTGTTCCGGGCCTGTCCAGAGCCAACAGACAGCTGGGGGATGCTTGACTCCATACTCTGGCCTTCAACTGCTGCTGTGCAATGCCAGGTCTGTTGCCCAAAAAACATCCCTCATCCATGATATGATATTGGATGAGGGCGCGGACCGGGCATGCATTACGGAAACCTGGCTGGATGAGGCTGCTGCTCCTATTCTTGCGGCCATGTGTCCGGCTGGGTTCTCGTATGCACAGCAGCCGAGGGTCGGTAGTCGGGGAAGGGGAGTGGCGGTTATTTACCGAAGGTCCCTGGTTCTCACCAGACTTCCTCTCTGTGAGACCAAGGTGGCAGACTGCATGTACTGGAGGTTGGGCCCAAAGGGCAGTCTAGGAATTCAGCTCGTGTACCGCCCACCCCGCTGCACAATGGACTCCCTGGCTGAGGTGCTGGAGGTGGTCTCGGCTGTACGTGTACAGTCCCCAAACCTGTTGGTATTGGGGGACTTCAATGTACATTCAGAGGCCATCCTTACCGGGGCGCCTCGGGACTTCATGGAAACCATGGCTTCCTGGGAGCTGCACCTTATTACAATGGGGCCCACCCATGTAGCCGGTCATGCACTCGACCTTGTATTTGTCTCGGGAGAGGAGGGGAGTGATCTGAAAATTGGGGGTACATCCATCACCCCCTTGTCATGGTCAGACCACTACTTGGTGAGGATGGACTTTTCGGTGCCACAAACCCTCCGTGGGGGTGGAGGACCTATTAAAATGGTCCGCCCCAGGCGTCTGATGGATCCTGATGGATTCCTGAATGCGCTTGGGGACTCTTTGGAGCATGCACACAGCCACTCGGCTGAGACCCTGGTGGAGGGGTGGAATACCGCAATCGCCAGGGCATTAGACCGGGTGGCTCCGAAACACCCTCTCCCCCTGAATAGAGCTCAGACGGCACCGTGGTTCACCCCACGGTTGCGAACTCTGAGGCGGAAGGTGAGACGGCTAGAGCGCCGGTGGCGGAAATCTCGCTCTGACGACGATCGGACACATGTTAGAGCGGCTGCGGCAGCCTATCATGTGGCAATAAGGGCAGCAAAAAAAGATTTTTATGCTGCCTCTATTGCATCTGCAGAGTGTTGTCCCAGGAGACTGTTCCAAGTGGTCCGGAGCCTGGTTGGTCCAATTGCTCTGGAACCAATGGAACATGCTAAGGTCTCCTGTGACGAGTTTGCTAAACACTTTGCGGAGAAAATCAATCGTATTAAGAGTGTTATTCCGTGCGCTGTGGACACAGTGAGCGAGCAAGAGGTGACCAGTGGTGCTCTGGTGGCGTGGGATCGATTCCAGCTTCTTCCATCTGATGAAGTGGACAAGGTGCTTTCAACCTTAAAGCCAACCACTTGCTTACTCGATCCTTGCCCATCGTGGCTCATTATGAGGTGCAAAGATAGACTGGGTGAGGGGATCAAGATGGTGGTAAATGCATCCCTCGAAGAGGGAGTAATGCCATCACCACTCAAGGAGGCAGTAATAAAACCAATCTTGAAGCCCTTCTTGGATCCCCAAGATCTGAACAACTTTCGCCCAGTCTCAAATTTGCCATTCTTAGGCAAGGCGATTGAGCGGGTGGTGGCAAAACAGTTGCAAGCGCACTTGGAGGAAGCGGATTATCTGGATCCATTTCAATCAGGCTTCAGGCCTGGACATGGGACTGAAACAGCCCTGGTCACCTTGGTAGATGATATGAGGAGGGCGTGGGATAGGGGCGAATGCACCTTCCTTGTCCTCCTTGATCTCTCAGCGGCTTTCGATACCGTTGACCACGTTATCCTCTTGGACCGCCTGGAGAGGTTAGGTATGGGGGGCACTGTATTGCAGTGGTTCCATTCCTTCCTCTCTGGTAGGTACCAAAGAGTGGCATTGGAGGATGAGGTTTCGGATCCTTGGCCTCTCACTTGTGGGGTGCCACAGGGTTCCATCCTCTCCCCGATGCTGTTTAACATCTATATAAAGCCTCTGGGGGCAATCAACAGGAGATTTGGGCTGCAATGTCATCAGTATGAGGATGACACGCAGCTCTATCTCTCATTTAAATCTGCACCAAGGTTGGCTGTAGAAACCCTGTCCAAGTGCCTGGAGTCGGTGAGTGGCTGGATGGGAAGGAATAAACTGAAGCTGAACCCTGACAAAACCGAGGTACTGTTTGTGGGAGACAAGGGAAGGCTGGGGGATGTGGACCTGGTGCTCAACGGGGTACGATTGCCCCTGAAAGACCAGGTCCGCAGCCTGGGGGTCATTCTTGACTCCCAGCTGACCATGGAAGCTCAAGTCTCGGCTGTGAGCTGGGCGGCGCTGTATCAACTCCATCTGATATGGAGGCTGCGCCCCTACCTTCCCAACCATCTGCTCCCACCGGTAGTACATGCCCTGGTCACCTCTCGCCTAGATTACTGTAATGCGCTCTACATGGGGTTACCCTTGAAAACGGTCCGGAAGCTGCAACTGGTACAGAATGCGGCGGCTCGTCTGATTAAAGGCAGCCGCCGGCAAGATCACATCACTCCAGTGCTGAAGGAGTTGCACTGGCTACCGGTTGTTTACCGGGCCCAATTCAAGGTGTTGGTTTTGACCTTTAAAACCCTATACGGTTTTAGCCCAGTCTATCTGAAGGAGCGCCTCCAGCATCGTCAGGGATGCCGCTCAACAAGATCAGCCTCAGAAGACCTTCTCTCGATCCCAACGGTTAAAACAGCTAGACTGGTGAGGACTAGAGAGAGGGCTTTTTCAATAATGGCCCCCACCCTGTGGAACTCTCTCCCAAATGATCTCCGCCATGCCCCTTCTATGATGAGCTTCCGCCGGGCCTTGAAGACCTGGCTCTTCAGGCAGGCTTTTGGGGTCGGTTAGGTTTTTATTGTTATGGTTTTAAATGTTAACGTTTTAATGTATTGTTTTTATCTTGTACGTCGCCCAGAGTGTCTGGACATCCAGCCAGATGGGCGACTAATAAATTTAATATTATTATTATTATTATTGTTTCTCAAATTGTGGGGCAGTCTTCCTGGGAGTGGGGGAGGGGCAAAGAATTGTGATTGCCTTATTGGTGATATTCTTCTTAGTGATCAAGGCTCAGGGATCACCAAGTTGTAGGTCACAACCCTATTACTATCACTGAAGGGAAGAAATAGATTCAAGAATCCATAAGCTCAAATAGTATGGAGTTAAAGTGGCTGAGTCAAAGATAGTCCACTATATAGCTAAGGAACATATCAAGACAATGGATTAAATCCATTGTGGCACATTTGTACAAGGACTTCTGCTTGTTCAACATAAGTTCCATTGAGCAAGTGGAAGTCCTTGTGCAAATGGAACAACTTCGCTGTATACAACCCTTAGGCTGCAATCAGAACCCCACTTATCTGGACTGCACTGAATGAAATAGGGCTTAGAATCGTAGAATCATAGAATAGTAGAGTTGGAAGGGGCCTATAAGGCCATCAAGTCCAACCCACTGCTCAATGCAGGAATCCAAATCAAAGCATTCCCAACAGATGGCTGTCCAGCTGCCTCTTGAATGCCTCCAAAGTCAGAGACCCCACTACCTCTCTAGGTAATTGGTTCCATTGTCGTGTGGCTCTAATAGTTAGAAAGTTTTTCCTGATGTTCAGTCGAAATCTGGCTTCCTGCAACTTGAGCCCATTATTCCATGTCCTGCAGTCTGGGACGATTGAGAAAAGATCCCGGCTCTCCTCTGTGTGACATCCTTTCATGTACTTGAAGAGTGCTATCATATCTCCCCTCAGTCTTCTCTTCGCCAGGCTAAACATACCCAGTTCTTTGAGTCTCTCCTCACAGGGCTTTGTTTCCAGTCCCCTGATCATCCTTGTTGCCCTCCTCTGAACCTGTTCCAGTTTGTCTGCATCCTTCTTGAAGTGCAGAGACCAGAACTGGATGCAGTACTCAAGATGAGGCCTAACCAGTGCTGAATAGAGGGGAACTAATACTTCACGCAATTTGGAAACTCTGCTTCTGTTAATGCAGCCTAATATAGCATTTGCCTTTTTTGCAGCCACATCACACTGTTGTCTCATTTTCAGCTTGTGATCAACAACAATTCCAAGATCCTTCTCACATGTCATATTGCTGAGCCAAGTATTCCCCATCTTATAACTATGCATTTGGTTTCTTTTTCCTAGGTGTAGAACTTTGCATTTATCCCTGCTGAATTTCATTCTGTTGTTTTCAGCCCAATGCTCCAGCCTGTTAAAGTCCCTTTGAATTTTGTTTCTGTCTTCCACAGTATTAGCTGTGCCCCCCAATTTTGTATCATCTGCAAATTTGATAAGCATGCTCTGTACCTCCTCATCCAATTCGTTAATAAAAATGTTAAAGAGCACTGGGCCCAGGACCAAGCCCTGTGGTACCCCACTCATTACTTCAGCCCAGTTTGAGAAGGAACCATTGATAAGCAATCTTTGGGTACTATTCTGGAGCCAACTGTGGATCCACCTGATAGTTGTTCCATCCAGCCCACATTTAGCTAGCTTGCTAATCAGAATATCATGGAGCACTTTGTCAAAAGCTTTGCTGAAGTCGAGATATATTATGTCCACAGCATTCCCCCAGTCTACAAGGGAGGTTACCCGGTCAAAAAATGAGATAAGATTAGTTTGGCACGATTTGTTCTTCATAAATCCATGTTGGCTCCTAGTAATCACTGCATTGTTTTCAAGGTGCTTACAGATTGACTGCTTTATAATCTGCTCCAGGGTTTTTCCAGTGATTGACATTAGGCTGACTGGTCTGTAGTTCCCCAGTTCCTCCTTTTTGCCCTTTTTGAAGATAGGGACATTAGCTCTTCTCCAGTCATCTGGCACTTCACCAGTCCTCCATGATTTTGCAAAGATAATAGACACTTCTGAGAAGATCTGGTTAGGTTCTTGCTGTTAGTCCAATTTAAAAAGGCAAAAGAATGGTGCATAGGAGTGATTGATTCAAGTACCATTGAATTCAACTTGCAAGTTAATTTTGCCAGGATGCTTATAATGAGCCTGATTCAGAGATCTTCATGTGCATTCTGGAGTTGCACACATTCCCCTTTTGCATGAGTATAGGGATAGCTAACACAGCAATCCATGCATGGATGTCTCTTTTTATTCACAAATTGCCCTTGCTGGATCAAGAGTGGGTGGATTTGATTCCAGCCCACATAAATGATGCTATACCAGGAAAAATCCAGCTTTAAAAAAAATGATGAAGTTCTCACCACACATGACTGCAAGGTCTCTCTAATTGTTCAAAAATGGCAATAACATTCCAGTGGTATTGTGATAGACATATAGATTTCCCATCTTTCAGGTTAGTATTTTCAAGAGTACTAGTATAATTGGCTTTTAAATAAGATGTAGCTAAATTTATCCACAAAAAAACAGAGTCTCAAACCTCTTATTCTAATAATCCCAATAATTAATATTTGAAATATATTGAAGCCCACTATATGAAGGAGGTAGAGATTGCATACCCTAGGACACAAGTGCCTTATCTCCCAATGACACTTTAAAGATGTATTAGCAAGATATGAAGGGAAACTTCCCCACAATTGATGTACAACTAATAAAACAATAAATGATAAAGGATCCATTAAGTACAACGTTTCCATTTTCCAAAGAATTGATATATTTCAATAATGTAAGAGCCTGGAACAAAAAATTCTTATTACTTTAACAAATGAGATTAAAACAGTTAATTGGATTAATTATATGACTATGAATTATATGAATATGAATTAGTCAGATATCACCCATAGCTTTCAGGGGTCCTGTTGCTCATATTAGCCATACTGAGATATAAGGATCAGATTCAAAAGTGGCTGTTCCTCCAAAACAGCCATGCCCAGTAGCATGGAAACCTTTACATCAGAAACCATCCAAACATTAGTCTAATGCTCATGCTGGCCTTGAATTAGGGAATCACTGAGTAAATATTAATTCAAAGGAGGGTTTTCTTGTATTTGAATGATCAAAATGGTTACTCCAGGATCGAATGGTGTTGCTGAGAAACTCAGTAAGCTATAACACTCGCTCTGTGCAATTAGTACATTGGTACTACAAAGCAACAGAGGAAACAACATTGGTTTAAGTTGGATAACCTTCTCTAGGAACCAAGCATGGGATTGTACATCATCATCAATTATCATGAGTAGCATAAGTCTAATTAGTTCTTGGAACAATTGTCTTATCTAATGCAGGTATTTGGAATCATAAAATCATAGAATCGTACAGTTGGAAGGGGCCTAAAAGGCCATCAAGTCCAACCCACTGCTCAATGCAGGAATCCACATTAAAGCATACCTGACAGGTGGCTGTCTAGCTGCCTCTTAAATGCCTCCAGTGTTGGAAAGCCTACCACCTCCCTAAGTAATTGGTTCCATTGTCGTACTGCTCTAACAGTCAGGAAGATTTTCCTGATGTTCAGTCAAAATCTGGCTTCCTGCAAGTTGAGCCCATTATTCCGTGTCTTGCACTCTGGGATGATCGGGAAGAGATCCTGGCCCTCCTCTGTGTTGCAACCTATCAAGTACTTGAGGAGCATTGTCATAGATATATGCCCACATTTGACTCAGAGGGTTCCTCCAACAAGCATATTCCACCAATAATTAAATCAAATCCAAATTTATTACTTTCCTCCATATGGGACACTTCAATTACCTGGCTAAGAGCCCCTTGTGACCATCCTGCCACTCTGTTGAATGAAACTTGTATTGATGTGGCTGTCACTTGAGTTCAGTGCTGCTTTTTTTTTTTTTGTAAAAAAACAAGGTGCCAGTACATGTACCTTGATAAAAATGCCATGCGTACAAGCGGAAAATGGTGCAACAACAACAACAAAAAGGTTCTGGTGCTCCGTACTGGTGAGTATCATCACAAAAAGAGAACTGCAGGAGTTAATTAGCATTTAATGTCCCTTCAGCACTGTCATTAATCAACTTTTGTATTAAGCAGGAATGGGGAAACTGTGGCCTGCTAGATGTTCTTGGACACCAGCTTCCATAAGCTCCAGCCACTAAGGCCAATGGTCAGGTACGATGGGAGCTGTAGTCCAACAACATCTGGAGGATCAGAGGCATGGCCAGATTATTATGGTGCAACTGAAGCAATTGCACCAGTGTCCATGCCAACAGGGGGCCCAGACAGTGAGCTTTCTTTTCATTTTTTAAGGAAAAAAGACATCTCTAACCCCCTTACAAGTTACAATGGACATTATGAAGCATGTTGTTGTTATGTGCCTTCAAGTCATTTTGACTTATGGTGACCATATGACTCAGTGACCTCCAAGAGCATCTGTTGTGAACCACCCTGTTCAGATCTTGTAAGTTCAGGTCTGTGGTTTCCTTTATGGAATCAATCCATCTTTTGTTTGGACTTACTCTTTTTCTACTCCCTTCTGTTTTTGCCAGCATTATTGTCTTTTCTAGTGAATCAGCTCTTCTCATGATGGGTCCAAAGTATGATAACCTCAGTTTCATCATTTTAGCTTCTAGTGACAGTTCTGGTTTAATTTGTTCTAACACCCAATTATTGGCCTTTTTCGCAGTCCACGATATCTGTTGCCCCCCCACACCGACCTTGTGACTGTGCCATAAATTTTATGCCAGGGGCACGCATCCCTTCCCTTGTCAGAACCAGAGTTAGTGGCCCTAAGGGAATTCCTGGAGACCAATCTCAAGAGGGGTTTCATTCAGTCGTCACAGTCTCTGGCCGGGGGCCCTAAGCTGTTGGTTAAGAAGAAGAGGGGGAGCTGTTGTTGTTGTTATGTGCCTCCGAGTTGACTGTGACTTATGGTGACCCTATGGATCAGTGACCTCCAAGAGCATCTGCCATGAACCACCCTGTTCAGATCTTGTAAGTTCAGATCTGTGGCTTCCTTTATGGAATCAATCCATCTTTTGTTTGGCCTTCCCTTTTTTCTACTCCCTTCTGTTTTTCCAAGCATTATTGTCTTTTCTAATGAATCGTGTCTTCTCATTATGTGTCCAAAGTATGATAACCTCAGTTTCATCATTTTAGCTTCAAGTGATAGTTCTGGTTTAATTTGTTCTAACGCCCAATTATTTGTCTTTTTTGCAGTCCACGATATCTGCAAAGCTCTCCTCCAACACCACATTTCAAATGAGTTGATTTTTCTCTTATCCGCTTTTTTCACTGTCCAACTTTCACATCCATACATAGAGATTGGGAATACCATGGTCTGAATGATCCTGACTTTAGTGTTCAGTGATACATCTTTGCATTTGAGGATCTTTTCTAGTTCTCTCACAGCTGCCCTCCCCAGTCCTAGTCTTCTTCTGATTTCTTGACTATTGTCTCCATTTTGGTTAATGACTGTGCCGAGGTATTGATAATCCTTGATAAGTTCAATGTCCTCATTGTCAACTTTAAAGTTACATAAATCTTCTGTTGTCATTACTTTAGTCTTCTTGACGTTCAGCTGTAGTCCTTTTGTGCTTTCCTCTTTATGCGAGGCGGTGAGACAAGAGCACAGCAGCTGAGGTGTACCTTTCTGCGCCGCACCCCCTGTCCGGCCGGCCCTGCTTCGCCCCGACAAAGGATGTGTTTGGTGGTCACGGCGATGAAAGAAACCTGGTGCAACAGCTCCATCTTCGGCATCCACAACTCCGTGGGGATGCTCTACGTCTTGCTGCAGGAGGACATCGGACCCCCCGAAAAAGACCCCACGCTCCAGTTCAAGACAGCTATTCCGACACCTGTCTCCTCTCGGGGGCTGCTCGCTTCTTGTCTGGGGATGATGCTGTGGCCCAGGATGCAGGAAGGCCACGGCAAGGAAAGGCCTCTGGCGGCTTCTCGCTCTCCCTCCCTCCCCCCATCGGGCTCCACTTTTGGGACCCTCGCAAGGTGAACTGGCGGCTCCAGAGCCAGAACCGCTATCCCACCGCCATCGTAAGCCGTAGCCCTGGCTTCCGCAGGCTGAGAGGGCCGTGTCACACCCAGAACTATGGGGATAGGACTATGACTGAAAGTGTGTGGCTAGCCTTGCAAAGTAGCCCAATGTCTATAACACCTATTTTGCCAAAGTGAGGGGGGGTAGTTTGTGTTAACTTTGAATTGTATTACAAATTGTATTGTTTTTATTTTTTATTGATGTATTATTGATGTTTTATTGATATATTATTGATGTTTTATTGGTGCATTTTTATATTTTTTGTAAGCCACCTTGAGGGCCTTTTGGCCAGAAGGTGGGGTAGAAATATTAAAATCAATCAATCAATAAACTTTCATCAGCATTCATTTCAACTCATTACTAGTTTCTGCTAGTAGTATGGTATCGTCTGCATATCTTAAATTATTGATATTTCTCCCTCCAATTTTCACACCTCCTTCATCTTGGTCCAATCCCATTTTCCATATATGTTCTGAGTACATATTAAACAAATAGGGTGATAAAATACACCCTATGTTTACATTTATTTATAAACGAAAGGCATAAAATCAAATAATTTTAACACAAATTATTAATGAAATAAACATTATTCTATAACATTTTAAAATCCTGTTAGTTCTCTCAGTGATTTTGCTTTTGGGGCAAAGCACTGAAAAGTGGGAGAATGTTTTTTGTTTTGTTTTTAGCAGAGCAATTAAGAAATGCTGACTGTATATTTTTACTTACTATTTTACCTGTAAAAGTAAAATGGGGGGATACTTTTTTCCACAGTGCCCCTTTTTCAGTGGCTACAGACATAAGAGAATTCCTCAGTCCCTTGTGCATACTAACTTGGGAATAGATTCAACTGAACACAAGTGGGATTTATGCATCTACAGCCTGCAATAATCAGGTCAGATTAAGACTAGCTGAACTGTCACTGATATAGTAACGGTGGGGGACCAGAAAACATGGTCCTTTTTAGTACGAAGATGCATCACTTTGGTTAAAGGAATCAAATGTTGTTGCCCATGATAAAAGTATTAAGTATTTTATCCACCTTCTGTATCTTCTCAACAGCCATGTAAAATAGGTTATGCTGATAGTTGGGTGAATGGCCCAAAACCAATCGTGAGTTAAGCGAGTTTAAAATGTGAAACAGCACATGCTCAGATTATTTTTTGTAGTCCACAAAAGCTTGTACCATAATAATACTGTTAACATAAGAACATAAGAAGAGCCTGCTAGATCAGGCCAACGGTCCATTTAGTCCAGCATCTTGCTCTCATTGTGGCCAACCAGATACCCATGGGAAGCCCACAAGCAGGGCCTGTGTGAAAGAATACTTTCCCCACCACTGCAGTTTCCAGCAACTGGTATTCAGAAGCAAACAGCTTCTGACTACGGAGGCAGAACACAGCCATCATGGCTAGTAGCCACTGATATCCTTATCCTCCAAGAATTTGTCTAATTTTCTTTTAAAGCCATCGAAGTTGGTGGGCATCACTGCCTCTTATGGGAACAAATTCCATAGTTTAACTATGTACTATGTGAAGATGTATTTTCTTTTGTCTGTCCTGAATCCTCCAACATTCAGCTTCATTGGATGGCCACAAGTTCTAGTGTTATGAGAGAGGAAGAAAAACTTTTCTCTATCCACTTTCTCCATGCCATGTATAACTTTATGCACTTCTGTCATCTCTGATTCACTTTTTCTCTAAAATAAAAAGCCCCAAATGCTTCACCTTTTCTCATAGAGGAGTTGCTCCATCCCCTTGGTCGTTTTGGTTGTCCTTGTTTGAACCTTTTCCAACCCAACAGTATCCTTTTTGAGGTGAGGTGACCAGAACCATACAAAGTATTACACAGGTGCCTGCACCATATACTGTATTTGTATAACAGCAATATGATATTGACAGTTTTATTTTCAATTCCTTTACTAATGATCACTAGCATGGAATGTGCCTTTTTCACAGCTGCTGCACACTGGGTCAACACCTTCATTGAGCTATACATTATGATCCCATGGTCTCATTCCTGGTGACTCACCACCAGTTCAGATCTCATGACCAGACATGTGAAATTAAGAGCTTGGAGGGGTCCTTTTGGAGCTCTTCTTAATCCCTTTTTGTTTTAACAACCCTGAACAATTTGGTACCATCAGCAAACTTGGCTACCTCACTGCTCATCCCTGATTCCAGATTGTTTATGAGCAAGGTAAAAGCACAGGTCCCAATACCGGTCCTTGAGGGACTCCACTTTCTACAGCCCTCCCGTGGGAGAACTGTCAACTTATTCCAACTATCTCCCATTTCCTGATCCACAAGAGGACCTTTCCTCTTATTCCATGACTGAAGCTTTCTCAGGAATCTTTGGTGAGGTACCTTGTCAAAAGCTTTTTGAAATGCCAAGTACACTATGCCTGCTGGATCACCTCTGTCTATATGCTTGCTGACATTCTCAAAGAACTCTAATAGAATAGTTAGACAGGACTCACTCTTGCAGAAGTCATGCAGGTTGTGCTTCAGCAAGGCCTGTTCTTCTGTATGTGTGGTCAATTTATGTTTAACAATACTTTCCACCAGTTATCCTGGGACAGACATTAAGCGAACTGACTGGTAATTTCCAGGATTTCCTCTGGATCCCTTTAAATTAGCCTTTAAGATACCACAAGATTTATTTTGTGGTGCCTTATTCCTTTTTTGGGGAAAGAGGGAACCTATTTGGGGAACTGCACCAAGGCCCCCAACCACCTTAATCCAGCCTTTGTCACAAGTTCCCCATCCCTGTGTTACAGGTAATTCCTATAAAGAAGTTTCATTCCTATAACTGGACATCTCACAGATCCCCATACTATTCAGTGTTTTGCCAAGAGGTCATTCCAAGGTTATGCCTTTCTCCCACAAATATTGCTCCATAAGTTATGCTTGTCATTTTCAGGCCTGCTCCACACCATTGATGCCTACAGGAGCCGACCTCACTTTGACTTAGTTAGATCTCTGCTCCTTGTCTTTTCTCATTACTCCTCAGCCATGGTGTATTATTTTCTTTGGGTTTGTCAGGACACTTGCAGGAAGCACAAACCAATGCTGGCCCACAAGGAATGCTTTTTTCTATTTTTGGAACTTTATTAAGAGGGTTCTAAGGAACCCAGGGCAGTTGTCAGACATTGGCTCAAGAGCTGCTTTATCAAAGTCAGAGCAGTCCAAAAATAGGCAGGATTTCAAGACCAAGGTATTAGAAAGGATCAGTACCACAGTGTCATCCAGCGAAGCAAAAAAAAGAAACTACATTCCACAGAATTAAGGATCCATGCTGTTCCAGCAGTTAATAGTCTGCAACTTGGAGCTTATGAGCCTGGTGACACAAAACCCACCCAGGCCCAGCTACAACTGGCTAGTCCAGAATGCCAGATTCCATGCTCTCAAGGAGACCCCTTACTCCTGAGGAGCCCAGTTCTTCGGGGCCATGAGACCCATCCCTTCAGTGCCTATGCGTTTTGGTTCCTCAGTGAAACTTGCTAGTTAACTCTCTACATTTCAGTGGGCCAACCACTCAACCAATTGAACTGCTGCCAGGAATCCATATACAACTGTAAAATGAAACCTGCAGGTCATGGTGAAACTCAGGAAGCCATGCCTTCTTAGTCTCCCTTCCTCAAGACAGGTACAATTTTTGTCTCACTTCTTTTCAGAGTAAATATGAATACAGTATCTTCCCCATCCTGGCATAGAAATAAATAAAATGTACTCTAGATGTAATTTTTAAAGTTCTGAAATGTCTAAATTGGAGGTGGGGAAACTTTCTCAGCCCAAGAGCTGCGTTACATCATGGCCAGCCTTCCGGGGTTGCATGCCAGTGGCAGGCAGGACCAGAGACAAAAAGTGGGTGGGGCTACAGACCAAGTGGGTGGGGCAATAAGACTCTTCCCTTTGTACAGTTGTCTACAGTGAGAGGTTTCTACACACACACAAAGATTTCTTTCTGCCCAGGCAAGCAAGAAGCATGGTCACAGTACAAGGACACATTCCTGGCAGGCAAAAACACTCAAGGAAAGCATGGAGCAGGGCTGGTGTGGGGTGTGGCCTAGGAAAGAGTTCCAAAGGGTGGATAAAGGGGCTTGGAGTGACACATTCTGAGGTTCCCTACTGTTCTAAATCAAATCTTTGTTATATTGAGTAATCACATTTTTCCATTAGCAAAAAGTGTTAAAAATATTTTATAAAGGCAAATGTAAAGAATTCCCTTTTTTGCACACTCCAGCTCCTGGCCAATCCATGTTTATGTAATACAGGCATGAAGTAAACTTAATACAATGCTTGTTTTGTCTCAGATGTTTATCCTTCAGTAGGACAGAGTGCTTCTATTCATATTGATCACTCTGCATTTACAAGCTGCCTTGTAAAAACTGATTTTATGTGTCTGAGAGCAATATTCTCACTGCTAATAAGGAACTCTTCCATGATGTTGAAAAAGAAACCTTTGCTAATGCAGTGTTTGGAGAGAGAAGACCAAAGTGTCTCATCCATTTCCTTTTCCTGATAATTGGCAGGCTGCTACATTCAAGGTGCAAATAACTTCTTGCCTGAACTAAATTTTATAGGAGATGCTGAACAGAAGAGCTAGCTTGCTGAGTCAGACCACTGGATAGTAGCTCTTTATGGTTGTACTAAATGTTTAAAATTGAAACATTTCAGCATAAAAGGAAAAATTGAAATATTCCCCTCAAACCCTTCTCCAATGTTTACTTTTCCATGCCTGTTTGATGCTATTCACAGACCTTCTAGATTGCTGCTCTGACACTTTTTTTTCTTTTAAACTGCATCATTATTGTCATAATCTTGATGGCTATTTAATCCACCCAATCAGGGATCAATAGCCAATAAAATTACAACTCAACAGCACATCTAGATTTGGCTGTGTAGTGACATCACAATGATGATGTCATACAACCAATTCAGAACAAGAACAACACTCGAAATGGGTGTGAGGGAGGGAGGTAGTGCCGCAAACACTCTTGCCCCTGTTTGTAGCTGCCCAAAAGTAGCTAAAGGGGGTATTATGTCACCATTCTAGCTCATTTCTGGCGCTGTTACCTTTCACAGAGGTGAATAAGAGGAACAGGACACAAACACACATATGTAAAAACCAGACAAATCTGTGAAATAATATTTATCATTCGCTTCCAATTTCTTGCAATCAGAGGCCAGGGAAAGCCACTTGTAAGCAGTCTTTTTAAACAGCCATTCCTGGTTGCATAAATATATTTCATCTGAAACTGTTGGCCTTAAAAGTATCCATAAACAATATCAGAAGTTAATTGCGTGAAACAATGTTTGTTATTAACATATGCCTGCTGGCTAGTTTCTCATAGATATCTAACTATAAATTGAAAATCAATAAAGCTGGAAACCAAATTAATTGTTTTTCCTCCAAATTGTCTTTGTCTTGTATCTCCCTGTCTCTGGGTGATTCAGTAATTCATTCTACACAGCAAGCGTGCAGTCTTCGTGTTCTTTTTGACAGCTCTCTTTTTCACCTTTGAGATTTCTGCTCTTGCTAAAACTTGACAGCTTTTCTTCCACACTTTTAATCTTTAACCATCGATTTCTACTAAAATGCTTATTCATCCTTGTATTGT
The DNA here is from genome assembly GCF_030035675.1 of Rhineura floridana. Taxonomy (NCBI): domain Eukaryota; kingdom Metazoa; phylum Chordata; class Lepidosauria; order Squamata; family Rhineuridae; genus Rhineura; species Rhineura floridana. Next base: position 186,812,892 of record NC_084480.1, on the reverse strand, counting down.
TTTTAGAATTGATTATTGTAATATTAGTTTCCTTAATCCAAGTGCTTTATTCCCCCCCCCTTGAATAACTCTCCTGATTCTTCTGCTGCTCAGTTCATTTTTTGTCTCATTTTGATCATTTTTTGCTTTTGCTTTATATTGGCTCATTCGTCCTTACTAGAGTAAGCTTCTTTTATTTGTTTTTCAATATCCCCATGATCTGTGTTGTTGTTTTCTCTTCATATTCTTCTCAGTCTCTGTATGATTCAACTCAGCTTCTTTTCAAGTCTCATCTCTCACACATGATTCCTTAGATTGTTTGTTATATCTTGCTGATTCATATGCTGGTCCACCATCACTAAGATTGTCTTTTCCCCCTATTTTTGTTGTTGTTGTTGTTTAAGAAGTTATTGGATCTTTTTACTCATGCTTTTCCTTTCTGATCTTTCCTGGGTCCCCTTCCCCCCCCCATTCACATTGAGTACATTAACCCTAACCCTCCTGAATCCTTTCCCTTGTGTATTGTGTTTTACCAAAGTGGAAGCATGCAGAAAGGCAAATGGGGTGGAGCCAGGCTTGCTTCTTCATGAATAGAAGGGTGTCTTCTGATTATGGAGAGAGCTGGAATCCCACCGAGGCTCCCAGGGGGCAGTGCTTTTGCCAGTTCCCCCTTCCCTCTGCAACTCCTGGTACTACCGCTGCTGCTGTTCCAGAGCAAATTTGGGGACACAAGGGGGGGGCTGGTGGAATAATTGAAAATTACCCCTTTTCTCCTGTGCTGGCACAATGCCACTGAGAACAAGTCTGGGTCTAACCCCATGTCTCTTTTAATTGTTGTATGGCTCTTAGTATAACGACAGACATGGTACAAGTAACAAATCAGACAGCGGCAGCTGGTCCAATAGGACAAATAGGGCACTGCCCCACCAACCTCAGTCTGCCCTCAGCCAGCTTCCACCTGCCTGCCTTCCTACTGAACAGCTAATCCAGGGGATGGCACTGCTGTTGGCTTCTTCCTCCTCAGTCTCAGTGTTGCCCTTGAAGAATACCACAGGGACAAATCTAGAATTAGTTGGTTCTCCCTGTTATTGGCTCTGGCTCCACCTACTGTGGGGCTCCCTGCCTTCTGACCCACCAGTCCTAATGGGTCCTGGTTGGCTAAATGATTCAGCAAGTGATTCCAGGCATAGTGACATTCAGCAGAGTGGATCTAGGAGTCAGAACCAGCACAATTGATTCAGTAAGTAATTTCATAGCAAAAGTGGGCAGAACCAGAACTATTTTTGCTGTTAAGCCTGGAACTTTTATATCCTCATAAATAAAGCTTCAAAGCAATATCCAGCACTGATTGGATCAGGGAGGTGTCATTCTTCATTTCCTATACTTAGTATGAGTTGTGCGGACAGGGTAAAGGGATTTTCTTTTGTGGAGACAGGTGGTGGTTTTCTCTGTTCAGATTTAGATTTGAATAGGCTTCTTTCCTGAGGGCCATACTATTGCAATTATTTTTGGATCACATTGATTGAATTGCCAAAGGTCACACCCTGCGTATATGACTTGCAATATTGGTCACACTGAGGTGATCAGTTTAATTCCTCCAGCTACTTTTCCATCAGGTCTCAAGCAGCCTTCTTACAAAGTGAACCAAACTGAAGCCATTTTAAAAATCATATGGGCAATATTGGGGTGGAGTGTCTCCCAAGCTCATAAACTAGTAGCTAGTCTGCCAGCAACTCCCCCTGTTGATGGATGCTGATTCTTCAGCTTTCCATCACATCAATAGTGGCTTCTAAGACCAAACATAGCAATTTGGCCTTTAATTTTTGCAAGTCTGTGCAGCAACAGTTTAATCCATCATACAATAACAATCAATACAATCACTGCTCCAATTCGTAAAATCAGGATGTTCACAATGGGATCATCATAATCTGGAATACACCATTTGCTTGACTAGACCAACCAATGAGTGACTTCCACCAACTGTTCTCCTGAAGAGGAAACAGCAGCTAAAAAATTTATAAAGGAGATCACAGATAACAAGAAGACAAGAGATGGGAGAGAGATCTTTATAGAGGGGAGGAAAGAGTTTCAGAAGCTGGGCGGCTGACGTACTTAAAATTGCATCTGAAATAGCAGACATTTCAAAAACATTTATTAAGGAAAGGGATCATGGGGTGCAAGGTATTACCATTCATAGCCACATTCTCACAACTGGTTCACTCTCTCACACACATCCTTTTCCTAATGGACTAAAGCCAAACCAGCCATGACTTCGAGGAGGAAAGCAGGGTCCAGAGCTTGGAAGTCGCTAGTTACAAGTAACGGATTACTTGTAATTTATTACTTTTTTGAGTAACGAGTGGGTAACTTCATTACATTTTGCTGGTAATAGAACGAGTAGTAACTTCATTACTTTTGAGGAGTAATTGTAATGTTTTCAGCATTACTTTTGTGCATTACTTGGGGGGGGAGCAGGGGAAGTCTTCTGCTCCTCTGATTTGTGAATAAAAATCATGTGCTTCAAATTGGGCTTCTGTGCAGCGTTGTTCTTCCTTCATGCTCTGTGGGTGCTTAGGAGGCGATAAGGGAGGAGGTGGAGAGTGAGACGGGGTGGAGAAAACAATTGTTTAAAAATTGAGAGGAGTGGAAGGAGAAAAGAGCTGGAGGCTATATATATATATATATACAAAAATATATGTGTGTTGGGGTATCATCATTGCTGGGGGTGGGGTGAGGGGATGTGAGATTCTGTTATGCCATTCTGTTAATCTTATGGGGGGGAAATTCTACTACCCTCAGTGTGTGTGTGCTTATTTTTAATGTTGTTTTAGGCTACTTAGATGTGCAGCAGCCAAAGCCAGCACCTTGTAGGCAATTGTTTTTTTAAAAAGTAACTAAAATGTAATTGTAGCGATTACTTTTGAGTAAAAGTAAAGTAATCAGTTACTTTCAGAGCAATTGCAATTGTAACGGTAATTACTACTTTTGGGGGGCCATGCAACTGTAACTGTAATTTATTACTTTTTAAAAGTAATCTTCCAAGCTCTGGCAGGGTCATGTTTTTTCCAGGGGTTTGAAAGGGAAAGTCACAGTCTGTCTTAAAGCTAAGATTTAACAATTACAAAAACAACAGTTAAATAAAGTATGGTAGAGGTTGGATAGTTACATTGTAAAAGCAGCACAGTTGGGGAGTGAATGAAATCATGTGGACACAGAGGGAAGTGCGTAAACAAATATAGCCCAGTATGCTCCACTGTCCAGCATCAGGCTAGCAGCAGCAACAAATTTCTTCTGCTTTTTCTGCTACTCTGGAATGCCCTGTTCCTAGTCCAAATTAAGAGTGGATCAGCATTAATTCCTAGGATTGTTTAGCAACAGTGATCAAGTGATTAAGCATCCTTAACAACAGCAGCCTTTCTGTATCTGCAGCCTTAGAATGTTGTCTCCACATTTTGCTTTGTAACTTTATTTGTAGATGCCTGATTGACCTACTTTTTAAAAAAGAAAGCTAAGAGTCTGAGGGCCCTGCTGATTTGGAACCTGATAATGTGTACCTCCTGTACCCTTCTCAGCAGTCGATACAAGAGCAATCACATAGTTGCTCACAACATACATTAAGGCTGTAATCCTATAACCACTTGCCTGGGAGTGAGCTCCATTGATTTATCAGTAGACATGTATAGAATTGTGCTGTAAAAGAGCCTTCCCCAGCATGTTGCCCTCTGGTCATTTTCAGTTATAATTCCCATCATTCTGTGGCTGGTCAGAGCTGATGGGAGATATCATTTTATTTATTTACTATTTAATTTATATCCTGCCCTTCCTCCTAGCAGGAGCCCAGAGCAGCAAACAAAAGCAGTAAAAACACTTTAAAACATCATAAAAACAGGCCTTAAAATACATTAAAACAAAACAACTTTAAAAACATTCTTTAAAAAAGCTTTAAAAACATCTTAAATAAAAAGGGTTAAAAAAACATATTGTTTAGAAAAAAAAAGCTTTAAAAAAACATATTAAAAGCAATTCCAACATAGTATTCCAACATTGTATTCTAACACAGATGCAGACTGGGATAGGTCTTAACTTAAAAGGCTTGTTGAAAGAGGAAAGTCTTCAGTAGGTGCCAAAAAGATAACAGAGATGGCTCCTGTCTAATATAAGGGGAGGGAATTCCACAGGGTAGGTGCCACCACACTAAAGGTCCATTTCCTATGTTGTGCAGAACGGACTTCCTGATAAGATGGTATCTGCAGGAGGCCCTCACATGCAGAGCACAGTGATCAACTGGGTATATAAGGGGTAAGACAGTCTTTCAGGTAGCCTGGTCCCAAGCTGTATAGGGCTTTGTACACCAGAACTAGAACCTTGAACTTGGCCCAGTAGCAAGTGGGCAGCCAGTGCAATTCTTTCAGCAGTGGGGTAACATGTTGGCGATATCTGGAGGGTAATATGTTGGGGAAAGCTACATTAAAAGTTAACCACAGTGATTTTGAAGCATATTTTATTGTTCTCTAGAAGATCTGTCTTCCAAAAAGATCTGTCTTCCAAGTCTATGCACTTAAATAATAGTTTTAAGGCTTTTCCAGTATCATGGAATCTCTTGGGCATCCATATAATGCATCTATTAGTGGAGCATATGGCAGACGTGCTGCTATTCCAACTGTCCTTAGCTTTTAGTGAACACTTATGCTACATTCCATTTCATAAAAACCTCGTATTTTTTCCTATTTCTGCCCCAGCCCACGTGTCCCAGTGTCCTTATTTTGCTCCAGTCTGCACTATAACCATTTGCTCTACACACGGGGGGGGGGGGATCTACACACATGCAGAAGAGAAGCAGTGCAGAAAATACATTGCTGTTATTTTGTCAAGGTCATTCTAGACCTTGCTACAATGTATATTACTATACTAGGGGCTGAACCCCTGCTTGCTTTGTTCACCTGCCCTGCCTACCCCCATCCCTCACCAAACTCCCCCACTCCTCACCAGCCCCCACTCTCCCCCCTTGGTAACCCCTTAGATCTCCCCCATTCACCAGATGCAACAACTAAGCCCCCTTTCACATTCCCAGCCCCCTTTCTGAAGCTACTTCTTCCTTCTAAACCCCCCTTTGCACCCCATTTTGTGCACTCTTTGCACTCCCTCCCTCTAATCCATATCGCCCTCATTTATCCACATGTCCCCTCTTGCTCCTCCCCAGCACGGCAGTTGTTCCCTTTGCTCCCAGCCACTTCTACCTGCCCTTTCACAATTCCTCTTCTCCAGCTTTCTTCCATCCATCCAGCCACCAGAGGCATGAAACTGTCACACACAGAGACCCTTCTTCCCTCCACCCAGGCCTTCCCTTAACCCCCATTCCTTTAAGCCCTCCATTGTTTACAACAGACACAACCCCCCTCCGTCCAATATCCTCCCTCATTTCTCCAAATGCCTCCCCAGCATTGCAAATGTCCCCTTTACTTCCAGCTGCCCATCCTCAATTCCTCCTCCTCCTCTCCAGCTTTCTCCCCCCCCATATCACAGGAGGTATACATTTGTTTCACACACTCTTTCCTCCTTCCCATATTCCACCTTTTCCCTCCAAATGTCACTTTTACCTCCAGACAGTTCCACCAGCCCCCTTTCCAACTCCTTCTCTTTCCCTTCCCCCATCACCAGAGAACTTAAAATGCCATGCATGTGCATGCACAGCACACACCAGATACTCTTCTTCTCTCCCCCCCCATAGTCAGAGCTGCCTCCTGAGGTTCAACAGCAGCTTTGCCACTATTGTGGCTTCCACGTCACCTTTCGGCAGGAATTGAAAATGAAGCCACAGCAGAAAAAAGAAGCGAAAGAGGAGGTGCCAGCCCCATCTGTGTCTTTGTCCTGCCTTCCAAGACTTTCCCTCTTTCCTCCATCCATTAGCAGCACTCTTAATGTTCAGAGGCACCTGATTTAAGGGCTGGCCCTGTTGGCTCCTGCTCCCCACCTCAGGCACCAGCGCCGCTCAGGCCAACCCTCAAATCAAGAGCCTCTGAGTGTTAGCAGAATGCTCTTACCTGGAGGGAGTGAAAGGCTTAGAATGCAGGAAAGAGAGAGAGATGGGGCTGCCACTGACTCCCTTGCTTCAACAGTGTCTTCAGCACTGCAGCTTCAGATGTGGTGACAATTGGCAGGCCCAGCAGCAAGAGCCCCTGCCCAAGTGAGAGAACCAGCAGGCTGCCTCCTCCAAAGGAACATGCAGGCAAAGGCCAGGAAAAACACTCCCCCACCCCATCCCCTATGACAGCAGCCTTGGATGCCCTTTGCCCACTGCCTGCCAATAGAACAGACTGCTTGATGGGAAGAGGGGGAAAGAGGAGGCAAGAGGACTTTCTTCAGGCTGAGGACCAACGCTGCCTACCACCCAGCAACCACCCTTGCCATCTACTGCTTCCCTTTACTCCTGCCAGGTTCTGTCATCAGCATCTCTGCATCCCTCTTCTGCTGGCTCTGCAGGTCTCCGTCAATTGTTGTCACACTATAGTTCACTGCACCACCACTGCAGTTTCCTGTGGCCCAAGGAATTGCAGTGTGACGCTTATGAAATGAAATGGACTGCCTTCAAGTCGATCCCAACTTATAGAGACCCTATGAATAGGGTTTTCATGGTAAGCAGTATTCAGAGGTGGTTTACCATTGCCTTCCTCTGAGGCTGAGAGGCAGTGACTGGCCCAAGGTCACCCAGTGAGCTTCATGGCTGTGTGGGGATTCGAATCCTTGTCTCCCAGGTCATAGTCCAACACTCTATCTGCTACACCACACTTACACACTTACAAAATATAGTTGGATTAGATAGATACTCCATAGACTATTCCACAATCTAGTCATGCATACGATGGATCTGGACCATTAATATATTTTAGTATATCTATAACACTCTGGTATACTAAATTAATTGTGTAATATGTTTTTAGCTTTGAGAATTGTTATTATGTGTGTGGTAATTATTATGTGATTTTATCTTATTGTATTTTTATATTTATGTTGTTCACCGCCCAGAGAGCCGTTGGCTGTGGGCGGTATAGAAACTGAATAAAATAATAATAATAATAATAATAATAATAATAATAATAATAATAATAATAATAATAATAATAAATCACTTTCTTCATTATGCAAATAATGAAGGAGCCCCATGGATTGGATTGTTAAGGGAATGCCCTCCTTTGATTTTTTTTGTAACAATGAGGCATGATAAGAGAGGTGTCAGAGTTAACAGGATGATCCTGAAAATCTTCAGGAGGAGAAATAATCATTTCTTTGAGCGAACACTTAGCAAGAACACATAAGCATAATACTTACTTTAGGCATATGTTTCTAGTTTAAAGCATCCTGTGTTCTTGAAAATAATGTTGTTGCCCAGCCTAGAAAAACAATGGTGCATTTTCTATTATGTTACACCAGTACAGCAAACCAGAATTAATAAAAGTTGCCACCGAGCTTTGTCTAAAGTGAGTTCTAAGGTGAATTTGAAGAATCCTGCTCAGGTGGAGGGCCACAGTTCAGGGCAAGAGTCCATGATTTGCCTGTAGACCTTGTCACATTCAAAGGTTAGCATCTCTTAGCTAGAGACCCTCCGGTAGCAAAACCTTACCAGAGTCCTTGGAGAGCTGCTGCCAGGCGCTGCAGATCACACTGAGCTGCATGGTACAGTATATGGCAGGCTAATAGACACACTCACACACATTGGGCAGGAATGTCAAAGCAATTTAAAATGCATGTGGATTAGACTGGCAACGTTTCTTGGCAGGGGGCTGCAATGATGAGGTTGCAAATTTTGTATCCCACCATTCCTTATGGGTATATATATAGAAATATATACATTTCCCTTTCAGTATATGCAAATCATCTTTGTGTTGTAAAATATGTGTCCAGACAAAAGGTTGTCCTGCAGATGATACCCACTGACAATTTAGAAGGTAAAAACAAAGATTTTTTTAAATGTTTTGTTGTAATATATTTTAAAGTCTGTTTTTATGATGTTTTAGAATGTTTTTAGTGCTTTTGTTTGCCGCCCTGGGCTCGTACTGGGAGGAAGGATGGGATATAACTACATACATACATACAGAAAATTTTCCAATTGAACCATGCAGTTGTCTACTATTTAATTATTTTGCCTTCCCTATGTAATATACGCTATACTACTACCAGCCAAGTGTGTATGCCACATTTTATTTATTTATTTATTTAATATTTCCATTTATAGACCGCTTACTATCTGAAAGATCTCAAAGTGGTTTACAACAGAATACACAAGGTACAACCCCCCCCCCATGTATCAGAAAATACATGAACAATACCCATATACATAAACACAGTATAAACCCAGAGCAGGCCTTAAGGGACCCAAGTGCAAAAGATTCAAACACTGGAATTCCTTGCATGGGCCTCAGGAAGAATGTATTTGAAGCTGATACTCTGACCTCTGATAAACCAGGCAGGAGATAGGGATTTAGCACCCATCGACAATGCTAATGTGATCAGGGAAAACGGGGTCCAAAAACTGTCTGCTCCCTTGGCTTCTGTGGTGAGAAGTTTCAGTTCCTCCACCCAGGGCGTGGTGTTCACGGCCACACTCCAGTCACCCCAATGCACCCCCCTTTCCCTTCATCTTCTGCACCGACACTGACCAGCCCCCAACTGTAATTGCCTGGGTCGACTCCTCATCCTGCCCCACCATTGCCACTGCCGCCGCTGCTGCCGCCTCCCGGGCACTTGAAACTGTTTGAATTTTTCCCACCATAGGATTGCAGAATGGGGGTCCATGATTTTTTGCCATATTTCACCAATATTTTTCAAAGGAAACAATGGAAGTGACTGTGTTTGCACCTTTTTTTAAAAAAACACCTGGGCATTGACTAAACTGCAGATGTGCACATAGCGCTTATCAGATCATTTATTTATTTATTTATTTATTGTATTTGTATACCGCCCCATAGCCAAAGGTCTCTGGGCGGTTTACAGTAACTAAAAACATTAAAACAAATATACAAATTTAAAAACACATCTTTTAAAAACAATTTAAAGCACGGTTTAAAAATTTAAAACAATTTAAAACACATGCTAAAATGCCTGGGAGAAGAGGAAAGTCTTGATCTGGCACCGAAAAGATAGCAGTGTTGGCGCCAGGTGCACCTTGCCATTCAGAGAAAGGAGAGACCCAAGGTCTTCCTCCCCCAGTATCTGATGGGTATCACCAATGATCTAACCAGGACTATGTACAACCTCAGTTGTTGGATATGCACAACACTCACATGCAGCACTGGCATGTGCATGTAGTTCCTCATCTAGGAGTCAGGGTTATTTGCACAAAAGCCAGATAGATAGATAGATAGATAGATAGATAGATAGATAGATAGATAGATAGATAGATAGATAGATAGATAGATAGATAGATAGATAGATAGATAGATAGATAGATAGATAGATAGATAGATAGATAGATCCTTATCTTGTTTAGAGCATTTGTGCTGCTAAGTGGTCTACCTTTCACTTGATAACAAAAATTGAAGAATTAGGCTAAAATGTTGAGAGCAACATTACAAACCTATACATGTCTACTTAAAAGTAAATCCCATTGAGTTCATTGGGGCTTACTCCTAGGTAAGTAGGTATAGGATTCCAAATTGTTTTCATTAAGTATAGTGACATGAGAAGTAAATACAAACACTGGCAGTGCTTTGGAACAATAGTATCCATGTAAGACACAAAACATGGACCCAGTCTCTCTCTGCTGTCTCCTCTCCAGAAGCCCTCGAATGAACTTTTAGATTGTTTCTTTTTAATTTCACATAGCTGACAAAGCTTTAGGACTACAGGAGCAGGGTGGCTGTGTAACTGCTGCAGGAAAGGGGTGTGTGTCTGCTGCCTTTCCACTGACACCATTATCACTTTCAAGGCTTTTGTGCAGTCAGCATTATTTGTATCTATTACATTATTTAAAAGATGTCTTTAAGGCTGCAATCCTATACCCATTCATCCCATTGAACTCAACGGTACTGTGTATAGAGTTGCACTGTACACATACATGTTTGATAACATGAAAACAGATCCCAGTGACACATCTTATTACTTAATGCACCGGGAAAGGATATAAGGAAAAGTCGTCCCCCCGGCCTCTTATGGTCTCTTACAAGGCCCTCGTTAATGTAGTCTGTTCTGTGACATGTGTAAAGTGAGACATACACTGATGAGTCAGGAATTGGTTTGATATTTCTACCACACTGCGCAGAGAGTTTTCTGATTAAACGGTCTATATTTTTTTTCTAAATAAGTAAAATACATAAATACAATGAAAAATATATGAGTTATGGATAGTGAGATCCAAGGTTCCTACACTGTAAGATGACTCTATAATCCATTACTCAAAGGACTGTTCTGATCTCCAGATAGCCCACTGAAAGGCAATAATTTTAGAGAGTCAGTGCGGTGTAGTGATTAGAGTACTGGACTAGGACTTGGGAGACTAGAGTTTAAAACCCCACTTGGCCATGAAGTGCATTGGGTGACCTTGGACCAGTTTAATTGGTTTAATTGCTTTAATACAAAGTGACAACTGTGACACTTGTGAAATCTACCATTGGATTCCTCATTCCTTTGCATTAAATAGCTTTTGGAAAGATAGCTATATAGTAGGAGGCAACAAATGACACTGCCTCACACCATTCCTAGCTGCGCTTGTAACTAGCAGAAGCATCATTAAAGTCAATGGGGACCCATCACTGCAAGTGAATTTGTTACTCTCACATCCATTAATGCGCAGGTAAGTATCTACTCTTGTTAGTCTGAGATATTACAAGCTTCCATGAAGAGTGTGTTAAACCATTCAAAGTGTTCTTTCTTTGCTTATTATTAGAAACAGTTACAGAAGACACATTGTCCTATTTATTTCATCCTGAGGTTACTGAAGGAAGAAATGAACCCTTCCCAAAAGTCAGCATAAATGAAGCCACTTACTTACATTTCAGATAAATTTGGCATTGAATCATTGATGTCTAGGGAAGCTTGCAGTCTACAAAGCTTTGTTTAATTATCTACTATAATTCAGCAGAGGAAGGGCACTGGTGCCAGGGCAAAATGCCTACCAAATGAAGTGGCAGCACTGTTGTAATAGCTCAAGGATGACTCTTGTTCCATATATTTGTATTTTCGTAAATAAACTGGAAACCAAAGCTCTATATCCAGGAACCTGCATCCTCAACTTGCTAGGAGCAGCTTTCCACTTACCTGTTTGCTTCCAGCTCCTGCCTCTTCCTCCTCCCTGCATCCTATGTCACAATGCTGAGGTTCCAGCCTCCATGGGACTGATATGATGGATTCTTTGATGTTTCAAGCTCAGTGTGAAAGCTGCAGCACTTGTATTGTAACTGCCTACAGTGTACTTTTACTAATGCAGTGAGTTATTGTGGTTTGTCTGCTGCCGAATAAATTAGACTACGTTTGTTGTGAAGATGACGGACTCTGAAGTGCTTGTGTCAGAAGTAGAAGGAAGAGCTGCTACATCAGCAAGAGGAGAAGGGAGTTTGGCAATGGAGGATGACAGGCATGGAGACAAGGGGGGAAGCACCTTGGACAGTTGCTTGAAAGTTTGGACTAAAACACAGAGCAGATTCCACTGCACCACTGACATCAGAGCAAACAGCCACCATTGGCACCAGGAATTGAAGTTGTGCTGATGAACGGAGATTAAACAGCGCAATCTGATTTTATGCAGGTCTGATTTTAATATAGGAAGGGAAAGGAATAGGAGAAACAAAAAAAGTGAAAGGAAACTTGAAGAAACTCTGCAAGATAGTTGGCAGAGTTGGTTTTAGATATAAAAGTGAACAGTACAACTTCTATGCCTGTTGTGTTTTGTAGTCAAATATTCTTTTTGGCAAAGATGGCCAATTCTAATTGCTGAATAACCCAGCTTGTGACAAGGCTGCTAAAGTTGGCTAGAGCTGATTTATAGGATTGGACTCTGGGATCCTTAAGTTTACTCCGAGTTCAAATTTCAGTAGCTTTGTGAAAAATTAAGTTCTCACTTCCATGAGCATCTCCCATGACAATTTTTCTGATGCTTCATCCATATTACTTCAGTTTTATTTATTTAAAATATTTATATGCTGCCTTTGAGAGAAAATTCTTTCAAGGTGGCTGGCACTTCTGCTTGGTAGGGATTGGGGGGGATTTGAATTTAAAGCTGAATTTATCAAATTATCCCTCTCCAGGAAGGCTTTCCTGGTGCCAACATTGTTATCCTTTCGATGTCAGGCAACGACATCTCTATTCACCAAGTTTTAGCTATAATAAATTATAAGATGTTAAATATTTAATTTTGACTTTGTATGTGTTATTTTGTTTTGTAAACCCCTCTGGAAGCATTGCTGAAGAGCAATATATTTTCAATAATAAATTAATAAAATAAAAATAGAGTCTTTGCATTTATATAACACAACAATATCTGATTTGAATATGATTTAATTTAGAGTGAGCAGAGCATAAAGAGCAATCCTACGTACACCTCCCAAAAAGTCAGTTGGATCAAGTTCCCATTAGGGTTGCCACATACACATTACCAAACAAGACGACAAAAGATGACACCATTGTGCATAAAACTTGTGTGTGTGTTGAGCCTCCACTTTCCCACAAGGGCCAGGGAGGGGGGAGACATGAGTTTCAGGTTTCCCAGCTGTCAGAAGGCATGGAAGACCAAGGAATTGTTGAGTCTGAGCAAGAACTTGGGAGGGGGAGTGAGGTTGACTCCGGGCCAGTTCCCACAGATGGTGTGGTCTCGGAAGCAGACAGCTAGCCGCCCCCAGACAGGTCGGAGGAGCCATTGGAAGATGTTCCAGAGGGGGCTTTGACTCCCCCTTTACCAAGCAGTTCTCGGGATGCCTCAAGCGCATCACTGACCCCTGACCTCAAGCCAGTTGCTAAGGAGATGGTTCTTTCAGACAAACCATTGGACGCCGTGAGAAGTGGACAGGACAGAGGCAGGACTTGTGAAGGAACCAGAGATTACGATCTAAAACTTTCCCTACTTAAGACTGCAGCTCTCTGGGTAGAGTTGCTGAGTCAACTTTCTTCACATGTTGCAGAGTATGTCTAGAGTGCAGTTAGGGAATTCTAGTGAGGTAGCTTAGAGATTTCTATGAAGCATACTGCTTTTGATGTATCCATTACTTTAATAAAACAAGGTTTGATTGCACCTGCATCTCAGCCTCATGAATCCTGTTTTGAACAGGATAGTTTGACTCAGCCACAATCCCTTCTCGACTCTGTTCTCATGACGGACAACATGCACCAGAACGGAGCAGCGGGGGGAATACAAATCACCCTGGAACCTTTGTATGCTGAGCTCCAGAACCTCCGAGTGACTACTCAAGCCCTGCAAGCCGAGAACCAGAAGCTCCGAGCCTTGATCACCCAAGTCCAAGCAGAGCAGCCCGGGGCAGCACCAGTCCCAGTCAAATCCCCGGTGGGGCTCCCCATTCATTACAGGGGACAGAGCAAACAGTTTGCTACATTTCTAGCCCAATGTGAGTTGTACATTCAGGTGCACCAAGTGGAGTTCCTGATGGACGATGCGAAGGTGGCGTTCATCATTAGCCTCCTGGAAGGAGAGGCGGCCAAGTGGGCTACCCCGTATTTGATTCGCAATGACCCGGTACTGTGGCAGTTTGTTGCCTTTAAGGATGAGATGGTGGAGATGTTCCGGGATCCACAGAGGAAGGAGACGGTGGCCCGCCAACTAGGAACCCTACAACAGGGAAAAGGTTCAGTGGGGCGTATACCAATGCCTTTCGCATTCTGTCTCAAGAAATCGATTACAACAACCCAGCCTTGCTGTATTTCTACCGAAATGGACTGAGTTCGGAAGTTTTGGATGAACTGGCGTGCTCCATGCCATCAGATACCCTGAGGGGCCTGATCCAACTGAGTTTGCAAATAGACAGCCGCCTGGAAGGGAGGAAGCTGGAACGATGGATGGAACCCTCTCGGGCACACGCTGCAGCCCATCTTCCCCATGTGCGCTACGCACCCAGTGAGGGAGCCCCAGATACATCGGGAGAGGAACCCATGCAGATCGGAGGGGCCAGACTGTGTTTAACAGAGGAAAAGAGGGAGAGGCGCCAGAGGGAGGGACTGTGTCTGTACTGCGGGAAGTCAGGCCATCTAGCCTGAAACTGTTCAGCCAAGGCCGGGAAACCCCAGCCACTGGAAAACATCACATCCCAGCTCTTGTAGAGGCCAGAGAGTTGGGGGTGTCCTTCAGACACTGAGCCTCAGCTGTGACCCCTTCCATCCCAAGGTGCTCTCCTGTTACCCATTCAAATCACCCTGCCCTTGGGCCAGAGCCTCCCGGCCAAGGCTATGATAGACAGCGGGGCATCCTCTTGCTTCATGGACAGAGAATTGGCATGACAATATGCCATTCCCACCCGAGAACTGATACAGCCGCTGGCAGTGGAAACCTTATATGGCCAACCCTTGAAGTTAGGCGGGGTGACCTGGGTGACACAGAAGTTAGAGGTGGCAGTCCCTGGGCATCAGGAAGACCTGTCATTCTATGTGGCTTCCCTACCTCATTTCCCAGTGGTGCCAGGAATGCCTTGGTTGGTGTCCCATCCAGAGCCGAAAGAATGAGGCTGGAGTGTGTGTGCAAGTAAATCTCATTTTATTAGAGTAATGGATACATCAAAGGCATTGCGCTTCATAGGAAACCCTACGCTAACTCACTAGAGTACCTAACTATACTCTAGACATGCTCTGCAGCGTGTGAAGGAAGTTGACTCAACGACCCCCCACTGGGAGCGGCAGGCTTATATAGGAAATGTTTTCGAACGTAATCTCTGACTCCTTCGTAATTCCTGTCTTTGCCCTGTCCGTTTCTTGTGGCAACGGGAACGAGGAGACGGGACGCGCATCCAACAGCTCACCTGAAGACACCTGCTCCCGAGCAACGGGCTCGAGGTCAGGGGGCGGTGCCACACTGGAATCTTCCTGGGAACTGTTTGGTAAAGGAGGAGCTGGCACTGACTCTGAAGCTTCCCCCCACAAGTCCTCTGCATCAACTGGGGGTGGTGCGCTTGGCTCCTCGGAAAGGGCATTACTCGTGGGAACTGGCTGGAGAGCAGGCTGCCCCCCTCCCGCACGATCCTGCTCAGACACAACAATCCCCAACTCTGCTTCTTCTGGCTGCGGAGGTGCCTGAAACTCATGCCTCCCCCCTTCCTGTCCCTTCTGAGTTGGCTGCAGCGCAACAGTTTGTCCAGCACAACCCCACAATCTTCTGGGATGAAGCAGTGGTGGCCTTTGCCTCCAAATACTGTCAACAACACTGCCAGCCCATGGAGAAACTGGAGATGTTGGCAGGAGTGCTATCTCCAGAAGAACCAACTTTACCCACCAAGTATAGGGAGTTTCGGGATGTATTTGACAAAAAGGAAGCAGAGCAACTCCCTCCTCACCGGCCCTACAATTGCACCATTTACTTGATGCCTGGGGCACGCATTCCCACCAGACAGATCTATTCTCTGTTTGAATCGGAGTTAGCAGCATTGAGGTAGTTTCTGGACACCAACTTGAAGAAAGGCTTCATCCGACCCTCACAGTCCCCGGCCGGGACGCCTCTGTGGTTTGTCAAGAAAAAGAGCGGGGAGCTACAGCCATGTAATGATTACCGAGCCCTCAACCAGATCACAATCCCCAACAGTTACCCCTTGCCGCTCATCAAGGAGATGCTGGAGCAGTTGCATTCTGTTAAAATTTACACGAAACTGGACTTAAGAGGTGCCTATAACTTGGTGCAAATAAGGGAAAATTGCTTTCAAGACCCGCTATGGGCAGTATGAATACCTAGTCATGCCCTTCAGATTGTCGAGCTCTCCTGGTGTCTTCCAGAATTTCATGAATGACATCTTCCAGGACTTTGTGGACCACTTTATGATTGTGTATCTGGATGATATCTTGGTATACAAGTTAGCTTATGCAAACCACGGCTCAGGACATTTACATCTTCTCTGGAAGGACGTCTTTTCCAGCTCATGGTCAAAAACGTTACTCACCAAATTGGCCACACTAGGCTTCTCAGTGGACTTTCTATCCTCACTAGAGCCTGGACTAGCCAAACAGACCATTGAGACTTGGATCAAGGACATCTATTTCCAAAGTTCAATGTCAGATGCTGCTAGAACCTGTTCCCCGACCCACTCCGATTTAAATTTCACATTCCCAAACCCAGCCACCTACCTGGACACTTTGATTATTCCTAAATATCATTTAGCCTTCTCTAGGGCTCATTTTAATTATCTCTTTTCCTCACTCTTAGAAGGCCGTTTCCAGGGTATACCTTTCGAATCCTGTCTATGCCCTTGTAGGAATGTAGACGTCGAATCACTGTCCCATGTTTTCTTTGTTTGTTCCTGCTATAATGCTGAACACCTTAGGTACCTAAATCCTATTATAAAAAATTTCCTGGGCAGGCCAGCAGACCGATTACTGAAACATATGCTGGCCAGCACCGACAAGTTAACCACTCTATCTGTTGCTAAATTTGTCTCTGTCGCCCAAAGCATATGTAAGAAGAGCTCTTTTAGTCAGTAATGTGTATTTTAACATTGTACCAATATGAGCTCTGTTCGCGCTATTTTATAACCTATGTTCCTTTTCTCTTTTTTACCCTTTGTTAAATCAATTGTATATTGGGTCTATGACCGCATAATAAAATTTGATTGATATCTTGGTATACTTGGCCTCCCCTGATGAACACGAGACACATGTGTGTGCTGTGCTGCAGAAGCTACAGGAGCACCACCTTTACGCTAAGCTGGAAAAATGTGGGTTTGATCTGACTGCTCTAGACTTTCTGGGGTATCGCATTTCCCTGGCAGGAGTAGAGTTGGACCCTGGGAAGGTCCATTGCATACCCATTTGGCAGCCCCCCAAGATGAAAAAGGACTTACAGCACTTCTTGGGATTTGCTAACTACTACCACTGTTTCATAGCTAACTACTCCAAGCAGACAGCGCCTCTCATGGACTGTCTGAAGGGCTTAGGACCCTTCCGTTGGACCAAAGCCAATCAGGACATCTTCGAGAGGCTGAAGCAGAGATTTGCTACTGAGCCCATTTTACAGCATGTAGACCCCGTGCTCCCCTTTGTGGTGGAGACAGATGCCTCGAACGTAGCAATCGGGGTGTCCTTTTACAACTGGCTCAGAGAAGGGGCGCCTGAAACCTTTTGCTTACTTCTCAAGGAAGTTAACCAACTCCGAACAAAACTACACCGTGTGGGAAAAGGAATTATTAGCCATCAAGGATGCCTTTGAAGCCTGGAGACACCATCTGGAGGGGGCGCAGCATGAAATTGAGGTGTGCATGGACCATCGGAACCTAGAGAGTCTACACACCACCCGCAGGCTCAATCAGAGGCAAGTGCACTGGGCTCAGCTCTTTGCACACTTCCACTTCAAAATCCACTACGTTTTCCCTCAGAATAAGAGGACAGACGCCTTATCCCGTAAACCGGAATATTTGGAGGCCCTCACCCTGAAGCCACTGCAGTTCATTATTTCCCCCAAGAAGGAAGTGGTCTGGGCATGCCAAGAGTCCTGGGAGTCTGAGTTATGTGATGCGCAAAAAAAGGGACCTTTTCGTCCAGGCGTGGCACGCTGATTTAGCGGCACCGGCCGAGGGAGCATGGAAGGACTTCACTTGGAGAGAGGACCTACTGCTTCACCAGGATGCCCTCTACATTCCCCTGGGGAACTAAGAAACAGAGTGCTACGTTAATGCCATGACTCCCCCACGGCAGGCCACTTCGGTGTCTTTAAGAATATACAGGCTGTAACCCGGGAATTCTGGTGGCCCAAGGTGAGGAAGGACGTAGAGCACTATGTCCGATCTTGTCCCACTTGCATGAGAACCAAACATGCCCCTGGGAGACCGGCAGGCCTATTAGAGCCCCTTCCCACTCCACCTGGACCCTGGCGGATGGTCATTATGGACTTTGTTACAGATCTCCCTTCTTCTCAGGGGAAAACCACAGTCTTGGTAGTGGTAGATGCCTTATCAAAGATGGCTCACTTCATCCCATGCTCTGGACTTCCCAACGCTCAGGAAACCGCCAGTTTGTATGTGCAACACATGTACCAGCTGCACAGACTGCCAGACAGCCTGGTTTCAGACAGAGGAACCCAATTTACAGCACATTTTTGGCAAGCATTGTGGAGGCTACTACAAAGTGAACTGTGGCTGTCCTCCACACATCATCCCCAAACGGATGGGCAGACAGAGAGAGTGAATGCTGTTTTGGAACAGTATTTACGTTGTTACATTGGGTACCAGCAAGACAACTGGGTGTCCTACTTGCTGTTGGCAGAATTTGCCTATAACAATGCTGTGCAATCGAACATGCAACGGACTCATAAGAACATAAGAACATAAGAAGAGCCTGCTGGATCAGGCCAGTGGACCATCTACTCCAGCATCCTGTTCTCACAGTGGCCAACCAGGTGCCTGGGGGAAGCCCGCAAGCAGGACCCGAGTGCAAGAACACTCTCCCCTCCTGAGGCTTCCGGCAACTGGTTTTCAGAAGCATGCTGCCTCTGACTAGGGTGGCAGAGCACAGCCATCACAGCTAGTAGCCATTGATAGCCCTATCCTCCATGAACTTGTCTAATCTTCTTTTAAAGCCATCCAAGCTGGTGGCCATTACTGCATCTTGTGGAAGCAAATTCCATAGTTTAACTATGCGCTGAGTAAAGCAGTACTTCCTTTTGTCTGTCCTGAATCTTCCAACATTCAGCTTCTTTGAATGTCCACGAGTTCTAGTATTATGAGAGAGGGAGAAGAACTTTTCTCTATCCACTTTCTCAATGCCATGCATAATTTTATACACTTCTATCATGTCTCCTCTGACCCGCCTTTTCTCTAAACTAAAAAGCCCCAAATGCTGCAACCTTTCCTCGTAAGGGAGTCTCCCTTACGTAAGGGAGACTCCCTTCTTTGCCAACTTCAGCTAACACCCCTGTGCTTTCCCGGTCCCACGGGACAATCTCTCCATCCCGGCAGCCAAGGAATTTATGCAAGAACAAGTTATGCAACAGCTACTCCAGAAGCAGTTAGAATGAGCCAAGGTGGATTACAAATGGGCGGCCGACCAGCATTGTCAAGAGAGGCCCCTCATACAAGTGGGCGACAAGGTGTGGGTGTCCACATGTTATTTACCTATGATGGGCCAGTGTCGTAAATTGCAGGACCGGAGAGTGGGACCTTTTGATGTGGAGGTGCAGATTAACCCCATGGCTTACCGACTCAAACTGCCTCCCACTTTCAAGATGAACCCGGTGTTTCACCGGGTGCTACTAACCAAGGACTCTCCTCTTAACCCCCATCACCATGGATTGAGCCAGCTCCTCCTTTGCTAGTGGACGGAGAGGAGGAGTATGAGGTAGAGCAGATATTAGACACCCAGAAGTGCCGGGGAAGACTCCAGTACTTGATCCATTGGAAGGGGTATGATCTGTTGGAACGTTCATGGGAAACGGCGGAGGATGTGCACGCCCTGGATTTGCTGAGAGACTTCCATGAGGCGTATCCAGAGAAGCCAAGACCTCGGGGTGGGAAGGGTTAATGCATGAAAGGGGGGATGATGTTGAGCCTCCGCTTTCCCACAAGGGCCAGGGAGGGGGGAGACATGAGTTCCAGGTTTCCCAGCTGTCAGAAGGCATGGAAAACCAAGGAATTGTTGAGTCTGAGCAATACCTTGGGAGGGGGAGTGAGGTTGACTCCGGGCCAGTTCCCACAGATGGTGCGGTCTCGGAAGCAGACAGCTAGCCGCCCCCAGACAGGTCGGAGGAGCCATTGGAAGATGTTCCAGAGGGGGCTTTGACTCCCCCTTTACCAAGCAGTTCTCGGGATGCCTCAAGCGCATCACCGCCCCCTGACCTCGAGCCAGTTGCTAAGGAGATGGTTCTTTCGGACGAGCTGTTGGAAGCACACACCCCATCACCCCGCTCTCGATGCCATGAGAAGAGGACAGGACAGAGGCAGGACTTGTGAAGGAGCCAGAGATTACGATCTAAAATTTTCCCTACTTAAGACTGCAGCTCTCTGGGTAGAGTTGCTGAGTCAACTTTCTTCACACGTTGCAGAGCATGTCTAGAGTGCAGTTAGGGAATTCTAGTGAGCTAGCTTAGAGATTTCTATGAAGCGTACCACTTTTGATGTATCCATTACTTTAATAAAACAAGATTTGATTGCACCTGCATCTCAGCCTCATGAATCTTGCTCTGAACAGGACAGTGTGCTACTTTATTCATTCAGATGCAAATTCAGAAACCATTACTATACTTTTCATAGAAAGAGATTACATCTCACCCATAGTGGGGAAGACTGACCAGGTGACTTGTATGCCTGTTCAGCCTGCTCTTTGTTCTTGTGGTTCCTTATGTTTAAGATGGATATCGGCCAGACAGGCCTTCAAATAGAGTACTCTCCTCTGTAAGACACATGACCACCCTAGGTTTTTTTTTTTTAAAAAAATATTAACTGGAAAAAGTCAAAAGTTTGATTACATGCTGTTTGTGAGACAATTAACATTTAATTATAAACTAGCCTGTCTCTGAAACTATATCATAGAGGTCCCAAGCTTAGGCCAAGATGAAAAGTCCTATGACTGTTTGTAGCCAAGGGCCCAACAAATTCCAGTAGGATGTTTAAACTTTGAACAATGGCCCTCCTCTCTTATCTTGAAACCAGAGCTTGGAAGATTATTTTTTAAAAGTAATAAATTACAATAATTGTTACATGACCCCAAAAAAGTAATAAATTATAATTACAATTACCACTGATCTGAAAGTAACTGATTAATTTTCTGTTGCTCAAAAGTAATCACTACAATTACAGTTACGTTACTTTTTTAAAAAAAATGGATGCCTACAAGGTTCTGGCCTTGGCTGCTGCACATCTAAGTAACCTAAAACAATATTAAAAATAAACACAACACACAGAGGGTAGTTGAATAATTTTTTATCCATAAGATTAATAGAATGGCATAACAGAATGTTACATCCACCCCCACCCCAGCAATGGTGATACCCAACACACGTATACTTTTTCACTCAATCAAATTTTACACTTGAAATGCTACTTTTACAATACATTTCTGTTATGTCTCATCTTTGCTCAAAGAGCACATCAGACAAGGAATGTCTTTTTACAATTATTACAGTGCCACCAGTACTGAATAGGCGTTCTGTTGAAGCGCTTGAAGGGCATCCCTGTGTTCTGCAAAAACACTACAGCACCCCTTTCAACTAAAACACATTTTTATCAATATGAATCCCCTATCATCAAAGAAAAATGCAAACTTTAGTACTTTACTAGTTGCCTTTGTCATTTTTTTGTCAACAGTATAACTTAGAGGTAACTTAATTCTGTAGATACCTGGGAGTAAGTCCCATTATTGGTTGATTGATTGATTGATTGATTGATTGATATCCCGCCCTTCGTCCCAGCAGGAGCCCAGGTTGGCAAACAAAAGCACTTAAAACACATAAAAACATCATAAAAACAGACCTTAAAATACATTAAAACAAAACAATTTTAAAAACATTTTTAAAAAGCTTTAAAAACATCTTTTAAAAAACATATTGTTTAAAATAATAAAAAAATTAAAAGCAATTCCAACAGACACAGACTAGAATAAGGTCTCTACTTAAAAGGCTTGTTGAAAGAGGAAAGTCTTCAAAAGGCACCGAAAAGATAACAGAGATGGTGCCTGCCTAATATTTAAGGGGAGGGAATTCCGCAGGGTAGGTGCCGCCACACTAAAGGTCCATTTCCAATGTTGTGCAGAACAGACCTCCTGATAAGATGGTATCTGCAGGAGGCCCTCACCTGCAGAGCGCAGTGATCGACTGGGTATATAAGGCAGCCTTTCCCAACCAGTGTGCCTCCAGATGTTGTTGGACCACAACTCCCATCAGCCTCAGCCAGCATTGCCAATGGGAGGCTGATGGGATTTGTGGCCCAACAACATCTGGAGGCACACTGGTTGGGAAAGGCTGATATAAGGGATAAGATGGTATTTCAGGCATCCTGGTGCAGGCTGTACAGGGCTTTGTACGCCAAAAAGAGAAACTTGAACTTGGCCTGGTAGCAAATGGGCAGCCAGTGCAATTCTTTCAGCAGCAGGGTAACATGTTGGCGATACCCTGCCCCAGTGAGCAGTCTCACCACCACAGCAGCTGCAGCGTCTGGACCATCCTCAAGGGCAGACCCACATAGAGCACATTACAGTAATCCAGCCTGGAGGTTACCAGTGTGTGGACAACAGTGGTCAGGCTATCCTGGTCTAGAAACGGTCGCAGTTGTCTTACCGGCCCAAGCTGGTAAAAGGCACTCCTAGACATGGAGGTCACCTGGGCCTCTAGTGACAAAGATGGATACAGGAGCACCCCCAAACTATGGACCTGAACTTGGGAACCACCAACCCACAGTGCCTCTGTCTTGCTAGGATTCAGGCTCAGTTTATTGGCCCTCATCCAGCCCACCACTGAGTCCAGGCAGCAGTCTAGGGCTTGTACGGCCTCTCCCGATTCAGACGTTATGGAGAAATAGAGCTGGGTATCATCAGCATACTGCTGACACCTCACCCCAAAGCTCCTGATGACTGCTCCCAAGGGCTTCATGTAGATGCTAAACAGCATGGGGGATAAGATGGTACCCTGCGGCACCCCACAGCAAAGCTGCCAGGGGGCCAAAACACAGTCACCCAATGCTATTCTCTGAGAGTGACCCTGGAGATAGGATCGGAACCACTGTAAAACAGTGCCTCCAACAGCCATCTCACCAAGTCAGCCCAGAAGGATACCATGGTCAATATTATCAAAAGCCACTGAGATCAAATACGAACAACAGGGTCACACTCCCCCGTCCTTCTCCCGATAAAGGTCATCCATCAGGGCAACCAAGGCCGATTCAGTCCCATAACCAGGCCTGAACCCAGACTGGGATGGGTCAAGATAATCTGTTTCATCCAAGAGTACTTGCAACTCCTGTGCCACAACCCTCTCAATCACCTTCCCTGAAAAGGGGGTATTTGCATCCAGTCGGTAGTTGTCACAAACCAATGGGTCCAGGGTGGGCTTTTCAGGAGTGGTCGGATCACTGCTTCTTTCAAGGCCATTGAAGTCATTGGGT
This sequence comes from Rhineura floridana, assembly GCF_030035675.1. NCBI lineage: Eukaryota > Metazoa > Chordata > Lepidosauria > Squamata > Rhineuridae > Rhineura > Rhineura floridana. The sequence continues at coordinate 186,789,697 of NC_084480.1, read as the reverse complement.
AGACTTGTATGCACAATTGAACTTTCAGAGGTAGAACTTAAGAGACATAACAGGTAAACAAAAAATGCACATATCTAAAGTAATCCACCATAATAAATGTTACCCCTTCTCCTGCAATTAAAAATGTAGTCTTGCACAGCGTATAGTAAAATTATGGAATTTGCTACCACAAGGAGCAGTGATGGGCACCAACTTGGATGGCTTTAAAAGAGGATTAGACAAATTCATGGAGGATAAAGCTATCAACGGCACCTAGCAATCATGGCTATGTTCTACTACCACTGTCAGAGATGGTATGCTTCTGAATATTGGTTGCTGGGAATACAAGTGAGGAGAGTGCTGCTCGTGCACTCAGGGCTTGCTTGTGGGCTTCCCTTTAGGGCATCTGATTGGCCACAGGATGCTGGACTAGATGCGCCCCTGAATGGATCCATCAGACTCTTCTTATGTTTGTGTATGTATTGCAACAAACAACAAAAGTTACTTGTGGGGCCTTACAGAGCAGGGATAGCCAACGTGGTGCCCTCAAGATGTTGTAGGACTACAATTGGTTATGTTGTCTGAGACCAATGGGAGTTATAGTCTAACAACATCTGGAGGGCACTATGTTGATGACTCAGTTAGATTAATACAACCCCCTTCCCACCTACCCCGTTTCAAACATGTCCAGAAAAGTATCTCTTAAATTCTATGTCTGACAGCACATTCAGTTCAGAAATAGAAATTAATCTGCAATCCTATATACTTATCCATTTAATTAAATAAGGTTTAATTCGGAGTAGACATACATAGGACTGGACTCCACCACAATACATTTCAGCATTTCAGGGGCTATACTTTATTAATGCTGTACCAACCAGAACTACCAACTGCTGCTTATGTACATATATTGTCTCAGCCTAAACAACCTCACAGGGTTGGTGCAAAGATAAATGGGGGAAGGGAATGGTCATGGCGTTCACAAATCAAAAGTAAATCTGGGGAGGGGGGCACACACATGTAATAAGATGTCTGTCAGACAGAAGGTTAACAGGTGAAGCTTTCCCCATAATTGTATTTCCATAATAGAAAAGGCTTACCCCATTTAATTTCTACCTGCCTCACAGCTGTTAAATGCATAAGAGCCTGATCTCCTGCAATGCCAACCCTAGACCATGCAAAGAGCTCAAGTTAAAAAAAAAACACCACAGAATTTGGGCATTTTTTTTTTAAAAAGGACATCTGTATCTATATTAAATATGACATTCTCAGGCAAAAAGAAGTTATGAGACAGACAAACGCACACACAAATCTGTGACGAACAGCAATAAAAATACTCTGAGCATGAGCATTTTCACATTTAAATTTTTACTCATCATTGGTTTTGCTTATTTACTGCCTTGGGCCAGTCCCTAACTCTCAGCCTAACCTACCTCACATAGCCATTGTGAAGATACAGAAGGCAGAATTAAAATTGCTGCAAAAGGAAACTAAGGCTGCAATCCAATACATGTCTATTCAGAAGTAAACTCTATTGAGTTCAATGGGACTTACTTCCAGGTGTGTACTGTAGTACACACTTGCCTGGGAGTAAGTCCCATTAAACCCAATGGAACTTACTACTGAGTAGACATGTATTAGATTGCAGGTTAGTCCTTATATTATAGGGATCAACTTTTGCTTGCCTTAACCAGATTGATGCATCTTTGTACAGTAAAGTGTCATATTTTTTCAGTCCCCCGTCCCAAATTAGTACAGCTTCAAGGCCTAATTAGGGCAATCCTATATCCAATTTGATTTACCTGGGAATATGCATCCTGGTTGTTAGGAAGAAGGGAAAGGCAGGAAAGAAAACTGGAAGCAGTAGCTCTTTATGACCCTGGTTGCTTGCTGCTGCAACTTCTGCCTGCCCCTCACTCACCCCAAAGCCTCAGCTGTGAGGAGGCTTTTGGCTCTGCTCCTTGCTCTCTCAGGAGCCCTGCTACTTCTGAGCAGCTAGCTAGCAGTGTTGGTCTCTTGTCTCTCTGCTGGTAAGAGAGAGGAGGTGGGGAGGGAGGCAGAGGCCACCACTCAGAGCTTTGTGCACCAAACCATATGCAACCCCCCCCTCAGCTAGCAAGCATAGTATCTCTCACTCAGCCACCTCCTGGACCCTGCCCTGCCACAAAGCAAACATTTTCCCTTGGGGTGCAAAAAAGTTAACACTGCAAAAGCAGCAAAGTAGCCAGGGAGAGCTCACACCAAGTGCAAACACAGTATTAACACACACACAAGTCATCATCTCTCACCTCCACAGTTCTTCATATCAGTTCTGCTGCTGCCTCCTTGCCCTCCAGCTCCTTTCACCCTCCACTCCATTCTTCTCCACCACTATCCATTTTTAAACCATTTTTTCTCCACTCCATCCCATCTCGCTCTCCACCTCCTCCCTCATCGTCTCTTAGAGCATGAGGGAAGAGCGACGCAGTGCGGAAGCACATGATTTTTATCCTTCGAATCAGAGGAGCAGAATGTTTCCCCTGCTCCCCCCTGAAGTAACGCCCAAAAGTAATGCTGGAAACAATATAATTACAGCTCAAAAGCAATGAAATTACTCCTTCTTCTATTACAATCAAAATGTAAAGAAATTACCCACTAGTTCCTCAAAAAAGTAATAAATTACAAGTAATTCATTTTTCCTAAAGAACTACTTACAAGCTCTGCTTGAAACTGAGAGGACTTTCAATAGCAGTTTGTTATATGATGGGGGTCCAAAGTTTAAACAACCCATGGCAGTTGACAGGCTTGCCATGGAACACAGGCAGAGGAGGAAGCTGAGATTAAGGAGTCATCTCCACATTCCATCCTTGGATGCACCAGGAACCATATGCACTGTTCTTTGAATCCAGGCCATAGAACTAGATTCAGACTAATTCAACAGCATTGCCTAATATGTCACTGAAAGGTGGCAATGCAAATATCCATAAATTTGATAGCATATAAATCTGAAAGATAAAATGTTATGCAGTTATCCACAGCAGAGCAGAAACATCCAGAAGAGTTCTACAAATCTTCTAAGATTGACAAAAGCAAGGAATTTTTGCTAATTGGGCCTCCAGAGGAGCACCCATATCAACCAGGACACCTGAAAGATCATCTTACCCCTTATATACCAAATCAATCACTACGCCCTCAAGATGAGGGCCTCCTGCAAATACCATCTTATCAGGAGGTCCATTCTGCACAACATAGGAAACGGACTGTTAGTGTGGTGACACCTACCCTTTGGAATTCCCTTCCCTTAAATATTAGACAAGTGCCATCTTTGTTATCTTTTTGGCATCTACTGAAGACCTTCCTCTATCAACAAGCCTTTTAAGTAGAGACCTTATTCTAGTCTGCGTCTGTGTTGGAATTGCTCTTTAAGATTTTTTTAAAGCTTTTTTAAAAAGATTTTTTAAAGATGTTTTGTCTTAATATGTTTTTAAAGGTGTTGTGTTTTAACATATCTTAAAGTTTGCTTTTATGATGTTTTAGAGTATTTTAGTGTTTTTGTTTGCCCTGGGATCCTACTGGGAGGAAGGGTGGGATATAAATTTCATTAATACTAATACTAATAACAACAACATTACCTCCTAGTGCACACAAGCAGCAATGACATGACCACCATCCCTCAAGCACACACTACCAGGGTAAAAAATTATTTTATTTTATTTTATTTTATGTATAGCTTAATATGAAAAATCCCTAGGCAGTTTACATAAAACACAAGTTCATCAAAAAGACAGAGAGAAATCTATGTACAACCTTAACCAAAAATACAAAGAAATGCCTCAGTAAAAACAGAGAACTCATCAAAAACATTCAGTAAAATATAAATAAATAATGAATCTTATGAGCCTGTGAAAGCCTGTTTAAATAGACAGGTCTTCAGGAAGTGTGTAAAGCTTGCCACTATTTCTGCCTCACAAGCAGCATGTGGGAGGGTGTTCCAAGGAGCCGGTGCCACTACTGAGAAGGCCTGCTTTTGAGTTGTCAAAAGATGGCATTCCACCAACTGTGGTATGATCAGCAAGACTGTCTCACAAGAACTGAGAGTTCAGAATTTGGTGTACACCAAGTATTTTTCTCGCAGTAGCCATGTGTGAGGGGACGTAGAATCATGTGACTGGGAGTCATGTAACACAGATGACATTCATGAGAATTTGTCAGTCAAAAGATTTAATTTCCATTTCAAAGTATATTCTTTCACTCTCTGTCATTACTGTGAAGAAGCTATTTTCATCCCACCCTCTAGCCATGCAATTACGCTCCCTCATTTCTCCTGTGAAATGTTATTCACAGTGAACAGAAACATCCAATCCAAAATAAAGTACAACAGAGTATTTGCTGTCTAACTCAGTACGCACATGCAAACATGAGGCCACACATATTTACCCTGTTTCCCAACACAGAATCTCTCTCTCTCTCTCTCTCTCTCCAAGAAACGTTGGTTTGATATTCCCGTTAACTTCAACCACTGTAAATAAATCTTTTCTATCTCTATGTTTCAAATATTTGTGGAAAATTAAAGTAGCTTTGCCAGCCTAGTTTCTCAAACCTGCACATACAGTATTAATTTCTTTAATTTGCCCTCAGAGATGACCTATTTTGATCCTTTTTAATTATTTTAGTTTCCTCCTTGAATTTTTTTCATGGCTTCATGATGTAATCTTACAGTGATAGATATCAAACTCTATTATTTTTCTTGATTAAAAAAATGCACGGAAAGGCAAGGCAATAATTGAGCTGACCCTGACTTTCAATCAGGATTGTCACACTATGCATATTTCCTACTGATCCGCCATAGCTGAGATAATGGAGAAAATGTTCCTTTCTATATCACCAAGTTCTGGAAGAAAAATACAATCTGCTCAACATTTGGGGTTGAACTATTTGCCAGTTATAATTAGGAAGGGCTTGGGAGCCTCTAATTTCAATTCCTAAAAAAAGGATCTGAAGAACTGCCCACTTGAATCAGACCAAAGGCAATCTAGTCCAGCATTCTATCCTAACGGCAGCCAGCTAAATGCCTCTGAAAAATCATAATCAAGTGATGGCCATTCCTTATAAGGGTGGGGTGGCTCTTCAAAGAAGAATGGTTGAAAATGCAAGAAATTTCTGTGATCAGTGCCCTCCCATAGCTAATTTCCCCCTTCCACTGCTCCCCCCTCTGCCAAATCCAAAGTCATTCTGGAAGGTCCCTCACCTACCAACAGTGCTTTTCAGGATGTGCAGGGATCTGCATTGGGAAGAACTGGGCCCATTGAGTAAGCAGAATTCTGCTCACAGCTCTGCATCCAAGCCTGCTGGTTTGAAAATCTGATTTGAAAATCTGATTTATTCCAGGAATAATTCCATCATGGAAACCCTGATTTTTATCCCAGACTGGCCATTCATTTATTTTAAGACTTCAGGCATGACCCTCTTTATCTCCTGAAATCATATCACAAAGACCAAACTTTGTTTCCACTGTAATTAATACGCTTCAAGTCTCTCCTGTAAAGGCAAGGATTTCAAGAAGAAATTACTGAATTGGATGCTGACAATGAAATGAGCAGGATATAGGAAGTGACAAGAGTGGTGTGAAATATAGCTCCAGAAAAGGACACTCAGTTGCACAGTGAAACTCACCTTGAGAAAGTTTCTGCTTCTGACTAAATTCTTCTGCGTGTTTGATCATAAGAATTCTGCTTTCCCAGCTACTAGTAAAAATGTTGTAGGTCATTACTATTTCCAGATGGATGACTGACACTTAATTACTATTGAATGCAACCTACCAGTTGACCTTTTTGAAAGAAAATAGTTGTTGAGATTTCTTTGTAAACCTCCTTGAAGATTATAGCAAAATGTCTGTTCATCTCCATGGAAGCAATTCAGCCCTTGCACACCACAGAATTATATTACATTCTAAAAAGAGTGAACTTTTTGATAGAACCTATTGTCTCTTGCATGACATGTTGTCTGCAATTATGCAAAGGCTGTTTTCCAGTATTTGTGAACTTTACAATTATCACCTCAGTATACAATGCAACATGAACAGTTCTTTCCTCTAACCAAGGAAGCAAATGCTGTTACAACCAATGGAATTTACATTCAAATAAATGAGCTGAGGACCGAACTGTCATTTTCATAGTTACATCCCTGAAACTATTTACTCCAGAACAGTCATATGAAGTCCATAGTAGTAAGAACTAGAAAAGAAAGAAAATAAATCACTCACATATGCACACTGCAACACTGCACACATGACACCCATGCACATACATGCATATACGCACATATGCCACACCTACACACATGCCTGCACACTGACATTCTCCCCACATCAGTAATTAGGTTTGAAACAATATTTTTTGCTTTTTTCTCCAAATGTAATTGGGGAGAGCATAAAGGGAAGGGAGCACTGCTTTTCCTGGAGAGTGCAGCAGGGGAGGCAAGAGTTAATCTTCCTTCCTCAGCTACAGTCTTCAGAAAGACCTACCCACCATCAATTAGGCTTGAAAAAATCCTTCTATTGGAGCCCAAGTGGAGTGGGGAAGGGAGAGTTTCAGGATGGTCACGGCAGGGATATGGAATACCTTACCTCCCCAGTTGCAATGCCCCAAATCAACCACCTGCCATTGCAATTAGGGTTCTGCTGAGAGTTGTGAAACTACACATATTTCTTGCATGTTGTATATTTGCATCTTGATTTCTTCCCAGGAGCTCAAAGCTATGTATATTGTCTTCCCCTCCCCCCTTCACAACAGCCCTGAGAGTTGATAGTTCAGATACCAAAGTTGTGAAGCTGAACATACTTAGAGTGTTTTTTGCTTATTATTTATCAGGGTTGTCTATGAAACACTGCAGTTAGAGCAAGGGGGTGCTTATCTGGTTTTCTTTACATGATCTGTGAATGTGTATTTTATCTTTGCAATAACCCTGTGAGGTAGGTTAGGCCAATGTAATATATGTACATAAGGAGCAGTTCTTGCTAATAAATTGGAAGAGGGGAGGGAAATGCAGGGGGGCCCTATCCATGTCCCATGTACTAGACCCTGACAGCATCCCTGATGATGGCATGGGAGTATTTTCAGTGGGGGAGGGGAGATTCACAGTTGTAAACATACAGGCTTAAGTTCCTGAAAAGTATAACACATTACTTAAATGTATGAACACTTTTTAAAAATTTCTGTTCAAAAATTATTTGAAAGATAAAATATAAATACATTATTTTTACAAGTAATTTAAAAAACCATGCATGTACATTTTATTGTAATCATAACTGAAATTGTTTACTGTGCATGCCTACCAAGATCCTACTATGATCTTCAGTTCTAGATCTCCTGCTTGATTATATACGCACACAGAAAAAAAGGCACTCTTGCTCCGGCTGAAAGCTATAAACTAATTAAACTCATGAGTGCAGATAAGCAGGAAAAGGAAGCTATTTTTAGGACTTGCAGTGGGTTCTAGCTATTGCCTGGATGTCAACAAATCTCTAGTCAATCACAACCCTGACTTCACTTACTGGCTAAAAAACTAAAAGGGTGTGGATTTGAGCAGATGGCTATTAGCTCATTTAACAAAAGTTGCAAGGGGGTGATATTTTGGTGTATATCTCTTGAACCAGTCCACCTAGGAACTTAACTTTTAAAAATGAAAGCTAAGAGTCCAGGGATTGGGCTGACTCACCCTGAGACCCAGAGAGTGCCCCCCCCAAAAAAACCCAGAATCTCTGGGTGAATACCGGAGACCTGGTAACCCTAGCCCTGAGGTTTGCTGAAATGGAAAAAAAAATAGGTGGGGGAATGAAGGGGGAAATCCCCTGTAATGCAGACCACCTGCAATGCCGTAGGAGGGATGTCCAATGCAGAAACAATATAGGGAATATCTAGGCCAATTTCTAGCAGGGTGGTTCACCAGTCCTTGATTTGCCACATTACCCTGTCTGGGCCAAGAGCATTGTTAACCTTTAAAACTCTATACACTGTTAGCAATGCTGAGAGTAAGGCTACGTGGGGGAGACCAGTTAAGAAGGAATATCCAAGGAAGAAGCAAACAAGGATGTTCACTGAGGAAGTACCCAGTGGCTCTGATTCATAGGCCAAAGAGATTTATGAAAGAAAACAAGGGTTAAACATACAGAGCAGGCTCTGAAACCAATAGAATCATACTTACAACCATTCTAGCTGCACTATATCACAGGGCAGGACATTTACAGAACAGGGCAGCAAGAGGACGGGGCAGGCTTAGGTCAGATCATCCAGGTTCTTCCTCTGATTGTTCCTCCTTCAAGCCAACTGACAAAGTCCAACTGCCAAGATGGCTGGGTTCTCGTCCCCCTTCTCTCTAGGATTCTGTTTAGGAGGACAGCCTCCCTTCTGATAAATAGTTCCTATGGCCAAATCACTTCATCACTACTCAGAAACAGCCCAGTGAGGACTGCATGTGTGCAATGGCCATAAAATGTTGACTGACTGAGGGGGGAAACTGAAAACTGGGTGTGGGGAGGAATGAGCTGACTGGAAAAGGAGGATGAAAAGACACAAAGGTCTAAAAAGTATAGAGAGAAACATCTCATTGTCTGGGGAGGTCATTTCCTGGTTCACACTGAGAAGCTATTTTTAAATGTCTCTAGTCTAACCTCTACACCACACTGTAGACCTGTAGATTTACAAGCACTGCAATGGCATATGGGCATATAACTTATTCCCTTATCTATGTGCATGCTTGCCCTTACAGCAGCTGTCCTCTTCTCTAAGAGATAGGAGCAGTCTTAATACCATTCTTCATGTAGGAAGCAGGAACAGTGCAGGACTCAAGTTGTATTTATTTTAAATTTACTAATTAAAATATACTCCATCTCTCACACAGTTTCCCAAGACCCCTAACATTTAAAAACAGCAACATAATACATTCCATAGTAAATTGAAACACAGATAAAGCAAAACATAAATGAACTCATTAGCAACAGCATTGCAACTTGCTCTATGTGGGGCTACCCTTGGGTCTGGCCCAGAAGCTCCAGCTGGTACAGAATGCTCTGGCTAGACTGTTGGTGGGGGCAGACTTATACCATTACATAACACTGGTGCTTAAAAGATTGCACAGGTTGCCCATATGCTACCGGGCCAGGTTTAAGGTTCTTTTATTAATTTGCAAGGCCCTTTACAACTTTGGTCTAGAATACATTAAAGACTGTCTAATTGCTTATATCCCTATCTGATTGCTGACATCTTCAGGGGAGCCTCTGTTAGTGCCCCCCCATGGTTCAGATGCATGGCTCATAGCCACCAGAATCTGTGCATTCAGTATTGTGGGCCCAACTTTATGGAACTCCCACCCAGCTGAGATTAGACAGGCCCCCTCACTTTTGAACATCAGGAACTTGACAAAGACTTTTCTATTCCAGCAGGCATTTTAAGGAAGATCTGTTTTTATTATTAATTTTTATTAATTTTAGCCATTGTGTGTTTTTGAAAAAATTTTTATGTACACCACTTAGAAATTCTGGTGAATACATGGTATATAAATAGCTGAAACAAAAAAGTAAATACACATTAAAATCAATGACTATTAAAAGCAGGGACAACAAAAATATTTTTGTCACCTAAAGTCAGCTGTGAGAGCACTTAGCAAATAAATGAGTAAGGGGAAGAAGATCTAAAGATAAGATGCCACAGCTGAAAAGGCCCTGCTCTCGATTGCATGTTAGAAGGGGGGCACTAAGCAGGGCCTTCATTTTGTCTTTCCAGTGAAATTTCAGTTTGACATCAGGATATGAAACTAGAGAATTTCCTTGCCCCCTGCTCTCATCTCTCCTTCCAACATGTCTCAACAACATCTGCTGACCCAAGCTTAGAGGGAAAGCATTGGATTGGGAATGAGACAGTTGCCCCATCCACATTATGCAGACATCCTACTATTAGTGTGACTACTGGAGAACAAAGCCATATAGCCTTAATACTCTTCCTTCAAGAAAAGTGAGGGCCTGAGTGGGGGGGCTAGAAAAAACAGGGAAAGGCCCTTTTCTGACTTTTTTTTCAGGCCTCCACATCTCCATTTCTAATAAACTGTTGAAGGTACAGAACCCACAACTTGTTCTGTATCTGTAATATAAATACTAGTTTATAATAATTTTATTTATTTATTATTATTCAAATTTTTATAAAACAAATACAAATACAACAAAAACAATACAACAGAAAAGAAAAAAATAAAAAGAAAAAACTTGACTCCCGATTTGTTACAGATCAGCTATAAGTATATAATATATATCAAACCTGTCTCCTAAAACATATGAAATTCACTTTTTTCCAAAGTCTATCTTAATTAATCGTCAAATCCCATTATCATCATTTCATTTTTTTCTTTCAACAAAAAGTCCAAAAGAGGCTTCCATTCCTTAAGAAATGTATCTGTCGTTTTTTCTCTAATAAGACATGTCAAAATATAAATACTAGTTTAAAGGATCTTAATGATTTTGCACCAAACCATCTCATAATATAATAAATGCTGGAACAGATTTACAGTAATACCAAACTCCAAGGTTCTATTCAAATCATAATCTACAAAACTTCCCAAATATTCTCATTCACCATATGTAAGAGTTGTGTGCTTCCAGCTGGCCCTACAATACCTTTCACTCTATCTTCAGGGCCTCAAGTATTCCCATCTTTTTGTTCTTCAGGACTTCTCTTAGGTCAGGGGATGCCAACCTTTTGGGACCAGTAGGGACATTTTGAATTTTGACATAGTGCTGAGGATGCCAGTGTATTATCAAGGGGTCTTTAGATATGTAGAATCCTGTGATTGCTCCTTTAAACCCCTCCTCTATGGCCTACTTTGGGGTCTGAAACTGCTTAATAATATGCTTGCATACCATAGCAGGGATTGGAGGCTTGGAGCTGTGTAAGAATGAAATACAATCTAGTTAGAAGAACAGACTGTGAGATTCAGGCTCTTTCATGTGGTTAGCTTTTATGAATCCTGGGAACATCAGGACAGGAAACAGTACACAATGTGTGTCTTATCATTATGTTATGTCTACAAAGGTGAGATCATGAGAACTGTGAGAAGAGGATAGTAAATAGTGTTTCCTTCTGTGATGTGGCAGTGCCACCTATTCACCACTTGCAAGCCTAGAAATGGCATTAAAGTTATTCTTTGCCATCTAAAAAGAGCAGCTCAGAGCACAGTGTGGCACATCGACAGCAAAGCACCATGGGGTGACAGGTCAGCCAGTCACAAAATGGCTGATATGGGGGTATGACATGACATAAAATGCCAGCCAGGAGGGGGGAATAATACAATATTAGCGAGAGTACAGTTATTACTGCTGCTGCTTCCTGCCCCCCCCCCTCGCAACCTCATGTTTACCATGGGAAATCAGCTATGTCATGCTGGTCCTGGTTGTGGAGATATATCTGTTAAAAAAACAAGAATGCTGTTTTCCCAAATGCCAATCATAAACCAAAGCCTAGGCTGCCATCCAGTACCTACATACCTGGGAGTACGCCAATTAAACACAAAGATACTTGGTTCTGGAGTAGTCATGTATACCACTGTACTGTAAGTTAACTATATAGTGAATTCTTAATGAGTGCCTGTTTTTCAGCTCCTGCTTAAATCTCTTTGCAAAGTTCTCATATTTTGCATTTGCCATTTCAGGGCAGGGGAGTTTCTTAACATCCATCTGTGATTATTGCGTAGTAGTATTTGCAGAAAGTAACTTCTAGGGAGTACCTGTTCTCAGACAAACCTACCACAGGAAAGATGCACCCTGGTGTTAAAAAAAAGGGGCAAACTACAGAAGTTCCTAAGACTACTAGCAAATAAGGCAGAAGCAGGGGAACTGCACTTAAGAGGAGGGGAGCAGAAGCTCTTTAGAACCCTAGGGATTCCTATTGCGTAAAGCCCAAACAACTCATTGATTAGTCAGAGGTCTGGCTTCACTCATTGGCTAAAAAAACAGACAGGCTAGGGCAGGCACTGAAATCGCTTACAAATTTACCTGCACATCTTGCTTCATAACTGTCTAGGAGGACTAGAGACTTACTTTAATAAAGAAAAGAAAGAAAGCTTAGAGTCTGGGGCCCCTGCATGAGGGTGCTCAATAGGGTTACCAGATCTCCATTTTTCAGCTGGAGACTCAGGTTTTTTTGGGGGTCCCCTCCAGGTCTCCAGGTGACTCACCTTAATCTCTGGACTCTCAGCTTCAATTAAAAAAAAGTTTCTATGTGCCATTAATCAAGATGGCGGCACAGGCTTCAGCCCCTTAGGGAAACCTCGGCTGCCATATTGATTGATGACAAACCTGCGTGCGCAGTGCATGCAGCCGCAAAAAATACAGAGAGAAAGGTAGGTGAAGCAGGAGAATGGCAGACGGCTTGTGATCTCCCACCCTGCAATCCACAGTACCAATTCTGCAGTGAATCGCAGAAGGGGAGTGCTGGGGCCTGGGGCAGGCTGGTGCCCAAGGGCCCTGGCATCCCTGGGGCTGGCCCTGGTGTTGTATATCTTTCTCTCCCTCTTCAATCCTATTTTAAAGCAATTGGGCAGGGCTTACTTAGGTATCACTGTTTTTATTTTGTAGGAAACTAATACTGATTTTTTTTTAATGTTCTATAATGATCAACTGGTTTTGACAGTAAATTATTATATGAGGTGTATGTATTTTTACATCTCCAGTGTGTGTGTGTCTATAGGAATCTTTCCACAACCCTGTGAGGTAGGGTTGCAGTCTGGAAACCAAGGCAGCTCACAATAAGAAATAAATAAAATTCAATAACCATAAAAACAAGTATAAACAGTTGCAAAACAGCTTAAAGTGGCATGATTCTGAATTTTGGGTTGCGTGAATGAAGTTGCTTATCACTTGAGGTTGCAGTTCTGTCCCTGTTTAAGCCCCACTGAATACACTGGGACTTGCTTCTGAATAAATAAACATAGGATTGCACTATAAATATCTTTACAGGGTGTGTAAATAATAAACATATTTGATAGTCATGCTTATATAAATATTTCTTCATTTTTCATATCTTTGGTTTTTGGTTAGAAATCCTGACTGGTTGTGGGATGCTTAGTTTTCTGCTTTACTCATAGGACTCTTGTTGTGGTTGGTATGGTATTGCATTTAAGAAATCATCAGTGTCTTTTCTTTTTCTTTTTCTATTTGCATTTCATTTACCTTTATCCTCACTCCCTTTCATTCATCAAAGCAACAACAGTGGTTCCATGCGCTCCGTTCAACCTTCTTAAACCCACTGATGACGCACCTTGTTGTTTGTTTCTTGTCCAATAGTGGTAAAAGAGGATTTACATACTGGACAGCATGGCTGCAATTGTTCCCAAGCTGCTGCCTATGAAGGTAGACCAAATCATTTGTGCTTTCTCTCTATCAATTATATTCACTGGAATTGGGTTGGCTGATGAAGTGAGTTTATAGCAGCCCACAGGGGAGACAGAAAAGAGTAGAAAATCTTCTTACTCATTACTCAAACCTCTTTCTGAAGTAAAGGGTCACTGTGGGGTGTCCTGTGCCCTTCAGATTTTACTGGAGGACTCACTCGCTGTGGCACCACATCCTTTTTGCCACCATTATATGGTCTGGGTTTAAACTCTCTTGATGTTTTCCCCACCCAGCCAGTTCTGTTGGAGGCAAAGTGATCCACCATCTCTGCGGCCTCCTGCACCGATGTAGGGGAACGGTCTTTGACCAGGAGCCTTATTTCTGGTGGTAACTGATGGAATAATTGATCCAGTATCATGAGGCTTTTCACCTCTTCCACTGACTGAGCTTTGGCACTACTCATCCACTTTCCAAATATATCCATCAACTTTGCTCCCAGTTCAACAAAAGACCTCCCTGCTTGGATCTGACAGTTTCGGAATAATTTTCTAAAGTAGTCAGGTCCCAGTCTGAATCTTTTGTATACTGCCTCTTTATACTCAGCATAGGTGACGGGCCTGTCTGAGGGGAAATATTGGTATACCTCTGCCAATTCCCCTTTAATCAGGTTGGATAAATATTGCATATATTTATCCTCCGGTAGCCCCCACATTTGAGCTGCCTTTTCAAAAGTGCTGAGGTAAATTTGTGGATCTTGTCCAGGCTCAAACACTGCAAAGTCTTTTGGTGTAACCTTTATCTTTGTTTCATTTCTGTCCTTTATTGTTTCATCAGAATGAAACTTTTCTCTTTCAAATTTTAACTTTTCCACCTGTAATTCAGCATCCACTCTCATTCTCTCAAATTCCAACTCCCGCTGTTTTTCCTTCTCTTCCGTTTCAAAGACCCTCTGCTTGTCTTTTTCCTCAGCCTCCCTCCTCAATCTCTCAGTTTCCAACTCCCGCTGTTTTCCTTCTCTGCACCTTCCATCCTCAATCTCTCAGTTTCCAACTCATGTTCCCATCTTAACTTCTCTCTCAAATACTCTATATAAGCGGGATTGCTTGAGTATCCTTCTGGGGTCTCTTCCCTGACAGGTTGTTTTTGCTGGACAGTTGTAAATCCTATTAGTGCTACCCTCAATTCATCTACTCCTTTACCCTCGTGAGGTAAATGGAATGTTATGCACTTCTCCACCAGCTCCTCTCTTTTCATCTTTATATATTCAGCCATGTTTTTGGAGTTCACTCACTCTTTGCCACACACTCTTTGCCAGTCACTCTCACAAGTAATCTTTATTTGTTATTTCTGTTTGCCCCACCACTGTTAGGGATTCTCTAGTATTCGAATCTGGATTCTCTGTTGTTCGTATCGCACCGCTACAGCCAACACCTGTGACGTATTCTCCTTTGTTCGTATCCCACTGCTACCACCACATGTGATGCCCTTCCCTGGCTCTCCCTGTCAGGTTCCTACCTGCTCGTGGCTACTGCCTTTCACTAGGCACCACCAGGGACTCCACCAGTCCGGACTGTCCTTTTTTATGGTTTCTCTCTCCGCTCTAGCACAGACCTCACCAGATCCCCCTGCTAGGCAGCACCACCAGTCACGTCCTATAACCAGTATTCCCAGAGACTCTGCCTGAGTCTCTCTCAATCAGGTTACCTCTGTGACTGCGTGCTTAAGCTGTCCCAATCCCTTTGATCTATATAGAATGCATATAATTCTGGGTTGCTCTGGATACTTGTGGTGTTATATTCTTCCCTTCACCGCTGCCACCAATTGTTACAGTTTCCCTTCAGCCTTGATAAGTACCTTACCCTCCCCTCTGGTCTGTATATTCCCGAGCCAAGGATCAGGCCTCCGGTAAACCAAAATAGTGTTTATTAAATATTAGAAATAACAAGATTACTTTATAAAGGCACATAAGCATATGGTTTCATCTATTCCTGTGATACTTGTCTTAGTATTAATCCGAACTCCACACTCTCCCCACATCTGCCTCCAAACACCCAGCTCCAAACACCTCTCAAACACCTCTAAAACCCACCAACGTCCAACCAGATTCAACTGTCATCCTTCCATTTATACTCTCAGCCATTCAAACACTCAGCCAATCATCCAGCATTCTACTGCTCATTTACTCCCCCCTCCTCTTTCACTCCACTTACCACATATCTTCTATACAAACAGTACTTACCATATATACATTAATACAGGAACATCACAGATCCCTCAAGCTTTACTAAAATCACAATCGAAACCATATCTACTGAGAAGTAAGTCCTATTGAGTTCTGTGGGGCTTAGTCCCTTAGTAAGTGTGTTTAGAATTGCAGCCTTCGGGGGCACCATATTTACTCCTGAGTGCTCCCGTCTAACATCTCCTCAACTCTAGGCTCCTTTCTTCCTACAATGGCCTTCTGGTGACTGGTCTGGCCTGGCCTGAGGGCACTTGAACCCTTTTTTCTGGAAGCAAATTGGCTAGATTAAATGTTCCCTACCCAGGCTCTTCAACATTTTTATTAACAACTTGGATGAGGAGGTACAAAGCATGCTTATCAAATTTGCAGATGATACAAAATTGGGGAGCATAGCTAATATTGTGGAAGACAGAAACAAAACTGAATGGGACCTTGATAGGCTGGAGCATTGGGCTGAAAACAACAGAATGAAATTCAGCAGGGATAAATGCAAAGTTCTACACCTAGGAAAAAGAAACCAAATGCACAGTTATAAGATGGGGGATACTTGGCTCAGCAATACGACATGCGAGAAGGATCTTGGAATTGTTGTTGATCACAAGCTGAAAATGAGGCAACAGTGTGATGTGGCTGCAAAAAAGGCAAATGCTATATTAGGCTGCATTAACAGAAGTATAGTTTCCAAATCACGTAAAGTATTAGTTCCCCTCTATTCAGCACTGGTTACGCCTCATCTTGAATACTGCATCCAGTTCTGGTCTCCGCACTTCAAGAAGGGTGCAGACAAACTGGAACATTCATTACATTCATTACATGCCACAGGGGGTTTGGAGCAAGTTTAAAGCAGACTTTTTGGAATCTATTTGTGGCACTATCCTGAAGAGCAGGTGTTTAACAAGCAACAGTAAGAGTCACATGATGACACACTGAACATTTAACAGACATAATTTTTATAATATTTATTGATAAATCACCTAGTATTTAAAGGAAAGGACTGAATTTAGAAGTTAAAGGCTGTAATTCTATGTTCACTTTCACTGAAGGCCGGTGTGAGTCACATGTCTGTTGCCCACCAATCACAGGAGCAGACTTCCCCTGCTTCCTCCAAGTAACTGGAAGGGGAGGAAGAGGGAGAGTGAAATGAAAGAACACTTCTACGCATGCGGTACGTTATAACCCACTACAATGCATGTTTTAAAAAATTAATTAAAAATAAACCATGCCTTTTTTTAATTTAAACCTACTTCAGATGAAGTACTGTGTATGGCGCAAGCTCAGGGATTTGATTAGGGATACCTTACAGTCATCTCTGATTTTTAATGAATTTCAACAGATTATGTCAATTTCTCAAAAAAAAAATCCAAACGGCTTCTAGTTTTTTTTCCTCCCGTTTTTCACTTTAACCTGTGGATTCTCCGTGGGGGGCGGGGGGTTGTGTATCACCAAGAAAAATTCCAGAGTTGTAGAGCAAGCGATTCTGAATCCAGCAGTATAAGACTTGTGTTTGTTTTGAATTGGGACTATACAAAGCACCAGAAAGGGGTGAGGGGGGTATTTACATTTAACATGGTAGAATGCGAAAAATCCCTGCTGACTATAGTATACAGCCACTCTCGTGGCTGTATAATCCAGTTGGTTTTATATACCTCCAAACATTCTGCCCTGAAAATATATATCCATGCAACTGTGGGAAAGCAGAAGACAATAAAACTGTCTCACCTGAACGGACTCCAAAATAACTAACTGTTTTTTAGTGCGTTAGGATAACCTGTAAAAAGAAAATAGTCTGGTTTTTTTTATTACCATCATTGAAAGACTTATCCTAAAGACTACAGTATTTTTATATCACCAGTACATTCTGACCTATTGATCTGCTTTCTGACTGCTGACACCATTTACTACCATGCAGAGCAAAATCAATAAAATAAAAAAAAATCTTTTTATTTACTGAAGCAGTATTTTCTAGCAACTCTGAAGTTAAATCTGAATTTTTGAAAAATCCAGGTTTTTGTTTAGAAATATTACAATTCCAGTTTTATGGTAGTACATGAGTAGTACATTAGTGGTATGGTAAAAATAAAATCTCTTTTCCTTAGAGAAACAGGCCAGCAGTCTGTGCTCCTGGTAACTGCAATATATTTCTAGATTTTCATCATTTTCACCATGGGGAGACAGATTATATATTATATACAGTAGCTGAAACTATCAAATCTGTACTTTCTGAAACAATATGAGAACCAGGATGCAGTCATCTTTCTAAATTCACATTAATTCAAATTTTGCAGTGCAGTTCTCCAACCAATGTTCATATACCTGCATATAATAGCGGAAAGTGTACATAAAAATGGATATATTAGTGCAAATAACACACAAAAATGCATTATATTAGGAGAAATTGCTTGCAAAAATGTGTAATTAGTGAAAACTGCATTAAAATGTGTCCAGTAGAAGAAATTTACACTATAATGCCAAATAATTTTCATGAGTTTTTTTAATTTATAAACTGCTGCAGAAATGTGGAGAACTGAATATGAGACTGGAAAAATGAGAATGAAATCCAACAGATCCTTCCATCTCTAGTTCCAGCTAACCCTACAACCAATCATAACACACCACCAGGAACTTGGCATAGCCAGCCACAGAACACAGACCCCACATATCAAGATGTGTGGCATGGGGCAATATCACTGTGTCTTTTTGGAATTAGGACCATATCAAACACCTAACAGTCAAGGCAGGTATGGTTGCGAATGAAGGGCTAATGATGAATAACAATAGTCTTCTCTAGGGTTACCAGGTGACCCCCCTGACAACTTTTAAATCTGTTTAACAGATCTGTCACAGTAGGGCCCTGCTTCTCATCAACCCACTTTTCATCGTTCCGTTAATACGGCGCCAGCAGGGCGATCATCTGGAGGGGGGACTGGAGCTCCCCGCACGCCAGCTGATCTCGCCAGAGGAGGGGAAGATTAGCTGTAGTGCGCTACAGCTGATCTTTTCCTCTTCTGGCGCGATCAGACACCCCCGCTCGAGCTGATCGCACCCGAGGAGGGGAAGATCAGCTGTAGCATCTACAGCTGATCTTCTCCTCCTCAGGAGCAGTCAGACTCTCGCACTCTAGCTGATCACGCCGGAGGAGGGGAAGATCTGATCTCCTCCTCCACTGATGTGATCAGCGGGTTAGATTCCAGACCCCCACACTACAGCTGATCAGCTTTTCAGCAGTTTTCACTTTTCGGCGGGGGTCTGGAACATAACCTGCCATATAAGTGGGGCTCTACTGTATCAGTAGCCAATAAGTGAAGCCAGGTTTGTGATTTGTTAACCCAGGCAGTGCCTAGACTTCATTGCAAAGTCTGAAAATGGTGGTTATGAGATTTTCAGTTTGAGTAAGTATATGGCTTTCAGGTTTTTTTCTGAGCTGTTGAAGAGGGCAGTGATTTGAAAACCTTCGCAATATGAAAGTATTTAATCCAATACTTGCTTTTCTGGGAGTAAAGCAATGCTAATCCCATGTACCTGGAGTAAACCCCATTGAATTCAATAGGAGTTACTTTTGAGTAGATATGGTTAGGATTGTGCTGTAAATTAATGGGACTTTTTAGTAAACATTGTAAAGAATTGTGTTTGTGTTGTAGATCTTTCTCCCCCCCTTCAATCCTATTTTTAAAGCAATTAGGCAGGGCTTAGTTACGTATCACTGTTTTTATTATGTAGGAAACATACTGATTTTTTAAAAATGTTCTGCAATGACCAACTTGTTTGACAATAAACTATTATATGGGGTGTATTTTTGCACTTCTGTCTGTGTGTGTGTGTGTGTGTGTGTGTGTGTGTGTGTGTGTGTGTTTGTGTTGAGTCTTTCCAACAACCCTGTGAGGTAGGGTTGATTATTGGAAACCAAGGCAGCTCACAATAAGAAATAAATCCTTTTAAAATCCAATAACCATAAAACAAGTATAAACAGCTGCAAAACAGCTTAAAGTAGCATGATTCTGAATTTTGGGTTGGGTGAATGAAGTTTATTTATTTATTTATTATTTTTTATTTGATTTATATTTCGCCCTTCCTTGCAGTAGGAGCCCAGGGCAGCAAACAAAAGCACTAAAAACACTTTAAAAATAATAAAAACAGACTTTAAAATATATTAAAACAAAACATCTTTAAAAACATTTTGAAGAAAGAAAAGGTTTAAAAACATATTAAAAAGCAATTCCAATGCAGACTGGGATAAGGTCTCAACTTAAAAGGCTTGTTAAAAGAACAAGTTCCTGATCACTTGAGGCTGCATTGCTCTGGCCCTTTCCCTGGTTGAGTAGGCCCCATTGAATACATTGGGACTTGCTTCTGAGTAAACAAATATAGCATTGCACTATAAATATATTTACAGATTATGTAAGTAATAAACATATTTGATAGTCATGCTTATATAAATATTTCTTCATATTGTGTCCCAATAAGTATCCAATTTCACACTATGGTTGTACAGTACTTCCTCAATATTTTAAGTGTGCCCTTCTTCCTTGGGGTGGTCATGGTTCTCCATTGTTTTCATCCTGAGGGGCAGATAGGCTGAGAAATGCCGAGTAGCCCATGGTCACCCACTACACTTTATAGCTGATTTCCATTTTGAAAAATTAATTAAAACAATTTACATGCAGGCAAAATTTAGTAAGTGGATCCACACAATACATTTAGAGGACATCCAACTTGCATTTAAAGCACATGAAGTCCCCTAAAGAATCCTGGGAAATGTCATTTCCCCCTCACAGTTATAGTTCTCACCACCCTCAACAAACTACAGTTCCCATGATTCTGTGGTAGGATTCAGGTGCTTCAAATGGGTGTTGAATGTGTGGATCTGCCCTAGGTATGATGTGCATTCAAGAGTGAATTGAAAAGAATAATTTTAAAAGATACTTTTTTAAACGGGGGAAGGGTTGTAGCTCATTGGTAGGGCATATACTTTGCATGGAAAGGTCCAGAATTCAATTTCTGGAATAGGCTATTGCCTGGAATCCTGGAGAGCCAATGTCATCAGTACTGAGCTATGTGGTACCAAGCCTGAGTCAGTATTAGACAGATTCCTTTGTTCCTAAAAGTGGGAAGAGATGCAAGGGCCACAGTGACTTCAAAATTTATTTATGTATTTTATTTACAATAGTTATATACCGCTTTATTGTAAAAAATCTCAAAACGGTTTACAGAAAGAATTAAAACAATAAAATTATTTGCAAAAAGAGTTAAAGACAGGTATTTAAAAACATTCAAAATAATAAAACCAACAATGAGTTAAAAACAGATTTAAAAACACAATAGCTTCTACATGCCTGGATAGGCTTGCCTAAACAAAAATGATTTTAGCAGGTGCTGAAAAGAGGCCTAATGTCAATAGGCAAGGAGTTCCAAAGCATAAGTGCTGCCACTTTACAGGGCTCATTCCTTACAAGAGCAGAACAAGTACTACGTGGAACCCATGACATCGAAAGCACAGCTTGAACTTGGCCTGGTAGCAAATCAGCAACCAATGCAGATTTCAGAGCAGAGGTATTATGTGCTGATAGGATCTCACTCATGTCAGCAATCGTGCCGCAGCATTCTGCATTAACTGACTGGTTGCCAGGATTTTTTTAGTTTTGGTTTTCGGTTATGAATCCTGACTGGTTGTGGGATGCTGAGTTGTCTGCCTTACTCATAGGAATCTTGCGGTTGGTATGGTATTGCATTTAGGAAAACATCACTGTCTTTTGTTTTTCATTTTCTGTTTGCATTGCATTTACCTTTAACCTCACTCCCTTACATCCATAGAAGAGTCTTTCATGTGCTTAGCTCAACCCCCTAAAACCCATTGATGATGCACCTTGTTGTTTGCATGACGATTTGTTTCTTGAACAGTAGTGGTGAAAGAGAATTCATATACTGGGAAGTGTGACTTCAATTGCTGTTGTTCCCAAGCTGCTGCCTGTGAAGGTAGACCAAACCATGTGTATTTTCTCTCTGTCAGTTATTACTCACTGGAATTGCGTTGGCTGTCAAAGTGAGTTTATAGCAGGCCACAGGGTAGACAGAAAGGGTAGAGAATCTTCTTACTCTTACTCATTTCTCAGACCTCTTTTTGAAGTGAAGGGTCAAATCTGTAAAGAAGTTGGGAACAGCCACGTTAAAAGATAAGGGCAGGGCATTCCAACCAGAGGGTTGTCAACCCTGCTTGGACATGGATGTCTTTGCAGAGGATTCCTAGTCAAGCTTTACCAACAGCACAATCCAAACTATATCTACACAAAAGTAAGTCCTGTTGAGTTCTATGGGGCTTAGTCCCTTAATGTGTTTAGAATTGCAGCCTTCAGGGGCATCCATCTTTACTCCCAAATGCTCCTATCTAACATCTCCACAACACTAGGCTGCTTTCTTCCTACAATGGCCTTCTGGTAATTGGCCTGGCCTGGAGTCACTTAAACCCTTCTTGCTGAAAGCAGGTAGGCTAGATTAAATGTTCCCTACCCAGGCTCCATTTTTTAGCTAAAATGTCTAGCTTAATTTCCAATCAGATATTTTTTTTAATTATATGCTCCAAGCAACTGTGATTGATGCTTAATGTATCATGCTTAATAACTTCACTCGGGCCTGCCCCATGACATCACTCGGGCCCACCCCCATGACATCACTCGGGCCCACCTCTGAAATCTCAGGTTTGGGGATGCTTCTGATCTGGCAACCCTAGTCTTCTCAACTCTCTTACATATTTGTTCCCATAAGCCTACCAGATATCTTCCCATGCTCTCTTTCCCCCTTTCCTGATGCAATGGGAGTAGTTTCATCAGGTCCCCCTGAAGCATTGATAAAAGGGGGGGTTCTACTCTGTAGCTTGAGCATGCGACTGTGAAGCTATGGGAGCTGTTTGAACTCAGCCCTGTTTAGAAAGTCCTTCCTTTGTAAAGAACATTAACATATCAGGATGAAGGTACAGATCTAGACTAGCCTTGTCTCAACTAGCTTGGCTGAGACATGGTGATGCTGTTTCTGCAGCTTAACTCTCATACCCTTACCCCTCTAGAATTCTCATTTTAGACTGCACATAAACCACATTGCATAAGGTTATATCAGTGCCTAGACAGGGGATTTACTCTGTCACTGAATGTGTACCACAAACAGATGAAGAATAGGTGAACAAGTGTGTGCTACTTGGTAGAATAAATTGAGAAAATGTGTTCATTATTCCTCGTACCTTTGCCAGGCTAGAAACTTTTAAATGCTGTGAAACCAACAGGGTTCCTTTAATTGGGTAAAGTGCAGTGTTATTGGAAATGTCAGTGGACTGATAGAATCAGCTAGTGGCACTAATAGAGTTAAATTGGTTTCAAAATACCAACAGGAGGCATCTACAGAAAAACACATCAGCCAAAATATTGGCCAATTCTGCTATATGTGAAACTTTAACAGGAAGATTTTAGACAGATGCTTAGGAGGAATTTCAGATCACAATAAAAAGAGCAGAAATAAGGAAAGTCAAGGTCACTGTGAACCATTTTTGTGATGTATTTATTTAGAGCTTTCTGTAGGCTTGTACAAATGCAAATGCAAGTTATCACAGCACACAGTAATGATATGCTTCAGTTACAGCCCTTCCCAGAACTCACCTCACAGGCAGAATTCATCAGTTACTGTTGCCTTTGAGAGAGTGTACCACGTGTACTCCATTACCTTTAATTCTTTCTCTAGTGTACCAGTGTACAAAATACTATGAAATTCAAGGTTTGCATTCCTAACCATGCTGTAAGAAGCAGATGAAATTCTGAATCCTGACTTTTGCTGATGTGCTTGGGGGGTGGACCCACCCGCCCCCAATACATAGTGAATCCTAAAACAAGACAAACATTTCTCATTTTATTAACTCTAGCAGAGTTTACCATTAGTCCCTGGAGACCAACCGGCTGCAGTTGTGCCTAGAGAGATCCATTTCAGTATGGATTCAAACCTAGTTTTAGCACTAAAACAGCCTTGGCCACCCTGATTAATGATCTTTATCAGAAGAGAGAGAGAGAGAGAGGAGGAGTGTGATCCTGTTGGTTCTCCTTGATCATTCAGCAGCTTTTGACACCATTTTCTTTGGTGTCCTTCTGAAATGACTTAGGGGACTGGGAGTTCAAGGCACAGTGTTATAATGGTTCTGCTCCTACCTGAAGGGTTGTTACCAGAAAGTAGCACTAGGGGAGTATTGCTTGGCTGTATGAATTTTGAACTGTGGAGTCCCCACAAGGATCCGTTTTGTCTCCTATGTGATTCAACATTGATATGAAACCATTGGGAGCTGTCATCCTGGAATTTGTGACATACTGTTCTATCTCTCCATTCTGTATGAATCAGGTGAAGCTGTGCAGTTGTTAGAGTGGTCCAGAGCTTGGAAAAGTTACTTTTTTGAACTACAACTCCCATCAGCCCCAGCCAGCATGGCCACTGGATTGGGCTGATGGGAGTTGGAGTTCAAAAAAGTAACTTTTCCAAGCTCTGGTGGTGCCTAGAAGCATCTGATGGGCTGGATGAGGGGCAATAAAATGAAGCTGAATTCTAATAAGATGAAGATGCTATGGACAGTTCCTGTGTCTGGGAATTAAGTCTGGGAGGGGTTGCACTTCCCCTGAAGGAACAGCTTCACAGTCTGGGAGGACTCCTGGATTCCAACCTGTCACTGGAGCCCCAAGTGGTTTCTGTGGCTAGGAAACCTTATACTCAGCTTAGACTGGTTTAACAGCTGCAACTGTTCCTGGATCAGGATACCTTGCCCTCAGTTATTCATGCTCTAGTGACAATCTGCCCAGACTGTTGCAATGTGCTCTATGAGGGGCTGCCCTTGACTAGTGGAGCAACCCAATAGGACCATGTATACAAAGCTCTAAATTGCTTGAAACCCAAGTTCTAATATCTTCCCCCAACATTAACCATCTCAGGCCCTGCAATCAGCAGCAAAGGCTCTGTTGGTGGTGCCACTGCTAGGCATTGACCAATTGGTGTTGAGCAGTGACAGGACCTTCTCAGTAGTGGTTCCCTATCTGTGGAATACCTTCCATGGTGTGTCTGTCTATCTCATTTTTAACATTGAGGAGAAGCATTCCTGTTCACCCAGCTATGTGATGGCTGAAATACACTGTTTCCACCAACCTTTAAATTTTTAGATGTGAGGATCTGTGATTGTTTTAAGATGTTTTCAGACATTTCTCATATGTTTAAAAACCAGTAATTGATTGTATTGTTTTGCTATTTAATTATTTAATTAATAAATAGTTCTTTGTTTTTTTCTTATTTAAACCTCCTGATGTCTGTATCAGGAACTACTATTATTACTATTATATGAATCTAAAAAAGGAAAAAGAAAATATTAGAAATAGAGTAACATTTGGTTCCAATTTTAGAGTATTTCAGAAGAAATCATTTAACTTTTTTTCCAAATCATAAATGCATTGCAATTCCCAAACACATACATCTAATTTGTGCCCATTAGGTACATAATACTATTTGCTTTTCTGATCCATTTATGGTTCTAGACAAGTAGAATTTAAATAGGTTTCTAAGGTTTTGTGAACAGGTATCATGAATTATGAATTAATACCTAATTTACTGTGCTGCAATTCTGTGAGCCCGTGGGAGAATTAAAACAAGTTTCTTGAATGTTAAACTTGGAATAAAGTCTACTAATATAATTAGAACTGTAATGTGAATATATGATGGGTTAAGCCCATAACACATCATACAGCCTAACCATGGCCAACTTCTGTATTCAGGAGGACCACTCCATGCTCCAGACAGTAAATGTATCTTGTCTTTGTGAATGGTGAGCCCCCATAATAAAATTGGCACCATGTGACAGTCAGATCTCATATGCTCCAACTATTCTCTCATCCCAATTTTGCCTTTTAAAGAGAAATTGGGCTTGCCTTTTAAAAAATTGTTAGTGCATACACACAGACTTGCAGTGGAGTGCAGTACGTTTCTGTTACACACACACACACACACACACACACACACACACACACACACACACACACACACACACACACACACTTAATTTAATCTCCTTCACTTTTACCAGAGTGGTGTGCATCTTGCAGAGATGGCTTCCCCATCCCTGGTTTATCTATCACTTTCAAACTCTTCCACACTAATCTAGGCTACAATGGCACCGGCACAAGAGCAGCTTCCTGCAGTCCCGCTGCCTCCATTACACACTGGGACTCTTCAAAGTCACCGTGGACTTGCAGAGCAGCAAGGAGCACTTTCCGCCCTGCCGGGAATACCAGCAGCGGTTTGGGCACTGGCCCTGCCCCGACTACCCACTCTGCCACCACCCACTATGCTACTACAACTGCAGTGGTGAGAGCAAGCCACCCCAGCAGACATGCCCGCGTACTGTCTTGGCCCCATTACACCGTCATCCGTGCTGTGGCCTGTGGCTTCTTCAATCCCATGCTGCCCGACAACGACAACGAGCCAATGACAACTGGCTGACCAAGGTATACATCTATCCGGTCTATTCGCTGCATCCACAGACGACGCCGGGGAGCCGTGCGGCCAGCCCAAGAGGAACTTACGGTGGCACCCACCGCCCTGAAAGAGCTGCAAGACTATGAGACCTGGGAGTTACTGCTGCAGCATTGGAAGGCCTGCAGGCCAGACCAGTTGGTCGGCCTGCCGGTTGCTGCTGCCCTGTTTTCACTTTATCAGTGGCAGTAGCAGCACCTTCCTGGGTCAGGGCATGCAGATGGAGAACCCCAGCATTAAGCTGCACTACTCTTGGCCTGAGCCGCAGGCCGTCGCTGTTTCAGACTGGTGTACCGCCCCTTGAAATAGCTGTATGTTCAGGCAAGATGGAATGCCTTTCCTAGATATATTTTCTTAATTAATGTTGTTTGCTATTTAATTTCATTTTTTGTACAATGTATTGCTTTATTGATGTATTGCCTTGTTGATGTATTTTTATATTTGTGTTTACTTTTTCTGTAAGCCACCTTGAAGGCTGAAAGGCGGGGTATAAATAAACATTAACATAATACACAAACACAAGTGCCTACTGAGATAATAAATGTTGCTGAATGTCTTTGTGACATTCCTGTGTCTCTGGGATTACCACCTCCTGATTCCCAAATGCTTGGATCAGGAAATCCCCAGGAAGTCTGCCCTCTGAACCACAAGCTTCATTCCCAACACTTTTCCCCAAAAAGGTGACTACTGATGTAATCTGTCTGTAAAATTTATATAGGTATAGATACAGAATGGTTGGTAGCACGCTTGACCAAGCTGACACATGGGATTTTAAATCAAACAAATAAATTTTATTATATACAATATGTTAAATGTGATAGTAAATGACTAAGTTTTAATTGTCCCAATCCTACCTACCTATCCTACCCCACTAATCCCAATGAAATCTTCCTGCAAAACCCCAGTCCCTCTAATTTGATGTTCTCTTCTGGAATCCTAATCCTATCTAACTCTAACTGTCAAAACCCCAATGGTTTTTCTCTTTAAAACTCCCCTCGGAATTCTCACTCTCACAACCCCTTCCACCAGTCAGATCCTTCATCTGCACCTATTAACACTCTATTAACACTTTCTTACAGAACACAATTTTAAAACAGTTTTAAACATATAAATAATTCTGATTTTGTTACAGTCTTTAAATTGCATCAGCTATTCTACGCTAAGTACAAACAGATCCACATTGATTTTAAACATCTATAAAACATCTATTCTTATATTTCAAAAGGGAAATTATTATGGCCCATCTATTTAAATTTATTTCAAAAGGGAAATTATTAGGGCCCATTTCCTAACACACCCTGCTTCGGCAAGCAATGAAAGACAGAATATTGCAGGGTACAAATTCAGCACACAGAAGACCAAGGGGAGCCTTTGTCAATATGTAATAGGTACCCAATCAGTGATCCTTGGTGTGAGAATAGAGTTGTTAGGAGCGCCCTAATGTCATCTGTAAAATGTTGGGAAGTATAACAAGCTTGGAAAAGTTACTTTTTTGAACTACAACTCCCATCAGCCCCAGCCAGCATGGCCACTGGATTGGGCTGATGGGAGTTGTAGTTCAAAAAAGTAACTTTTCCAAGCTCTGATATAAGATTGTCACATTTGCATTACATACATATGACATATATGATCTAAAGGAAATATATATAAAAAATTAAACAAAGTATCTTTAGCAGAACAATCCTATGGTGGGGGTGCTATTTGACAGAGCTGCCACCTCCAAAGCCCTGTTGGCTTACCGCAGCTAGGGAGGGGGTTCCCTTTCTTTTTTTTAATCTTTCCACCTCCCCCCCCCCCCAGGTGGTGAATGGAAGGAAATAAGCTATGCTAACAGGACTGGTGTAGCTGAATACTCTGTTCAGGGGAAACAAGAGGGCTTAGGATTCTGCAGATCTTCAGATGCTTCAGACGCATTCTCAGAGCACTCTGTTTGCCCTACCACCAATGGTGGAAGATTACCCAAAGCACACCTGCACCCAGAAAGCTTTCCACAACCATACTAAGGGACCTCTGCTGGCATAGGTTCTGTCCTACCAACAGGTCTTCCTATCTGGCAGCAGGGTACCACTTATGCCACATCCAAAGACTCCTCAGCACTCACCCTTTGGCCAGGTTTAGATCAAACAGTACTTGTTTGAAACTGTTCAGAAGCATTTGTCATATCTTCAGTAAAACCAGTGCCAGATGTTGCTTTGTGGTATGGGATCACACCAATAAATCAATTTGCTATCTTTGATGGAATCAGAAGACACCAGTGGTTTTAGACTGTTGAAACACATAGGGTGGTATCCAACATAGCACTAAGTCAGGGTCTCATCAGTGCAAGGTTTACTACTAGTGCAATGGGGCTTTCTCCCGTCTTCTCCCTTGTGCACCACCTAAATCTGTTCTAGGGTTCCCCCAATCCTCTGGAGCGGATTTGGGGAGTATGCAGTGTGTGCACAGGGTGAAGAGAGGGGGGTAAAGTCCCATTGTACTAGCAGTAATCCTGGCGCTGATGGGCTGAGTTAGTTGAATGCTGTCCATAGCAGTTTTCTCATGTGGGTATTATAGATTAGACCCCCAGTCTCTTTATGACTCTGTATTCAGTAGGGGTATGCACAGGCCCCAGGATTTGCCTTGTATCTGTGCATTTAAAAAACTGGATCTGTTTCTGTATCACTCTGTGCTCTCTCCAATCTATACTTTGGGTTCCAGCCCACTCTATTTAAACAGGGATTCTTAACCTGGGGGGGGGGGCTTCAGGGTTCCATGAACTGGGCACCAAAAACAATCAATTTCCAAAGCAATAAAAAAGATTGCTTGATTGCTTGCTTGGGGTCCATAGCTGTCATTAGATTTTTAAAGGGGTCCATGACCCAAAAAAGATTAAGAACCAATGATATAAAAGAAAGCTCTGTGGTTCTCATTCACTATAATGGATAATCTAAAAATGGCTGTACGTTTTTTTCTCTTTTAGCTGAAGTGAATGAAACATACAGACACAGGAGTCCTTGCCAAATTACAGACAAATTGGTCCACGAGATTTTTGCAGGGAAAGTAAAAGGGATTCACTTTCCTCCATTATCCCTTATGATGTGGGGCAGGGGAGAGAGAAAGAAAGTCCTACAACTTTCCATCTTATTCCCCAATATGGTTTTTAACATACATGGAGCTGCTGGGCAAGGTTATCAGGGACTTTAGTGAGGTGTCATTAGTATTGACCTCTACTTCTCTCTGTCCTCTGAGCCAGGTGAGGCTGTGTTGGTGTTAAACAAATGCATGTATTCAGTAATGATCTGGATGAAAACCAGTACTGAGCCTGAATCCTGATAAGACAGAGGCACCATGGGTAGGCGGCTGTCATTTCCAGGAATTCAGCATGCAACCAGTTCTAGATGGGTGTACTCCTCCTGAAAGAGCAAGTACATAGCTTAGGGGTACTCCTGGATTCAGCACTGTGACAATTTGCAAGTTTCAACTGGTGCAGAATGTGCCTGCCATAATATTAACTGGAATAGCTAGATGAAATGACATTGGCTGCCTTTCACTTCCGAGACCAATTCTATCTTCAAATGCTTACCTTTGAACCCTAAATGGCTTGGGATGCAAATACCTTAAGGAGGACTCAGAAGGAGTGTGTGTGGTGGGACAGAGTTACAGAGCCACCCTTCCAGCACTGCTGTTGCTGCTGCTTACCTGAACAGGACAAGGACAAGAGGCAGTGAGGTCAGAGCTGTGCAGCTGTCCCATCGAAACTACAGCCACAAATCCATCAATCCAACTAGTGCAGAGGTTCTTAACCAGGGGTCCATGGTTGGGCTTAAGGGGATCTGTGAACTGGGTGCAAAAAACCCATGATTTTTTCCCCTTAAATTTCCCACCTGTTGCTTTGAACATTTTGTGTGTATGTGTTTATGCACATTTTTCTGGGGAGTCCACAGCTTTTATCAGATTCTCAAAGCAGTCCATGACCCGAAAAAGATTAAGAACCACCACATTAGTGCAACCACATGGCCCTGCCCACACCACCACCCTGCCCCACCCCAGTCCCATTCAGGTACGCTGCAGTGACCCTGGGGTCAGAAGTCCACCCAATCATATGTTCTACTTCTGGGAGCACCTCTTCGTATATCAACCTGCTCATGTCCTAGGATCTTGAGAGGAGGGTTTTCTCTGCAACCTTCTGCCAAATGAGGTTTATTATGAGTCAACAAGGGAGAGAAACTTCCCTGGGATGTCACTCCACCTTTGGAATGCCCTCTCCATGGGAGTGCAGCTGGTCCCAGCTTTACAAGTTTTGGCACCAAATCAAAATGTACAGGCATTTTTAAGTTCTGTGATTAGTTTTTGTTGCACATAAATGCTTTATGCTTACTATTTTATTATATTGTATTTTTGTGGCATATTTAATTTTATTCAAGTTTGTTGTATACCACCCTGGTATCCATAATGATGAAGAGTAGTCTAGAGGTTTTTTAGAATAAGAAGATAAAAATAACATAAAATAATTTAATAGATGACTTTTGCTGTTGGATTACTTCCAGTATGTCTCTATCAGTAGAAATCCTATTTTAATTTATTCTTCATCATGCCAGATGTTTTGAAATTTAACTTCCTGCTGTGTTTTAGCATAAATTGCCATTCCTGACCTTTCAAAATAGAATGGCAAATCTGGAATAAAGATTCAAGATGGTTCCTAACAATGTGTTGTAAGATTAAGCTTTTGTATAAGGGTTACAAACAGTCCTAAGGTTGCTGTTCTATGTACATTTATCTGGGACTGGGAGTAAGTCCCACTGAACACGGTGGGACTTACTCCCAAGAAAACAGGCATAGGATTACACTGTAAATCTCCTGTTCATCACAATTCTCATTTATTGCTGCCATTTTTTTTAGCCTAAAAATTATGCTAAGAACTGCTCTAATAGAACATTACTGAAGAGATTTCACATTTTAAGAAGTCAAAGAACTTGTAGCTATGTGGTTCCCACAGAAACCACTAGATTGTGAATATATATTAAGGCATTAAAATTTAACACCATATGGAGCAATGCAAAATATTATCCATGTGCAATGTGGGCAAGTTGCAAGTGCTGAGGGAATTATTAGTTTGATATTCTTTTACTTTTGTGTAAAATTTGAGTAACGTCCTGGCATAAAATATAGATTTGGGGATATTATCTGTGCATTATCTTTTCTTTCAATACAGTAAGATTTTCTGCTCCTCTCATACTATACATGGGTATATATGGGTAAATGTTTGATGAGAGGAAACTAAATTGGCAGCGCTTGAACTATGGGGGAAGGCAGGGAATCCCTTGATGTAATCCACAGTACCCACTCCCAGCTCTCCTTAATTTTAGCCAAATCATGACCCTGGGTGCCTCCTTTTCAGAAGGTAAGGGATTCAGACAACCTCTGGCTCCTCTGTAATCCAAACACTGAAGTTTGGCTTTGACCTGTGGGTCCCCTCACACATTAAGATGTACATCTTAAGTGTGTGCATCTAAAAATATAATCTGTGGATGTGATAAATATGTGTCTTCAAACACAGTGTTATTAGTACATGCACTAGGGCAATCTGGATTATTTTCTGAAAGAAAATATGTGTACTCCATATGATTAACATCATTTGTAGCATGGCCCTTGTTTCAGACCCCACAAGCATTCAGATCTGCTCGTGAAGCCCTGTGCTGAGGATCATCACTTGTGTATGCTTGGCTGTCTCAGCAAGGAGCCAGGCTTTCTCTTTGGTGGCCCTCTATCACTGGAATGCCCTCTCCTTGGCAGTTTGGTAGGCACAGTTTTTCTCCTCTCTTTTTGGAGAAGAGTAAAAATTACCTTTTCCAACGGAGGTGGGGAACTGCAGCTCTCCAACTGTACCTGGAGTACAACTCAGATCATCATCCTTGACCATGCTGCCTGGGGCTGGTGGGAATTGTAGTCCAACAGCATCTGGGCGATCACGCAGATCCTCCACTCCTGTTTTACAACATGTGTTCAGAGATTAGAGTAGGCAAGTTACAAGCTGTTAATTTCTTGTTATATGCTTATTATCCTGACATTCAGTTTTGGTTGCCTTGCTCTTACTGTTATTTGGTTAGGCATCTTGTCCATTGGTTTTTAGACTTATGTTTCAGACTTGAATAGTTTCAATTGTAAATTGTTTAATTTATTCTTGTCTGAAAGGTGGTCTATAAATACAATAAACAAACAAGTAAAAATCTGTTAGCCTTTCCAAAACTCATTTGCAGTTATTATCCAGCAGGAATTTATAATGAGATAGAAAGAAGAAATATATATATACATGAAGATTTTTTTTGAAAGGTTTCCTGTTATCGAAAAGTTGAATATGTATTTATCTATTGAGTTTTATGCCATGTTTCAACAAAGATTGGCTCCCAAAATGGCTTACTACAAAAACTGAAATCTATCACAAAGATATAATGTGATGGGTTAGTGATAAATAGTTGTGCATCAGTTCAAGGGCACAGAGATTCTCTGCAGGAAAACTGAAGGGGAAAATAACAATTGGATGTGGTTTCCCTCCATCATTCTTGCAAAATACATGTGTGCCCTTGAACTGAAGTTCATTATTTTGCTTTTGCATGCTTTGTTCAATGTTAGTTTTGTTCAGACACTATATTTTATTATTAATCTAGGCTTCTAACATTTTGAGTGTTATTATTGAGCATGGGTTGGATTCTGACTTGCCGTTCCACAAATGAAAGGGGTCCTTCCATTGCAAAAAGGGACTAAGATGCAGCAGGGGCTCCTGCTAGAAGAAAGGGGGAGGTGAGTTTTGCCAGTTCCTTCTTCCTCTGCACTTCACAGAGGGTCCCCCAACTCTCTGGGCCAGCTTCTCTGCTTCTCATATTTTATGTTCTGCGCACATGGCATGGGACTAGGATCCAACAGAAAGGTCAAGAGGTCAGTGAGCTCACACTCCACCTGCCCCAGGTCCCAAGATCCCTGGAGCTTAACAGCACTATTCTAAAGCCTTTAAGTGGTATGAATTTGACTGCCGTGTGCCAAAAGAGATGCTTTATATATAAGTTTAAAGGCTGAGCATTTACAACAAATTAAGTATTACTTACTGCCTGGATGTATATCCATTTACAAGAAATGTTAATTCCATGTTAGCTAGCTAGAGTTGCACCAGTAGGATTGTTTCTCTTTGACTTACTTATTTAATTACTTATTGCAATTTAATAACCACTCCAAACAACTGACATTGATGAGGGACAGAAAGTTATCAATTACCCAGCCGATCGGTGCAAGGCAATCGGCAAACAGTACACCAAGAATTTATCCCCATTTATAGATGGAAATGAAATAGGTAATAGGGTGAAGGAGTAGGGTGGGGGATGTAGTAATGCATGATGGAAAAGAAAAAGTACTGCTATCAGTCCTACCGGTGTATGAGAAGCTGAGCTGCAATTCATGAATGTGAAAAAAATATTCCCTTTACCAAGCCATAAAACTGAGGGGGTCAGACAAATAGGGATGCATGTAAAGGTGTCTTGCATCACTCAGTCAGGGCTGTTTCAAATGCCGAGGTGAATGCAGTATTTAATTAAAAAATTGTCATTCAACAAGGTCTCCTATGGCAGGCAAAGCAGAAACATGGAATATTTGGTTTTGGTTTATGAAAGTGTGGAGGCAATACAGAATTTTCCTTCATTCTTAAAGGCTGGGAAAAATAATTGGCCAGGGGCTAGAAGGAGAATAAGTAGTCACTGCAGGTAAGGGAGGAGGAGAGCTTGGGGTCTTTTTAGCATATGAGTGTATATTTTGATTATGTTGTTGATTATTGATCGGCTTCCTCAAACGTCCCAAGGCGATGTACAAAATTTAATAAAAACAGCTTTAAAAACAGTTACAAACCAATTACAAAAATAACACACGATGAGTTTTAAAACAATACACAATAGAGACCTATGGCAGAGATCTATTCATCCAGCTGAAAAAGCCCAAACAAAAGAAGAACAAAAATGTCTTCAGTTGTTTCCAGAAAGTCCACAAACTGAGCAGGAATGCTGTTCCACAGAACAGGGGCAGCCACATTTTCTTCACTGAGTTATAATCTTGTTCCAAACCTCTTCCCACTAATTTTCAGTCTATAGTAGTTGCCACTTGGTAAGACTCTTCAATCCCCATAGTCAGCCTAAAGGAAGCTAGAACACACCACTCCAAAACCACACATTCACTGACATAAATAACCACTAAAGCAGAGTCCTGTAAAAGCACTTGCCAATTGTGATCAATACTAAAACATCAGGAAATGCAAAAATAATCCTAGCAATAAAAGCCAGTCACACCAATTGTGACCACAAGCAAAGGGAAATGAGACTTCCCATGCCTTTCAGATTTACCAGGTCTCTGGTTTTCAGCCGGAGTCTCCAGTTTTTGGGGGCTCTCCAGCTAGCACCCCTTAATCGCCGGACTCTCAGCTTCAATTTTTTAAAAATTACGTTTCTAGGTGGTCTGGTTCCCGAGATATACACCAAAATGTCAGCCGCCCCCCGCGACTGTTTAATCTATTTAACTGATATGATGCTGAAGTTGGTTTCTAGTCCCCAGTTCCTTATTTGCGTGAAAGTTCAAAACACTAAAAAAGAAGAGTTGACAACTACAGCAACTTCAAACCAAACTTAACATGTCTCTCAACCCCAAAATATATGTCGGGGTACTCTGTATGATATATCACTGTGATCGGGGGACTCTCCCCATCAAGAATAACAATACATTTATGCAATCAAAATCATCAGGCTTCTGATATTATCATAAATACATAATGATGTCATAAAATCATAAAAAATAAGTAACTGGGGGTGCCCACCCCAAGCTCTGCTCTGGGAAAGCACAAATCATATACCCCAGGAAAGGGGAGGGTGTCCTCTATGAGATGCCACTGCATCCTGCCTGGCCCAGAGCTTCTGCTGGGCACAGGGCACAGAGGAGGGCATCTATGCAAAATCAAAGCAGACCAAAACATACAGGAAAAAATAAGTAACTGGGGGTGCCCATCCCAAAATCTGCTCTGGGACAGGACAAATCATATACCTCAGGAAAGGGGAGGGTGTCCTCTACAAGAAGCCACTGTGTCCCACCTGGCCCAGAGCTTCTGCTGGGCGCAGGGGAAGGATGAGGGCATCTATGCAAAATCAAAGCAGACCAAAACATACAGGAAAAAAATAAGTAACTGGGGGTGCCCACCCCAAAATCTGCTCTGGGCCAGGACAAATCATATACCCCATGAAAGGGGAGTGTGTCCTCTACGAGACGCCAGTGCATCCCATCCGGCGCAGAGCTTCCGCTGGGCACCGGGCATGCACGGGTGCATCAATGCAAAATCAAAATGGACAAAAACACATAGAAAAAAATAAGTAACTGGGGGTACCTGTAATGTTCCTCCCCTGGCACCACCTGTCAGGCTCCCACCCGTGGCTCCCACCAGGGAGAAATGTAGTTTTTATTTTTCTTTAGCTCACCCTAGCACAGATCTCACAAGATGCCACTGCTAGGCGGCGGCACCAGTCACTCCTGGTAAACAATACTGCTAGAGACTTCGCCTTAGTCTCCTTCTGGCTTATTGTTACTTTGTGTCTGGGTGCACTTCCAGGCCACAACCCCCCTATATCTTTGTGCCAATAAAGCATACAGCCCTGGGTTGCCCTGGATACTTGATGATACACTATGTCTTCACCGCTACCACCATTTGATACTGTTTCTCCGCCTTGGTAAATACCCTGCCCACCCTTCTGGTCTGTGAAAGCCCCAGCCAAGGATCAGGCTTTTGGTAAACCAATAGAATATTTATTTATAAACACCAGGAAATAACAAGATTATGTAAGGTATGTTTAATAAACGTATGGTTTCATATAGTGTCAGTCTTTATGTTTCTGGTCATATATATATTGCCTAAATATCAGCCAAACACAATCCAAGCCTCCCTCAGAAATCTGCCAACCAACTCCTCCAAAATCCCTCCCATCAACCAACCAACCTCCTCAACAACTTCCCCCACAACTCCCCCCTCTCAACTGTCATCCTCTCATTTATACCTTCAGCCATTCAAACACTCAGCCAATCATCATCCAACATTCTCCAGCATTCTAGCCCATGTACTCCCCTCTCTTACTCAGTCACTTACCATATATCAATAAACCCGCACTTACCATATTTACAGATATTAAAATACAGGAACATCACAGTACCCACCCCAAAATCTGCTCTGGGACAGCACAAATCATATACCCCAGGAAAGGGGAGGGCATCCTCTACAAGATGCCACTGCATCCCTCCTGGCCCAGAGCTTCTGCTGGGCGCAGGGCACAGAAGAGGGCATCTACAAAATTAAAGCAGAAAAAGACATACAGGAAAAATAAGTAATTGAGGGTGCCCACCCTAAAATCTGCTCTGGGCCAGTACAAATCATACACCCCATAAAAGGGGAGAGCATCCTCTGTGAGATGCCACTGCATCCCGCCTGGCCCAGAGCTTCTGCTGGGCGCAGGGGAAGGATGAGGGCATCTATGCAGACAGAAAGGGTAGAGAATCTTCTTACTCTTACTCATTTCTCAGACCTCTTTCTGAAGTGAAGGGTCAAATCTGTAAAGACTTTTGGAGCAGCCACATTAAAAGAAAAGGGCAGGGCATTCCAGGCAGGGGGTTGCCAACCCTGCTTGGATATGGATGACTTTGCAGAGGATCCCTAGTCAAGCTTTACCAACAGCACAATCCAAACGATATCTACTCAGAAGTAAGTCCTGTTGAGTTCTATGGGAGCTTAGTCCCTTAGTAAGTGTGTTTAGAATTGCAGCCTTCAGGGGCATCCATCTTTACTCCCGAATGCTCCCATCTAACATCTCCACAACACTAGGCTCCTTTCTTCCTACAGTGACCTTCTGGTGACTGGCCTGGCTTGAAGGCACTTAAACCCTTCTTGCCGAAAGCAAGTAGGCTAAATTAAATGTTCCCTACCCAGGTGTGAGGATCCCACCTCAGACCACCACCTGTCAGGTCCCTCCAGTCAGGATCCTGGTTTTTATTTGTTCTCTCACTGGCTCTAGCACAGATCTTGCAAGATCCCACTGCTAGGCAGCACCACCAGCCACTCCCTATTTCACAATATTGCCTGGGGACTTTGCCTTAGTCTCCTTCTGGCTTATTGTTACTTAGTGTCTGGGTGAACTTGCAGGCCACAACCCCCCTGTATCTTTGTGCCAATAAAGCATGCAATCCTGGGTTGCCCTGGATACTTGACGATACACTATCTCTTCACCGCTGCCTCCATTGATACTGTTTACCAACCTTGGTAATTACCCTGCCCACCCTTCTGGTCTGTGAAAGCCCCAGCCAAGGATCAGGCTTTTGGTAAACCAATAAAATATTTATTTATAAACACCAGGAAATAACAAGATTACTTTAGGTGTATTTAACAAGTGTATGGTTTCATATATTGTGTTCCTCTTTATGTTTCTAGTCATATATAATCTGCCTCAATACCAGCCAAATATAATCCAACCCACAACCAACTCCAATCAACCCAAACTCCACAACCAACCGAACTCCCTCTCTCAACTGTCATCCTCTCATTTATACCTTCAGCCAATCAAACACTCAGCCAATCACAATACAGCATTCTCTAGCATTCTAGCCCATGTACTCCCCCCTCTCACTCACTCTACTTACCACATAACCTGCACTTACCATATTTACAGTAATCAAAATACAGGGGCATCACACCAGGCTCCATCTTTTAGCTAAGTTGTCTAGCTTAATTTCCAGTCAGATATTTTTTTAATTGTACGCTCCAAGCAACTGTGATTGATGCTTAATGAATCATGCTTAATGACATCACTTGGGCCTGCCCCATGACATCACTCGGGCCCGCCCCTAAAATCTCAGGTTTGGGGATGCTTCTGACCTGGCAACCCTACTTTCAAAGGTGTATCAAAGAGGATGCAGCTTTTTTCATGCCTCCATTCTGGCACCAATGAAAATTTCCTATTCTACAATTTATAGAGGCACAGGAGCACTATCCAGCATTCCTTCTGGTCACTCCTAGCCTTATATGTAAAATAAAAATAGATTCCAGATGACATCAACTTTGCAATCTACTATACAAGCATCAAGATATCTTTTTGACAACACTTTTGCAGCTCCCACAGGAAAGCTGGCTACTTTCAGTGTCTCTTTTTTGTTGTTGAGTAAATAATCAAGTTCCTTTTTAAATTTAACCAATAAGCTCTGCCCTCCATTCTGCCTAGGATCCTCATCAATATTTATTTATTTATTAAAGTGTTTATAAGTACATTAAAAGGATGTAAAGGCAGCTTACAACATACACAGACATGATAAAATTAAAATCCAATAAAAACATCATTAAAAACAATAATAAAAGAATCAACAAATACTGCATTGGTTTGGGGGGGAAAGAAAAATCATGTTAAAAGGCCTGTCT
This sequence comes from Rhineura floridana, assembly GCF_030035675.1. Taxonomy (NCBI): domain Eukaryota; kingdom Metazoa; phylum Chordata; class Lepidosauria; order Squamata; family Rhineuridae; genus Rhineura; species Rhineura floridana. Next base: position 186,751,138 of record NC_084480.1, on the reverse strand, counting down.
AAAATGCTTGGTTTTCAACAGATGCCTGAAAGAAAGAAGAGATGGTTCCTGCCAAACCTCTATGGGTAGAAAGTTCCATAGGGCAGGGCCTGCCACACTAAAGTCTCAGTTCCTGGTGAAGGCCAACCAAACCTCAAGGGCATGAGGAACCACTAAGAGTGTCCCATCAGAAGATCTCAGTAATCGAGATGGAGCATAGGCAGTCAGGTGCTCTTTAAGGTCCCTTGGGCCCAAATAGTTTAGGGCTTTGTGAACTGACACAAGTACGTTGAACCGGGCCTGGTAGCAAATTGTCAACCAGTGCAGCTCTTCCAGCAGTGGGTGGGATAACATGTTGCCAGTCACCTGCTCCTATAAGCAGTCTAGCAATAGGGTAATAAAGCATATAGAGTTAGATCCAACTAAGTTCTACTTAGAATAGACCCGCTGAAATTAATGGCTGCAAGTTAGTTGTGTACTCTGAGTAAAACTAATACAGGATACAATATTAATGTGCTTGAACAGGGCTCCCATTGAAATCAATGGAACAATTTAGTCATGACTTAACAAAAGTTTCATTGTTTTCAATGGGAATTAAATGCAACTAATTTAGTCTGTATCCAACCAATGTTATTTAATATGTCTAGGTGCATTGTTGTCAAAAATATTGTGGCAAAAAATAATTAAATGGTGGAAATGGTGGCATTCCATAATGGATCATCATCAGACTGGAAAATAGTTTGTAGCAGGGTACCATAGATCTCAGTGCTAGGACTAGTACCACTTAACATCTTCAGCAATGACTTGGATGAGAAGTGAATAGTACATTTGCAAATGGATGATATAAAATGTTAACAAAGTGCAAATAATGGGCTAAAATGATTACAATAAAGGGGGCAGAAAAACAGGACATAAGGGGAACCTGCTGGATCAGCCAATGGCCCATCTAGTTTCGGATCCTCTTCTCACAGAGACCTGCAAGGAAGCCTGCAAGCAGGACCTGAGTACAAAGAGCACTTTCCCCTCCTGTGGTTTCCAGCAGCTGGTATTCAGAAGCATTCCACTTCTGACTATGGAGGCAGAACATAGCCATCTTGGCTAGTAGCCACTGATACCCTTTTCCTCCATGAATTTGTCTGATCCTATTTTAAAGCCATCCAAGTTGGTGGCCATCACTGCCTCTTATGGGAGCAAATTCCATAGTTTAACTATGTACTGTGTGAGGTACTTTCTTTTCTCTGTCCTGAATCTTCCAACATTCATCTTCATTGGATGTCCATGAGTTCTAGTGTTATGAGGGGAAAAAACTTTTTTATCTACTTTCTCCATGCCATGTATAATTTTATACACTTCTGTCATGTCACCTCTTACCTTTTCTGTAAACTTAAAAGCCCCAAATTCTACAGCTTTTCCTCATAGGGGAGTCATTTCATCCACTTGATCATTTTGGTTGCCCTTTTCTGAAACTTTTTCAGCTCTACAATATCCTTTTTGAGGTGAGGTGACCAGAATTATACACAGTATTCTAAATGTGGCCACACCATAGATTTGTATAACAGCATCATGATATCGGCAGTTTTATTTTCAGTATTTTTCCTAATGATCCCTAGCATGAAATTTACCTTTTTCACAGCCCCCACACAGTGGGTCAACATCTTCATCAAGCTATCCACTACAATCTCAAGGTCCCATTCCTGATCAGTCACTGCCAGTTCAGGCCCCATGAGCTTATATGTGAAATTAAGGGATTTTTTTTTTTTGCTCCAATATGCATACCTTTACCCTTGTTTACATGTAATTGCATTTGACATTTTACTGCCCATTCACTCAGTTTGGAGAAGTCCATTTGGAAGCTCTTTGCAATTCTTTTTTGTTTTAACAACCCTGAACAATTTAGAATCATCAGCAATCTTGGCCACCTCACTGCTCATCCCTAACTCTAGATCATTTATGAACAAGTTAAAAAGCACAGATCCCAATACCAATCCTTGTGGGACTCAGCCTTCTACATTCCTCTATTGGGAGAACTATCCATTTATTTTAACTCTGCTTTCTGTCTCCTAACCAGTTCCTGATCTGCAAGAGCACCTCTCCTTTTATTCCATGACTCCTAAGGCTATTCAGGAGTTTTTGCTGATGTACCTTGTTGAAAGCTTTTTGAAAGTCTAAGGACACTATGTCCACTGGATCATCTTTATCAATGTGCTTCTTGACACTCTGTAAGAACTCTAATAGGTTAGTGACACAGGACTTACCCTTGCAGAAGCTATTCTGGTTCTGCTCCAACAATGCTCGCTTTTCTATATGCTTGGTTATTTTATCTTTAACAATACCTTCTACCAGTTTTCCCAGGACAGACATTAAGCTAACTAGCTTGTAATTTCCAAGATCCCTCCTGGATCCATATTTAAAGATAGGTGTTTCATTGGCCAATTTCCAGTCCTCAGGTATGGCAGATTTGAGGGACAAGTTACATATTTTTGTTACAAGATCAGCAATTTCACATTTGAGTTCTTTGAGAACTCTCGGGTGGATGCTATCTGGATGTGGTGATTTGTCAGTTTTTCTTTTGTCCAGACATGATGCCAGTGGGCAGCCAGATGGGGCATGGGCCATGGCCACTCCTGAAGGCCCTATCCGCTCCTGAGGGTCTCCTATCTAGATCTACAGGCTGGGGCTGGGATGGTGGTGCTCCACAAATCACACTCCCAAACTCGATGCTGGTCGTGAAGTAGATAGTCCACCACCCTCACAGACAACAAACACACCTTATAGCCAGTGCGGGCTTCCACATTATCTTGTCAGCGCAGGCACACACAGTGTGCTGATGTCACATTATAGGAGATGGGGTGGCCATGGAGTGTCATTGGTGCCCAAGGACCCATTCTGGCACCAGCCCTGATTTTGTCAATTAAGCCTAGAACTTCATGTCTCATCACCACTATTTATCTCAGTTCCTCAGGCTCCCTTCCTGCAAAAGTTAGTTAAGGCACAGGGATCTGCCCTATATCCTCCACTGTGAAGACAGATGCAAAGATTTCATTTAGCTTCTCTGCAATCTCCTTATAGTGCTTTAGCACATTTTTGACTCCCTTATCTTCCTAGAGTCCAAACACCTCCCCAGACAGTTGTCTGCTTAGAATGTATTTAAAGAATTTTTGTTGGTTTTCATATTTTTAGCAATGTGCTCCTCACATTCCTTTTTAGCACCCCTTATTGTCTTCTTGCATTTCTTTTGCCAGAGTTTGTGTTCCTTTTGATTCTCATTTTGATAAGACTTTTTTTTTTAATGGAAGACTTTTTGCCTCTAATATCTTCTTTGACTCTACTTGTTAACCACACCAGCATCCTCTAGGCCCTGGTGGTACTTTTCCTGTTACACTCCAGTTAAACTTTTAATATTGTGGTTTTAAACAGCTCCCAAGCACCTCTGAACTTTGCCTTTCAATTTTCTTTTTACCAATCCACTCAATCTTTCGAAGTCAAAAGTGACTGTGTTGGATTTTCTTGTCGATTGGCCATTTACATGTATGGTAAATTAATAGCACTATGGTCATTGATCCAAATCGGTTTCACAATGCTTACATCTTGCACCAGGTCCTGGGCGCCATTTAGGATTAAGTCCAGAGGATATCCACTCATTCCACAAGGAATGGATCCCTTCTAAGGTCAGCTACCTTGGTCTCAAGGAAACAGGGCTGGGCCCAAAGGGCAGCCAGGTTGGACCCTGGCCAAAGGCCCCTGGAGCCATAGAGCAGCTGCCACAGATCACAGAGAGGGAGCTTCTTCTGCCCGCCCACCTCTCTTATCTTTTGAGGCTGTGCAGGCTGTGCTTGCAGGACTGCCATTAACCAAGATGGTGGCTGAGGTTTCCCTAAGGGGCTGAAGCCTCTGGTGCCATCTTGATTGATGGCAGCAATGCACATGCATAACAACTTCTTCCGCCTCCCTGTTCACTGGCTCCGTCTCTCTTGTCTTTTGTGGTTGCACGGGCTGTTATGCATGTGCATTGCTGCCATCAATCAAGATGGCACCAGAGGCTTCAGCCCCTTAGGGAAACCTCAGCCACCATCTTGGTTAATGGCAGTCCTGCAAGCACAGCCTGCACAGCCTCAAAAGATAAGAGAGGTGGGCGGGCAGAAGAAGCTCCCTCTCCTGCGAGAGATACGTAGGTGCATGTGCATGCACATGTGTGTGAGCCTGTGTGTGTGTGTGAGAGAGAGAGAGCACACATGTGTATGTGTGAGCGCACACATGCACACTGGGGCCTGGGGCCCAAGGTCCCCAGCATGTCTGGAGCTGGCCCTGCAAGGAAATGAACCTGTTCCTGGAGAACTAGGAACTTATTGCACCAACAGCATACTCATGACTTCTGTCCAATAGATAGATAGTCATACATGTTACAGGCAGTGCAAAACGCTGGAGAGCCAACACACCCCTGCTTGCTTTGTACCTGCATAATTGTTTTTGCAGTTTATTGAGTTAATTCATTGAAAGCTTGGGTTTTGTTTAGGTCAAGGAACAGATGGGCAGTGTGGGATGCCCTGGCCTCCTCCACCTGCTGCTAAACTTGTTCTGTTGTTTAACTTACCTTGCCATTTTGTCAGCTGGGGCCTCCGTTCACTAGGCTGTTCTAAATTTATATGTGTGGCTGGTTCCTCCCAGATACTACTGCCAGCCAATGAGTTCAGGGGGTGTAGCTTAAATTCCTGCTGTCAGTCAGTTTACCCTGCTGGGAATGTGGAGTTTACAAAGTTAGTTGCTGGTAACTCAACTGTCAACAAGTGATTTATTCCTTGGGAATTAAATCAGTCTTCTTTCCTGAGAGAGAGATCTGTTTAAAAGCTTTTACTAATGATACTAAGAAAAGCTAACTAGCTTTTACTTTATTTTTTTTTAATTTGTTGACAACAATACATTTTTAATAGCGCAAGCTCCCCTGTAGTTTTAAGTGGTGCCTTAGGCTGCAGTCCAATACATGTCTACTCAGAAGTAAGCTCCACTGGGTTCCATAGGACTTACTCTCAGGTAAGTGTGTATTGGATTGCAGCCTTCCACTCTAGCCTGGAAAAACTGGACCAGCTTTTAGCTGCTTTTAATCTAAACAGGAGGCTGAAACCTTCTGGTGAATTCCCCCCCCCCCCAGCCTAACCTTTTTTAAGCTAAGAAAATGGAACTTGTTGGGGTGGAATGTTTAAGGAAGGCTAAGCCTTCCCCTTTTAAAACTAAGCTGACTCTCCCACCACTGTTGAACTATTGCTGGAGTTTCCTTTTTACCCTTTCTCCAAAATTGGAGTTTAGTCTGGTTTAGCGTGTTCCCTCAAGCTCCCCTGCTAGGGTAGTGTTGCAAGCTAGGTTCTATAGGCTTCCTATCCCTAGAATCCAGCTCTTAAGTTATACATTCTTTCAGGATTTGGCTCCTAGCACACAGTGACCTCCTCTAAGCTGTTTTAATTTGTAACAATAAATTCAACAAAGATAATGGCCTAGTTCACACAGCCCTGTAGCCACCCTTCCTTGTTAGATGGGGCATTCACATTTGTTGGTGGGGCACTTTGTGTGTGTGTAGTGCAATCTTCCCCAACTCACTGGTGGAGTGGATGTGAGGGCCGGGTAAGGCAAAGGCAAAGGCAAAGGCAAAGGCAGTGTTCTTCTTCATCACTCCTCCATACAGAGTGTGTGTTAACTTACATAATCCTCCATACAGAGTGTGTTAACTTACATAATCCTCCATGAAGGGAATGTGTTGACTTTCATAATGGGCTATGTAAAAGTCAAGTTAACAGAAAATTTAGTGTGAACACCAGGAATTAAGTGGCTGGCATTATTTTGTTGTTGTTTCACAAAAACAGGATGTTAAGGATACAATGAACAAGTGGATACAGTACCTCCCCTAGGCACTGGGAAGAGGTGCAGTTGCCCCGGGCCCTGCGCTTTGGGGGGGGGCACACTAAGCAATCTGCTAGCCCCCTCCAGCCTGCCTCCCCAACACCTCTCTCTCTCAGGCTGGGGGGTCGGCTCAGGATGGAGCCACACTTGTCCTCTTCTTCCCCTGGCCAGGCGAGAAAGCAACAAGCTCAAAGCAGGAGCCAGGAGGGGCTCCTTCGCTGGTGCCCTGTTGCACTGCAACCTGCAGTGCGCTGGTGCCCTGCGGCATCTGGGGCCAGTCGGGAGCGGCTATGCAGCAGCAGGGAGACTCGCCTGAGATGACCATGACAGCAGCAGCGCCCTGCCTTTCGCAGCTCCATTGCCGCCTCCGGCCTGTGGAGTAGGTAGACATTGCAAACAGCAAAAACATGTTCCGGTTTTCACCCAGCACCCAGGAGCTGCCTTATAAAGGCAGAGAAGAAACAGCGCTCTTTTCCTGCCCCAACGGAGGGACTCTCTGTCGTGTGGTTGGATCTTCTCTTTGCCAGCCTGGAGAGGGACAGATATCACAGGCACTTTGGGCTGCAATCCAATACATGTCTACTCAGAAGTAAGGGCCATTGGGTTCAGTGGAACTTTCTCCTAGGTAAGAGTGTACTGGATTGCAGCCTTGGTTTCTGTGTGTGCAGCCTGCCTGCCTATCTGTTTGGGCAAAGCCACCTAGCCTCATCAGGTCCTAAAGCCCCTCTGGTTCTGCCTCCACTCTCCCTTTTACCCATTTCTCTCAGGTTTTCTAGATCAAGCCCGGGCTATAGCTGCTTTAAGCAGCTGCCAAAAGGTTCAAAGGAAAGGGGGGTGTCTTGGGGTCACAGGAGGATCAGGGTTAATCTGGATGTGTGTCTTTTTTCTTTTTTCTTTTTTGAGGCCCGATGCAGCAGTTGGTATGTTGTGTTCCCTGCTTCTAGGAGGCGGGGTGACTGATTATGGGCAGGGTCTGGCAAGCGATTTTCTTCCAAAGTCTGCCTTTTTTTCCCCAATACCGGTGTATGCATGTCACTTGTGAATGTGAGACAGAATGTGGCAAAGAGCTGTTTAAAAACAACAACACTGAATGTGCTATCTTGACAGTCCAGGATTTGTTATGGATGCAGGAAATTTTTTGGGGGGTGGATAACAGTGCAAAGCATGCTGGTGAAACAGATGGCGTTTTTCATGGAGGATGTTTTGAAATGTGTTGACTTGGGGAGGTTTCAAGCATACCCACATGGATGGGAATTGCCCTTGCTGCTGAGTCACTAGTCCTCATGGTTGAAGAGAAAGCCTTGGAAACAAAGGATAGAATAATAGAATCATAAATATGAGAGTTGGAATGGTCCTATAAGGCCATTTAGTCCAAGTCCCTGCTCAATGCAGGAATACAGGTTAAGGGGCTGGATTTTTATAACATCCGGATTCCAGCAGAGTGAACAGGCCAGACCACCCCCACCCCCACCTGGTTTCATAATCCTACTTCATTGTTGGCACATGTGTGTTTATGTTTGTGTTGAATTAATATTTATGTTTTGTAGCTACAGTAGGAAGTGGTATTGAACTGGGTTTGGGTGATGTGGAAAACACTCCTTAAGTGTTGCCACATCTGTTCTCCTGCCTGTTCCATATCCCCTCCTCTTTCCGAATGTCTGGGGCTTGCGCACAAGACGCTAAATGTGAAATTTCCATGCTTCATTCACATACTTTTTGAATGGCATATCCACATGACATGCTCCTCCAGTCACTGTTCCTCAGTGTTTTCCCCATGATTCTTCCATCTGTTTGCAGACCAAAAAAATCTTTTTCTTTTTGAAAGACCAAAACATAAGAACATATAAAGAGCCCTGTTGGATCAAGCCAGTGGCCCATCTAGTCCAGCATCCTGTTCTCACAGTGGCCAACCAGATGCCCCAATGGAAAGCCCACAAGCAGGACTGAGTGCAACAGCACTTTCCCCACTTGTGATTCCTCGCAATGGGTATGCAGAGGCATACTGTCTTTGACAGTGGAGGTAGAACATAACCATCATGTCTAGTAGCCATTAATAGCCTTATTTTTGTGAGTTTGTCTAATCCAGGGGTGTAGTCATCTGGGGTCACAGGGGTCTTCAACGCTTTACTTTTTTTAGGAACAGGGTCTCAGCGGGGTCGCTATGTCTCCAATTGTGAGCCAATCAGCATGAAAGGGGAGTGTGTTTGCCATTGAGAAGTTTTCTAACATGCTTCCTTGTCCTTTCCTGCTGATTGGAACCAATCAGAGTGAAAGGATGTGGGTCAGTCACTGAGAAGACTCTCCTCAATAGCTACCACACTTCCCTTTCATGCTTATTGGCTCGTAGGGGTGTCCATTGTTGTGGGAGAAGGCATTAACAAGGACCTCATTCTCAACCCAGAAACAAACAAACAGAAAGGACAGGAGGATGTGTGACTGTGACTATCATGAAGGGACCTTGCACTTCTGAATTTGCCACTACACCTGAACGAGAATGTGTCCTTGAATTGTGATAATGCCTCTTGCTTGTCTGTATCGTGTACATAGGTACAAATCATATCTGTTGCTCTGCCCACCTATGCCTCCATCATTGGCATGTGGGCCCTGGCAGGTTGCCCACAAGGAAATGCAACCCTTGGGCTGAAAAAAGGTCCCTCACCCCTGCACTAGCTGATAGCACTTACAAGAAAGTTGGGGCACCTCATTTTCATCAATCCACCCCATCTACTGCAACTGTCTCCTTATATTCCATACTGTTCCAGAGAGTACCCAACCATCAGGAGTGCTTTTTGGGGTGAGAGGCATTGGGGGGATGCAGTGAGTAGGGGGGATTGGCAGAAATCTGGTGTCCTGCCTTCTGTGAGTAGAAGTGCTTTTCACGACTGCAAAGCTACAATTGAATACAACCCATTATTGTTACTGGTGTTGGTGTTAGTAGTCCTGCTTTCAGGCTGCCCAGAGGCATCTGGTTGCCCACAGTGAGAACAAGATGGTAGATTGGATGGGCTGGTTTTCAAGCCAGTGGGAACCAAAATCTGCCACAACCTCCTACTATGCCCATCTTGGAATGGTGATGCTAAGGCTATGGTATAACTTAGTACCCAATCACAGCCCACCTCAAGTAGTATATAAACTGTACACAGAGAGAACAGAAGTCAGATGACAGGGTATGAGCCACTGCAGCGTAGTGCTTAGAGTGTTGGACTGGGACTTGAAGTGAAGGTAATCATATTTGTATTTAATAGGTTGTTAGCCTCGTATGTAAATATTATAATTACATATATTCGTAAATAAAATCTCTCTCTCTCTCTCAATATATATATAGAGAGAGAGAAAGAATGTGGGGGGCCTCCAACTATGCTTTTGCCCCGGGCCCTGCACAAGCTAAGGGTGGGCCTGAGTGGATACCAAAGGCATTAACTCCTCCTTGAGGGTCCCACCTTCTAGTCCCTCCTTTTAGTATAGCTAGAATCTGTTTTAATTGTTTTTAACATTTAATTTTAAACTGTTGTAAGCCACCCAGGGGGCCTGCTAGGGTAATACATTTAATAACAACAACATTAATAGTCTTGTTCCTGACTATGTTTTCCTTCCTGTTGGACAATCAAGGGAAAACTTTTTAACTGGTTGCTGTATAAAGGAGTAAGTAAGTGATTGGAAAATAACTTTTGAAAGCAATTGGGCTTTCTTTATTTTTATTGGTTGCTGTGTCTGAAAAGACCTATGCTGAGCTACACATAAGGGGAAAACCAGAAATAAGGCCTTACAGCCCAGGTGGTCAGCCAGCCAGCTAACTGTAGTGTGCATAGCAGTGTTTCTATTCCCCTACGGCTGTTTTCATTCTTTTCCAAGTACTCAAGAAAAAGAAGAAAAAAATAACCACTATTATTGTGAGTATAGTGAGTGCTTTAAGGGAATAAAGGGTAACTTAGGATAGACTTTTTTCTGATAACTTTAAGTTGTCTCTTTATTTCCTGCTCAGCAAAAAGCACCCTATCCTGTTCTACTCATCATAATAACTGCAGAATAAACAAACTCTTACTGCAGGCAAACAGACTTGCTTCTTTATTGCTGACTGGGTAGAGAATAAAAATGAAACTGAAAAGCAGAGTAAAGGGAAATCCAAGGTGTGGAGTCTAACTCTAACCCATAATACCAAATTCTAACATTTAACTCTTCAAGGGTCATGTTACTATACAGTCTGTTTTTTTTTAATTAAGTAATTACAGAGTGATTGTGGCATGAAAAACCCACTTTCAATCAGGGAAAGTCTTGAGTGAGCAGACCTTTTTGGGCTCTTCCAAATGAGCACTTGCTTTTGTTGAGCACTCACCCTGCCTTATTCGCTGTCCTGGCTCCCAACCAAGCAGCAGACTCAGAACTCAGGAAACTGAATTTTTCTGCATGAAGCTTTATTCAAGAATTCAGTACAGGAATGAAGCATCACATTCCAAGGCATAAATCAGGATTATAGGAACACACTGAGTTTATCTCAGGATGCAACTGGGCACACTGGAGGCAGCAAGACTATTGTTGCAATCAGAGCTTGGAAGTAACTCGTTATTTTTAACGAGTTACTTGTAATTCGTTACAATTTTAAATAACGAGTGGGTAATTCCATTACATTTGGCAAGTAACGGAAAGACTAGTAATTTCCCTACTTTTCAGCTGCAACTCTAACGTTTCCATGTTAGGTTGCATGTTACTTGGGGGCGGGAACAAGGGGAAGTCAGCTCCTGGCTGTGATTGGTTAACACAAGACATGTGCCTCACACTGATTGGACCTCTGCTCAGACTCTCTCTTCCCTCATGATCTGTGTTAGGAGGCACAAGGGAAGAGGTGAATAGGCAGGGCCTGCTAGTGTCTGAGAGGACAAAATGGACGCCGGAGGAAAAAGCCAGGGCAAGGACGAGAAGGCAGCAGCAGAATGGCGAAGAGCTGTGGAGGTGAGTGATGATGATTTGTGTGTGTGTGTGTGTGTGCACCCCCACGCTCCCCCCATGGCATTTTCTGCCCCCCCACTGCCTCTCCTTGCCTGGCTGTTGCCCCCTCCATCAATCACAAGGCACTTCTGAAACTTCAGCCTACAATGTAACATGGCCACTGGATTAGGCTGATGGGAGCTGTAGTTCAAAAAAGTAACTTTTCCAAGCTCTGGCCTACTTCTCTTCCTTCCCCCCCTTTTTGAACTCTCCCCCTTGTTCAACTGCATACCTGTGTGCTGTATTTATCCAGACAGAGCACTCCTGCCTTTTAAAATGCCGGCTAGCTTTTTATTGTATATTTATTTGAACTCCATCTTTCTTTTTATTTGTATTTTTGTCCTGTTTAATCACAAGACTGAATTGTATGTGGGACAAAAACTGTCTCAGTAATAATAATAATAATAATAATAATAATAATAAAACATCATTAGGCGTATAAGAAATGGCTTAAGGCTGATTTTTTTGTTCTTGGCAGAGATGAGGTGAGAAGTAGGGTCCTTGCAGCTCCTCCTCTCAGTCCCCCAGCTCTCAAACTCATGTTCTGTGAGAAAGAGAGAGATTCCCAGTCCCAGAGAGAGACAACTCCTGTAAACCCCATTGTCATTTGAATTTGGCTAATGAATGCTTTATTCTTTCATCAGAACTTTAGCAGTAGTACTAAAATATGAATAAAAAAGAAAAGGGAAAGAAAAAATACTTTACATACATCATTCAGCTGTATTTGCTAATTATAGATATAGATATAAAAGATAAACGGCATTTTGTCAAAAGTATTTTTGTCTACATTTTATACCTCATCCTTGGTTTTCCAAGCTTGGCATGGAATGCTTCTCATACAGAATTAATTTGAAATGCTGCATATTTATTATCATAATCATCATATTCAAAATAAAAAATATATGTACCGCCTTCAAGTTGATTCCAACTTATGGTGACCCTATGAATAGGGTTTTCATGAGGCTGAGAGGCAGTGACTGGCCCAAGGTCACCCAGTGAGCTCTTTAAAGTTGTCCAAGGGCTTCTTCACTCTAGCCCTCCGGATATCTTAGAATCATCTCAAACCCGCTGCAATGAGTTTGCTGGGCACTTCCAAGATAAAATCTCATGCATCCGCCGGGACTTAGACTCCAATATTACGGCAGTTGAACCTAATGAGGTATCCGGAGCACGGTCTTGTCCTCATTTATTGGATGAATTTCAGTTGGTACAGCTTGAGGACGTTGACAAGGTACTTGGACTGGTGCGTGCAACCACTTCCGTACTGGATCCTTGCCCCTCTTGGCTAGTGAAAGCTGCCAGGATTGGAACAGCCGGCTGGGCCAGGGAAGCGATAAATGCCTCCTTGAGAGAGGGAGTGGTCCCCTGCTGTCTGAAAGAGGCGGTGGTGAGACCACTCCTGAAGAAGTCTTCCCTGGACCCAGATAATCTGAACAACTATAGACCGGTCGCGAACATCCCATTTTTGGGCAAGGTTCTAGAGCGTGTGGTTGCCAACCAGCTCCAGGTACTCTTGGATGAAACCGATTATCTGGATCCATTTCAATCCGGTTTTAGACTCGGTTTCTGCACCGAAACAGCCTTGGTCGCCCTGTATGATGACCTATGTCGGGAGAGAGACAGGGGGAGTATAACCCTGTTGATTCTGCTTGACCTCTCAGCTGCTTTTGATACCATCGACCATGGTATCCGTCTGGAGAGACTCACGGAATTGGGAGTTGGAGGTACCACTTGGCGGTGGCTCCGCTCCTACTTGGCGGATCGTCTCCAGAAGGTAGGGCTTGGGGAACATTACTCGATGCCCTGGACTCTCCATTGTGGAGTCCCGCAGGGATCGGTCCTGTCCCCTATGCTCTTTAACGTCTATATGAAGCCGCTGGGAGCGGTCATCAGGAGATTTGGAGTGCGTTGTCACCAGTATGCTGATGACACACAACTCTATTTCTCCTTTTCACCTTCTTCAGGTGAGGCTGTTAACGTGCTGAACCGTTGCCTAGCCACGATAATGGACTGGATGAGAGCTAACAAACTGAAGCTCAATCCTGACAAGACTGAGACGCTGTTGGTGGGTGCCTTCTTGACCCAGGTGGTGGATGTTCAACCTGTTCTGGATGGGGTTACACTCCCCCTGAAGGAACAGGTTTGTAGCTTGGGGGTCCTTTTCAATCCATTCCTGTCTCTTGAGGCTCAAGTGGCCTCGGTGGCACGGAATGCGTTCTACCATCTTCGGTTGGTAGCCCAGCTGCGCCCCTATCTGGATAATGTTGACCTCGCCTCAGTCGTCCATGCTCTGGTAACCTCGAGATTGGACTACTGCAATGCACTCTACATGGGGCTGCCTTTGAAGACAATTCGGAAACTACAGCTAGTGCAAAACACAGCAGCCAGACTGCTGACGAGGACCAGACGGTCCGAACATATAACACCTGTTCTGGCGCGTTTGCACTGGCTACCTATTTGTTTCCGGGCCAGATTCAAAGTGCTAGTTTTGACTTATAAAGCCTTACATGGTGCGGGACCACAATACCTTGCGGAACGCCTCTCCCGCTATGAACCTACCCGCTCACTACGTTCAACATCTAAGGCCCTCCTCCAAGTCCCGTCCCATAGGGAAGCTCAGAAGGCTGTTACTAGATCCAGGGCCTTTTCAGTAGTGGCCCCCGAATTGTGGAACAGTCTTTCTGATGAGGTGTGCCTGGCGCCTACTCTTCTATCTTTTCGGCGCCAGTTTAAAACCTTTTTATTCTCCCAGGCATTTTAATTGCTTAATGTTAAGTTAATTTTATATCAAGTTGTTAAACGCTTAAGCTCTCTGTTTTAGGGATTTTATCTGATTTCTTTTTTTACTGTATTGTATTTTATTCCTTGCTGTGAACCGCCCAGAGAGCCATAGGCTAGGGGCGGTATAGAAATGGAAATAAATAAATAAATAAATAAATGGCTATGTGGGGATTTGAACCCTAGTCTCATTTTGTTCTCACAACAACCCTGTGAGATAGTAGGTTAGACTGGCCCAGGCAGGGTTATTCAGTGAGCAAAAATGATGCAAATAGGATCTCTTTTAATTGTGCTATCGACCTGCTTACTTCCACTCTGACTGGAGGATCTTGCAGCATGGGGAAGAGATGGGGGCACATCACAGCTGAAGTTCACCCATATAGGAGCATTATCTCTTGTTTATTACAGAGACGCCTGTTGCAGGTTTTGCTGCTGATAGCAGCAGTCAGTTAGTGTGGCCACTTGAGTCACAGCTTGTTGATCCTGAGGAGGCAAAACTAGAAAGTGAGGTTCAGAAAGGAGGCCCTGTGCATGAAGAGGAGGAGGGCATGAAGCAGTGCCAGTTGCCCACAGCCACATCTGCAGAACACCAAGTACCATGGTTTGGCTTTGAGAAAGCTTGTACATTTGTGAGCCAGAGTGGGAAAAATGTTGTTGTACGATGCAATTACTGCCTTTGAAGGATCAAAAATCTGAGATCAGCTGTTTCCTCCTCATCCAATGTGAAGAAACATTTTGAGGTAAGCCTTTGTCATGCTGGTCCTCAAAGAGTGTCCATTGTCTATTTATGTTTAAATTGTGAAGTTCCTCTTCCATTTTTTCTTGGATTCATGCTTTGTTCTTCTTCCTCAGAGGGCACACCCTGAGAAGCTGAGAGCAATTGAAGAAGCAATAAAGGCAAGGAGACGTGGCCTTCCTGAACCAATGCATGACACCCCTCCTCCCAAAATGCTGAAGCAGCAGCAGACAACCCTTGAGAGGTGGGGATCTGGCAGGGAGCCTGTCACCCAGAGCAATCTCGACAGGAGAATCATTGATTTCATTGTAGAGGAGACATTACCACTTCAGACTGTGGACAAACCATCATTCATTAATCTGGTTCGCATTGGACTCCCCAAAGATCTCACCATCATATGTGCCAAGACTCTGAGAGACAGAATTGAGAAGAGAGCATGCCACATGAGAGAAACTCTTGCAAACCGAATGGGTGCTGTGGCATATATAGCAACCACTGCAGATTGTTGGACCAATGGCAAGAAGAGTTACTTTGGGGTAACAGCCCACTGGATCAACCCAACTACCCTGAAACATGAGGTCGGGGCCTTGGCTTGTAAGCGTCTGAAGGGGCCCCATACATACGATGTCCTTTCAAAAGCACTGCATGATGTACATGTGCAGTACAGGATCCACAACAAAGTTATGTGCACTACTACAGACAATGGCTCCAACTTTGTGAAAGCGTTCAGAGTTTTCATGGCCAAAGAACCAGTGGAAGCTGCAGGCACCAGTGACGATGATGGTGATAACCAGGAGGAGGAGGAGGCTACGGTGGAGTTTGTGCCTATCTGTGAGATCCTGGACACAGGACCTGAGGCAGAGGAAGAAGCTGCAGACTCAGGAGAGGATTTTGTTTTACCACCACACCAGAGATGTGCTAGCCACACCCTCAACCTTGTGGCAACACAAGACATAGAGGCCATGCTTTCTGACTCCTCCAAAAGTAGTCTTCTTGGTCCTTTCAAGAAACAGTTTCGTTCCTTGATGGGAAAGTGCAGCAAGTTGTGGTCCAAGCAGAACCAGTCAGCCCAGATTGCTGAGTATATCCATGCGCAATGTGGTGTGTATCTGAAGGTACCGAATAAGACCAGGTGGAATTCCACCTTTGATGCGTTGAAGCAACTACATGAGCTCCTGTCAACTGTGCCACTAAAAATGCATGCCATAATGGACTGCTGCTCCTTGTCCAGGATCACAGCTGCTGAGATTGAAGTGGTACAGGAATACACAGAGATTATGGAGCCACTAGCCCAGTCCCTAGATATCCTGCAACGGGAGAACGGCATGTTCATGGGGTATTTGCTCCCAACGCTCTGCAATCTGGACCGCAAGTTAGAAGGACTGGAAAACAAACCTGAGAGGTACACATACTGTTTTCAGCTGCTGAGAGGTGTGCGCGAAGCCCTAAGAAAGCGGTTTGCAGCTATCTGGGAGGACAAGAGGCTTCTTCTGGCAGCCTGCCTACACCCTCGCTTCAAACTAGATTGGCTGGAATCGTGTCAGGCCACCACCCATACCAACAAGTAAGAACATTAGGGAAGCCCTTTGGGTGGATTACTCCAAGGGAAATGTTGTCTCAAGGGAGGCATCAGAGGGCTTAAGGTGGTAGGCAGGGGCTGGGCCTTTTCTTCCTGGGGCTCCTCATCACAACCTTGGGTTGCTGCAGGTAATCCTTAAGGGTCTGCTGTGCTGCCCCATGAGTGTGGTGACTTGGTCACCTTCCTACCTTCCATGTCATCATCCACAGGCTCAGGCTGGACCCTGAACCAGGGGACATGACAAGCATCAGGAAATGAAGAGCAGATGATGGTTTCCTAACGTATATGTGTTAACATATCCTCTCTCTTTCTTAGATACACAATGGAAGCCTTGTTGAAAGCTGAAATAAAGATGGGTGTACTTAATGAGGACAGTGATCAGTCTTCAGATAAAGACCAGGAAGGAGATGACTTAGAAGATGACTTCTTGAACTTTCTGCCCCAGGGCAAGAAGTCAGCAGTGGACACTGCTGAGGAGGAACTGGTGAGGTACCTGAGGTCTCCCAGCAGGGAAGTGTCATCACTCCATGGCTTTCCACGTGTGCTGCGGTGTTTTTTGCAGCACAACACAGGCATGCCTTCAAGCGCTGCAGTAGAACGCCTGTTCAGTACTGGTGGCAACGTAATGACTGTAAAAAGACATTCCTTGTCTGACATGCTCTTTGAGCATCTTGTTCTTTTGAGACATAACAGAAACATATTATAAAAGCATTTCAAGTGTAAAATTTGATTTCAAGTGTTGGGGTATCTTCATTGCTTGGGGGGATGTGAGATTCTGTTATGCCATTATGTTAATCTTATGGATAATTTTTTTTATTCTACTACCCCCTGTGTGTGTGTGTTTATTTTTAATATTGTTTTAGGCTTCTTAGATGTGCAGCAGCCAAGGCCAGCGCCTTGTAGGAGTTTTTTTTAAAAAGTAACTGAAATGTAATTGTAGTGATTACTTTTGAGAAAAAGTAAAGTAATCAGTTACTTTCAGAGCAATTGTAATTGTAACGGTAATTACTACTTTTTTGGGCCAAGTAATTGTAACTGTAATTTATTACTTTGTAAAAGTAATCTTCCAAGCTCTGGTTGCAATGGAGAAACACAAGCATTGCTAAGCTTATGTATCACAGAGTGAAAGAAAATTGCACACCATGGGTTAATTTGAGCACCTTTTTGCCCCTGCTGTAAAGTGAGATTCTAGGAGCAGAAAGAAAACTGCTTAATTAGCAGCATCTCTTTTCCAGCCAGTGGCCTTGACCAATGTGTTATCACTTGCTGTGATACGTTTACTTTTGCTTTCAACTCTCTAAAAAACTCCAACTAGTTCATTGATTTTATTCATTCAGAAGCACAGTCTGGGCTGAATGCCAGTGCTGCGCCCGCCCTGTCAGTTGCCAGGGGGTGGCTGAGGGCTATCCTTAGCAGAAACACTAATGGGGCTACTAAACACAGAGCAGAGATTTCTGGGAGCATCTTTCTCAGGGTTACCCCAGCTCCCTTCCCAACTGCCAAGGAGTCTCCATGAGACCCATGACATTCACTGAATTTTTCAGAGGGTCCTATCCTTGAATTGCTCCTGTTCTTCCAATAAGCTGTCATCCTTTAAAAAGAGGCTGTCGTTGTCTATCATATCACAAATTAAAAAGCTTATTTCCCTAAAAAATCCTAGGGGGGCAGCTTGGAGGGGGTGCTGCCCTATTTTGTCCCCCCTGCTACAGAGCTGCTGCCACCACCCAGCTTTCACATCCAACCATTCAAGGCAGGGCAGATTTTTAGGATGTGCAGGGACTGAAGAGGAAATCTGCAAAAAAAACACCCCACCCCCTTTCCATTTATGGAAGCACTTCATGAGTGTGTTTCCATTCATGGATCACTGGATTCAATCTTTTATGCTTTATTCAATTTTGTTATTACCATTTAATGCTCCTTAAGAAAAGAGATATTTCCTTAAGTCTGTACAGTAAGGCACTCTTTCTAACAAAAGAAGCAGAAACAGCTCCAGACACTCTATAAAGAGCTGTAGGCAGTCTATATTTCACCCTTGAAACATGTTTTACCACTATCCTAATGAGCATGTATTTTATGAGTAATTAAGTGGTCTACTCAAACTCCTAAATTCTTTGCATTGTTTAAATATCTACAGTTGGATAATATTTTCAGCATTCAGCCAGATGTGCATTGACTCCCATGTGGTATTCTCATCCCTTTATGATGATGATCCTTTCAAATCAAGAGATTTTACAAAGATGTAATAATTCACAGTGTCAAATTTTGTTCAAACCCCCCTGAATGTCTTGAAATCCTGAAAGAGCAGGCAGAATCTATATCTATGCATAATTATAAGAGACCAAGGATCTCATTCAAATTAATTGGATCAGCTTTTGGAAGAGAGGACAAAAGCGTGGGTCATGCTGATGCGGTTAATATAGGGGGCTTCCTAATAGAAGCTGCCCAGTGCTTTTTTGCTGTAAGCTGCAAATAGAATTCCCATGGACATTTATTATCATCATCATCAACAAAAACAACTGCATTTCTGAGTCACTTTATACAAAAAAAACATCTCAAGCAACTTAACAAGATAAAATTTTAACAGATAAAATCAGTTCAAAACCAGAAAATTTAAAACAATATTGAGTGAAAGCCAGTGTTGTGTAGTTGTCAGAGTGTTAGACTAGGACACTAAGAAGGAGACATATGGAAAGTTTACTCCAAACTTTATTATCAGCAGTAGTGCCCTGGCAAACTGTTTTGTTGTGTTTTTATGATTTCCCTAAGCACACTGTTCACTGTTTGGATTGCAGTTCATGCACTGTATTCTTCTGACCTGATTCTTAGACTGTGAACAAGTTCCCCAAGCATGTGACTGTGAGTGACACACTCACTAGTCCTTAAGCATCCAGCAGCCATCATGCATCATTCACAACAACCATGTGAGGTAGCATGGCACTTTATTAAACACTGGCTATGGTTCCAAAGCAAGTATTTCTTAAAACCTCTAGAAATGTATACCATGGCTGGATGCATTCTGCCAGCACAGATGAACATTTCTTTAACTTTTATACTTCAGCTTCTCTCATGCAGATTATGTGATGGCCCAAGCATCCACTTCCCTGTCCTCACCTCATTAAGTGTGTTCAGATCTTTTGCTTCAGGCATTAGACTTCTAAACAACATTCTTCTTTTGTCATTTCATTTCCCATATCAGTTTCCACCCCAACCTGTGCCTACTGTGATTGTGAAACACATAACTGAGGCATTTCATTAATTGGATTTGCCACAGTGCCAATGTGAAAGACATCCAAAGCCGTTAATGTTAGTGGAGTAAAGCCAACATTAACCTCTTTTTGTTAATGATGTTGTAAAGTTCACCAACCTTTAAAAACAATGGTATTGGCAAAGCTGCTGCCATTTGCATGAAAGGCATCCAATTCTTACAGAAAGTGAATGTAGAAACTGCAGCAGAATCCATGCTTACATTCAATTGGAGCAGATTTCTGTCCCACATGCAAAAGTGACACAGAATGGCAATGCACAGGTTCATCCATCCTTCTAACTAATAAACTTTGTTTCTCTAAGCATCTGTTACAATATAACCACTTTTAGAATCCATAACATGTGTTTTCAGAATACAAAGTGATGAATATTTGAGAGGTTGCTTTCTTCTAGGCACACTCTATATCAGCTGAGATCCAGCAGCAAGAGTTCACACCAAGTCAGCAGCCAGATCGGGCAGCCAGATATGTAGCAACATCAACATCCTGTCCCTATAGTCAACATTTTTAACTTGTATGCAGATGTCTTCAGAGAGGTCTTTTCTGTTCCCATTTTCTCTTTGTCAATGTGGCCTGGTTCTTACTGGTGTGGTAAGCTGGGCAAGTCGAGCCAGGCGGCTTCCCCTCCACGCTACCGGCTGGTGGCTGATATCAGGCGCGGCGCCTATGGCATGGTGTATGAGGCTGTGTCCGGGGGCAGTGGCACCTGCCTTGCCATCAAGCACATCCACTGTGACGCATCCAAGAACGTGGAGCTGGCGCTGGCCAAGTTCTGAGCCTTGACCAGTCTGCACCACAGCCACCCCAACGTGGTGCGCTTCAAGGAGTGTGTCCTCCAGCGCGACGGCCTCAGGCAGTGCATGAGCCACGGCAATAAGCAGAGTGCCCTCTACCTCTGCCTCGTCAAGACCTCCCTCAAAGGGCCAACCAAGGTCTGCATCTGCCCAGTCTGTTCGCTCCACCTGCAGATGTTGCCGGGGAGTCATTTGGCCAGCCCAAGGGGAAGTTACAAGGCCTGGGAGCTGCCGCTGTGGCGTAGGAGGGCCCATGGGCCAGACCAGTTGGTCGGCCTCCCAGTTGCCGCCACCCTGCTTCCACTCTATCAGTGTCATCATCATCATGGGCCAGGGCATGCAGACGGAGACCCTCAGCGTTAAGCTGTACTACTCTTGGCCTGAGTCACAGGCCATTGCTGTTTCGGACTGGTGTACTGCCCTTGAAATAGTTGTAAGTTCAGGCGAGACAGAATGCCTTCCTGGATATTTTTTCCTGATATAATGTTATTTGCTATTTAATTTAATTTTTTGTACAATGTATTGCCTTGTGGATGTATTTTTATATTTGTGTTTACTTTTTCTGTAAGCCGCCTTGAGGGCCTTTTGGCTGAAAGGCGGGGTATAAATAAACATTAACATAACATAAAACTGTTTCTGGACTACACATGCTAGAGTGTTCCTCCATATAAAAAAACAACAACATCTTAGCACATAGAGAACTAGTGTATCAGACAGAAGGCTAGGCTATGACCCTTCTTCCTGACATGCTTATTTTCTATATGGAGAGATATTTATAGAGAGAGGAGCATTCTTCATGTTAACCTCTACAGTACCTGCAGCCAGACACAGTCTTATCATTCTTCCAATGAAAATTGGGCCTATCTTGCTGGATTTTCAATTTGCTTCTCCAGCTAAGGTGCATGGACATGGCCAAGAGGGAGGAGGTTTTAAATGCAAATAATATTGCAGGCCCAGGAAAGCCCATCAATGGCCCTCATTCCTTCACCCACACAATTAAGTTCTAGTCTCAAGGATTCTCCAAAATCCATAGTTTTTCCTTTTCTAGCAATATTCCTCATTATCATTGCATGCACACACTGCATGCTTCAAATCTTATTTTATTGTAGTAAGCATATGGGCTTTTGTATTATAATTTTAAGATCTCATTGTTTAATCATAACATTATTGATGGGTTTCCTTGAATGGCTGTTTAGGTCTAGATTTGCAAAATGAAATGGTCTCATTTATCCATTAGTGGACATAACTACTTTTGTAAAATATAACTGTAACAAATTACATGTGGTTTCCATTTTCATCCCTCCTATCCTTTAAAAATTTATTGTAGTCTCACTGGATAATTAACTGGTATTTTCTCCTCTAAGGTTCAGACCAGTGATCTCATAGATCCACATGATTAATGCACCATATAAAGGTAGTTTAAAAAGGTAGAATGTATTACATATCATGCCTCTAATATACTGCTATTTAGGAAAACACCATTACAAATGCCAGTAAACACTAGTATTTGTGTGCTTTTTATGTTAAAGCTCCTCTGCAATGCGAACAAAAATAAGATATGGGCAAAGATACAATTAATTCAAACATATAGTAGGAGAATTCAGAATGGGAACTGAGACAAAGGCTGAGGATGAACTAAGGTGTAAATAATCTGCTGCTAAGTAAAAGAATGGAGTCATAAACAGGTCCAAAAAAGAGACTGAAGGAGGGATGGGGGAGGAATTAGTTTGATCCACTTTTTTTGCAACAGATTCACCCAATTCAACATTCCCAAACTTGTTTGCAGATTAGATTGCAACTATCAATTGTCTTATGCACTTCTCCAGACTCTGTCAAGCAGTTTTAGCCCGCAAAACATGTATCTTACATAAAAAAACATTCAAATGCATATTATAGGGTGTGGGAAATTCTTGAAAATTGTGAACTTTATGAGAAGAGTGTCAACAAAATGCATACAAAATGTGTATAATTTACATGCATTTTTCTTGCCTTTTGGAAAGACTGCAAAAACAGGATGGAACAAACGGATGACAGTGACAGCACAAGTGTTGTGGAATGGATTTAGACTGGTCTGTCCATTCCTACAGTAGACTGAAAATTAAAGAAGAGATTAAAAACTTGAGATAGAACTAGGCACTAGTGAGAAGCAAGAACTTTGGATCACACTTTGCCCCAATGCATACATTCTACACATGGGGATGCATGGGAGCATACCTGGGGTTTACAACTATACACACACACACACATCTGAATTTCAGAGATGGTAGATGGCCCAGATATGACTATGCAATTACCACAGATACAAAACCAGAAAATGAATAACGGCATATGCTATCAGCAGCACCCCTAAATACATTCTGGCTAACATGATACTCTACATAGGGAGTGCAAACCCAAGACTCATTCCTGGATGTGTAGAATATCCCCACTCAGGTATGACAGTCACTGGAGGATGACAAAACATTACATGGAGCGTGGGGCAGATGAAATTAAATTGAGAGGCTAGAGGCAAACACATGAATAACTGCCCTTTTCCATCTCCCATGTTTTAAGGAACACTGTCATCACCAGAAAGAACACAGACGTATCTTTTACTCTTTTGGTTTTGGTACAGTATAATTATAAAGTGTTTCAGACTATTTCTTTATTAAGTTTTCCTCTTCTTTCTTTTGAACTAAGATACATATTGTTACACATATATTAATTTACACATTATTAAAACCATACAAGACATATATTTTTGTTATTCCATTTTTATTAACAACTGATTTGTTTAGTTATTCATTCATTAAAATCATATTCATTGCCAGTTTCATTATTACTTTGTCCATTTTCATTATTCCAACTGATTTTGTTTCCCAGTGCAGATCAGGTGTTCTGCTGCCTGTAACTTCTGTGTTTTCTACCCAATTGATATGAACATTTTACACATTCTGCTATCCCTCTGAAAGATAAGACCAGATAAATGTCAGACAGATCTGAAAAATTCATCCCATTTTATGGGCAGTTTTAAAAGGCACAGACACTGAACCTAGTACCTACCAAAACTAATTGTAATTGAACTAAACGTTACAAATAACTTAGCACAAGGGCTTTGGAAAGGCAAGGGAAACACAAAGAGGAGTGGGTTAGAAATACATAAAGGAACAAATAAGTGATTAACTGAGAACTGTTTTTGCATTTGCACAGTCTCCTTTCCCAGTTCTCTCTCCATCCCCTCTATAACTATTATTTGAGTTATTCTGGCCGCTGGTGGGAAATGCAATGAATGAATAAGTTCCAAATGAAATTAATTAATATTTGACATCTGGAATTCATTTGTGACTCTGGCATTCATTTCTGCAGTAGCACCAGATGAAACTAATGTGCTCTGTTCCTTTCAGTTTTCCATTCAGTTTTCCATTCATTAGAACATGAATGCATATTAGGGTTGCCAGGCTCAGGGCCTGAGACTCCCTTCCCCTTGCACAACTTTTAAAGATACAGAAGACCTCTTGGAGGCCGGGCCTGGCAACCAAGAGGTCTTCTGTATCTTTAAAAGTTGTGCAGGAGGAAGGGAGAATTCCACCTTGTGGTTTTTCCCATTACAGTGTTGCAAGAACACCTGCACTTGGCTGACTTTCTTTTCACCTAAAGATACAGGATCAGTATCAGGCCCTGAGCCTGGCAACCCTAATGCATATACCTTCTTGATATATAAACTGCAATATAGTTTAGAGTTTCCTGCTCCCAACGGTGTAGTCATCCTGGGTCACAATGTCATTCCCACCTAACGTGGGGGCATGTTTGCTGCCACCCCACCCTTTTCAGAAGGCTCGGGAACATTCTCGAAGGATTTGAAGGTGGGTCAGGTGGGGTCTTTCGTCCAATGCGAAGAAGGGATGAGCAGGTTTATAAGCCTGCTCCCCCCTTGAATCTTGTGCCGTTCAGTATGGGCTTTGCTAGTTGCCAATTGGTGCTGAGTAGGAATTTTGGGGGGGATTCTGATTTCAGAATCCCTTTCGTTTTGCCTACTCCATGTTGCTGGGGTTGATTCAATTGGCCTTCAGGGTGGTTAGGGCTGACTTGCTTTGGTTGGCATGGAATTCGGGCAGGTGAGGAAGGTGGGGTACAAAGCAGGTGACCGAGGCATTTTGTTAAAGGGCACTCTCTAGGAAACTACTAGTCCTGTGCGGCTGGTGGGGATCTGTGGGTGTCCTTGTGGGACCAACTTGCGCCTGTATACAGGGTGAATGCCTGTATGGCTGGCCCAGGCTGCAGAGGTTGGAATCACTTGATTGACTCTAAGAGCAAGGAGGGATAAGTTATCCTACATCCTTGGCTCAGGAGTTACAGTCCACAGTGACTGACATGCCCAGGGAACTGGAGGGAATACTCCCTTCCAGTTAGGTATATCCTCACCTGCCCATCCAGCTATGTTCCATGTGAATATTTTAAGCTTGTCATTTGCTGTATCTGTAGCTTTCTGATTATCCCATGGGCAGACATCTAGTTGAGAATTAAGGGTTCTAGTTAAGGGACTGTTTTGGTAAGGTGCTTGTCAGTTTAACTCAATGATCTGGTTCAGCTCCCCAGTCTTGTCCACAAAGACAGAGCCAATTGCTTCTGGGGGCTTAACAAGCACCTTTTTGACTGTTGCACTTGATGGTATCATTGTAGATACGCATCCCAATTCCTCTGGGTAAAGATATCTGCTTTGTAACCATTCTGTACTAGTCATTGAAGCCCTCACAGGGGCATTGAGATTATATTCCTTGGGGGGAGGAAAGTTCTCTCCAGATCTATTGTTTGATTTTTGTTGACAGTCCTCTCTTTTCCTGTAGTCTGCTCTTATTTGACAGCAGGTTGTCTCAGTGCCCCATATCTTGGACTTCACATCTTTATCCGGCATCATGGAATGAGTAAGAGTATCTCCTAAAAATGATAGTCTGGCAATTATTTTCTCCTGTAACTGAGATGGTAAAGATAAAAATGAATTTAGAAGTTCCTTTTCTTCCAGAACAAGGCTGATTTTGAACTCATATGGTGTTTGATGAGGTATCCATTTTTCACTGTGTCTGGGGCTCTTACAATGATCATTATGCTGAGAATCTTCCAAGTTAATGAGTACACCGGTCCCATTATCTTTTTTGGTAAAACCTGGCTCTTTGTGGAATAGGTCAATGGGATTTTTGTTCTCAATTAACCTAGTTATTATCAGTCCCGCATTATAAAATTTATTTATTTTTCTCATATAGTAATTTTGCAATTGCCCAGCTCCCAAATGTCACTACAGATCGAGCATGCTGGTAATCGTAAAATAAATACTCAATATCAAGAATATTGTCAGTACTGAGGACCTTGGGGCAATTTTGCCCACCAGTTTCAAAAAGTGGACTTTATGTTGAAAAAGAGAAAGCATGCCTTTAGGTTTTGGAAAGTTAGAGAAAACTAGCTTTTGGCGGTTTAGAATCAACTCCCATTTTTGCTCTATTTTAGGCTTTAATGTATTTCTCACTATCTCCTGATCCTTGGTTGTAATTTCTGGCTCCACATCTAGTACATATTGCCATGGATCTTGTATTATATTTGCTGTGGCCGTTAATTCAATTTTAGCCTTTGGTACTACCTTTACGGTGTCTGTAAGTTTTGTTTTCCCAATAGGAGATTGAGGTGACTTAAAAAGTGGTTCTAACTCTCTTTGAGTGGCGTACTCCTCATTGATCAGTTGTGATGCCTTACTTTTCTTAGAATGTTTAATTGACACCCTTAGTGGGTCCTCCAATAAGTTAAAAAGCTTTTAAAAATTGATTACCTTACATTGTTTAGTCGTTTTTTAGCCCTTCCCTTTAGACTTGATGTTTTTACTCTTTTTCTGTGCTACTTCCTTTTGTTTTTCTTTACTGAGTTTTTTCCTTACTACACCTTTTTTATGTCTTTCCTTCACATCTTTCTCTTTCGTCTTAGCTGTGATCTTGGCATTGTTTCTTTCCAAATATACTGGCCCATCATCTCTTTTATGTAATTTAGCTATAATAACTAGCAGACCATAACATCTGACAGAAAATTCTTGATTGACTCACGTTCTTTAGTTATTAGCTCCAAATGCATCTCCACTTTGGATGAAGCTAAATTATCCTGGCTTGAAATCATATCTCATCTATCTGAGAAGGAACAAACAGTTGGGTTTATGTCTTTAATAATCTTGAGTTCCTCAGGAGATTTTAGGTCCTTGCATTTATTCTGGATCAGTTCAGTGGATATAATCCCCCCATACTGGATATGGGAGCTATCTAGGTCTGGATCAGGTACAGCTGCTTGTGAAGAGGTGTCAAGACTTCTCCAAGCCCCAGAGATTGGACTCACTAATGATTCCGCTTGGGCAATTTCAGTTGCCAGGTCTAACCCTTGTGAAGTTCTCTCTTTCAGATAGATATCAAGGCCATTCTTTGCATAGTCCATGGACCAATCAAGATTAGTGGAATGAAGATTTGGTACTTCTTTCTTACATTCCTCTTTCAAAGGGAAATAGGAAAGGATTTTGGTTTGTCTCTTCCTTGTCTTTTTTGGAAGGTCTAACACTGGGGGTAAGGAGACCTCTAAGGTCTTACTCGCTTGGCTTGTAAGAACCATAATTAAAAAACTCCTTGCAGCCTCAAGTTGATCTACAGTAGACTGAGTTTCTACTGCTGAATACCCCCAGCACAATTTAAAACTTGATTGTATAAAATATATACCAACTTCTTACTCAGTCGTAGCTCCTTGACCTTTTCTCTCCAGAGGCAGAGGGGGGATTTCTTGGAGTCTTTAATGTCCGTGGGCAGGAAGGGGTTCTTTCTTTGCTATTATCTTCTTCGACCTTCAGCCTTCCTTCCACCTCCGCTGAACAAGAGAAATAAACAAGCTTCCAGAGCTGTTTTAGTTTAATTTAAGGTGTTGTATCATGACTGGAGCTCACCAAATGAGATTAAAAGCTCAGTAATGACCAAGAGCTGTTCCAAACACTGCTGATACTGCCGCCATCTTTCTCAGCACTCTGAAAATAACATATGAAACTACATCAGCCTGTTATATTTTAAATAAATATAACATTATTCCATGTCCGTGTCACAAATCTTCCTTGGTGTGGTGGCAATGGGTCATTAATCCCTTACTTTTTTGGCAGCTGGGTTCCAGCTGGATTGCTTTACCTCCGGTGTTCTACAAGCCAATCAGCATGAAAAGGAAACATGTTCTTACAATCACTGTCAGCACAATCTTTTACATATCTACTCAACAGTAAGTCCCACTGGGTTCAATGGAGCTCACTCATGGCAGGACCAGGTATGGCATACCAATGGAATCTGCTCTGCATGGACAAACACAAAAAAGATTTGAGAGTGAGAGAGACAGAGAGAGAGTGCACACAGCTAATTCTCTCTCTCTCTCTTTGTTAACACGGATCCCAAATCAGCAGCAAAAGGGGGGGGAGAGATGTGTAATTTTGTTCCAGTTCAAAGCCAGGAGAGGAAAAGAGAGAGAAAATTAGTGTATGTGTGGTTCAATATAGCTGGGTGTGAGTTTAGATATTTCTGTTTAGGGGAGGTTAAGTTATGTTCCTGTAGGTTTTTCACCTGCTGATCTTAAGCTGGCAAAGCTACATTCAGTGCAAGGCCAGCCATTGTATTTCAGATGGAGAGTGTTGAAAGTGATACAAGATTTACAGCAATTCTGTTCAGATGATCATGCTGGGAAAATTCAAGATTTAAATAGTTAAAAATAAAGCACTGTGTTAATTTACTTCAACTACAGCATTCTTTTCTTTTTCATTTTTGAGCAGAAAGGATTCGAAATTCCTGCTCAGCCATGAAGTTCACTTCAGGTCTTGCGCCAGTCATTATCTCTTAGCCTAACTTACCTCACAGACTTGTTGAGAAGATATAGGAAGAGATATAAAAAGGCTGCAAAAGGGGACTTTGTATCATAGGCATCAAATTTTGCTACTTTTTAACCAAAGTGATGCATCCAAACAACAACCACCACCAGTTAACTTTTCTAAGTCCAAAGCACTCTGTTTGGGTATCATAACAACTCACCAGTCATATGTAAAGGCTACCACTGGGTCATCACTCTGTCCTGAATCTATCAAATACTTAGGGGTTCATATTCCAAACAATCTAAACAAACCTAAGAAACTAAACTGTGATCAAATCCTTACTCAGTTAAACAAGACCTACTAGCCTGGGCTAAAGGAAATTGTCATGGTTAGGATACACAGCTGCAGTAAAGATGCTAGCCCAGCCTATATTATTCTTTTCATTTTAGTTGAGCTACCACAGTAAAGTATTTCAAACTAGCAAAAATTATTTAAGTTAATCCTTTTCAGGAAGAAATTCATTAATATATAGGGAAAGAAGGTTAGGTATTTGAAGCCTGCAAAGATATTAAGATGCCTTTGGGCTGAGACAGTTCTTTGCTCTTCTCCACAATGAAACAGAAAAGCCCTGGGTGAAGTTGGAGCTACCAGAATCACCTTGTGGAGGGAATCTGTACACTCCACTTGCACTTAGGGACCTTTGCAAAGCGAGCAACCCCTTTGTCAGTGTCCTGCCTGCTGTCAAAGGACTCAGTCACAGATGTCTCTGTGGTTTCTTTCTCTTTTTATTAAAGTTATAGATACATCGAAAGCAGTGCGCCTCATTAATCTAACTAAGCTTGCTAGGAACTTTGACCCCTAAACTAACTCTAACTAAGCATGCTAAAGCGGCACTAAGATGTTGACTCAGCAATGGGGTCCACCCTGAGCCAGCTTAAGTAGGCTTGGATTGCGTGTGCACACGGAGGCTCCTCCTCAGCTCTGCCTGTTGAACTTCCCACCTTTGGTGCCTCCACGCATGGGGCAAAGGTGGTTTGATCTCCAGCTTCCCCTCCAATAGAGGAGGGCTTCTAACAGTCAGTTCAGGCATGGGAAACTGGGCAGTGCTAGGCAGGGAAATGTCCAACATGCCCAGCTGCATCTCAGAGGTGGGCAGTAAGGACGTATCCCACTGGAGAGTGTCCAATGGGCTAGGTAGTGATTCTGCAGGGAAGTTGGGAGTGGGGAAAACTGCACCATCTGAGATGGGGGTTGGGGTATCCTGCAAGTTTGCCCCACTGTCCTTTCCCACCCTGGGCTTTTAGTATAAACTTTCAAGGAAATGTCCAAGGTGCTGGGGAATATAGTTTACTACTGTGCAAGTGAGAATGTCCTAGAAGGCTACATTGAAGGTCTACTTCTGTGTAAATTCTGCACTGCAATTGTACCAGAGTGTGATTTTACCTCCAAAGATCTGAGTTATACCCCATGATATCGTCTTCATGGCTTTAATCAGAAAAGTTGATGTGAGTGTGTCTTCTCCATGTACAAGAGTTGACCCTTATATCTACTTCAGCTTTCTGAGTGAGCTAAGGATAGGCAGTACAGAAGTCAAGAAGAACCATTCATGAGACATAAACCTATTGAGAGAGCTACTGTTTGGGCCTGGACAGTAAGGATGGGTTAATGGTTCAGTGCAAGTTAACCTAATGAAGCTGAGAGTATTCCATTTTCTTGGTTATGGGTCAGTTCATCCAGGAGCCCATAAGCAAGCCTTCACATGGTCAAAAGCCTCCAGATTATTGTAGCAGTTCTGATAGTAGCTACTGCAGTGGGGTCACTAGCAGGAGTGACGGGGGGTGCGGACCTCCGGTGCGCGCCCTCCCAGGGGCATGGACGAGGTGGCTGGGTTTGCGTGTGCGCACCTGCGCACACACACTCAAGACCAGCCACCCTGTCTATGCCCCTGGGAGGACATGCACCGGAGGGGTACCCAGCCGCAGAAGGCCTGGGAACGCCGGCACGCTTCCCTCGCCCCACCAACGCTGCTCCCGCTCCCGCTCTCGTCTGCCCGCCCACCTCCGAGGAGGAGTCGGCGCAGCCTTGCCGGGCAACAGTGCAGGGCGGGGTGGCTCTGGGTGTCACCCCCCTCATGGTGACACCCGGTGCGGGCCGCACCCTCTGCACCCCGGTAGGGACGCCCCTGAGCTACTGCCTTCCAGAAAGAACCCCATCCCATCCATCTCTCAGTTCTGTCAACTACTGCTCACCCTGTAATCATGCCTGGCTTCTTTTTGCAAGAAGGGAGGGAAACAAAGAAGCTACACTGACATTGCACAAAGCAAAATATAGGAGAATGAAGGATATCTCTGAGCACCCATCCCTTTGAGGTACAAATCTGCCAGAAAGCCAGCACATTTTCCCTTGTTTACTTTGAGAACAGATGTACTAGTTCACCTTTGGGTTAACATTTTATTGACTAGAAATAATTAGGAGCACTAAGCAGAAAAGAAACCCTTATGGAACAACAGAGGTTTTATTTTCACCACATCCCTTTGAACGCTTTTTTTGTTTTTGTTTTAAAGGGAATATCTTTCCCCTTCTGCAATACAGACAAGATTTTCCAGCATACATTTGCATAGAGCTCTCCTCATTACTGTTAGTATTTCTAACAGCCACATATGCATTTATTATTCCATGAAAAAAACAGAGTTAACAAGCGCACAAACAAAATACTGAGCTGTAGAAGCAAACTTTACAAGACAGCTTTGTGATGCCCGTAAACCACAGATGACAGAAACCTTTATTTAATAGAGGCACGTTACCAAATTCTTCCAAACTATACAGGAAGTGGATTGGACTGTGAAAGACGAACCCAAATTGTGTTTGCATTTTTACAAATTTGTAGGGCAGTACAATATAGGGGAACAGCTGCAGCACTTGGGGACTGGAAAGGACCTGCCCTGGCAGTGAGTACCTGAGCATTTGAGTGCTTGCTTGCTTGCTCCTCTAGGTTGCTGTCTCTTGAGACATCTGAAGTCCCTGTAAGTGCTGCAAGGACTGGGACCCCCTGCCTGACCCTGACTCCAGAGAGAGCCTGCAGTCAAACTTGCAGCCTCTTGCATCAGCTCCTGGCTGGGTCAGGGGGCATAAAAGCCCAACTGCCATTGGGTGGTGGGTCTGTCATGACCAGAGTTGCCACTGAAGGAGCAACACCAAAGGGGATCGCCCCTTGGGGAGTCCCGAGGGCAAGGGCTCTACCCCCTTCTATTTTTAAAAGAACCAATCTAGAAGATATTGGAAGTGGGGAGGGTGTATGGCACATGTGTAGTTCCTATGCAGGATGAGAGCCTGTGCAGTGAACTGAACAACAGGAGAAAGTTCCCAGATACCTTCAGAGTGAGAGTCTAAACTGGCAGAAGGTTGGCCCTTCCTGGATGTGAGACGGGGGGGGAGTAGATGTGCCCTGACTATACTGAATGAGTCTGACTATTGC
This sequence comes from Rhineura floridana, assembly GCF_030035675.1. Classification (NCBI taxonomy): domain Eukaryota; kingdom Metazoa; phylum Chordata; class Lepidosauria; order Squamata; family Rhineuridae; genus Rhineura; species Rhineura floridana. The sequence goes on along the minus strand of NC_084480.1, from coordinate 186,719,828 downwards.
CAATTCTCTCAGAGGCCTACTGGGATAATTGGTTCATGTAGGTTTTGTTGGTAGGTTCTTGTTGGGTCCATATCAGGTGTTTAGGAAGAGTCTTAGGAGGAACTTGGGTGATGCCACCCCAATTTCAGTAATCATGGGTAGAGTGAGGTATAGCCATGGGGAAGTGTGGTGAACTACTATAGAAGACAAGGGCAAGGCTATATACACATTGTTCCTTCCTCCCGCTCCTCCCATGGACAGGTTCCTCATTGCTCATCTCCTGTGCCCACCGCCCTGTGTGTGCTGCGGCTTTAACACCAGATCTATACACAATAAGCCCCACACTCATCCATAATTTGATCATGGATGAAGGTACCAATTAGGTGTGCATTACTAAGACGTGGGTGGGTGAGCTGGGAGGAGTTGATCTGATCTAGCTTTGCCCACCTGGATACTCAGTGCAACACCAGCACAGGCTGCAGGGATGGGGGGAGGAGTTGCTGTGGTCTACAGAACTTCCATCTGTGTCACCAGGAAACCACTCTGTCTTGGAGCTGGCTGTGTGGGCCTGCACCTGGTGTTGGCCAAGGAGACAGTAAATTAGGGTTGCTGCTGGTGTACCATCCACCCTGTTGCCCGACAGCTTCTCTGACCAAGCTGGCAGAGGCCATCTCAGCTGTGGTATTGGAGGAACATGGAACCAGAGCTTGGAAAATTTACTTTTTTGAACTACAACTCCCATCAGCCCCAGCCAGCATGGCCACTGGATTGGGCTGATGGGAGTTGTAGTTCAAAAAAGTAACTTTTCCAAGCTCTGCCTGGAATGATAGTCCTGTGTAATTTCAATGTCCATGCTGAGGCTGCCTCTGCTGTTCTGGCTTGGGAGTTCATGGCCTCCATGATGACCATTGGGCTGTCTCAAGTTGTCACCAGACCTACGCATAGGGTAGGGCACAACCTCAACTTGGTTTTTGCTCCAGATGGAGGAAGGGGTGGTCTGGAGATAGGGGGGTCGATGTCACCCTATTGTCATGGTCAGACCACTTCCTGGTGAACTTTAGACTTATGGCTCCAATCTTCCCCAGCAAGAGTGATGGACAGATTAAGATGGTCTGCCCTGGGAAACTAATGGAATCCACAGGGTTCCTGAATGCCCTGGGGGAGTTCCCAGTAGTTAGAGCAAGTGACCCTGTTGAAGACCTTGTCACACTGTAGAACAGTGAGTTGCATTGAGCTCTTGACACAGTTGCCCCAAGCACCCTCTCCAGCATTGTGGAGCCTGGTTTGCACCTTAGTATGCCAATGAGATAAGGGCAATGAAACAGGCTGGATGACAGCTAGAGCACAAGTAGCAAAATAAGTGTTGTGAGGATGACCGCACACAAATAAAACATCATAAAAATGCCTACTGTGCAGCGGTGAAGGCAGTGAAGAAGGCAAACTTCTCTGCCAACATTGCATCCTCAAGTAGCCTTCCAGTGAAGTTGTTCCATTTTGTCAGGGGTCTGTTGACATCACCTCCAGGAAATGGATTTTAGACCCTTCAGAGGCCAACTGTGAATAATTTACAAGGCACTTTGATGGTAAAGTTGCTCATCTCTGTAGCAATCTTGATGCCACATCTACTGTAGTCCCTAGTTAGATGCCCAGTGCAACATCTGCTCCACCTTCCTGGGAACAGTTTCAGTTGATGCAGCTTGATGATGTGGACAAGGTGCTTGCAATGATGTGGCCAACAATGTGTCCTCTTGACCCTTGCCTTCTTGGCTTATTAAAGCTTGCCGAGGGAGTTTGACCGAGTGGATCCAAGGTGTGGTCAATGCATCATTGTGGGAGGTAGTGGTTCCAGCCACGCTGAAAGAAGAGGTGATCCGACCGCTCTTGAAAAAGCCCACCCTGGACCCATTGGTTTGTGACAACTACCGCCCAGTCACAAGTACCCCCTTTTTAGGGAAGGCGATTGAGAGGGCTGTGGTGCAGCAATTGCAAGTACTCTTGGATGAAACAGATTCTCTTGACCCATTCCAGACTGTGTTCAGGCCTGGTTATGGAACTGAATTGTCCATGGTCACCCTGATGGATAACCTTTATAGGGAGAAGGACAGGGAGAGTGCAATCCTGTTATTCTTACTTGGTCTCTCGGTGGCTTTAGATACCATTGACCATGGTATCCTTCTGGGCCAACTTGGTGAGATGGTTATTGGAGGCACTGTTTTTCAGTGGTTCTGATCCTATCTCCAGAGTTATTTTCAGAGAATAGCATTGGGTGATTGTCTTTTGGTCCCCTGGCAGTTGTGCCTTGGGGTGCTGCAGGGTACCATCTTGTCCCTCATGCTGTTTAACATCTATATGAAGCCACTGGGAGTGGTCATCAGGAGATTTGGGGTGAGGTATCAGCAGTATCAAGCTCCATTTCTCTGTAACATCTGAATTGGGAGAGACCGCGCAAGCCCTGGACCACTGCCTGGACTCAGTGGTGGGCTGGATGAGGGCCAATGGAGACACTGTGAACTGGTGGTTCCCAAGTTCGGATAATTGGTCAGTTGCCTGCTTTGGATGGGGTTGTACTCCCTCTGAAAGAGCAGGTTCATAGTCTGGAGGTGCTCCTGGATCCATCTTTGTCACTATAGGCCCAGGTGACCTCCGTCACCTGTCTAGGAGTGCCTTTTACCAGCTTTGGCTGGTAAGATAGCTGTTGCCGTTTCTGGACCAGGATAGCCTGACCACTGTTGCCCACCTCTAGGCTGGATTACTGTAATGTGCTCTATGTGGGGCTGCCCTTGAGGTTGGTCCGGAAGCTGCAGCTGGTGCAAAATGCAGTGGTGAGACTGCTCAATGGAGCAGGGTATCACCAGCATGTCATCCTGCTGCTGAAAGAATTGCACTGGCTACCTATTAGCTCCTGGGCTAAGTTCAAGGTTCTAATTTTGGTTACAAAGCCCTATACAGCTTCGGATGAGGATACCTGAAAGACCGTCTTGTCCCTTATATACCCAGTCAAGCACTGCACTCTGCAGGTGAGGGCCTCCTGCAGATACCATCTTATCAGGAGGTCCATTCTGCACAACATAGGAAACATAACCTTACTGTAGTGGCACCTACCCTTTGGAATGCCCTCCCCTTAAATATTAGACAGGCACCATCTCTGTTATCTTTATGGCACCTAATGAAGACCTTCGTCTTTCAACAAACCTTTTAGGTAGAAACCTTATCCCAGTCTGCATCTGTGTTGGAATTGCTTTTTAATATGTTTTTAAACCTTTTTTAAATATAGATGTTTTTAAAGCTTTTTTAAAAATGTTTTTTAAAGATGTTTTGTGTTAATATGTTTTTAATGGTTGTTTTGTTTTAATATATTTTAAAGACATAAGAACATAAGAAGAGCCTGCTGGATCAGGCCAGTGGCCCATTTAGTCCAGCATCCTGTTCTCACAGTGGCCAACCAGGTGCCTGGGGGAAGCCCGCAAGCAGGACCTGAGTGCAAGAACACTCTCCCCTCCTGAGGCTTCCAGCAACTGGTTTTCAGAAACATACTGCCTCTGACTAGGGTGGCAGAGCACAGCCATCATGGCTATTAGCCATTGATAGCTCTGTCCTCTATGAATTTGTCTAATCTTCTTTTAAAGCCATCCAAGCTGGTGGCCATTACTGCATCTTGTGGGAGCAAATTCCATCGTTTAACTATGCGCTGAGTAAAGAAGTACTTCCTTTTGTCTGTCCTGAATCTTCCAACATTCAGCTTCTTTGAATGTCCATGAGTTCTAGTATTATGAGAGAGGGAGAAAAACTTTTCTCTATCCACTTTCTCAATGCCATGCATAATTTTATACACTTCTATCATGTCTCCTCTGACCCGCCTTTTCTCTAAACTAAAAAGCCCCAAATGCTGCAACCTTTCCTCATAAGGGAGTCGCTCCACCCCCTTAATCATTCTGGTTGCCCTCTTCTGAACCTTTTCCAACTCTATAATATCCTTTTTGAGATGAGGCGACCAGAACTGTACACAGTATTCCAAATGCGGCCACACCATAGATTTATACAACGGCATTATGATATTGGCTGTTTTATTTTCAATACCTTTCCTAATTATCTCTAGCATGGAATTTGCCTTTTTCACAGCTGCCACACACTGGGTCGACATTTTCATCGTGCTGTCCACCACAACCCTGAGGTCTCTCTCCTGGTCGGTCACTGCCAGTTCAGACCCCATGAGCGTATATGTGAAATTCAGATTTTTTGCTCCAATATGCATAATTTTACACTTGTTTATATTGCATTTGCCATTTTATCACCCATTCACTCAGTTTGGAGAGGTCTTTTTGGAGCTCTTCACAATCCCTTTTTGTTTTAACAACCCTGAACAATTTAGTACTGTTTTTATGATGTGTTAAAGTGTTTTAGTGCTTTTGTTTGCCACCCTGGGCTCCTGCTGGGAGAAAGGGTGGGATATAAATCTAATATTAATCAATCAATCAATCTCAGAAAGGAGGTCAGGTCTCCTGCTCCCCTGGTGCATTCACTATAGCTGCCCAATTTCCCAAGTTTGATAGAAATATCTGTTGGCTATAGGTGCATACTTACTGCAAGGGTTTTTTGCCTATTAGTGAATGTGATCAAGAATATGCATTATTAACAAAGTACATATAGAATCAAATTACCTGACTAGATACTAGTCCTGAGGCCAGATGTTTTTAACACAAACGAGTCCAATGGGTTACTAATGTCTGTAAAAAAAACAAAAAAAACTACAATTGAGAAACTCCCTTGGTTTGTTTGCAGCTTTCTTGCAGATATTTGTAACAAGTTATTAATGTTAACCAGATTAACCTGCTGGAAGTAAGGGAAAATAAAGATTTTTTAAAAGAATGTTGAAGTCAATATATTCTAAGGCAGCCTTTCCCAACCATTGTGCCTCCAGATGTTGTTGGACCGCAACTCCCATCTTCCTGACCATTGGCAATGCTGGCTAAGGCTGATGGGAGTTGTGGTCCAACAACATCTGGAGGCACACTGGTTGGGAAAAGCTGGTCTAAGGCATAGATGCAAACATGGCTAGAGTTTGAAGTACCTGGTTTTTGAGCTTCAAGCATTTCCACACATGGTGTATTGACTTTCACTTCCAACTGCAGCTCCTTGCACTGTGTTGGCTGTCAGGGAGTCAAGAGGCTGCATTGAGCTATAAATGATCCCTTAAAACCTCCAGTGGAAGCTCACATACAGACCTTCGGCCCTGGCCTTATTAATTATTAATTGCTGCAAAAATTATGGATGAGTTTGAATATTTGTCAGGAATAGCTGGGTTGAATGAGATGGGCCATGAGATGTTTTAATGGGGGTGGTACATGCACAAAAAGGTGGATGAAAAAAAAAAAAAAAAAAAAAAAAAAGGTGGATTTTATCCCCTACTCCTTCTTATGAAGTCTTCAGGTGAGGCACTGTCACAGGCCCCTTTTCTGCTTATCATATGGTGAAGTTGATTGGTGCTTGGAAGGGATGTGCTGGAATTCTGCCCAATTTGGTTTTGCTACCAAATGTTCCATTAATTTGCTTGTTCTCTATCATTGCAGATTGGATTTTTATATAGCAATTTTCTGTGGCTATTTTTGAAAATGGGTCTGCCTCAGAAAGGTTTATATTACGAACAATACTTTTATTGCTATTTCCTTTCATTTACCAATATTTTCTTTCCAACCCAAATGGTGTTTGCATTTCGACAAATTTGTAGGGAAGTACAATATCTCAGAGAGGAGGTCAGGTCTGCTGCTGCATTCACTATAGCTGCTCAATTTCCCTACTTTTTAAAGTTTAATAGAAATATCTGTTGGCTATCGGTACGTTCTTAGACTGTAAGGGGGGTTTTTTGCCTGTAAGTGAATTTTATTTATTTATTTATTGAATTTATTAGTCACCCATCTGGCTGGTTATCCAGCCACTCTGGGAGACGTACAAAATAAAACATCCAAATACATCTACATTAAAACATTTAAAATCTCAAACCAGAATAATAAAACCTAACCCACCCCAAAAGCCTGCCTGAAGAGCCAGGTTTTTAAGGCCTGGTGGAAGCCCATCATAGAGGGGGCATGATGAAGATCATTTGGGAGGGAGTTCCACAGGGTGGGGACCACAATTGAAAAATCCCTCTCCCTAGTCCTCACCAGTTTGACTGTTTTAACTGGTGGGATGGAGAGAAGGTCTTTTGAGGCTGATCTTGTTGGGCAGTATTGCTGATGATGCTGGAGGCGCTCCTTCAGATAGACTGGGCTGAAACCGTGTAGGGATTTACAGGTCAAAACCAACACCTTGAATTGGGCCCAGCAAGCAACTGGTAACCAGTGCAACTCCTTCAGCACTGGAGTGATGTGATTTCACTGGTGGTTGCCTTTAATCAGGCGCACCATCACATTCTGTACCAGTTGCAACTTCCGGACTGTTTTCAAGGGTAGCCCCACGTAGAGCACATTACAGTAGTCAAGGCGAGAGGCGTTCCAGGGCATGTACCACTGATGGGAGCAGATTATTGGGAAGGTAGGGGCGCAGCCTCCATATCAGATGGAGTTGATACAGCGCTGCCCGGCTCACAGCCAAAACCTGAGCTTCCATGGACAGTTGGGAGTTAAGGATGACCCCCAGGCTGCAGACCTGGTCTCTCAGGGGCAATTGTACCCCATTGAGCACCAGGTCCAAATCCCCCAACCTCCCCTTGTCTCCCATGAACAGTACCTTGGTTTTGTCAGGGTTCAGCTTCAGCTTATTCCTTCCCATCCAGCCACTCACAGACTCCAGGCACTTGGACAGGGATTCTACAGCCACTCTCGGTGAAGACTTGAATGAGAGATAGAGCTGCATGTCATCCACATATTGGTGACATTGCAGCCCAAATCTCCTGATGATGGCCCCCAGCAGCTTTATATAGATGTTAAACAGCATCGGAGAGAGGATGGAACCCTGTGGCACCCCACAAGTGAGAGGCCAAGAGTCCAAAACCTCATCTCCCAATGCCACTCTCTGGTGCCTACCCGAGAGGAAGGAACGGAACCACTGCCTGTACCGTCCAGAGCCGAAAGAATGAGGCTGGAGTGTGTGTGCAAGTAAATCTTGTTTTATTAGAGTAATGGTTACATCAAAGGCATTGCGCTTCATAGGAAACCCTACACTAACTCACTAGAGTCCCTAACTATACTCTAGACATGCTCTGCAGCGTGTGAAGGAAGTTGACTCAACGGCCCCCCACTGGGAGCAGCAGGCTTATATAGGAAATGTTTTCGAATGTAATCTCTGACTGCTTCGTAATTCCTGTCTTTGCCCTGTCCGTTTCTTGTGGCGACGGGAACGAGGAGACAGGGGACGCGCATCCAACAGCTCATCTGAAGACACCTGCTCCCGAGCAACGGGCTCGAGGTCAGGGGGCGGTGCCACACTGGAATCCTCCTGGGAACTGCTTGGTAAAGGAGGAGCTGGCACTGACTCTGAAGCTTCCCCCCACAAGTCCTCTGCATCAACTGGGGGCGGTGCGCTCGGCTCCTCGGAAAGGGTGTTACTCATGGGAACTGGCTGGAGAGCAGGCTGCCCCCCTCCCGCACAATCTTGCTCAGACACAACAATCCCCAACTCTGCATCTTCTGGCTGCAGAGGTGCCTGAAACTCATGCCTCCCCCCTTCCTGTCCCTTCTGAGTTGGCTGCAGCGCAACATCATCCCCCCCTCCATGCTTTAACCCTTCCCACCCCTGAGCTCTAGGTTTCTCTGGATAAGCCTCATGGAATTCTCTCACCAAAGTTGGAGCGTGCACATTCTCCTCTGTTTCCCAGGAACGTTCAGTTGGATCGTACCCCTTCCAATGAATCAGGTACTGAAGACGCCCTCGGCATTTTTACGAGTCCAAAATCTGTTATACTTCATATTCCTCCTCCCCCTCTACCAACAACGGCGGTGCGGGCTCCACTTGCGGACGGTGAGGGTCGGGGGCAGCGTCCTTGGTCAACAATGCCCTGTGGAAGACTGGGTGCATTTTGAAGATGGGCGGCAATTTTAGTCTGTAAGCCACAGGGTTAATCTGAGCCTCCACCTCAAAGGGCCCTACACGCCGATCCTACAATTTACGACACCGGCCAGGCATAGCTAGGAAACATGTACAGATCCAGACCTGGTCTCCCACTCATATGAGGTCCCCCTCTCTCCGATGCTGGTCAGCTGCGTGTTTGTAATCCGCTTTGGCCTGTTCTAGTTGCTCTTGGAGTAGCTGTTGCATAGCGTGAAGTTCCTGCAAGTAATCCTCAGTGGCTGGGACTGAGAGACTGTCTTTTGGGGCAGGGAAGGCTCAGGGGTGGTAGCCAAAATTGGCAAAGAAAGGAGTCTGTTGCGTGTGTGAATGCACAGCATTATTATAGGCAAATTCTGCTAAATGCAGGTTGGACATCCAGTTGTCCTGCTGATACCCCACAAAACAACGTAAATATTGTTGCAACACTGCGTTGACCCTCTCGAACTGCCCATCCGTTTGGGGATGATGGGCAGACGACAGTCTCAGCTCACTTTGCAGCAACTTCCACAACGCTTGCCAAAAACGCGAGGTGAATTGTGTGCCCAAATCGGAAACCAGGCTGTCTGGCAGACCGTGCAGCCGATACACATTGCACGTACAACTTGGCAGTGTCTTGAGCACTTGGGAGCCCTGCGCACGGAATTAAGTGAGCCATTTTCGAGAAGGCATCAACGACCACCAAAACTGTAGTTTTCCCCTGCGAAGGTGGAAGGTCTGTTATAAAATCCATAGTAATCATTTGCCAAGGTCCTCCTGGAGTAGGAAGGGGTTCCAGTAGCCCTGGTGGCTTCCCAGTGGCATGTTTAGCCCTCATGCAAGTGGGGCAAGAGCGAACGTAATGCTCTACGTCCTTCACCTTGGGCCACCAGAACTCCCGAGTGACAACTTGAACGGTCTTAAAAACCCGAAAGTGGACTGCCATGGGGGCGTCATGGCACTGACGTAGTACCCTCACTCGCAGTTCTTCGGGGGGCACATAAACAGCTTCCTGATGGTGCAGTATGCCATCCTTCCATATAAGGTCCTTCTGTTCTGCCTGGGGTGACGCGCCCTCTTCGACCCGCTGCTCCTGCACGAAAGGGTTTGGTTGTTGCGCTTCACGCACTTCAGCTTCCCAAGAATCTTGGCAGGCCCCTACTACTCCCCGCTTGGGAGGGATTATGTACTGTAACGGTCTTGGGGTGGGATCCCTCAGAAATTCTGGCTTCCTTGAGAGGGCATCAGCCTGCTTATTCTGTGCTTGGGAGATATAATGAATTTTGAAATGGAACCGTGCGAAGAACTGAGCCCAGTGCACTTGCCTCTGATTGAGTTTACAGGCGGTATGAAGACTCTCTAGATTACGATGGTCCGTGCGCACCTCAATTTCATGCTGCGCCCCTTCCAGATGGTGTCTCCAGGCTTCAAAGGCATCTCTAATGGCTAATAGCTCCTTTTCCCACACAGTTTAGTTTTGTTCAGAGTCGGTTAACTTTCTGGAAAAGTAGGCACAAGGCATCAGTTCTCCCCCTTTCTGGGCCAGTTCCAAAAGAACCCCTCCGATCGCGACATCCGACGCATCCGTCTCTACCACAAAAGGGAGCGCCGGGTCGGCATGCTGTAGTATGGGTTCGGTAGCAAACCTTCGCTTCAGGCTCTCGAAACCTCTTGTGCAGCTTCTGTCCATTGGAAAGGTCCTGAGCCCTTCAGGCAATCCGTGAGCAGTGTGGTCTGATGGGAGTAGTTGGCTATGAAAGGATGGTAGTAATTCGCAAAGCCCAAGAAGCATTGCAAATCCTTCTTGGTCTTGGGGGGTTGCCACGTGAGTACACAACGAACTTTTTCTGGGTCCATTTCTACTCCTGCTGGAGAGATCCGATACCCCAGAAAGTCCAACGTGGTTAGGTCAAACCCACACTTTTCCAGCTTCGTGTAAAAATGGTGTTCCCGTAACTTCTGCAGCACTGCATGCACATGCGAGTTGTGTTCCTCAGGAGTATTCGAATAAATCAGGATATCATCCAAATACACTATCATAAAGCGGTCCACAAAGTCCCGAAAGATGTCATTCATAAAATTTTGGAAGACTCCAGGTGCTCCCGACAACCCGTATGGCATCACCAAATACTCAAACTGACTGTAACGGGTCTTAAACGCAGTCTTCCATTCATGACCTGCCTTAATCCTCACCAAGTTGTAAGCTCCTCTCAAGTCCAGTTTTGTGAAAGTTGCGAATCAAATATGGGGTGGCCCATTTTGCCGCTTCCCCTTCCAATAAACTGATGATGAACGCCACCTTCGCGTCATCAGTTGGGAACTCAGCTCTGCGCACTTGAATGTACAACTCACATTGGGCTAGAAACGTGGCAAACTGTTCACTCTGGCCCCCGTATCGCACGGGGAGCCCCACTGGAGACTTCACAGGGGCTGCCGCCCTGGGAGGCGCAGCCTGGACTTGGGCAACCAAGGCATGGAGATTCTGGTTATCCACTTGCAAGGCTTGCATTGCGGCTCTGAGGTTTTGGTTCTCGGCTTGTAGGGCTTGCATAGTCACTCAAAAGGTTCTGGATCTCGGCATACAAAGCTTCCATGGTGATAGGTACTCCCCCTCTTGCTCCGTTCTGGTCCATGTCATCCGCCATGGGAACAGGTTCGAGTAGGGATGGTGGTTGAGTCAATCTGTCCCGTCCAGAGCCAAAAGAATGAGGCTGGAGTGTGTGTGCAAGTAAATCTCATTTTATTAGAGTAATGGATACATCAAAGGCATTGCGCTTCATAGGAAACCCTACGCTAACTCACTAGAGTACCTAACTATACTCTAGACATGCTCTGCAGCGTGTGAAGGAAGTTGGCTCAATGACCCCCCACTGGGAGTGGCAGGCTTATATAGGAAATGTTTTCGAATGTAATCTCTGACTGCTTCGTAATTCCTGTCTTTGCCCTGTCCGTTTCTTGTGGCGACAGGAACGAGGAGACAGGGGACGCGCATCCAACAGCTCATCTGAAGACACCTGCTCCCGAGCAACGGGCTCGAGGTCAGGGGGCGGTGCCACACTGGAATCCTCCTGGGAACTGCTTGGTAAAGGAGGAGCTGGCACTGACTCTGAAGCTTCCCCCCACAAGTCCTCTGCATCAACTGGGGGCGGTGCGCTCGGCTCCTCGGAAAGGATGTTACTCGTGGGAACTGGCTGGAGAGCAGGCTGCCCCCCTCCCGCACGATCCTGCTCAGACACAACAATCCCCAACTCTGCTTCTTCTGGCTGCGGAGGTGCCTGAAACTCATGCCTCCCCCCTTCCTGTCCCTTCTGAGTTGGCTGCAGCGCAACACTGCCATACAGTGCCCCCATGCTTAACCTCTTCAGGCGGTCCAGAAGGATACTGTGGTCAATGGTGTTAAAAGCTGCTGAGAGATCCAGGAGAACGAGGACTGTGCCTTCACCCCTATCCAACGCTCTCCTCATATTATCCACCAAGGCGACCAAGGCTGTTTCAGTCCCATGTCCAGGCCTGAAGTCTGACTGAAATGGATCCAGATAATCAGTTTCCTCCAAATGCGCTTGCAACTGCTTCACCACCACCCACTCAACCACCTTGCCCAAGAATGGTAAATTTGAGACTGGGCGAAAGTTGTTCAAATCTTGGGGATCCAAGGAGGGCTTCTTTAGAATTGGTTTTATTACTGCCTCCTTGAGGGCTGATGGCGTTACTCCATCTTCCAAGGACGCATTTACCACCACCCTGATCCCCTCACCCAGTCTGTCCTTGCAGCTCATGATGGGCCATGACGGGCAAGGATCAAGTAAGCAGGTGGTTGGCTTTAAAGTTGAAAGCACCTTGTCCACTTCATCAGAAGAAAGAAGCTGGAACCGATCCCACATCACCAGAGAGCCACTGGCTGACTCTGGCTCGCTCACTGTATCCACAGCACACAGAATCGCACTCTTTAGATGTTCGATTTTATCTGCAAAGTGCTTTGCAGACTCATCGCAGGAAGTTTTAGTATGTCCTATCGGTTCCGACGCAACTGGATCGACCAGGCTTTGGACCACTTGGAACAGCCTCCTGGGACAGCGCTGTGCGGATGCAATAGAGGCAGCATAAAAATCCTTTTTTGCTGCCCTTATTGCCACATGGTAGGCTGCCGCAGCTGCTCTGATCCATGTCCGATCATCCTCTGAGCGAGATTTCCGCCACCAGCACTCTAGCCGTCTCACCTCCTGCCTCAGAGTTCACAACCGTGGAGTATACCACGGTGTCATCTGAGCTCTATTCAGGGGGAGAGGGCGTTTCAGAGCCACCCAGTCTAATGCCCCAGTAAAAGCCTTGTTCCGCTCCTCCACCAGGGTCTTGACTGAGTGCCCGTCTGCAGGCTCCATAAAGTCCCCAAGCGCATTCAGGAATCCATCAGGATCCAACATGGCTGGAGCGAACCGTCCTAATAGGTTCTCTACCACCGTGGAGGGTTTGTGGCAACGAGAAGTCCACCCTCAGCAAGTAGTGATCTGACCATTTCTCTACTTTTTAATCCTGGAGGTATGATCCTGTGCAAGTTTGCTAAGAATGGATTGATCATTTTCATGCTTATTGAGTTCAGTGGGATTTTCTTCCCTGTAATCATGCTTAGATAGGTGAAACTGACCACAGGAGCTGGGGAGAGAAAGAGGGAGGGGGAGCAGGCAGGAGGGGGAGGAAGAGGGCAGGTTTGATCATTTGCATGTTTATTGAGTTCAGTGGGATTTACTCCTGTGGAATCATGCTTAGGATAGGTAAAACTGAACATGGGGAGGGAAGCCTGGAGTGGGGAGAGGGGGAGTGGGAGAGGGAGGGAGAATGAGGGGATTGGAAGGGGAGAAGGGAGGGGAGGGGAGGGGGAAGGAAGGGGCAAAAGGGAGGTGATGGGAGGGAGGAGGAGGGTAGGGTAGGTTTGATCATTTGCATACTTTATGAATTCAGTGGGATTTACTCCTGTACAATCCAAGTGAATCCAAGTTTATTGTTACGATCATAGACCCATACAGCAAATTGCACTGGATACTACAATACATTGTACATAGGTAAAATATAAAATGGATAAAATTCAAGGAAGCTTAATTATAAAACATACAAGAATAGAACAAAAATTGGAGAACTCTCAGAAGATGTCAGACTAGTTTTAAACGTTTAGATTAAACAGCATAGATAAATTTGACAACCCTCTCAGTTTGAGATCTGTTAGAACCATTCAGGAGGCGGGGTATCATGCATTCATAAGGTTGATTAGGGTAATTCGTTACAAATGGGGTGATGTATTTAAATCGTTCCTGTTGATATATTGGACAGTCAAAAAGGAGATGGGAAAGTGTTTCCAGTGCCCTCATTTTGCATAGACAGAAACGTTGTTCATAAGGAATACCCTGATATCTGCCTTCCATTATTGCCGAGGCCAAGCAGTTAAATCTAGCTTTTGTGAAAGCAAATCGAAATTTGGGGATTGTTAAATAGTCGCAATATGTAGCATAGTTGAACGGGTCTAGAGACAGTTTATGATATAGGGGCGAACAAGATTTAGAAGCTGCTGCAATTGAGATTTGTCGGTCTAAGTCTTTGAGTCTGGTTCTAATGGAATAACTAGCCGTCCTAAGGTCTAGTGAGGCTAGATGTTCTAGGGAAAAACCTAAATGGGGACGTTTGGCATGGAAAGATTTCAGCCATTGGGAATAATAATCTTTCCAGAGGAGTGTTAAGTACCCCGGAGGGCAGTTGTAAGAGAGTTTTAACCAATAGTTAAATGCATATGTCCAGGCTTGGCATTCAATTGATGATATGCATACTTCCAATCTGAGGGCAGCGTTCGGGACACATCTTGGCAACCCTAGAATTTGTCTGAGAAAAATTGAAAGAACCGCCTCTATAGAGGTTTATAGGCCGAGTCCCACAGGGGAGCACCATATAATAATTGAGGTGTAATTTTGGATTTGAAAACTCGTAAAACTGCAGGGATATATTGCCCACCTTTGGTGTAGAAATATTGTAAGATACTCATTGACGTAGTACAGGCAGTCCTCACCGCCACCCGAATGTGTGGAGCCCAAGAAAGGGTAGAGTGAAACAGGATACCTAGATATTTATATGAGGAAACTTGAGCTATTGATTGCCCATTGATTGTCCACTCAGAAAGTTTGTGGCGCTTTGAAAAGGCTACAATTTTGGTTTTGTTAAAGTTGATATTTAAGTGATTTACCTGGCAGTAAGACATGAAAGCTCTCATCAGGCGTTTTAGGCCTACTTTAGAATATGATAGGAGGGCTGCATCGTCTGCGTAAAGCAGAACGGGACATTTGTGTTTATTGATTTTGGGTGAATGGAAATCTGGGGAGAGACAGCTAGAATTGAGATCGTTCAGGAACAGGTTGAAGAGTAGGGGGGCCAACACACAGCCCTGCCTAACCCCTTGTGTTGTAAGAATGGGGTTGGTCAAGTCCCCCTCGCAACCACATCGGACTTGGAGGGAGGTATTCTGGTGTAGATTATAAATGAGGAGTAGCAGTCTTTTCTCTATTGTGGTATTAGCCAATTTTGTCCATAGTAAATCTCTGGAGATGGAATCAAAGGCAGCTTTCAGATCTACAAAGGCTATGTATAGTCCGCTATCCACCTGATTCCTTTATTTTTCAGCTAAATGATATAACAGAATACAGTGATCTATGACAGAGCAACCACGCCTAAATCCTGATTGTTCCCATCCTAAAATGTTCTTGTCCTCGATCCAGGCGGAGAGTTTATTTTTCAAATAACTGGCGTATAATTTCCCTGTTACTGAAAGGAGACTGATTGGACGGTAGTTATTAGGATCATCTCTAGGGCCTTTTTTATAAATAGGAATGATTATGGCTTCCTGCCAAGCTTGGGGGATTAAGCCCGAATTGTTAATGAGAGTGAATAAATTAGCCAATATTGGAGCCCACCAGTCGTGATGGTTCTTCAGTAACTCAGGGGGTATATGATCACTGCCTGGAGCCTTTGCAACTTTTAGTTGGAAGATTAGATCTATTATTTCTTCCTGGAATACAGGAGGCCACAATGGTGTATTGGAGAAATGAAAAGGAAAAGGGTTATGTGAAGAGGAGTGACAGGTATCTTGTTGGATGGCAGTATAATATTGCTCCCATATGTAAGCTGGAATATTACAAGGGGAAAAGTTTGTAGGCCTCATTGAACCAGAAATAATAGACCAATTTTTTTTTGAGTTTTTGGACTTGGAGGCCAACACTAGAGAGTCCCAGCCTTCTTGTAGTGCTTGTCTTTTTTTGTTGGCTATTACCAACTTGTATTTCTTCTTAGCTATGTAATAATCTGGGGGTAGGATGTTGATATTAGATTGTCGGTAATGTATGTATACCTGTTTTAGTTCCCTCTTGGCTATTCTGCAATCTTTGTCAAACCAGTTGGGAAGACCTGCTCTCGGTTTAGTCCTGTTATTATTTAGATATTAATTATTTAGATTATTTAGATCCATTCCAATCGGGCTTCAGGACTGGACATGGAACTGAAACAGCCTTTGTCGCTCTGGTGGATGATTTGAGGAGGGCGTTGGATAGAGGAGAACATGCATTCCTCGTCCTCCTGGATCTCTCAGCAGCTTTCGATACCGTTGACCACGGTATCCTCTTGGATCGCCTGGAGGGGATGGGAATAGGGGGCACTGTTTTACGGTGGTTCCGTTCCTATCTCTCGGACAGGCACCAATGGGTGGCATTGGGAGATGAGGTTTCAGACCCTTGGCCTCTCAATTGTGGTGTGCCACAGGGTTCTATCCTCTCTCTCATGCTATTTAACATCTATGTAAAGCCGCTGGGGGCCATCATCAGGAGATTTGGGTTGCAGTGCCACCAATATGCGGATGACACTCAGCTCTATCTCTCATTTAAGTCCTCACCAGAGTTGGCTGTGGATACCATTTCCAAGTGCCTGGAGTCCGTAAGTGAATGGATGGGAGGCAATAAGCTGAAACTGAACCCTGACAAGACCGAGGTACTGCTTGTGGGAGATAAGAGAAGGTTGGGAGATATTGACCTGGTGTTGAATGGGGTAAGATTGCCCCTGAAGGACCAGGTTCGCAGCCTCGGGGTCATTCTTGACTCCCAGCTGTCCATGCTCAGGTTTTGGCAGTGAGCCGGGCAGCTTGGTATCAATTACATCTGATACAGAGGCTGCGACCCTACCTTCCTGTCCATCTGCTCCCACGGGTGGTACATGTCCTGGTCTCCTCTCGCTTAGACTACTGTAATGCGCTCTACATTGGGTTACCCTTGAAGACGGTCCGGAAACTACAGCTGGTTCAGAATGCGGCGGCACGTTTGATTAAGAACAGCTGCCGCCGTGATCATATCACTCCAGTGCTAGAAGATCTGCACTGGCTACCAGTTGTTTACCGGGCCCAATTCAAGGTGTTGATATTAACCTTTAAAGCCCTACACGGTTTCGGTCCAGTTTATCTAAAGGAGCGCCTCCAGCATCATCAAATATGCCGCCTGACGAGATCAGCCTCACAAGACCTTCTCTCGGTCCCACCAGTTAAAACAGCTAGGCTGGTGCGGAC
Source organism: Rhineura floridana (assembly GCF_030035675.1). Taxonomy (NCBI): domain Eukaryota; kingdom Metazoa; phylum Chordata; class Lepidosauria; order Squamata; family Rhineuridae; genus Rhineura; species Rhineura floridana. Next base: position 186,703,249 of record NC_084480.1, on the reverse strand, counting down.
CAGAGAGAGGGCATTTTCGATTGTGGCCCCCACCCTCTGGAATTCTCTGCCCTATGACATCCGCCATGCCTCCTCCCTGTCAGGTTTCCGTTGAGAATTGAAGACCTGGCTGTTTTGGCGGGCCTATGGGAGTTTTGGGTAATCTCATTTTATTCTGTAAAGATGTGGGTGGGTTTTGATTATGTAGAGTTGTTGTTCATTTGTATTTATATGTTATTTTATTCTTTTGTACGTCACCTAGAGTGGCCGTTCATACGGCCAGATAGGCGACTTAGAAATAAAATTTATTATTATTATTATTATTATTTAAGTTAGGAGCTAGTAACGGATTTAAGATCTCTATCAATGAATCATATATGCTTAGGGCAATTGTATTATTAGAGCTATTTCCTAAGTGCTCCTGTATGAGTTTAGCAGAAGGTAAGTCAAAGAAAGCAGCGATCTTGGAAGCTATTTGTGGGGACCAGTTCAATCTTTTGTATGTGTGTTGGACTGGATTAGTTAACAAGTGGTGTTTCATAGATAGTCTGGTTTTCTCATTTATCTGGATTGAGAGATTTAGCGGGAGGTGATCACTATCTTGTCTCAGACCCAATGAGAAATTAAGTACGTCCTTCAATAGATGATGGGAGATTATTACATAATCGATAACGCTACCTCCTCTGTTGGAAATAAAGGTATATTCGGCACATGGATCCCAAGGTTTTAATCCATTAAGGATGTTAAGGTTCCGACTTCCGGTTAGACGTTTTAAGCATATACCTGGATAGTTCACCCTTAGATCTTTAGAAGCCCTGTCAAATTGATAAGCAAATTGTTCAGTGTCCTCACCTCCCCACAAGTTCGAGGCCATGAGAGTTTCGTTGTTGGGGCCAATTCTAGCGTTAAAATCCCCCATTATAATTAAAGAGGCTTTAGGGTATTTGGCCTCTAGCTGGGTTATAATAAATAATAATAATAATAATAATTTAATTTTTAGGCCGCCTATCTGGCCGAAGCCACTCTAGGCGGCGGACATATTAAATTCAATAAAATACAAAATACAGTAAATACAATAAATACAATAAAATACAAATAATCATCAGTGACAGAATAGCAGCAATTGTAATACATAGCAGCAGGGATTGACTATATAATTAGCCCATCCCGATAGTCTCAAAGGCCTGACCAAACAGCCAAGTTTTTAATGCTCGGCGGAAGGTATCCAGGGAAGGGGCATGTCGAAGATCGAACGGGAGGGAATTCCAGAGAGTGGGGGCCGCCACCGAAAAAGCCCTCTCTCTAGTCCCCACCAACCTAACTACTTTTGTTGGTGGGATTGAGAGAAGGCCCTGCGTGGCGGATCTTGTCGGGCGGCATAGTTGGTGACGCTGGAGGTGCTCTTTCAGATAAACCGGGCCGAAACCATATAGGGCTTTAAAGGTTAACACCAACACCTTGAATTGGGCCCGGAAAACTACTGGAAGCCAGTGTAGATTAAATAATACTGGTGTAATATGATCACGGCAATGGCTGTTTGTAAGTAAACGAGCCGCCGCATTCTGTACCAGTTGAAGTTTCCGGACCGTTTTCAAGGGTAACCCCACGTACAGCACATTGCAGTAGTCTAATCGAGAGGTGACCAGGGCATGTACTACCAGTGGGAGCTGATGAACAGGGAGGTAGGGTTGCAGCCTGCGTATGAGGTGTAGTTGGTACTAGGCTGCCCGGCTCACTGCCGAAATCTGAGCCTCCATGGACAGTTATATAGGACTCTAGTTCCTCCCATTTTTTGTCCGTGTCTACCCTGGTGGTTGATGGAGAAATATAAACATTAATTAATAGCAGTTCAGAATTTTGCAGAGTTAACAAAAGAGACACCGCAACGTTCTTACATGGTCTAATGTTTTCCTTATGTGCAGTCAGGGAGGTCTATATTAAAATTGCCAATCCACCTTTGGCTCTTCCTTTACTATTCTCCTTGGCTGATTCAGCTGGAAGTTCTATAGTATAATAGCCGTCCATAAGTAGATTATGGGTGTACCAAGTCTCCTGAAGAAAAATTATATCGTATTGATGTAAATAAACAGACAGTTCAGAATTATTATGTTTCTTGTTCCACCCTGCTATATTCCACGATATAAGCTGCAAAGGGAGCTGTGGCGATCCAGATTTTTGAATGGAACCTGGTTTGGGTGGAATAGGGGCAATTGTAGGGCCATAAGGTGAAGTTGTTTTGAGGGAAAAGTGTCACTGTAATTCCTCTATACGATTTAGGGAGCCAGTGTGGTCTAGAAATATTGCTCCAGTTGAATTAACTGAGGAGGGGATTGGTTTCTTCATTTTAGATAGTTTGTCCTGATTCTGTTCCATTACTCTTAAAGTAGGATTAGTCTGAAATTCCAAAGGGCTCTCGTTAACTTTCATGTCCTTCAGGCGAAGGATTAAGTTGTGTAATTTGTCGATTATCAGCGTGCGCTCTGTAGATGGAAGTTGGGAGTATAAATCCTTGAGTTGCTGCTCCTTCGGATCCAGTTCATTCATTAGGGCTGATACGGATTGAGGCCGGGCGGCAGAAGCAGATATATTTGTTCTCAATTGTGGACTGAGCTGTAAGGGGAACATTGAATTGTCGTGGGAGACAATAGTCGGCGTCGTCGGAGAGTGATCATTATAAGGTTGAATATTATAGGTAACTAACGGTGCGGGATACGCAAAATTTATATAGTATCTTTGTAATGTTAATCCAAAGTTCCTGAAGTCCTCTCGTCTAAAATAGATCTGTTTGGTGATTATTGACGAATGAAAAGTGACAATCAAGCGGGAGTAGTTTGTGTCTGAAGATGCATTAGCCAGAGATTTGATGAAGTTTGTACCATGTGATGGGTGCAGCAATCGAGCAAAACATTTGTCAAAAAAAGGGATACTTGGAAATGGAGGGCAGCGGACCAGATGCCTCTGATTGAATGACATTACTAATTTGTTCGTCTGTAGAACAGGATTCTAGGGGTTACATTGAGTGTTGATAGAGAAAGTCCTTAAATCCGTTTGCGTCGCAAATGATGAGGTATTGATTTGATTCTCCCTATTTTGTAGGTCTGCATTGGCACCTTTGCCCCCATGTTTTGGATTGTCTCCGTTCTTTTGTGGTCTGGTGGAACAGATAGGATTGGCCTGGATTTGTTTCCTGTGCTTCAGGTTAGGCATCTGGGGATCCAGAAGTTTGAATAGTGGTTTAAAATTCATTTTGTTGGTAGTGGAAGTTTTACTACCTTTAATATTATTTGATTTCTTAGGGTTTATCTTTTATTTTGATTTACCAACTTTTAAAAATTTCTTTGTTGATTTGTTGCTGGTTATCTTTGCTTCGCATGCGTCTCTTATTTCCGATTCCTGTTGCATCCTGGAGGATAATGGCGTTGGCTGGGCTCTCTGTTCTTCAGGCTCCTGAGAAAGCTGAGCACCAAATGATTTCACCAGGGTGGTGAGTAAACTGTTTGTTTCTGCAAGGAAACCTTTCACCAAACTAAGTTCTTCAAACAATGCAGCTGGCCATCCGGAATCGGTAGTTTTAGGTGCCGGAATGTTAAGAGGAATTTGAGAGTGTGCTGATAGAGACAGCTCTGAGGCAGATAATTGACTCTGAGAGTCGTGGGCAGAGTCTATAGTTATCATTTCAGAGATTAAACTCTCAAGGTCTGTGTTTGACGTACAATTAAAACCAGCATCTAGAAGCTCCTCTGCCAAGGATTTTGCAGCGACGTTGGCAACGTATGCTTTAAATGAAAAAGGATGTTCTAAGGTCCATTCGTACTGCTGAGGGGGGAGAGGATTAGTTGCTGGATCATTAGAAGAAATTAGTGAGGTAGGCAATGAGTCCTGAGCATGTGGAAAATAGTTCGTAATTTTTGTTTGTTTTATGCTCCTTGAAATATTTCCCTCCATTATCTCCCTCCCTGCTTGTAGGTCACTATTGGCCAAATGCCAGCAGGGTTAACGTATATTGAGAGCCAACAAGACTCCCTGTTTCCGAGGGCTGTTAAAAATTAATAAAGTGTTGGTGGATATAGTCGGTTTCCTTTAATTAAACGTTGTTTTGGCTAAGTGCTGTTTAGGTGTTGCCTTGAATAATGCTTACGTCTGTCATCAGAGAGTAATGGCGTAGTCACTCTTTCGGTTAAAGCCTCCTTAGCAGCTTGACGAGATAAGGTAAACTCCCACAAATGAAAGTACGGCTACTGTAGAGACTTCGGGTCGAGTTTATATGAGTAATAAATTCCCCCCCGACAAGAAAAGTTGTAAATCCTTTAGCCGAAGCTTAAGCAAACCTCCTGTACAATCATGTTTAGGATAGATGAAACTGCCCTGGGAAAGGGCTGGGAGGGGATGGGGAGGGCAGGAAGGGGAGGGGGAGGGGAGGAAATTGGATTGGTGGGCACTGGGCAGAGGTGGAGCCCCTTTCCTTTCCAAAAGGAAAACATTGTGAACAGTGTCATTCTTTTTCAGGGTTTCCCCCACCTTTTTATTCCACAGCAGGCACATGTAGCCTCCCACCCAAATTTAAACCAAAGCTGTCCTTGGCCACATCCACACCAGACTGTTATTTCACTTTAGACAGTCATGGCTTTTCCCAAAGTATCATGGGAAGTGTAGCTAGTGACAGGTGCTGAGAGTTGCTAGGAGAGGCCCTTTTCCCCTCACAGAGCTTCAATCAGAGCGGCTGACTTTTAAACCACTCTAGCCACTGGACCTCTGTCATGGAAATAGGAGTCTCCTTTCAGCACCCTTCACAAACTACACTTCCCAGGATTCTTTGGGGGAAGCCATGACTGTCTAAAGTGAAATAAAGGTCTGGTATGGGTGTGGCCCTCTGATTAGCCAAGCCCAGCAACTGTGAGTCTCGCTTTTAGAACACTGACCGTTGTTCTTATTGAGCATGCCTGACATTATCATTCAGTTCAAGCCAAAATTTCTTAAAGTCATTAAAAATCAGCCAGGCATTTTTTTAAATGTTTAAACTGCAGATGACGAAGGTCAGAGTGTGGGGCAAGGTCAGCATTAGGATTACAGGTACTCTGTGAACATGGCTGATTTTTAATTAATTTCAATAAACTATGAGAACTCTGACAGAAAAAAGTCCAAAAGGGTTCTGGTTTTTCTCTCTCTCTTTTTACACTTTGAACTCTTGATTCTCTCTGACTGTTTTGTGTATCGCCATGAAAATTTAGAGGGTTAAGCAAGCATTTCTGAGTTCAGGACTGTAAGTTTTGCAAGGTTTTGTTTTGAAGTGAGCTTATGGGAAGCATCAGAATGGCATGGGGATATTTTCAATTTAACATTGCGGAAATTGAAAAATCCATGCTGCTATAGTATACAGCCATTCTCTTGGCTGTATAATTTTCAGCCTGCCCTTTCCAGATACATGTCAGCATTCACCAGTCATTGCACTTCTGTTGCTTGCACGTATTTTAAAAGGAGTTGCATCCTAGTATGTCCTTTTTATCTAGCATAATAAACACATTTCTTTCTTCCTTTACTCTTGTTGGGTGTTTTTTTTTGTTCACATGTATTAAAATCTAAGTACAAAATGTTATTTGAGAAGCAGGACTGATGGGATTCCTTTTATAAAACCAGAGTGCTTCCAGCTCAATAGATTACAGACCAACTGAATTGCTCTAGTTGCAAGTGGACGTTAACTGTCTTGATACATCTAGAGCCAATATGGGCTGTATTCTTCCCTCTATGGAGACAAAGGGGCATAACATTTTGCATTTTAAATCTTACTATATTGTATTTTTGTAAGCACCATGCTACTTGTGAACACTTCTGCACTGGCAAGAGCCTGTGCTGAAGCATTCACAGGCAATGTGATGCTTACAGGTGAGGAGGGCAAGGAGAGGCAAACCTTGGCTGCAATGGTGGTGAGGAAGTGGCAGAGCCAATGATGACAAGAGGGCAGCAGGGGGTCCTAGCTGGCCCAAGCCCAGGGTTAACCAGGGCCTAGCAGGCGGGCAAGTGAGCCAGTGAATAAGCAGCAGCAGCAAAACCATAAGGTAAGTGGGGAGGGGGAATACTTGGAGTTGTGGAGGGGGTGGGGGAAGGCTTGGAGACCAACAGAGGGGCAGGGGGAAGTTTAGAGATCCATGAAGGGGTGGAGGGAAAGATTGGAGACCAGAAGGATGGGGGAGGTTAGAGACCTTTGCAAGGGGGGGGTTGGAGACTCTTGGGGAGGTTTGGAGACCCGTGAGGGATAGATTTGGAAACCCTTGGAAGGGGAGGGGGAGATTTGTGGATCTGTGGAGGGGGAGGTTTGTAAAACCTTGGAGGGGCAGGGGGAGAGCTTCAGTGACTGGTGGGGGGCTTCTGCCAACCTATGTGGGATGAGTTTGGTGATGGGGTGGAGGATTGCTAAGGACACCTGGCATAGGCAGTGGGGAAAGTGGTAGGGGCGGCATCCAGAGGGGATGGAGACATAGCTAGAGGGTGCTGGCAGAGGCAATGGGAGGAGAAGCTGGGGTGCTGTCAGGTGGGTTCTAGGGTTGGCAAGCAAAGTGAGCAGCCCCTGGTATGCTGAATAATATTATAGTTTCACTACTAAATTATAAGAACTTCATTTTGACTAGGATGCTTTTCAGTAATTTTTCATCTTCATTGATGTGTTGGCACTAAACAACTCATACAAGAGCGATTTTGCCACTGTTCACATTTTCAAATGCTTCAGTGTTTGTATCATAAAATTCTGAACATGTTCCAGAGAAGTATTATTTAGACATGTTTAGCTTTTTGCTATCAGTATAAATAAATCATAACATGCAGGTTATTCTTTCTACAAAGATGTACATAGCATGTCAATTATGAATTATACATCATTTGCTTAATTTAAACTAAGTACATAGAACTGGCATTCTCAGTCATACTCTGTTAGTGTGTAATTCATTCTGAGGAAAGTGATGCCTTAAGTTAAATTTGTATGGTAGTGTGGTGCTATCACTGCAGATGCCAAAGTATCAGTGATTTACTAAGAAGGGCAATAAATATTTTAAAGGAAATCGTGCAATGACACCTTGGTGGTGGTTGAACATGTATAGATGAGATATACTACACATTAAAAGAGTATTTAAAAGGGCTGTAAAACTGTGTTACTGGTAAAACATTTGGAGTGATAATACGTGCATAGGTATCAATAAATATAAATGCAGATTGGAAGTGCTATGAAATTTCATTTAAAGCCATGAAGCTCACTGGGTGACCTTGGGCCAGTCACTGCCTCACAGCCTCAGAGGAAGGCAATGGTTCACCATCTCTGAATACCTCTTACAATGAAAACCTTATTCATAGGGTTGCCATGAGTCGGAATCGACTTGAAGACAGTCCATTTCCATTTCAGTCAATATAAATGTCTAATCATGATGGAAGGTGTTTGAGTTAACCAGTTCTTGGGAATATTACAAGCCCACCAAAGAATATGGCTTTCTAATCATATGCCCACTGGCCTTGCTTTCCTGCCTTGCAACCCCAGCATCCTTGTGCCCAGCTGCTTCTTCCTTCATCGTCTCACCCCATCTTTACTCTAAGACAACCTTTCCCAACCAGTGTGCCTCCAGATGTTGTTGGACCGCAACACCCATCAGCCTCAGCCAGCATTGGCTGAGGCTGATGGGAGTTGTGGTCCAACAACATCTGGAGGCACACCAGTTGGGAAAGGCTGCTCTAAGACATGGATGTCTCACTTGCAGCTAGATGGAAGGATGTGTCAATTTCAGTTCTCCCAGTTTCTCATTTTTCCTATCTTAAATTCAGTTCTTCACTTTATTTTAAAAAAATCTAAATTCTTCTAAATTTTAGGGCATATGTATCCTGACTGTGGTTCCTTGAATAATATGAGCCTTCTTGGCTCTGTGGAAGGAGGAGGGAAAAATGCCTTCTAGCAAGGCTATTGATTTTGGGGCTCTAGGATCTGCAGAGGAGAGAAAAAGAGATATGGAAATACACTGTTGGAATTGGATGTGGATTAGCATGTGGCACAGTCCCAAAGAGTGAGCTATTCTATAAAGTTGTGTAAATTCTTTTCACCCAGGCAATAAATCTCAAGTACTGTGTTCTTATTTAATTAACACTAAGTACTGGCCTGACACTGCAGTCCTTGTACAGGCAAGCCTCTTCCTGAGCTGCTAAAACTCTTTCATAGAGGTTTTGCTTAAGCAACAGGATGCACGACCAAGAGCATGAGAAATGAGAGGTATATTTCCAATCTTTCATATTTGGATTGTTTTCAAACAATCTGTGATAGTAAGTATTTTAAGCAATTTGTTTATGCTTTGAGGTTTTCTGTAAGAAGTTAATAAAAGTAATTTAAAATAAACAGGCTGAAAAAGTCAATGAATCAATTCTATTTCAGGACATGAATGCTCTTATTACATAGTTTAATACCAACAAATAACCAGCATGCTTCCTTTTATTAGCAACGGAACACGCAGTGAGGGCTGATTCAGAGATTTCATCATCAGATGAACAATGTATTAAATTCTGATAAGCCTCAGCCAGCATGACCAATGGTCAGCAATGATGGGAATTGTAATCCAGCAGCATTTGGTTCCCCATCCCTGCTCTGTTTAGAATAACACAATGGATCTGCAATTTAGCCTCCACCCATGTTCAAATTTCAACAGTAAGTGGCACATGTACGTAGAAGCTTAAAACTAATCACCAGTTTACCAGTAGAGGCTGGTGACTCTGTTGTCAGTGGGGCAGTGAATGCACTCCAGGTTTTAGTCCAAACTAAAAGCATCTTGGACAGCTCCTTGAAAGTTCAGACTAAAACCTGGAGTGAATTCACTGCCCCGCTGATATCAGAGCCTCCACTGCATCTTACTGTCTTAGGGGCAGACAAAATTCTAATATCTTTGTTCATCTCTTCAGAACATCACTATATTTGTACATACACTACCACTGCTTTTTAATGGCATAATTTTCAAGTTCCCAGAGAACTAAAGCCTAGCCCAAAGGGAAGCACAATTATAAATGCACACTCAAGGCTTGATCAGGTTTTACACATGTTTCTGGGAAGTGTGTGTGTGTGTACTTCATATGTGACTTAAACATGCTTGCCAGAGGGGGGAATCTTTTGTGTGGGTCAATTACATGCTGCCCTGGGCACATGTCTAAGGGAATTCAGGATCCAGGAATCCACACGCACACCACGAGCTCCAGTTGAATGCCAAAATACCAATTTATTAAACTGGGGGTGGGGGAAAAATACACTTGCATAAAAAGAAATGTTACAGTATAGAGTACACAAATCCACTTATGTCTTTGATCTAATACTCATCTTCATTCACAACCTTAAAGTAGAGAATAAATTCTCAGAAGAGAAGGAGAGAGAGAGAAAGGGGGAGAGAGAGCATTTTGCTAATAGGAGTAGGGAAACACAGGTGGGTGCATGTTGATTTGACATGGGACTCCAGAAGACAGGAAAGATTAATACCTGCATATCTGGTGCTAAGATGAGCTCTTGCAGCTGCAAAAGATCTCTCTCTCTGTGTGTGTGTGTGTGTGTGTGTGTGTGTGTGTGTGTGTGTGTGTGTGTGTGTGTGTGTGTAGCCACTCTGACTTGCCAGGCTAATGCATGTGTGTTCTCCCTATGGACCCTGCCCCCCTGCTAGCATCCTAGAGTGGTACTCATGGGTATGGCTACTACTTTCCAGACCATGTGACTGGAAGATAGGGCTGATGGTGGCAACGCCTGAATTTGGATGGCCTCTTACAGCTTATACTGTCATTTTGGGGGGAGGGGATAAATCACTGTCAAATAGGATCTCCTTTTGTTTTTAGATACCTTGAATTCTGTTTCATCAACATATTTTGACAATTTTATATTGATACTACTTGTCAATATAAATAATATTTCAAATATATATATTGAAAGAATGTATTCCAAATCAAACAAAAATCCTTGGGAACACACCCTCCAAAAATATGTTTCTTCTTGACTTGGGTTCATCTCTATTTACCTTATTAGTTTGTTTAGGATCCATTGTGCACTTTTCATTCATGTAAAGCTGCTTATTCCTGGGCCAATTTGTATTAATTTTTCATTACCCTAGGAACATAAAGATCATGTAACTGAATCTCCTTAGGGTGTTGAGGTTTAGAATAAATGGAAGGCAAGGTGATACATCAGAACAAATGGAGCAACATATTGATTTTCACTAGGAAGTTGGAATAAGCAGTACTTTATCTCTAAGAATTGAAGAAATGGACTCACAGATGGACAAGGAACCCAATTCATTTATTCACTAACAGGCAAAAAACCTTGCGGTTTAAGAATGTACCTATAGCCAACAGATATTTCTATCAAACTTTAAAGAGCTGGGAAATTGGGCAGCTATAGTGAATGCACCAGGGGAGCAGGAGACCTGACCTCCTCTCTGAGATATTTGACTGCCCTACATATTGGTCAAAATGCAAACACAATTTGTGTTGGTCTTTCACAGTCCAATCCACTTGCTGTGTAGCTTGCAAGAATTTGGTAACATGTGCCTTTGAGCATATGGTGAGTGGTAGCAATACCTGCCATCTTCAAAGATGGAGAAATACATTTTTGTATGTTTGTTGGTGTTCTTCTTACTTTGCTTCTTTCCTGTGTTACTACTGTTTCTACAGAGAATCTAACCTAGAAAATTATATTTCTCTCATTATTCATCCTAGAAATGTGTGTCAATTTTATTTTTAATAATTTCAAAGTCTTTTTATTGGTCAATGTCATATGATGGTGAAGACAGCCTTTTGTGTTTCAAATTGGAGGTTATGTTCTATTTCTATTTGGGGTGCATTAACAGTTTGATGTCAAATCAGACTGATTACAATATGTTGCAACTTCAGGAATGACTCTAGCTGTTAGAAAAAACAAATGTGGCCTGCCCAAGATGCATGTTTTCAGCCTGCTATGTTTAAACCACTTCATTTAAGGCAAGGGGGGCATGGTCAAGTAAAAACAGAGCACACCTAGAAATTTGCTAGAATATATTTCACCTCCCACTGTTTTATCTTGTGCAAACTGACACACTCCTGATGTCCACTGGAGACTATTCTGCAGAATAGTTAGTGCCATTATTCTACAATTATTTTTGGAGTTTTTTTAGTGTAAATTTTGCAAAGTGTTGCTGTACTTCACATATTCACAGAAATAGAAGCAAAAGAAAATGATTTCCTATAGGAAACTTCACTAAAATTGCAAAGTAAATCAGATATATTTAAAGTGGCTATCTGAACTATGTCAACTGTCTTAATAATGTTGCTTCCTCCCTGCTAAAACAAGATCAGCACAGCACAATGTCTTCTTTCTATTATTTGGGCTGATCGCAGGTGTTGCCACCATTCACCATATGCTCAGAGGTACATGTTACCAAATTCTTCCAAGCTACACAGCAAGTGGATTGGACTGTGAAAGACCAACACAAATTGTGTTTGCATTTTGACCAATTTGTAGGGCAGTCCAATATCTCAGAGAGGAGGTCAGGTCTCCTGCTTCCCAGGTTCATTCACTATAGCTGCCCAATTTCCCAGCTTTTTAAAGTTTAATTGTAATATCTGTTGGCTACAGGTACATTCTTAAACTGCAAGTTTTTTTGCCTATTCGTGAATTTCTCTGCTTTTTAATCCAGGAGGTAAGAAATGGGATCCTATGAAAGCTTGCCGAGAATGGATTGATCATTTGCATGGTTATTGAGTTCTGTGGGATTTACTCCCCTGCAATCATGCTTATGATAGGTGAAACTGATCACAGGGGATGGGTAGGGGAGGAGAAAGTGGGAGGGGAGGGAGGGCAGAGGGGAGGAGGGGGAGGGGAGCAGGAAGGAAGCGGAGGGGAGAATGACCGGTTTGATCATTTGCATGTTTATTGAGTTCAGTGGGATTTACTCCCATGCAATCATGCTTAGGATAGGTAAACCTGACCGGGGGGAGGAAGGGAGAGACAGCTGGAGTGGGCAGGAAAGCAGGAAGAAGGAGGAGGAAGAGAGAAGAGAGGGGAAGGAAGGGAAAGCCAGGTCTGATCATTTGCATGCTTATTGATTTCAATGGGATTTACTCCTATGTAATCATGGTTAGGATAGGTAAAACTGACCATGGGGGAGGAGCAGGGGGAGGGGACAGGAAAGGGAAGGAGAAAGGGAGGGGAGAGATGAAGGAGGGGGATGGGCAAAGGAAGGGGCAGGGGAGGGCAGGTTTGATGATTTGCGTGCTTATTGAGTTCACTGTAATTTACTCCCATGCTATCATGCTTAAGATAGGTAAACTGACCATGGCGAGTGGCAGAAGAGGGGAGGGGGCAGGAGGGGATTGGAGGGGGAGGGGAGGGAAGGGGAGGGGGAGGGAAGGGGCAAGCGGGATGGGATAGGAGGGAGAAGGAGGGTGGGTTTGATCAGTTGCATACTTTTTGAGTTCAATGGGATTTATTTCTGTGCAACCATGTTTGAAAATGGAAATGGACTGCTTTCAAGTCGATCCCGACTTATGGCGACCCTATGAATAGGGTTTTCATGTTAAACTGTATTCAGATGTGGTTTTACCATTGCCTTCCTCTGAGGCTCAGACAGTGACTGGCCCAAGGTCACCCAGTGAGCTTCATGGCTATGTGCGGATTTGAACCCTAGTCTCCCAGGTTGTAGTCCAACAGTGACATGGGGGAGGGTAGGAGGTGGGGGAGGGAAGGAGATTGGATGGGTGGGCACTGGGCAGAGGGGAAGCCCCATTCCTTTCCAAAAGGAAAACACTGTGAACAGTATCATTGCTTTTCAGGGTTTTCCCACCTTTTTATTCTACAGCAGGCACATGTAGCCTCCCAACCAAATTTAAACCAACTGTCCTTGGCCACATCCACACCAGACCTTTATTTCACTTTAGACAGCCATGGCTTCTCTCACAGAAGCCTGGGAAGTGTAGTTAGTGAAGGGTGCTGAGAGTAGCTAGATGTCCAGTTCCCCTCACAGAGCTTCAATCAGAGCCACTGACTGTTAAACCAGTCTGGCCACTGGACCTCTGTCAGGAGAATAGCAGTCTCCTCTCAGCACCCTTCACAAGCTACACTTACCAGGATTCTGTGGGGAAAGCCATGATTGTCTCATGTGAAATCAAAGTCTGGTGTGGGTGTGGCCCCCTGATTAGGCAAGCCCAGCAGCTGTGAGTCTGGCTTTCAAAACACTGACAGTTGGTTCTTACTGAGCATGCCCGACATTATCATAAAGTCTAATGCAAAATTTATTAAATTAATTAAAAATCAGGCAGGCATTTTTTTTTACTTTTAAACTGCAGAAGATGAAGGTCAGAGTATGGGGCAAGGTCAGTAACAGGTCCTCTGTGAACATGGCTGATTTTTAATGAATTTCAACAGATTATGAGAACTCTCGGAGTAAAAAGTCCGAAAGGGATCTGTTTCTCTCTCTCTCTCTTTAGACTTTGAACTCTCTATTCTCTCTGTTTTGTGTATCGCCATGAAAATTGAGAGGGTTGTTAAGCAAGCGTTTCTGAGTTTAGGACGATAAGTTTTGTAAGGTTTTGTTTTGAAATGAACTTATCAGAAGCATCAGAATGGCATGGGGGTATTTTCAATTTAACATTGTGGAATGTGAAACATTTATCCTGGCTATAGTATAGAGCTACTGTCGTGGCTGTATAATCCTTTCAGTTGGTGGACAGGCTACAAAGAATAAAAGTAGCATAAGAAAATATCAAGTGACCTTTTATTTCAAAAAAAATTATAAACTACTTGAAAATTCCTAGTTTCTAGCAATATTAAAGGCTGTTGGCAGTGTGGTTCCAGAATAGAAATAGTAAAAACTATGTTTCTGTGGATACAAAATATTGTGTGTTCTTCTAGTGCTGATTGTGTGTTCACAGTGCTGATCCCAGGGTAGGTTTTGTCAGCCACTTTCAGAATGACACTGCAAAGCTAAAAACTAGCGACCTCAGGATAAATGGTCCCTGACTAAATTTGACCTTGACCTTGTCTGTCATTATTAGGGCTCAATCAGCCCACAAGCTATAATCCTGTAGGGAGCATAGTATAACTCATTGCATGCAGCAGCTAATATCCTCTGCATAAAAATGTATCCAGTCATTTCAGCGGGAACCAGATGATGAGCAGTTTAATATGGATTTCTAATGTGCATCAGCATTCTCATTGATTGCAGAAGAAGATATCACTTTCTAAACATCGTCAAGTTTCTCTTTTTGTTGGTCTATTAGCTCAGTAGGGAGCATTCCAGGTTCCTGTTTGGGACTCCAAGTGTTAAGAAATGTGTCCTGAAGTCTAAGATCAAAATGTACATCTATGTGCCTAAATCAGTAAATAGTTCAACTGCCTGAAAAACATCAGTAGGAATCTCTCTGGATTTTGGAGACTTTAACTTTGTTTCTTACTATACAACATACCTTTTCCTTTAGAAATTTTAAAGTAGTTTACATTAGGGGTCTATAATTTAGATATTGATTAGATCCACATAGCATCAGGTGCTCAAACCATTCACAGGAAGTCTGTTTCTTAGGACAAGAGACAAAGATAAATATGGGTCTGATGCCTTGGTACAGATTTTTCTTTTAATCTTCAGACTAATGCATCATCTGGCAGTATTACTTAATATCCTTTTTTAAAAAAAGAAAGGAAGAAAAAAATAAGCAATAAAAGATGTGACTGTGTTTTCATTCCAATGGTTGCCATGTGACATGGGTGTGCCACCATAGGGAGAGAATGAGGGGAAATGGTCTGGAAGGATTGTGAGTTTTGAGACCAAGTATGTGAAATCAGGCAGGATTTAAGAGCAAAAGGGAAATGGTCAGAAGAGGCAGAAGTCAAGATGAAAGGGAAGAGCACAGCCACCTTTAACATCCAGTCATAATTTCTCCCTTTGACTTCAAATGTAGCTTGGACTAGTAAACCAGCTTTATAACCCAATCTCCCCTAGATCTTAAATAATTCCATAGGAATCACATGTTTAAGTGTTAACTCTACAAAGCAGCTGTTAATAGCTCATGGTTGGTTGGTTTGAAAAAATCAGAAGACTAAATGATTCATACCTTAAATTTTGGAATCTACATTAGAGAGGTAGATAAGAAAAATGGAGATCTATCCATAGATTGATATAATATAAACAAGTGTGCAGATGAAATGTATGTCAAAACTTTTTTTTATTAATATTGGATTTTGTGTATCATACTGTCCGATGTATATAGATATATCCAAAGAGTGTTATGTTTATTAGATAGAAACTATCTGCTAACTTATAGAATATGTTGAATGGCTGTCAAAATAGCCATTTAACATAAAAAGCTACAGTAAGAGAGATTACATACTAACAAAGTTTATACTTTAGTTTTAAGCAAGGAGGAAAACTTATTGCCATTATAGGCTAGAAGAAAATGACTTCCTGTTTTAAAAAAAGATATGTTCTTACCCTATGTCCTGTTCAAGACGATTTACTAGATTTTTGCTTATATTATATTACAAGAGGCTACTGCCCCTGCTTGCTTCATTCACCAGCCATGCCTACCATCACCAAAGCTCCCCCTCTCCCCCATGGGTCACCAAAGCTCCTCCTGCCCCACCCCCACAGGCGTCATGACAGCCCTCTCCCTGCCTTGCCCCCCACAGGGGTTGCCAGAGCCTTCATCCACCCTGCCCTCTACAGGAGTCATAAGAGCCCTCCCCTTGCCCTGCCCTGTCCACCCACAGGGGTCACCAGAGCCCTCCCCCCATGGGGGTCACCAGAACTTCCCACCTCCCCAGGGGTTCCAAAGCTCCCCCTTTTGTAAGTGTGATACTTACAAAAATATAATATAGGAAGACAAAGAACAATAGGAAAGGGACCCCTTAAACATCAACACAGAAATAAAATACTGCATCCTGTAGGTGGTGTTCTAGGGGTAGGATTATGCACAGAACACAGTGGGATATTATGGTAAAGAACCTCTGCTCCCACCTATTCTGCACCCTGTTGTGAAGACATCTAGGTGAGATACATGTGGATGGAGATATTCCTTCTCTGCAATCTTACATATTAAATACTATGGTTAGCAATACACAGTTTTCCTATATTCCAGGAGATGAAGAGGCACTCAGTGGCCATGCATGTTTGGGTGCTCTGCAGATCTTGGGTTACTGTGCAGGGGAATGGACAGGTGGAGTAGAGGCATGAGTCATACTTGGAGTCTTCCTTTTCCCTCCATGTGAGTCCCCACCCCCACTTGCTTACTAGTGGGAGGGGCTTTCTCCTGGCAGCTCATGTTACAGCAGTGAAGTTCCTGGTGTGTATTTGAAAAGTCCTGTGACAGAATGCCTGGCTAAAGTTCTGAGATAACATGCATTGTCCATTTGCCACCTTCCATGCTTTGTGCTTTTTCTCTTCTTCTCCTTGGCTGCTGGGTGTTTGTGAAAAGTGCTCCCTTTTACCAACATTTCCAGACACCTTTTTGATGTCAGTGTCCCAACAGAATAAGGTTTTTGCAGGCAGTAGACTACCACTAGTCATGCTAGTGTAAATTTTACTACACTGGCTCAGGGACTTACTTGGAGATCCTATCCTTCCTAGCAGGAATAACTCAAGGATAGAATTTCTGTGTTCATTTATTATGTTGAGGGGCCATTGTTACTATTGCTAGAGACACAACATGACTCTATGCATTTTCTTTTCATTGTTTGTATAAAATATTTAATATAAGACCAGGCTAAGGCACTGTGCCCTGAGCACTAGCATTTATAATGTAATCATGTAAACAGTATGAGGCAATTTTGCAATAACAGCATGACTTAAGCCACCCTCTTTGGCTGGTTGGATTATTTCTGAATTCCCTGAAATTAATTATAAAAATGTTCATGGACAGTTCTAAAGAAAGAAATGAATCCTCTATAGATTTCCGCAGCTGCCTATATGAATCAGCATCCTAACTATGATGAGAAAATGTAGAGACCATAGCTCAGAGATGACTTCATTTTTATATACATGGGGTAAGGGGGAGACTTCAGTAAGTTGTCTTCTAGACAAAATGTCAGTGTATAATCTATCTGCAACCTTTTGCTCATAATACCATGGCCCAGCTCACAGTATAAAAGGAAAATATACAATTTTTCCAAAAAAAAAGGGAGGGCTGAGATTGTAGAGGTTGAATAAACAGAAACATACATAGAGGAAAGACTTTGGACTTCCAGCCTGTTGCTATCATGATAGCTGTTGATTATTTATATATTTATGTTAATATTATTTTATCCAACTGTTCCTTAGAAAGTTCATTGCTATAATATGGGTTTGCCACCAAAACGCCAGCCTATTGTCCAATTTCACCACCTCACTCTCAGAAATATCTAATATACTGTCATTGGGCTCTGTGTTTCCTTCCCTGTTCCCATGCATCCAGATGTGTGGAGTAGGTGAGGCAAGAAAAAACAAAGCATAATGAATGTGAAGACCCCAAGTAAGTAGTACTAGAAACTATGGAAAGGGGGAGGCAAACTTGATACCAGGTTGGCCATTGCGTGCCTTTTATAGAAAAGTGGCACAAAGTCAATGGAAGTAAAGCACAAACTGAAGGTCATGAGAACCCAGCAATCACTTGTATCTGTTTAATCACCATATTTTTTGCATTATTTGTTATTCTGGAAGTCTCAAATCTTTAAAAAAGATTTTTACAAAACCAGAAAGAAAGAAACTGGCATCCAATTAATTTATTATAGCACCTAATGGTGAACTAAGGCTGCAGTCCTAAGACACACTAAAAAGGATGTAAGCCTCATTGTAGCAACCCCCTTTTTATGGTAACCATCCTGTAGTCTCTGCAAAGGGCGGTATATAAATAATTTAAATAGCTAAATAGTCAGACTTTCTTCTGAGTAAACATGCATAGGATGGTGCTGTGCAAATGCTGTGGAGTTACTAAAATAATGGATCTGCCAACTACTAATAGTCCACAAGTATTCAAAAATGGCTGTGACATAGAAGATCCACAATCTTGTTTTTCTTTTTCTTTTATACCTAAATGCAGCTTTGGGAGGGACATTTGGACCAACGTCATGATGCAGGGTAGAGAGGAGACAACCCTTTCCCCTACACCACCTCCCTGATGGACCCCCCCAAAAGCTGAAGTGGGGGTGGATTGGGGAAGACAGGCACTACAGGGCATCTGGTCCCTCCCACTTCCACCCACCCCACTAATAGCAGCTCCGCTAACAGGAGCAATTGCCATCAGGGAAATGGTGCACGGGAAAGGTTACATCACTTTCTCCCACGCTGCAAGCCAACCTACTATGGTTGCTTTAAGCAATCAAAAAATATTGAAAGAAGTAATCATGGATCTCCCGCATAATTTCTAGTAAGGCCCTAAGAATTTTCTTTTTTAAAGAAGCAGCTAGGCACTGTGATAATTCGTAGATTTTCATGCACCAACACCCTCATCACATTAATCAGAAACAACTGATGAAGAAAATCCAAGGGGCTTCTTATTTTTAAAATGTACCTAATATTTTTTTTGGTTCTCTTGTGCAGTTCTTCATAATTTTGTTGGAAGTGGGGCAAGAGAAACTCCTGTTTGGGTTCTTTTGTTTGTATTCCAGAAGGAAGATAGAGTTAGGGTCCTCCAGCTGGCTAGGCTTGCCTACCTTTACCTGATATGCTCAGGGAAGCTGACCTTCGTCTTCTTATTTGACTGTCCAAGGAGAGAGGATACATCATTGTCTTTGCTCTCTCTCCTGAGCCATGAGGGCAACACCAAAATCTGGGCATTGCACCTCCAGCTTAGTTAGAACTAGTATGCCTTTCCTAACTACTATGTATTTCTATAAATAAAGTAGCTTTTCTTATTTTACTGAGTCTTAAGTCTCAGTGATCTAAATGCAGGGTAAAAGACTGCTACTTATGTAAATACACACAGTGTCATGGCCCCTTCAGAGGACTTGGAGGAAGAGGAAGAGGCAGAGTTGGCAGACCCAGGAAAAGGAACTAGTGGAACCCCTGAGGACACAACTCTGGCTCTTCCCCAGCTGGAGAATGTCCAGGACCTGGCTGAAGCCCCTCAATCGGATTCTGGGTATGAACAGGAAGCTCCCCTCTCCCCTGCAGAAAGGAGATGCCAGCGAGTAGCACAGCAACGAAGGAAGAGGTCAGGTCGTTTAAGAACAAGCAGCTCTGAGCAGCTGGGAGACTAACCATGGGCACCTGGCTGAGGGAGTCTGTTATGAAAGGCAGTTCATGGCTTCAGCAGACTGCTGACTACAATGTCGGTTGTGACCCCTAACGTGTAACGCCGTTGCTAGCCTCTAGACCTTCGGATTGGATCCCTGGCTTTCTGAACTCTGCTTCCCTACCTGGACAACACCCTTGGACACTGCTACTGGTTAGTTTGTCAAGCCTTTCTTCTGCCAGCCGACCTCCATTATCTGCCTGGCCTTGACTGATTTATTGCCCAGCTAACTGCCAGCTGCTTCGTTACTGCCCAGCCCCCAGCCCTGAAGCTGACACACACTGGCACACACAGCTCAGACTGCTGAAACACTCTGCATATATATACAAATTTCCATAACAAATTTGGCTGAAATTTTTGTCACAACTTAAATTATGGCTTTCTAACTTCTACAGTCCGGAATACAAATGAAGCAGATGTTCAAGGCTTTTACCCTAAATGCATTTCTGCTAACAGAACTGTTTCAATTTCAGTGGGATTCTGCCAGATCAAATGCATTTGGGACTGCTGCCAGAACCTTTAATCAGAAGTTCCTAGAATTCATAATGAAACAGGAAGTGTTTGTCTTATATAAATGAGACATCAAAATGATATAAAATTACCTTTTCAAGCATATTCAACAACTGATATCAAAGGGAAGTTTAAACACCCACTTCTTAGGTTTGGTTAGCTTTTTGCCCTTGTACATATCTGCAAAAATACAGAAAATGTTTTTTTCTCTAATGTGTGCCCCTTCATAATTTGTGTATTCTGCTGTAATAAGATGGTAGGGTGTCGATTGCTCAGTGGTGCTTCAACCTCCTCCGTCTCTGTGTGTGTATGTATGAGAGAGAGAGAGAGAGAGAGAGAGAGAGAGAGAGAGAGAGAGAGAGAGATTTGACTGCCCCAATTAAAAATGTATTCCAGAAAATAAAACACTATAGTCCAATACAGTGAAAACTCATTTAACACCAAAATAGATACTTTATCCACTAATTGCTATTCATACAAAAACACCAGCAAGGGAAGATCAGCCTGGTCCAATCTGGAAATACATATCCAAAATATAGGTTACAATTTCATTCCACCCTTGAAGAACTGATCTCCCTCCTCTACCTTGTCCTTCCACTCCTCTTCCCTTTGGGTCTCATCTTTTTAGCATATAAGGCTGATGGCAGGGCTTCTTTCTCTCATAGTTTTTAATTGATGTGAGCCACTTTGGAAGACCATAATTGTCTGAAAAGCAGGATGAAATGAAATGAATTAAAATATATTTTTAAATGTCGATGCAGCAGTTAACACAAGGAGCAGATGTAGCTCACCACAATGCTAACACAGTGCTAACACAATGCTATCATTTCTGCTGCTTACCAAGAGAAAAAGAGAAAAGTACAAGGCTGCAAGGAGGTTGGTGCAATGTGGGCACACCAGAAGAAGTGATGGATTGGCTCTGCCAGTGCACCTGCACAGCCCCAACCTCCCTGCAGCCTTGCCCTTCCTGGTAAGCGCCTGTGACAATTCAGCCAAGAAGGCAGCTGTGTGGCTTCACGGCATGCTTCATTCAGATTTCCCCCCCTTTCCTGTTCATACTTCCAGGAGGTTTTGAGTTGAAGGGGAAAGTGTTCTAAGGTATCAGGGGTCTTGTGCATGTTAATACATAGGAATTAACATTGTGGTATTGTTACAGAACTCACAGTAGAGGAGTCCTCCCCTTTGGGGATTTCTAGCCTGTTGGATTCTACCTCTCTTTGACCTACAGTGCAACAGCACCTCCAGCGGGCCTTACCTTGTCCTTCTTGTAGAGTTTGTATTGAGGGATAACTGTGCCACGCCAATACTCTCCATTCTACCAGGTTTGGGTTATGCTCACTGTTTCTATGCCCTCTTTTAACGTCAAGTACTGCAATTTGTTTCTCTTTGCTCTGAGGTTCCTACCATTAGCATATAAATACCTAGACACAGCATTTATTTCAAAATGTTTCTTGCATATGTATTTTGCCCATTGGTAGTTTGATCTCTTTGAACTGCTACTGTGTTCTCCTGCACTTTCATTGCCTAGTTCTACTCCTCTCCCATTTGGACTATCATAAACATCTATGACCCTAATGACTGAATTGCCTACTATCAATTGCCATCTAGAGGAGTATCATCAGTGTGAGATATATTTGTTGCCTTCTTATGTGACGTTAAGTCGATGTCAACTTATAGCAACCCTATGAATAAGTGTCCTCCAATAGCATCTGTTGTGAACCACCTTGTTCAGATCTTGTAAGGTCAGGTCTGTGTCCAACTTTCACATCCATACATAGAGATTGGGAATACCATGGTCTGAATGATCCTGCCTTTAATGTTCAGTGATACATCTTTGCATTTGAGGACCTTTTCTAGTTCACTCATAGCTGCCCTCGCCAGTCCTAGCCTTCTTCTAATTTCTTGACAATTGTCTCCATTTTGGTGAATGACTGTGCCGATGTATTGATAATCCTTGACAAGTTCAATGTCGTCATTGTCAACTTTAAAGATACATAAATCTTCTGTTGTCATTACTTCAGTCTTCTTGATGTTCAGCTGTAGTCCTGCTTTTGTGCTTTCCTTTTAAACTTTCATCAGCATTTGTTTCAAATCATTACTGGTTTCTGCTAGAATTATGGTATCGAACCAATCAGTTTCTCCATGTTTTATCCTTACAGTAGCCTCTTGTCCAGAGTATAGGTTGCACATCAGGACAATCAGATGCTGTGGCACTTCCATTTCTTTTAAAGCATTCCATAGTTTTTCATGATCTACACAATCAAAGGCTTTGCTGTAATCTATAAAGCACAGGGTGATTCCTTGGTCTGTTCCATTATCCAATGTATGTTTGCGATATGATCTCTTGCATCTCTTCTCTTTCTAAATCCAGCTTGGACATCTAGCATTTCCTGCTCCATATATGGTAAGAGCCTTTGTTGTAGAATCTTGAGCATTACTTTACTTGCATGGGATATTAAGGCAATAGTTCAATCCCCTTTCTTTGGAATTGGGATGTATATGAACACTTCCAGTCTGTGGGCCCGTTTGTCAAAGTTTGGACAGATTCAGTCTCAGTAACTTGTAGCAACTCTATTGGTATGCCATCTGTTCCTGGTGATTTGTTTCTTCCATGTATTTTAAGAGCAGCTTGCACCTCACATTCTCAAATTTCTGGTTCTTCATCATACGGTTCCTCCAAGAATGAATCTGTCATCCTGTCATCTCTTTTATATTGTTCTTCAGTGTGTTGCTTCCATCTTCCTTTTATTTTATCTCTGTCAGTCAGTGTGTTCCCCTGTTGATTATTCAACATCCCTACTCTTGGTTTAAATTTCCCTTTAATTTCTCTAATCTTTTGGAACAGGGCTCTTGTTCTACTTTTTTTTTTGTCCTCTTCTATTTCTTTACAGTAACTATGGTAACAGTTCTCTTTGTCCCTACATACTAGTTGCTGTATTTTTGCATTTAGGGTTCTGGCCGTGATATATATTTCTCTCAAAAATTGGGTGCCTCCTAAATAGAAGATCCTTTCCTTCTTCCTCAGTAATGCTCCCTTCTCTGAGACCTTTATTCACTGTGTCAGTGAAAGAATTGTCACCCTGGGAGTTGGCTGCTGCTAACACATCCCTGAAGGCTTCATCCACCGTCTCTGATCTCTGAGCTTCAGTCTGCTACCTTGTCCTCAAGGGAACAAATTTGTTCCCTGAGGACCAGATACTCATTGCACCGAGTTCATGACTGTGGTCCAGCAGGCAGATAACCATGCATGTGACATTATGTATAACACACAAGATAGCCCACACACCCCTGCTGCCTTGTTATTATTGTTTGTTGGCTTAGACTGCAGTACTAATCCCTTCCTTGGGAGTAAGCCCCACTCAGTTCAATAGAACTTACTTCTGACTAGATATTAGGATTGCATTGTATATTTGCTTGGGACCGTTGGATTTACTAGATCAATAAAACGGAGATAATAGTCTGTTATCTCCTCACCATGCTGCTGAACTCACACAGCTGCCTAACTCACTTATTACCTTGATGATTTGTCACTGGCACTGATATACTTTGTTAGCTGGGGCTCCCTTCTTGCTTGATCAGTTTCTTTCTGCAGCTACCTGCAAGTTTTCAAGACCAGGACATGATCCGTGTTCAGATGTGTCCAAGCTGGAGCTAATATTTTGTATATAAAAATATAATTGTAACTGGGCTGAGGAAATTACTTATCAAGACTGTGAGGTCTACCCTGCATATTTAATTAGGTATTGAGGTGGGTATTTTTGTGTACACTTTAGTGAAATGGCTATTTGTTCTGTTAGCATGGAAGCATACGTTGAAAGACCAAATTAGTATATTGTACAGATGACTGCTACTTACTTCAGATTGTAATAAGCATACATAATTGCCTCTTTAAAAAGGCAATTTGATTCTTTTCACACTTTGACTATACTCATGAACTGTCTCCTTCAAAATGATTTCTTATTTTAATCACACTGAACATCTACAGGACAATAGCAGCAAAATGAACTGAATTATGACTAAATCATTATAATTCATGGAACATGTTTCCTTTAACTGATGGAAGACCAGTTGAGCATCAGGTTAAATAATGTATCATTTTAAAAATCAGACCATTTTTGTACTTTTATCTGTCATATTTTGGAAGCAAATTTTGAAATGAGTAAATTCCCAAATCCCAAATTTTTGTTAGGATATCAGTGTTACAACAACAAGCTATCACTCTGGCATTCATTAGTAAAAGAATAGGAATACAATCTAGTGGGAAGTCTCCTAAGCAACCCTAAAGGTTTTAGAATGTATGATGGTTTTCATCCAGATAAGGAGTAGCTTTTTTGCACCCTATTCTAACTTGTAGCTTTAGCTAGACTTCTTCTGAAAAAAGCCACAATAATTAGTTATGGTTCTTTCCATACCACAACTCTGCTTGTCAAGGGCAGAAACTACATGATGACTGTCATCAGGCTTTTCAGAAAGGATATTCACAGATTTTCCTAATATTCATAAGTACCATAGATAGAGCAAGTTCTAGAAAGATGTGTAAAACAGGTTTTGTGGTAGTTACTGTATACCTTTAATCCCAAGTGCTTCTCGTTCTTTAAATGTATTAATGAAAATAGAATAGCTCTGGCATTGAGGAACTTCAGTTGACACTAATCAGGATAAATGTGTTTTGAACTGTGAATACCAAATGTTGGGTTTAATTTCGTGGAGTTGGCATTATAACTGCTCACAAGACTGGTCATGTAAAGATAGGTCCAGACTACTTATTTGAGAATCATTACCTAAGGCTTAGAAATTCTCAGGCTGAGTCATACCTTTAGCATTAATATTTTATCTTAGATAAAGCATTTCAATATATTACAAGAGTTCAGAAATGTCAGCTGGCACTTCACTACTAAACACACTGGATGTGATTGAACCAAAGTGAAACATTCATTTCAATGGTAGAGGGCCATATATAATGTTTAAGTTCATGAGGCTTATAAGTACTTAATTGTGGCTATACTATGTAATTTATTGGCATGTATGCCCAATGTTTTTAATGGAATGTATTTACTAGTGAAGCTTCAATCCTATGCACTTTTACTTGAATTCAGTGAGACTTGATTCTGAGAAAATAGGATTAGAATTCCTCCAGCCCGGTGTTTTAATTTGGGTGTATTCTGCAACATGTTCTTGACACAATAGTAGTGGTGGATTTATTCTGCTTTAAGCGGCATTCAGACAGCAGTTTATTGTTTCCCCAACATTTCCTTACCTGATAATTTCCACAATTTATTTGATATTTCACACAATGTAAAAGCCACTTCTGGAAATCTAGTGGAAGTTTAGCATTTATTTCTATGTTAATTGCTTCCAGAAAAAATCTACTTGCAACCCCTTTCATCCAGAAAATCATGGGAGCAAAGCGACAAAATATGGGGTGGTTATACCAGCATATAGTTCTTCCTGCTGTTTTCATGGGGGAACAGAAATGTGTATGTGCAGAAAGGATGGGGAAGTAGCAACATGTCCAATGACATTCACGATTGTGTCACATGAGGCCCATTAGTGTGAATGAAATTTAGCATGACATGGCAGTATATTGGTCAAAAAGCCACAGTTCCATAATGCAACAGATACTGCAGTGTGAAACAGAAATCAGGACAGAAGCTCTATCATTATAATCAATAAAACTAACACAATAAACCCCATGTCTGAATGCAGCCTTAGTTTGCTCTGTGATGCTTCCGCAATGCTACCACATTTTTGCTGTCCGGAGGAGCTATAGCACAAAAAAGGTGGGACAAAAATAAACCACAACATTTGTGGTATAAAATGTCAGGGCTTTTTTCTGGCACTACACAGCGGTATGGAGTGCCAGCACTTTTTTAAAAGAATAATGCCACATTTGCCACCCTAGGCTCCTGCTGGGAGGAAGGGCGGGATATAAATCAAATAATAAATAAAATGAATAAATCCGATATCTTTATAGAAGGACTTAATGGGGCTTACTATCGAGTAAGCATGCATAGAGTTGTATTTTTGATGTATATAGGGTAGAAGTGGAAAGAGAGTTTGTGTGAGAGAGTTACAGAAAAGGCATGTCTCTTGCCTGGGCTGCAGAACCAGGTTGGTGGGTGAAGCATTAAGAAGTGGGACAATACTGAGGAGTGAGTGTCACTTAATGCTGGGTGTTGGTGCTGTTGGCCGAAGAGGTGATGGCACAGGGGCCTGTCGGCTTGTGTACCCAGCAGTGGAAGTTTCTGAGGAATTGTGTTGCATGCTCCTTCCAGAGTCAGTTCCATTGGCATCTGACATAAGTGCACTCTCTGCCCTGCTTCTCCTCACCCATCCCACTGCCTATTTGGGTGATAAGTAGCCAAACAGGAGGAATAAGCAGCAGCAGTGGCACTGCCACCACAAGGGCAACGCCATGTTGGTGCCCTCCACAGGTTTCACCCTATCACTCCTTGACCTGCCAGTTCCTCCTTCCTGGGCCGTCCCAGTGCAGTTCCCACGAACCTAACAGACTCAGGCAGTGTGAGACTCTCCCAGAATGGTAACGAATAAGGGCCTTCTGGGCTTAGGGAAAAGGTGGAATGGAGGTGCTGAGGCTGAAGAGAATGCATGGCTGGTGTATGGAAAAAGTAGTGTAGACCACAAAGATGCAGAGTTGGAGAGGAGGCAATTAGTAGGGACAAGAGTAGAGTGTGATGATGAACAGAAGATATGTTTGTCATTGGTGGGAGGGGACAGTGAAGAAAGCTGATAGGGCACAAAGGGGTGTGTGGAATTAGGGGGGTTCCATAGTTTGAGGGCCACATCACATGTGCAACAAGGGGTGGGTTTTTGGAAATGTTAAGGGCTGCAGTTGGGGATGGTTTAGATGTAGAGAGGCTGGAGAGAGAGAGACTCTAGGGTCAGTGCAGAAATGTTAATAGCTTGCATGACACCTTTAATTATTTTTTTTATTTTTTGGTCATGTGTCAGGCTCTTTAGATACATGCAAATGTTAGTGCATGAAAACATAAAATGATCACTGCTGTATCAGATTTCTGGTTCAGCATGCTGTATTCAGCAGTGGCCAGACACTTGCTTTTTGTAAGGCAACAGGTGGAGTATGAAAGCAACCCCCTCCCCCATACATGTCCTCCCCAGCAGTGGTATACTCACTCAGTACATAAAGGTTCCATTTAATTGATATGGCCAATAGCCATTGATGGCACTATCCTTCATCACTTTGTCTAATCCTCCATTAAAGTCATCTAAGCCAGTGACCATCACAATACTTTGAAAATGATTACACCTGGTATAAAGGTGTTTTTCCTGAATCTCCTGGCAATCACTTTCACTGGATGACCCTAAGTACTAGTATTATAAAAGAGGCATTAAAGACTTCTCTCTATCCATTGTCTCCACATTATATATGTATAAGAGGAAAATAACTCTTGAGGTTTAAGAATGTAACTATACCCAACAGATATTTCTAACAAACTTTAAAAAGCAGGGAAATTGGGCAGCTATAGTGAATGCACCAGGGGAGCAGAAGACCTGACCTCTTCTCTGAGATATTGTACTGCCCTACAAATTTGTTAAAATGAAAACACAATTTGGGTTGGTCTTTCACATTAGGCAGAGGGGAAGCCTTTCTCCTTCCCAAAAGGAAAACATTGTTAACAGTATCATTTTTCAGGGTTTTCCTCACCTTTTTATTCTACAGCAGACATGTGTCCTACCCAAATTTAAACCAAACCTGTCCCGTGCCACATCTCCCCATCATTTATTCCATTTTAAACAGCCCTGGCTTCCCCCAAAGCATCCTGGAAAGTTTGTGAAGGGTGCTAAGAGTTGTTAGGAGACACCCTATTCCCCTCACAGAGCTGCAATCCTCAGAAGAGGGGCTGACTGTTAAACCACTCTGGCCACTGGAGCTCTGTGAGGGAATAGGGCATCTCTTAGCAACTCTCTACACCCTTCACAAACTACACTTCCCAGGATACTTTTGGGGAAGTCAGGACTGTTTAAAGTGGAAGAAATGTCTGGCGTGGATATGGACCCCTGATTAGCCAAGCCAAAGACCTGTTAGTCTGGCTTTTAGAATACTGACAGTTGGTTCTTATTGAGCATGCCTGCGCTATCATAGACTCCAATGTTAAATTTCTTAATTAAAAATCAGCCAGGCATTTTTTTTAACGTTAAACTGCAGAAGATGAAGGTCAGAATATGGGGCAAGGTCAGTAACAGGATTACAGGTATTCTGTGAACATGGCTGATATATTTAATTAATTTCAACAAATTATGAGACCACTGACAGAAAAGTCCAACAGGAGTCTGGATTTTTTTTTCTCTTGTTTTGGGCTTCAAACACTGGATTCTCTCTGAGTATTTTGTGTATCGCAATGAAAACTTAGAGGGTTGTTAAGCAAGCTTTTCTGAGGTCAGGACTATACGTTTTGTAAGATTTTGTTTTGAAATGTGCTTATGGGAAGCAGCAGAATGGTAAGGGGGGTATTTTCAATTTAATATGGCAGAATGTAAAAAAAATGCTGGTTATAGTATACAGCCACTCTCATGTTTGTATTATAATTTTAATTAACTTTTATCATCACCATCCACCCATAGGGCATAGCTTTTTGCATGCAAAAGATCCCAGTTTAATCCCTGGCTTCTCCAAGGAGAGGTAGGAAAGAATGTCTGAAATAGCTGGGGAATTGGTGCCCATCTATGTAGACATCAGCACTGAGGTAGATAGACCAAGAGTCTCTGCATAAGGCACCTTGATACGTTCCTACAGCTTCTCATTAGGGCTAGACTGATGACTATATTATTACATTACTTACTCTGATTCAAAAAACCCCAACAGGCATACACCAAAGTTGAGTTGCTCCACTTGTCTTCCAAGGAACATGGGCCTAGCATCTTACTCAGTTGACCAGCCAAAGACATTTTATATGAAAATGTAATGGCTACCCTGTTCTGGTGGCTTGAGAATCCATGGAGCAGCAAGCAAAGCTGAATAGGGCTCAGGAAGAATGGGACTCATCTGACATTAATTAGTAACAGATATCATATCCTAAGTAAGAGGACAGGGTTAGGTTCTGCAGGACCCATATGAGCACCCAGGCAAAGAAAAAGTTGATTTAGTAGCAGTTTTCTTGAGCATCATTTTGTGTGACAGCCCCTAAATTCCTGGTGAAGTTTAGACTTATGGCTCTGATATTTCCCTGCAGGGGTGGTGGACAGATTAAGATGGTTTGTCCCCAGAGATTAATGGAATCCACTGGATATCCAGTTGATAGAGCAGGTGACCCTGTTGAAGCCCTTGTCACGCTGTGGAATAGCGAGGGCTCTTGACATGGTTGCCCCCGAGTGCCCTATCCAACATTCTGGAGCCCAGTTTGCAGCTTGGTACACCAGTGAGTTAGGGGCAATGAAATAGGCTGGATGACAGCTAGAGCTGAAGTGGCAAAATATGTGCTGTGAGGCTGATCGGGCACAAGTAAAATATCATAATCATGCCTACTCTGTGGTGGTGAGGGCAGCAAAAAAGGTCCACATCTCTGCCTCCATTGCATCCTCAAGTAGCCATCCAGTGGAGCTTTTCCATATTGTCAGGGGTCTGTTGACATTACCTCCAGGAAAGAGAGTTTTAGACCCTTCAGAGGCCGACTGAATTGTTTACAAGGCACTTTGATGGTAAAGTTGCTTGCCTCCATAGCAGTCTTGATGCCCCATCCACATCTACTGTAGTCCCCAATGAGGTGTCCAGTGCAATGTCTGCTGCAACGTCTTGGGACCGGTTTCAGTTGATGCGGCCTGATAAAATAGACAAGGTGCTTGCAATGATGTGACCAGCAATATGTCCTTGCCTTCTTTGATTATTAAAGCTTGCCAAGGGAGTTTGACCGAGTGGATCCAGGGTGTGGTCAACACATCATTGTGGGAGGAAGTGGTTCCAGCTGTCCTGAAAGAAGAGGTGATCCGACTGCTCTTGAAAAAGCCCACCCTGGACCCATTGGTTTGTGACAACTATCGCCTAGTCACAAATACCCCCTTTTTAGGTAAGGCGATTGAGAAGGTTGTGGCACCGCAATTGCAAGTACTCTTGGATGAAACGTTGACCCATCCCAGACTGTTCAGGCCTGGTTATGGGACTGAATTGGACTTGGTCGCCCTGATGGATGGCTTTTATAGGGAGGACAGGGAGACTGCAACCCTGTTATTCTTACTTGATCTCTCAGCAGCTTTTGATACCATTCACCATGGTATCCTTCTGGGCCGACTTGGTGAGCTGGGTATTAGAGGCACTGTTTTACAGTGGTTCCAGTCCTATCTCCAAGGTCGCTCTCAGAGAATAGCATTGGATAACTGTCTTTTGGCCCCCTGGCAGTTGTGCTGTGGGGTGCCCCAGGGTACCGTCTTGTCCCCCATGCTGTTTAACATCTATATGAAGCCCTTGGGAGTGGTCATCATGAGATCTGGGGTGAGGTGTCAGCAGTACGCTGATGATAGCCAGCTCTATTTCTCTTTAACATCTGAATCGGGAGAGGCTGTGCAAGTCCTGGACTGCTTCCTGGACTCAGTGGTGGGCTGGATGATGCCAATAAACTGAGTCTGAATCCTAGCAAGATGGAGGTGCTGTGGGTTGGTGGTTCCCGAGTTCAGATAATTGATCAGTTGCCTGCTTTGGATGGGATAGTACTCCCTCTGAAAGAGCAGGTCCGTAGTCTGGGAGTGCTCCTGGATCCATCTTTGTCGCTAGAGGCCAAATGACTTCCGTGGCTAGGAGTGCCTTTTACCAGCTTGGGCTGGTAAGACAGCTGTGGCCATTTCTGGACTGGGATAGCCTGACAACTGTTGTCCATGCACTGGTAACCTCCAGGCTGGATTACTGTAATGCGCTCTATGTGGGGCTGCCCTTGAGGTTGATCTGGAAGCTGCAGCTGGTGCAAAATGCGGCACTGATACTGCTCACTGGGGCAGGGTATCGCCAGCATGTCACCCTGCTGCTGAAAGAATTGCACTGGGTGCCCATTTGCTACTGGGCCGAGTTCAAGGTTCTTGTTTTGGTGTACAAAGCCCTATACAGCTCGGGACCAGGATACCTGAAAGACCATCTTATCCCTTATATACCCAGTCGATCATTGCACTCTGCAGGTGTGGGCCTCCTGCAGATACCATCTTATCAGGAGGTCCATTCTGCACAACATAGGAAACAGACCTTTAGTGTGGCGGCACCTACCCTGTGGAATTCCCTCCCCTTAAATATTAGGCAGGCACCATCTCTGTTAACTTTTTGGCGCCTATTGAAGATTTTCCTCTTGCAACAAGCCTTTTAAGTAGAGCCCTTATCCCAGTCTGCATCTGTGTTGGAATTGCTTTTTAATATGTTTTTAAACCTTTTTTTTAAGCAATATGTTTTTAACTTTTTTTTTAGATGTCTTGAAAGATTTAAAAAATGTTTTTAAAGATGTTTTGTTTTAATGTATGTTAAAATCTGCTTTTATGGTGTTTTAAAGTGTTTTTAGTGCTTTTGTTTGCCGCCCTGGGCTCCTGCTGGGAGAAAGGGCGGGATATAAATCAAATAATAAATAAATAAATAAATAAATAAATAAATAGTGTAGCTCACTCCCCATCAAGGTGTATCTGGCAACTTCATTATACTGTTTTCAGTGAATGCTGAAGACACATTTCTTTACTCTGGCCTTTGACATGTGAGATGTATATTTTTAGGAGCCAATCTACTTTTGTGATTGCTAATTGTTTTAAATTGTTTTTTTAAGGATTTTAAATTGTTGTAACCTGCCCTGGGGACCTCAGGGTGAAGGTCAGAATGATGGTGATGATGGTGATAAATGCCTGCTGTATTTAATCAGAGTGCTAACCAGAATTTAACAAGAAACAACCTTTTCAAGGAGGCATGCACTGGGTAGTCTTCAGGGTCACCCACTATTTTCTTCACTGGTGGCTTACGGGAGAATGGTGGGCCTTGGTAGTTAAAGAAGTGGTGGCAGACCTCATGATTCTGGCTCCCACCTTAAATCTGAACCTCCAGCCACAGGAGCACAGTTAGAAACCAACTCTTCTTCATCTGGATGCTCTCCCATAGAATGGGCCTCAGACTACCTTGGAATCTGCAGTCACTGAGGCAGACTTCTGCTGACCTAGATCTGTAAAGGCCCTCTGTGCCTTGGAGTCATTATCTGAAGGTCAGTGGAATAGAGCAATGTTCTTTAATGGTGCTAGGATAGCCAGATGCAAAAGAAGGCAGAGCTCCTGCATTTTTAATAGCTGTGCAGAATTGCAGATGTAGCTTGCATAACGAGATTTGTGAAACAAGATCACATATATAGCACCAAAAGTAGGGCTACCTGCACCAGACCTTGAAGTGAAAGAGGGTTGGTTCTGGCCATGAGGCCACAGATCCCTACATCTCCTGGGGAACCTTTTGTACTCCTACACAGGTGTAGAGGGAGGGAGTGGGCCCACAGCTGCTGACATGCAAGTAGCAAGATCATCTGGCCATGCTGTTGAGCTCGCTTTAAACCCACATCAATCTATGTGCGATCACTGCTCCTGTACAACACCCCCTCCTCTGTGTGTGCTGCTCATGGGCATACTAATGTAGAGGAAAGAGAGAAGTTGAAATAAATCAATTCTGAAATATTGTTGAAGGGATGTATATTTCATTAATCCCTCAGTGGAACTTTGGACAACATTAAGATTTGTAAGGTGATCTCTAGAATCATTGCCTCTTTATCTTTGGAATGCATCCTTGTTTGAATTATCTTTTTTAAAAATAGCTTCTTTTATTGTAGTTGCTTGTCTTTGATGATTAAAAAATGTCCGCTTGAGTCTTAACAAGGTTTTGTAAATGAAATAGCAACGAGGACAGGGTGAACATTGAAGTATTCATTTTTTTTTAGAAAACCCTCAAAAACCTGAAAGAACAGAGTGACAATTCAGAGAAAAATAAATTATTTGATTCCTTTGCCCATAAGAGGATTAAAAAATAG
Organism: Rhineura floridana; assembly: GCF_030035675.1. Taxonomy (NCBI): domain Eukaryota; kingdom Metazoa; phylum Chordata; class Lepidosauria; order Squamata; family Rhineuridae; genus Rhineura; species Rhineura floridana. The sequence continues at coordinate 186,670,538 of NC_084480.1, read as the reverse complement.
ATTCAGAAATGCAGAACCATGAATACTGGTGGCATGTATGTTGCCTAGCAAGAAATGTAGAAGTATTTAATTATTTCTGAAAAATATAAAACTGGATCTTCAGTATTTGACCCTTGTCCAGGTTTTTTTCTCTATAACTTGGATATGTGACCATGAGTTTACTATTAATTTTTTTTACTTCACTGAAAATTTAGGCTTGGAAGACAGTTATGAAGTGTTCCAACCATTATTGTAACACTGGATACAGATCTTTTTTCTAAATGAGTAAAACATTTCTGCAGTCTCCCTCTACCACATATGCATACTTTCTGTATTTACTTCTTTACCCTGTCAAAGCTCAACTGACACTCAAATCTCCCTCTCAGTATCCCTACCACAAATATAATAAATGTGTCTTCTTGCATTTTCTTCCTGATGATGAAGTCAGTAGAAAACCTAACAGAGCTCCGTTTCATTCTTTCACCTTAATTCTTGGACAACCAAGAGCAATACAACTCAGGGAAAGCTGGCATAAGTGGGGCTTACTACTGAACAGTAGTGTAGTGGCAAATTCAGAAGTGCAGAGTCGCTTGATGATAGTCACAGCCATGCCCCCTCTCTCCTTATTTTGCTGATGGGTTGAGAATGAGATCCTCACTAATACTTTTTCCTACAACAGACATACCTAGGAGCCAATAAGCATGAAAGGGAGGGGTGTTAGCTACTGTGAAAAGAGTGGCTGACTCACATTCTTTCACTCTGATTGGCTCCGATCAGCAGGAAAGGACAAAGAAGAATGTTAGGAGACACTTCTCATACTCCCTTTTCATGCTGATTGGCTCATAGGATTCTGGAGACATAGGGACCCTGCTGGGATCCTGCTGTCAAAAAAGTAAGGGGTCTAAGACCCCCTGAGACCCCAGATGACTACATCCCTGCTTCTGAGTAGATGTACACTGTCCTGTCTATTGTAAGATTGTGATGTAAAGTGTGCCTTTGGGTTAAGGCAGCAATTTCCAAATGATAGGTTGAGAACCACCAGTAGGCCTCCAAAATTTTGGAATGATGACATTAGCAGATGTTCCTAAGATGTCTAGGTTAAGTATTTGCTGGCACAAATATTTGGTCTTCTCAACATAAAGTTGTACATTTACTTAAGAGCAGAAACATTTGGTACAATGATTAAGATTGCCTGTTTTAGATATTCTATGGCAAAACTGTGCCAAAATGTTTTTGTTTAAAATATGATAGATAACCATAATAACAACATAAAAGAGCCCTGCTGGATCAGCTCAGTGGTAGTCCTATGGCTCCTTCCCCAGCAGCTGGTATCAGGCAACTAGTATTGCCTCTGAACCTGGAAATTGCATTCAGTAATCTTGAATGGTAGCCACTGACAGTCTTGTCCTCCTTGAATTTGTATAATTCTCTTTTAAATGCATCTAAGTTAATGACCATCACCATATTTTGTGACAGCATATTCAAACAGTAATTAGATATTTGAAAAAGTACTTTTGCATTGTGTGATGACACTTTTGTCTGACCTGTATTTACTGAAATGAACCTTGCACCTTTTAACATAGAGAAGGTGCTCCTACATCACCCTCCCTCATTTTAGTTATCCCTTTCTGCACCATTTCTAGGCCTACAATATCCTTTTTGAGATGGAGTGACCAGAATTGTATAGCATTCCCAGGGAGAAGCCATCATTGGATACAACCTAATAGCGATATAAATTATCATAATCATACAGCCACAAGAGTGGGTGTATGCTACAGCCGGCAGGAATTTTTTGCAATGTTAAATTGAAAATACCACCCATGCCATTCTGCAGCTTCCCATAAGCACATTTCAAAACAAAACCTTACAAAACATATACTGCGCAACTCAGAAACGATTGCTTAACAACCCTCTAAGTTTTCATGGCAACACTCAGAGAGAATTGTCAGTTTCAAGTCCAAAACAAAAGAAAAACAATCCAGACCCCTGTTGGACTTTTTTCTGTCAGTGGTCTCATAATTTGTTGAAATTAATTAAAATTCAGCCATGTTCACAGAGTACCTGTAATCCTAGTACTGACCTTGCCCCATACTCTGACCTTCATCTTCTTCAGTTTAAATTTTATAAAAATGAATGGGTGATTTTTAATTAATTTAAGAAATTTAACACTGAACTCTATTATAGCATCAGGCATGCTCAGTAAGAACCTTCAGTGTGCTACAAGCCAGGGTCACAGCTGTTTCGCTGGGCTAATCAGGTGGCCACACCCACACCAGACATTTAGTCCACTTTACACAGTTATAGCTTCCCACAAAGAATCCTGGGAAGTGTAGTTTGTGAAGGGTGCTCAGAGTTGTTTAGAGAACTCAAAAAGCATGCAAATGATCAAACCTGCTCTCCCCTCCTTCTCCCTCCTATCCTCTCCTTTTGCCCCTTCCCTCCCCCTTCATTTGCCCCTCCCTTCACCATCCCCTTCCAATCCCCTTCCCCCTCTTTCCCCCACCTCTGTCCCCTCTCCTTCTGCATCCTCCTCCATGGTCAGTTTTACCTACTCTAAGAATGATTGCATGGGAGTAAATCCCATTAAACTCAGTAAGCATGCAAATGATCATACCTGCCTTTTCCCTCTTCCTCCCCCTCCTCTCCTTCCCCTCTCCTCTGCCTTCCTCCTCCCCTCCCATCACACTTCTTCCTCTCCCCTGCCCACTTCAGCCCTCCTTCCCTCCCTCTTCTCCTCTTTCCCCATGGTCAGTTTCACCTATCCTAAGCATGATTGCATAGGAGTAAATCCCACTGAATTTAATAAGCTTGCAAATGATCAAACTTTCCCTTCTCCTCCCCTCACTCTCCCACCTGCTCCCATCCCCCTCCCCTCTGCCCTTCCCCCTTCCCTCCCTCCTCCTTCCCTATCCTTGCCCTTTGTCCTCCTCCTCTTCCCATCCCCTTGAAACACAAAAGGCTGTCTTCACCATCATGTGACATTAACCAATACAAAGGCTTTGAAATTAATAAAAATAAATTTGACGGATTTCTAGGATGAATAATGAGAGAAATATAATTTTCTAGGTTACGTTCTCTGTAGAAACAGTAGTAACAGAAGAATAATCAAAGTAAGAACACCACCACTAAACATACAAAAAATGTAATTATCCATCTTTGGAGATGCAGTCCTGATTGCAGCTGTTGCCACCACTCACCATATATGCTCAGAGGCATAGGTTACCAAATTCTTCCAAGCTGCACAGGAAGTGGATTGGACTGTGAAAGACCAACACAAATTGTGTTTGCATGTTTACAAATTTGTAGGGCACTACAATATCTCGGCAAGGAGGTCAGGTCTCTTGCTCCCCTAGTGCATTCACTATAGCTGCCCAATTTCCCTGCTTTTTAAAGTTTGATAGATATCTGTTGGGTATAGGTACATTCTTAAACGGCAAGGTTTCCCCCCCCCACCTATTAGTGCATAACAATTGTTGTTGTGGTGTTTTTTTTGTAAATTGTAGCATCTCATGGGATTATACAATGGATTTTTAATGCTTGTTATAAGTCTTGAACAATAAATTCTGAGTGATCAGATGTCAGAAATCTTGAAAGAACATGGGACAAAGGAAATATCTAGGTAAGGAGGCGGAATAATAATAATAATAATAAATTTTATTTCTAGGCCGCCTATTTGGCCGCACAAGCGGCCACTCTAGGCGGCGTACAAGATAAAGTAAAATACAACATACAAACTACATAAAAACCCAAGAACTACAATATAAAACGAAACCGAACCCACCCATAGCTAAAACCAATGGCACCCAAAAAAAAAAAAAAAGCAGCAAAACAAAAACAAAACAAAAGACAAAACCCCAGGCCACCTCAGCCAGCCGGCTTATGTATCCCTCCCAAGAGGGACAGGTGATGGAAATTAGTCACAGCTGGCTGGGTACCTGGGACCTGGTCCTGCAGGAGGCACGTCTGCCAGGCAGCAGTCCCACTGGGAAGGGTGGTGGAGGTGGTGTTCCAACAGCAGCAGCAACAGCAGGCTCTCCTTCCCTGGGTGGCAATGTTCTCCTTCCTGCAGGCACTGGGTCTCCCAGGCCACCTTCCAGGCACTGGAAGTGAATTCCAAATTGTGTGCATGCGAAAAATATAAGAGAAATTCCTTTGTGAGGTTCTAACAAGTAGAGATATTAATGAGGAAATCCATAAGCTACACTGACAGATTCTTCTCACAGATGTTTACCAAGAAATGACTACACAATTTACCAGACAATAATGCTCACATAACGCCTCTGATTTTTCACTAGACCCTTCTCCATCAATTTTTTGCATGATGATGCATGCATCATATTGTCAGCACTTCCCATATAACCCATGGGAAAGGAAACTAAATGTTGATCATTCTCAAATATTGATCAACTACATTTAATGTTAATGGAATCACTTTTTCTATAGTTCACTGCTTCAGACAGCTTGAATAATCTGTTAATGATACAAACAGCAAGGAGAAATTTCTGCAGCTCTGACTGCTCACATTCATGTTTGTTAATTTGTTTGTTATTTGTATAGGACTGTAAGTGTGGATTGCACTTTGCGAAATACAAAAGGTGAGATCTCTAACACAAGGAGAGATTATGGTTTTGAATTAAGCCTTCACAATACAACTTTATACCACAAATGTACATACCAGTCCTGATATATGAAGCAGAAAGGTTATACACCCTTGAAAACCATTAATTGTGTTTATTAGAAAATTGTTTCCACAAAATGCAGACTTTTTAATTAAAATGTAAAATATAATATTATGAATGAAGAAATATTTTGTCTTTCTGACTAATCAAGTATCTTAGTAAGATTAGGGCCACATACACACCATACATTTATTCCACTGTTATTCCACTTTAAACAATCATAGCTTCCCCCCAAGAATCCTGGGAAATGTAGCTTGTTAAGGGTGCTGCTGAGAGTTGTTAGGAGAACAACTACTTATTCCCTCACAGAGCTACGGTCCCTCTTTCCAGAGAACTCTCGGAATTGTAGCTCTATGAGGGGAATAGGGGTTTCCTAACAACTCTCAGCACCCTTCACAAACACATCCCATGATACTTTGGGGGAAGCCATGACTGTTTAAAGTTGAATAATAGCAGAATAAATGTATGGTGTGAATGTGGTCTAGATGAAGGCAAAAACTACAATTACCTGAACAGTGTAGGTAAACAAACCGCAGTGAAAAAAGAAAATTGAAGGAGCACCACATAGTATATAATCTTCATAAAAGATCTCACCACTATGAATGTTAAAAGTTGCTCTGAGTTCAATAAGACTAACTTCTGGGTAAGTGCACATAGGACTTAAAGCTGAGGTTACAATTCTGTATCCACATTTTTTCAGAGTAAGTCCCATTGAACTCAGTAGGATTTATTCCCAAGTAGACTTGTACAGAATTGCAATATTAGGTGCCTAGAACATATGACTGGGCAGGACAATCATCATCACTTGTTAAATCATAGAATAGTAGAGTTGGAAGGGGCTATAAGGCCATCGAGACCAACCTCCTGCTCAATTCAGGAATCCAAATTAAAGCATACCTGACAGGTGCCTGTCCAGCTGCCTCTTGAAGGCCTCCAGCATTGGAGAGTTCACCACCTCCCTAGGAAATTGGTTCCATTGTTTTACTGCTCTAACAGTTAGGAAGTTTGTCCTGATGTTCACTTGAAATCTGCCTTCCTGTAATTTGAGCCCATTATTCCGTGTCTTGCACTCTGGGACGATCAAGAAGAGATCCTGGCCCTTCTCTGTGTGACAACCTTCAAGTACTTGAAGAGTGCTATCATATCTCCCTTCAGTCTTCTCTTCTCAAGGCTAGTGCTTCTTTCAGTCTCTCCTCATAGGGCTTTGTTTCCAGTTCCCTGATCATCCTCATGGCCCTCCTCTGAACATTTTGTTTCCATCCTTCTTAAAGTGTGGTGTCCAGAACTAGACACAGTACTCAAGATGAGGCCTAACCAGTGCCAAATAGAGGGGAACCAATACTTCATGTGATTTGGAAACTATACTTTCATTAATGCAGCCTAAAATAGCATTTGCCTTTTTTGCAGCAACATCACACTGTTGGCTCATATTTAGCTTGTGACCAAAAACAATTCCAAGATCCTTTTCATATGTAGTATTGCTGAGCAAAGTATTCCCCATCTCATGTCGAGCCCCAGTTTCCTCAGGGGGATCAAGGAAGGGGACTAGATGAGCTTCAGCTCCTTCAGTTAGAGCAAGGGGAAGAATCAGAGGATGTTGACACTTTCGGGGACCATGGGGGAGGGGGTGTGGTTGACTCTGTGCCAGTTCCCATGGACAGTTCTCCTGCCAAAGACGGCTTCGCGCCACCTCCAGACACCTCAACAGAGCTGTTGGAGGATGTCCTGGCACGTGCGCCATCTCCAACCCCCTGAGCTTCCCTCCTGAAACTTCAAATGCATCCCTGCCCCCTGAAGCCGAGCCAGCACCTATCGAGCCTGTATTGTCAGATGAGCCAATGGAGACATGCCACCTTTCACCCCATGCGAGACGCCACGAGAAGTACCTTGGCCAGAGGGAAAGTCTTCGAAGGAGTCTGAGATTACAGGAGAAGGCCTTTCCTACTTAAGGCAGTGTCCTCCCGACCTGGGTGCTGAGTCAACTTCCTTCACACGCTGCAGAGTATGCTTAGGTAGCTAAGTTAGGGATGGAAGTGAGTTAGCATAGCAAGTCTATGAAGCGTGCTGCCTTTGATGTTTCAGTTACCCTAATAAAACAAGAATTAATTCCATCTTCGTCTCCGCCTCGTGATTCGCACTCTGAGCAGGACATCTTATAACTGCATTTTGTTTCTTTTTCCTAGGTGTAGAACTTTGCATTTATCCCTGTTGAATTTCATTCTGTTGTTTTCAGCCCAATGCTCCAGCCTATCAAGATCCCTTTGAATTTTGTTTCTGTCTTCCACAGTATCAGCTGTGCCCCCCAATTTTGTATCATCTGCAAATTTGATAAGCATTCCCTGCACCTCCTCATCCAAGTCATTAATAAAAATGTTGAAGAGCACTGAGCCCAGGACTGAGCCCTATGGCATCCCGCTTGTTACCTCCCCCTAGTTTGATAAGGAACCCTTGATAAGCATTATTTGAATATGATTCTGTAGCCAACTGTGGATCCACCTGATAGTTGTTCCATCCAGCCCACATTTACCTAGTTTGCTAATCAGACTATCATGGAGCATTTTATCAAACACTTTGCTGAAGTCGAGACATATGTTCACAGCATTCCCATAGTCTACCAGGAAGTTAATGAGATAAGATTAGTCTGGCACGATTTGTTCTTGATGAATCCATGTTGGCTTCTAGTAATCACTACATTGTTTTCAAGGTGCTTATAGACTGTCCACTTTATAATCTGCTCCAGAATTTTCCCAGGGATCGATGTCAGGCTGACTGGTTTGTAGTTCCCAGGTTCCCCCTTTTTTCTGTTTTTGAAGATAGGGACAACATTAGCTCTCCTCCGATCATCCAGCACTTCACCCATCCTCCACGATTTCACAAAGATAATAGACAGTGGTTCCAAGAGTTCTTCAGCCAGTTCCTTCAATACTCTAGGATGCAGTTCATCAGGTCCTGGAGATCTGAACTCATTCTGAGTGATTAGCTATTCTTTGAGCATTTGTCTATCAGTCTCAAGCTGCAATCCTGCCCCTTCAACTTCACATTTCCCAGGAGGGTCATAGACCCTTTTTTGAGAGAAGATTGAGACAAAGTTGGAATTGAGCACTTCTGCCTTTTCTTTGCCATCTGTTATCATTTTGCCATCCTCACTGAGTAGCTGTACCACCATTTCTTTTCTCTGTCTTACTAAGACTGTACCTGAAAAAAGGCTCATTCTCAGCTTTAGTCTTGCTGACGCCATCCCTGCAATTCCCTGCTACCTGTCGGTACTCTCACTTTGTGGTCTGTCCTTCCTTCCATTTCCTGTATGTGTTCTTTTTGTTTTCAGGTCATCTCTAATCTTTCTGTGAAGCCACATTGGCTTCTTCTGCTGTCCTCCCCTTTTTTCCTTGACAAAATTGTTTGCCATTCTGCCTTTAGAATTTCCTCTTTTAGAAACTCCTACTCATCTTGGACCCCTTTTCTCAGGGTCACTTGCCTCGGAACCTTACTTACTATTCTTCTGAGTTTATTAAAATCAGCTTTCCTGAAGTCCAGGGTATGCATATGGCTTCTCTCAGCTTTGGCTTCCTTTAAAATCAAGAACTCAAGTATAGCATGGTGACTTTCCCCCAGAGTTCCTGTAACTTCTCCTTCATCCACGAAGTCATATCTGTTGGTTAGAATCAAGTCAAGGATAACTGGGCTCCTGCTGGGAGGAAGGGCAGGATATAAGTATTGTGATTTCATTTTCATTTTTCATTTTATTAAATTTATATACCGCCCATAGCTGAAGCTCCCTGGGCGGTTCACAGTGATGCTGGAGGATGGAGGATGGAGGAGGAGGAGGAGGAGGAGAAGGAGGAGGAGGAGGATCCTCTAGTTGCTTCCTCCACTTTATGTAGGTGAAAGTTATTTCCAACAGAAGTTAGGAATTTCTTGGATGGGCCATGTTTGGTAGAATTTGTCTCCCAACAGATATCGGGGTAATTGAAGTCCCCCATTACTACTACAACATGCCTCCTTGAAGAAGCCAACTTCGTTGACATTTTGATATTCATCAACAGAAAGAACTCTTCAATCTGGGTTGTATCCAGTGATGTCTTTATGTTAGCGGGAAGAGCTTTCATTTGTACAAGGCAGATACCTAATTTTTACCCTATCCACTGCAGCATAGGTTTGATATTTTAAAAATATAAAATGAAATAGGAACTAGGGTTCATGGTCCTATTTCTTAGCAGAGATATAAAATTGCAAGCAGCAGAGTGAGATAAAACCAGTCCACACCTTCCCTAGGCACAAATAACAACAGACACAATCTTCTTTGGTAAAAGATAAAGAATATTTACTCACGACCTTTCATATGTTCAGAAACATAGGTTTTCGCTTAGATGAAAGAAAAAGTAGAAGTCTTAGTCCATCTTAGTTTTTGGTAGTGATGCTCTCAGAGGACAGCATCTGCTATGCGGCCTCTCCCAGAGGTAAAAAGATCAGCAATGGAGAATATGCCGGAATCTCCAGGACAATGGAGGAGGAAGCCAGGTAACTAACCCCACTCATTAGGAAGTTACATCATGGTAAACAGGTACATGGGATATTTCCCCAAATATCCCTTAAAGTGAACATGCAACTTTGCCTATTCCAACCGCATACACCACCTGAAAAACTGCTCCTGATGAATGTGGGACCTCTGGAATAGTATGGGACATGACCCAGAGGAAGAAGATAGGGAGGTTGGCAAAAATAAGAAACTCGCCTTGTGTAAGCAGAAGAGTTTTTCACTAGCAAAAAGCCACTACCGGATACAACCCATTTCGTGGAAACAAATTCCACTGAAACAAATGGGACTCTTTTAAAATCAGAATGTCAGAACAGCTTTGATGAATCAGACCAAAAACTAGTTGTCTACTCATCCTGCATTCTGTTCCCACAATGACCAGCCAGATGCCTATGAGAAGCCTGCAAGCAAGACATGAGCATAATAGCACTCTCCCACTTGTGTTCCCCAGCAAGTGGGATTAAGAGGCATACTGCTGTTGATATTGGAGTAAATACATAGCCTTCATAACTAATTATCACTGAGTGGTTTGTTTTCCATGAATTGTCTAATCCTTTTTTAAAGACATCTAAATTAGTGACCATCACCACATCTTGTGATAGTGAATTCCATAGTTTAATTATGTACTGTACAAAGTAGCACCTGTCTATTCTGAATCTCCCAACATTCAGCTTCATTGGATAACCCCAAGTTCTAGTATTATGAAAAGAAAAACCTCTTTCTCTCCACTTCCTCCACACGTTGCTGAAGTTTCTACCCCATCATACCCCCTTTTTTAACTTAAAAAACCCACAAGCACAGTAACCTTTCTTCCTAGGGAGATGATCCACCACCACTTTACCCACCTGCCCAATTTTGATTGCCTTTTTCTGCTCCTTTTTCCAACTCTACAATATTGTTAAGAAAAGCAATGATCAGAACTACACACACAGTATTCCAAGAGTGGTCACACCATAGATTTGTATAACAACATTATGATATTGGTAGTTTTATTTTAAATTCCTTTCCGAATTATCTTTAACATGAAGTTTGCTTTTTTCACAGCAGCTGCACATTCAGATGGCCTATTCGCCACAACCTCAAGATCCATTGCCAGGTCAACAGAGTATCTGTCCTACATCTTCTGCAGTAGAGACAGACAAATAATTCATTTAGCTTCTCTCCTTATCATCCTTCAGCATATCTTTCAGAACAGCAGCGGGGCATAAGGAGAGAAGTTTTGTCACAATATTAGGCATTAATTCATTCCATGCTGCCGAATCCTGTGCATGTTTTTTGCTGAAGTAAATCCCTCCCCCACCCCCTTTTAGGACTGCAGTCATTGGATTACATTTGCTTACTTGAGAGCAGGTCCCATTGTTTTCTGAGTAAACAAGCATTAGGATGGGGGGGTATCACACAACAAACCATAAAACCAAATTTCAAACTAAGATTTGTTGTCTAAGACTGTTGTGAAATAATTGTCCAAAAGTCCCTCAGACTATACAGACAGTGAAATATACTGTTGTTTGAAGTAGCTGTGAAAAATCACAAAGCAAAAGGTGGCAGCAGTGAGTTTCTCTGAAATCTGATTTCACTGAGAGTTATTAATACAGAATTTACACCATCTATATGAAGAGATATTTTGGAAATTCATATTGGTTGAGAAAGATGCTTGCCAATTTCTATTTAGTGTAAAATTCACAGGCATTCTTTGAATAAAGTTAGAATATAGAATATAGAGTGTTGAAATTATTATTATTCATTATAACACTGCATATCTTGTACCCTGACCTGGAAAATTAGCATTTTCATAGCTAAAAGTTAGCTATCCTGTATTTTAGATTGAACATGAAGAACTTTTCCAGGGGATTGTAAAAAAAAAAAGTTAACTTCAAAAACATTTCTATCTTACATAGTTCCATTGTAGGAAACAAAACTAAAAATATATACTGGGGAAATGTGCTTAAGCAGTTCATTTTAAAAAAAAACCCTACAAATCAATCTTCTAGATCTGTTAGCTCTGTGGTTTAATATCACACAAACCTTTGTAGCCCAAATACTGCCTTAAGGTTATAAAAAATCTGCACCGCTGCCATTTTCCTCAGGGTGTTTGCCAGTCCTTTCAGGGTAAGTCTGGCTTTTCCATTTCAGGATGGGGCTTTGAGACAACGTGGGAAGGAATCTTGAGCTACAAAAGGAACAGGGCTGCTCTTTCAGAGTTTTCCCGTTAGGCAAAGCTGAAGCTTGAATAAACCCAGTTACAGCTGTGGAAGACAGCAGCTGAGGGCTGAATTGCCTTTCATTTCAGCTCCTGCCAAACCCTGACTGAACTCTCCAAGCAAGGAGGGACCCAGACTGGGCTGAGGGAAATTCAAGGGCATTGGCCGTATATCCTTTCTTCGGGGCAATCCTGAGCCGCGCCGCCGCCCTTTGCCCTCTCCCGTGAGCACACGTCCTTCCCACTGGAGCACCTGTGATGTTGACCTTTGAAGTGTCATTCCCCTCCGGCTTAGTGCATCCTTCATCTCTTCCTCAGTCCTGTTTGAATTCGCTACTACCCTGGGGAGAGCAGCTCGTTCTTTTTAGGAAAAGCGCGCCCGAATTCCTGCAGGGATGGGTTGAGGTCGCGCGCAAAGAGGGCAAAGGGGGGGAGGGAATGGGTGTGTGTTTCTTTTGGCATGGGATTAGGAGTCACCTCTGCGGGCAACTTTCAGCCCCAGTGGAAAGCTGTGGAGAAGAAGCTTCGGGTCAACCGAAACCCAAAGGAAAAAGCTGCCCTAATACCACGTTAGCGCTCGCTACTGATACTCTTCGCTTCTTAGCTGGCGCTCGCCGGGTCCGAGCGACTGGAACGCTTGGCGCGCCTCCGCCTCCTTTTCCTCTTCTTTGCCAGGCTCAGGTGGTGGAGGCGGCGGCGGCGGCGTTTCGCTGAGGGAGAGAGAAGAGAGCGCAGCCGCCTTGCTTGCTTTCCCGCCTGCCCGCCCCAGCCCGGCCTCTGGAGCAGCAGCACCAGGCGCGCGCGCTCATGTTAGTGAGGGGAGGAGAAGGGAGCGCAGCGGCGGCAGCTGTCACAGTATCTTCTCCAGCGGCGGAAGGTTGCCAAGCTGAGGTGGCCGCGCTACAGAACGCTGCTGCCGAGCCTGTAGAGAGAAGGCGGGAGGGGGAAAAGAATTGAGCCAGACGTCGAGGTTCTAAGAGAGCGAGAACAAGCCAGAGCGAGTGGCGAGCGAGACAGCCTGTCGGAGCAAGGCAGCGTATGAAAGAGTCCGCCTTAGAGCTGCCACCGAAGCCTTCAGCCCGCACCAGTTCCGTTGTAAAAGAGGGAGGCGGCGGCGGCAGCAGCAGCTGCGAAAAGGACGACGACAACAGCAAGGCAAGATGCTGCAACTGGGCAAGGTCAGGACCTTGCACTGAAGAAGCCCGGGGGGCGCCGCAGCCACCTCCCTCCCCCCCCTCCAGCCCGCCTTGAGGATTTGCCTTTTGTTATTGGTATATGCTCGGGAAACAGCAAGCAGGGACGACGGCGTTGGGTGAGTCGTGCGATTGCCAACTGCAGAAGCATCATGGATGGTGCCCAGGCTTTCTCTCCCCCCTTTTTTTTCTTGTGCAGAGGGCTCTCTCTAGGAGGAGGAGGGGCCCGCACCGCAAAGGTCTCTCCCTTCCTTTCCCCCCTAACCTATCTCTTAAACACTCCCTTTGTGTTTGGATGGAGTTTCCCCGATTGTCTGGGGTTTATAAACGCATTTTATTTTTCTATTTCTATTTTTATTCTGGAGCCTCGCTAGAGAGGCAACAAAAGTGGGCTATTTCTAGTGCCTGCCTGCCTTTCCGTGCCTTTCCCCACCCCCTTTCTTTATACGCTCTTCTATAGCTTATGTAGGGCATCGGCAGCAACTCTGCTTCCCTAGCACCCTGCAATAATACACTCATTAGAGCAGTGAAGTCATAAATATATACCAGGAGAAGGGGAGAGGCAGGCAAGGGGATAGATGGGAAATAGATTCCTTTCTTTCATTTAGTCGCCGACTGGTGTGGACCATGATGTTCGCGTCCTGTAATAGTGTGTGTGTGTCGTATCTGTGTGTGTGTATGAGCGCGCGCGCGCGCACACACAGAATCAACTGAAAATACTTAGTCATACATCCATATCTGCTGCCTTTTCTGCGTTGGAAAGAGAGGGACCCTCCTTCCTTCATTATATTTTAGGGGCTTCAAATTAGTGCAATTTCAGGGGAATAATACTTGGCTTCTCAGGTGGATGCATATATCTACGTACTTACATATTGGAAGGGGGTCCGTTTTGTACCATTATCTATGAAAGAGCTTTCTTGATATTTGGATGATTTATAATTAATGGCTGAAAGGAAAGATGCCTCTCGTTCGATCCATTTCCACCCCCTTTTCTGGTGTGTAATGTGCTTGCATCGATTGCTTCTAACCTAGCCTCCACTGTGAGTCGAAGTCACTATAGAGGAGGTGCAGCAGACGAGACGAAATGGTGGAGTACATATTCAGCTTTTGCTGAGAATGTTGGAGAAATCTCCCCGAAAAGGATTGTATTAGAAGCTGAGTAAAGTTTTTGTGTGTTTTGATCCCTGCTATGGGAAGGACTCTCTAAGAATGTCTTGCCAAGCTCTTGCACAGATAGTCTTTGAAGCATGCTTTAAATGTAAAAGGAAGGGTGTGACTTCATTTGGGAGTGAAATATATAGGTAACCTTAGCAGTCCATGTCTTCCAGGAAACTTTGCAGTATCTTACTATAGATAATTAGAAAAAGATTGATAGGCCTGTAATTAAACTGCCAGCTGTTAACTTTTATGAACTGCAGGGCTGGGTATTTACAAACACTTCTGAAGACTGGTGTATGATTTCTCATGGAAGGCAGCTGGGGAAGTGAAACTTTTAGACCTCATTTATGATCTATACAGCATATAAACAAATTGTGTGTGTGACGTCATGAAGCTTGGTGCAGTTCAAATTCTTAGCAAGACACAAGATTATAGGGATCTTCCATTGGCAAGAAAGAATGTAATGTAATCTATTAGAAACAAAAGGTCTTGTCTGTGTGAACGGCAGAGTGAAAATATCTTCTATGTAACACTTTTAGTTAAAAGGAAGGCCCACAGTCAAGCCCCATCTACTTTCTAACAGCTTTGTGCAGAGAATATAGAGGCTGATTTGTTATTTGTAACTGTAGTAGTGAGATACTGTCTGGGAAGATGTATTGATTATTATTTATTTATTTATTAAATATATATCCCACCCTTCCTCCTTGTAGGAGCCCAGGGCAGCAAACAAAAGCACTAAAAACACTTCAAACCATCATAAAAACAGACTTTGATATATATTAAAACAAAAACATCCTTAAAAACATATTAAAACAAAAATCTTAATTTTTAAAAAACCTTTAAAAACATCTTAAAATGCAATTCCAACACAGATGCAGACTGAATGCACTTCATATTTCTCAGAATTTAGGCTAGTGCGTTTATACAGTTTATAGTGCCTTGCTGGATCTTGGGTCCCCTAATGGTTTATTGGAATGCTCATAGGTTTCCCAGTTGATTTGCCAAGCTGTGGACAGCATATGATATTTGTGGTAAATACTTTGTAACTGATTCTTTGGAAATTTGGGACAACAGTTCTGTTCTAGATTGACTGAATTCACCTTTCCATTGTTTTCTGTTCATAGTACTGTAGAAATGACACACTTGAGAGTGAACTTTAGACAAAGTCCTTAACTTAAGCCCAGTTAATGAGTCTAATCAACAGCTTGGACCTGTTATACTTGAGGAACAGTTTCCTATCCTAACTACTGCAATAGAGAAACATGAGATTCCATAGTGATCGTGTCTTCTAGAGGTGGTGGTTTTTGCAGTCTGTATAGAAGATTTGAAAATGAAGAAGTGAACACTGCTGTATACACTTGCCAAAATAAAATGCTCTTGAAAGTTGCAGATAGTTTTTTAAAAATCCTGTTTACCAAATTGCACTCCTTGTAGTTGATTATATGTACTTGGATCTAGAGAAGTATATTAAAATAGATGCAACTACTGTATCTGTATTTTGAATCTTGCATGTCTTCCATTAAAAGGCAACTGAGAGCTATTTAAATATATTTTTGCAAAAACACAAATAAAATATTCCTAAATTGATGAATCCTTATTTTTATTCATACTGTACATAGCTGTAGAGGACTGAAATCTTATTTATAAATAGCTCCATAATTTTTATTTGAACAAATTGCTTTGAATCATGGCAATTATCTTGATTTCTGCCAATAGTAAAGGTAACTTGTTTATGACAAAGTATCAGTAAAATCTGTAATGATACTGGGGAACATTTTTAAGTTGTTTTACAAGTACTCTTAAAATTATGGATCTGAATCCATTATCAAAACAGAGAGAACTTGGGCTGCAATTCTATATACCTATAGCCTATATATCTGAGAATAAACCGAACACAATGGGACTTACATCTTAGTAGAAAGACATAGGATTGTGATGTCAACATTGCCTGTGGGGGGTGCTGCATCTCAAATACACTTACTCCTTCATTCTTCTTGGTATAATTTTTGCAGTACATCATTTGTGGGAAGTTCCCAAGGGCTCAGCAGTTATCAAAACAAATGCTGCCAGAGAAAACATGCATGCAAAACATTTCCAAAAAATGGATTAGCTTCCTTTTGCTCTCACAATAATTCATTTTGAATTAACAGACTGCTTGTAATGAAAAATACCAGTATTGCTCATAAGTAATGTATAGTGAATGGCCTGTGTTTGTCAGAGGTTCAGTAAGGAGAGTGGAGGCGAGCTCAAACATTATTTAAGCAACATTTCTATGCTTTTCATGTAAAATGTTCAATGGGGAAGCAATATATCTGGTTCTGGCCCTCGTGCTGTCTCTGATACAGTAAGGAGTCCAAGAATCTTTTGACTGTACAGGTAGGACTGAATTGAATTTATTTACTAACTCACACTTCAGTCCTAAATACTAACTTGAAATAATCCTATTGGTTTAAGTGAAAATTATTTCTATTTTCTTGGTCCCACGCCATGGTCTGAAGGCACATGAGGCCACCATCTTGCTGAAGCTGGGCGGGTCTGGGTCTGGTCAGTGCATGGATGGGGGACCGCCTGGGAACCATATGTGTATGCCTCCTTGGGTTCCATGGTGAAAGAAAGGTGGGGTATAAATGTAACAAATAAATAAATAATAAAATGCTGAAATTTTGGTGTGAAGTGCATTATGATTGTTAATTGTGAAACATAAAATAGTTAGCTGTTTGTACCTCTCGCATCCATGCAGGCTAGTGAAGAGAAGGGTTTGTTCCTTTCTAATTGCAGGAAAGTCTAGAAGGATGAAGTAGTTCAAAAGAATAACACACTATCCTCTTATATAACATCTGTACTATGTGATGGAAGTTGAACCATTTCAGTATTTACTCAGCAGTGCAGCAGGCCAGCCCACCTAGTCTGGGAGCCAGGGGAATTCCTTAATCTTTATTCACTTATATTGGTTCTTGAAGGATGCTGGGACTGGGTTAATGAAGTTTTTGTGGGTTTCCTGTAGCATTTCAGCCAGAAAAGGCTGAAACTAATTTCCAGCAATTTGATCAGCGCAGTGTAGCTGTTGTCGGTATATATTTGGTAGCGCTCATTACATCACACACACAATTAGGGTGCAGTCCTATGGCCCATGAGAGGATATATCGGGAAATGGAGCTCCAGCATCTGAGAAGGAGATCTGAGGTTGGAGCCTCCTTCCCTCTCTGCTGTTGACTCCTCTGATGTCCTGGCCCAGCCGTCACTGGAGTTCTAATGCCAGTAGGGCCCCAAAGGGGTATTGCAGAAAATGGGCTTTGATCCACAGGATCCAAAGCTATCGTGGCCCCCTGAAATGCCCCCAAACCAGGGAGGTATTTAGTAATGTTCCTGAATTCTATTGTTATAATTTAACTCAATACCATGACACAAAGCTAGCAGCCCCCAAATTGGCATTCTTCATCCACTTTCATTGCTTTAAGTTATGCTGGCTGTCAACCATATGGGATCCAACCCATTCCTTTTAAACAGAAAGAACCACAATCTTTGTCTTCCATCACTGCCTCTTCTCTAGATGTTTCTAGATGATAAGAACCATCTTGTTCAAGAAGCAGGATGTTTGACTTCCCAATATTTGTAAGGAACCACTCTAATAACCCCAGTGTCCTTGCACTAAGGACAGCTTCCTGATTTACTGTGACCCCCTGAGGAAGAGCTTTTCCTTACTCCTGCTTCCTACCTGTGATGCAGATACCTGCAATGCCTTGTAGCAATATGTATTTGCATTCTAACTTCCTTCTTTAACCTAATGCAGCTCTATACATCAATTTTATATCTATTGCCTTCCCTTTCCATATTGGCATTAGGGCTCTCCTCCCTTCTACTTGTTAGCTTTAACCAAAAAGTTACCAGTCCAGTTTTAATATTGTGTGTAAATTTATTCTTGTAGCAATCTGTATATTAACCAACATTTGTCTTTTGTAATAAATGATATATTCATTTATCCTAATTTTGGCATGTTGTCCAATTACTAATTTCCCCTGATATGTGTAATTTGTCCCATGGTACATTTTGATTCTTGAGTTAAAGATGTGCCATGTATTCCTCCTATACATTTTGCATTCCCAATACCTAGAGACAAGGAGATGCAGCTACACCACAACTAAAAATGTTGTTCAGTGGAGAAATGGGGCAGTGAGTGGATCCTCTGTTGATTGTTCTGGGCATTTCGAACCAATCCACCTTCAGTTTTGAAACTTGACAGCATCACTCTGCTGATTTGCAAGCCCAGTTCAATGTCCTGGTAACAGCCCTTAATTTAAACCTTTAATCTGAGCCCAGCCTATATAAGGAATGAAATTTCCTGCATAAACCTTCCTAGGTTCAAGACCTATAGAAGACTGGTAAACCTTACTGTTTGACTCACCAGAGTTGGGGGAACAGCTTGGGCTTTTCTTTAACAGAGGCTTTAATATATAGAAAACAGAAGTTAAAGCTCTTCCATAGAGTGGAGCTAAACAGCATCACCTGCTATTATATCGAAAGTTGTATGTGCTGGTTCAAAACATGGAAACCATATCTTATCTAGGTTTTTCATCCATTAAAGACACATTTTCTTGAATTTAAATCCTTCAGTGAGGTGTCAGAAGAGAAAACTATGTGTACCACCTAGCTTCTTGCTCTCAGGTGCAGTGAAAGACACTGTACCTTGCCAATGCTGAATAGTCAACTACCAATCTAGTCAGCTTTTATACATGGAAGAGTGGGTACCATCTTGCCTTCCACCTAAATCAGCAAATGTACTGAGTTGGTCCTGGTAAAGAAGGAATTCGTCAGCCCACTGCCAAAACAATTGGGATGCTGCTGTCAGTCTTGCTGCACTGTGCTACCCAATGCATTCCTCTCACACACCCCAGTTACAATGAGGGCAGTGTGAAAAATTCATTTTGTTCTCAGTGATTTCAACTATAGCCAATTCTGTCTACATGGCATCATTACATTATCACCCTTCACCTTCCAATATAAAAACATGTTTATAGCCCTTCACATACCCATCTAAAATGATTATTTAAGGTGCTTTTTGGTGTATGTAAAAATGTTAAATGAAAATCACCCTCCCATTGCAGCTTATCCCTAATGTGGGATGATCCTAGTTAATGCTTTTATGTATTTTTGACAATAGCAAATCAACAGCTTTTTATTTTAATATGAAATAACTTATTAACTTTAAAGATGTCACCAATGAATATTTTATAATGAATTCACTGCCATTTTGTCCTGCTGATTTTTAATCTGCCTGTTTTTGTTTAGGGAACTCAATTACAGTAAGAAACTGTAAGAATAAGTACAGAAGAAAAAAATGGAAATTGATCTCATTGTGTTCTTGGTTCACTGCATACTTATCAGAACTATCTATAGCTTTTGAATAATTACTACTCAAAGATGTGTAAGACTGTTATTTTTGCCTTTCAAGTTTATAGTACTAAAGATAAATGTATTTTTGGATCTCAGTGTTTTAAAGCTTCTGTGTACAATGCATCATATATATGGATACTGATTTAAGCTGGAGCTAAAACTTTATCATCCACACACAAGAGAAGTATCAGCTGGCTTGAAGTAACCTTGAGGTTTGCAGCTATAAAAAAATAAACTTTTTTGGAAAAAATTCCTAACAGAGAAATATCTCTGTCTCTGTCTCTGTCTCTGTCTCTGTCTCTCTGTCTGTCTCTGTCTCTCTGTCTGTCTCTGTCTCTCTGTCTCTGTCTCTCTGTCTCTCTCTCTCTCTCTCACACACACACACACACACACACACATACACACACACACAAAATCAGCCCCATAATAACCCCATGGGTTCTATCCAACACTGTATTTGTGTGGAGTTCCACTTATGGAGTGGAACTTCCCTTTCCTCTTTACTCCCTGCAATCCTGTTTTCAGTGTGCAAAAATGCAGCAATGTATAGCAACAGAACAAAACATAACAAAGAAACAATATCCAGGGGTGATTTCAAATTTAAACCCTCATCCTTTGGCAGTCCTGCAATTCTCTTACAAGTACACAGAAAACTATGAGATTGTCTGCGTGTCACGTTCAGTCTATAACAGAGTACCACTCTCCTGATTCCTTTTCAGGAACATGTTTTTAGGATGCACAGGGGGCTGCAGGAGAGAGGAGGGAAAAGTTCAATTGTGCAAGTGGAATGGCAGTGTTGGATGCAAACCAATGGAACGTTAGCTGACTGGGTGGATGGGGGCAGACAACTAGGTGGGGCCAAGATGGTGAGCCAGAAGGACGCTTAGTCTGGAGCTCTGCACTTTATCTCCTAAGGACCCTTATTTTAAGACCAAGCACCTATATTTTATTTCTGCTGGAGAGTCCTATGAGAACTCTATATGTACTTGAGGCGACTGCTGACCTTGGAAGATTGTTTTCATTATGATAGCACCTTATTGATATCTGCTTTCCTTGTTTCGGCCTGGCATCATTCAGAGTTGCACCAAGTAAGTTACCAGCATAAATTTCTTCATTTATCACCGGACATCAATAACATCGCTAAGCTTTCAAGCTGTCGCTGCTTGATATTTACGAGAGTTTACTCATTATACGTTGCTTGCTGCTGTGTTGCAGAAACAGCTCTTAAACCAGCCTCTAAAGTAACTCTTAAGGTGGTAGTGCTGAAATATGGTGTTTACCAGAAATGATTATAGGAACTTGGAGGTAGTTCCCTCACTCGAACTTACTGCTGGAAAGGGACAACCTAAGCAGTCGAAAATTACTCATTTCTATCCCCCTAAGGAGAGTATTGAAAGAAAGAATGAGAGAAAGAAAGATAAAAAGCCAGACGGAGAAAATTCCAAGCATTCAATCCCAGTATTGGACTGGTCATTGGACAACTTTGAGGGTCGGCAAACTGATGTCTATGCTCCGGCTTCCACAAGCCTGGCACAAGAAATAGCTAGGGCGGAATGTATGGATCTGCAAGGTACAACTAACTTGTCCAAGAACGACTGTCCAATTGAAGAAATTGAAGAAACTGGATTAAGTCTTAATCATTCTTCAAAAGCCCCAGAACATACTGGATGGGAAACTAATTCAAGTAGTAAACCTTCTGCTCATAGTGAGCCATCTAAGGACCCAACTGCCCCACACAAAGGAATTGAAGTTGAATCCCAATAAGTCTGAGGTGCTGCTTGTGGGAGACAAGGGAAGGTTGGGAGATGTTGACCTGATGTTCAATGGGGTAAAATTGCCCCTAAAGGACCAGGTCCGCAGCCTTGGGGTTGTTCTTGATTCCAGGCTGTCCATGGAGGCTCAGATTTCGGCAGTGAGCCGGGCAGCCTGATATCAATTACACCTCATTCGTAGGCTGCAACCCTACCTCCCTGTTCATCAGCTCCCACTGGTAGTACATGCCCTGGTCACCTCTCATTTAGACTACTGCAATGCGCTCTACGTGGGGTTACCCTTGAAAACGGTCCGGAAATTACAACTTATACAAAATGCTGCGGCTCGACTACTTACAAATTGTCGCCGCCGGGAACACATCACTCCAGTGTTATTCGATCTACACTGGCTTCCAGTTATTTTCCGGGCTCAATTCAAGGTGTTGGTACTAACCTTTAAATCCCTACACGGTTTCGGACCAGTTTACCTGATGGAGCGCCTCCAGCGTCACCAATTATGCCGCCCGACAAGATCAGCCACTCAGGGCCTTCTCTCAGTCCCACCAACTAAAACAGCTAGGTTGGTGGGGACTAGAGAGAGGGCATTTTCAGTGGCGGCCCCCACTCTCTGGAACTCCCTCCCGTACGATCTTCGGCATGCCCCTTCCCTGAATGTATTCCGCAAAGCCTTGAAGACCTGGCTTTTCAGACAGGCCTTTGGGACTTCCGGGAAGGGTTAATTTTCAGGACTAACTGCCTATTACTCTAAACTGTTATCATTCCTATTTATAGTTTCCTTGTTATATTGTATTTTATGTGTATTTTATTGTGCTGCATTTACTGCAACTGATTTGTACATCGCCTAGAGTGGCCATTGGCCAGATAGGCGACACATAAATTAAATTATTATTATTATTATTATTATTATTATTAATTGCCCCTTTAATTGAACACTTTATTTTTATGATTGCAAGGGAAATAGAATGCATTAAAGCATTTTTGGCCGAATCTAACAAACTATTAACTACTCTGGCTGAGGCGTATATAAAATCTGGGTGAACGAGTGAGGACGAGAACTCAAGGTCACTTTCCTCCGTTGCCCCCTCACAATCTAGGCAAATCAAAAATTCAACCCTGAGGGATAATAAAAAATCCAGGAGGAAAACTATAACGAACCAGAGTAACCATTCAAAGATGAATAAGAAGAGCAAAAATGTTAAACAACTAAAAATCCGTCATAATACCAATAAATTATTCTTTCGAAAGCTGTTTAAATTACTGGATACCGCCCTAAAGTGGGATGAGAAGCTGGCCTCCAAGAACGCAGCCAAGCCTAAACAAATTAAGCCTAAACAAAGAAAGGGTGGGAATAATAATACACCTTGCAAGAACACCATAGCCCCCCCGCCACCCCCTATTATCAATACCATTCCTCTGTCATAGGAGCTGGATCAACAGGACTTTGGGTCGTCCACACCGCCGGAACTGATAGCTCCAAAGTCGCTGAAAGATTCGAATTGGTGTCTAGTACTTAATAAATGCAAACTGGTCTTACCGAATTATCCCAAACCCATATGTTTTTTATCACAAAAAGAGTGCAAAATCCATCTTTTAACAATCACTACCTTTGCTCCAATTACCATCGAAGATATATCTCAAATAGAATATCTATTTTACAACTACGCTACCGCCCGTATGGTGGTGACTTTCAATGAGCCGTGCAAAGCCAGAATGCTTTATAATAGAGACGCATTATACGCCAGAGGCATATTAACTTCAAGAATGTTTGAGAACCTTGTGTCACCCCAAGCGCTATTCACTCACTCTCTAACTGGTGAGAATGGAATATTGACAAACCCTGACAGAGTGCCAGAAATAAATCTAATTGACCTTGAAACGGAGGAATGCTGCTCTCCTGCCAAATTCCATGGCCCACGGCTCTTAGAGACACAGACTGGGACACAGAACCGAAATGAGATGATACTCCTCATTGAAGAGGAGAAAATGCTACTTAATTCCTTCTCTGTCTTACTTCCAGTAGCCCAAATTGAAATTATAACAAGGCTTAATACTTTAAAAACTCTCTTAGAAAGCAGACTGATGTCTCCTGTGAACAAGGGCCATAATGAGATAGTACATACCAAGAAGGAAGATCCTGTGATTTTGTATGCTGATCACCCTATAGATCTAAAGGATGTAACAATTGAGCCAATTGAACCTAAAAAAACTGTCCGCCCCGTCCAGATTTCTGCTGAAATGAATTTAACGGCTTTAAATACGACACGGATCCTCACCGAGCAGGAACTGCTTGCTTCCCCCAATGTGGAAGCTGTTCTTCGTGTAACTCCTTCATGAATGGATATGAGACAGCTTAACGAAAATGAAGAGGGGTCCCCTCAGAAGATAGGCAGCTTTAAGAATTGCTTGCCAAATTCCTTGAAGCCAATAATATCTAATGTTAGTAGAATCAACCCAATCTTAGAGAAAATTACCCCTTATTGAGTCTTTTCTGGAGTTACCACCTGCCTCAATGACAAGGCTGAACTCTCCATTTATTCAATCTGTCTCAATTTGACAATCACCTAAGCATCTTATCTCACAATTAGTAATTCTGTCTTGGAATATCTCTGGCTGGAAGAACAAATCTTCTGATCCATCTTTCCTGGACTATCTCAAAAAACATGATATCATCCTTCTCCAGGAGACTTGGTCATGTGGGGAAATCCACCTGAACGGGTATGCATCTTACTTGCTGGCTGCAACGCTAAGCACTAAAGGTGGAGATCCTAAAGGAGGACTGAGTTTGCTCATTACTACCAACCTACGAGCATCTTTCATTAACCCAGACCCCCTGATGGGGTTGGCTGCTTCGATAGCGATCAATTTCAAGTGGGCTTGGATACTGCTTGTAAATGTCTATTTACCTCCTTGCCAACAAAAAAAATCTGCGAAGGCCACGATGTTAAGAGTAGAGGAATATATTGCCAAGTTGACAGGTTTATTCCTGGCTGCTATGGTGATACTATACTAGGGAACTTTTGATATTCCAGTTAGACATTCAAAAGATCAAGGCACCAATTATCTTGGGCTTTGCCTGATGCAAATGCTCAATAATCTGAGTTTGATATCGGTAAATGGGCAAGTCGAAGGAGATAACAATGGAGAACTTACTTTTCTATCTGGTGCTAGAGCTTCTACCATTGATTTTTTCATCATCTTCTGGGAACTCCTACACGCAGTATCTACCTGTTTAGTGGACAATCGCCCTGGAAGTGACCACTTACCACTAGTTCTCGCCTAGTCTTGTGGCAATCAAATCATATATGATGAACAAGAACCAATTCTGGATGAAGAAATTGAAGTACAAGCAACACGTATCAGATGGTCGGCTTACTTATAAAATGACCTAAAAGGGTTATTAAATTCTGACAGCTGTCTTCTACTGCGTGAAGCACTCATAGCTGCAACCTCTGCCGATTTCGCTCTAGATACTTTTCAGCAATTGATTTTGGTCCTACAAAAGAGCTTGTTCTCCAAATCTGCGACAAAGCCCTTCCGATCTGTTTACCAATCCCAACCTTGGTTTGATCATGAATGTGTAGCTCAGAAGAAACTTCTTATTGCAAAGTATAGAGCGTATAGAGATAACTCTCCGCCACTACTCACAAAATGGCTGGAGGAGAAGAAACGGTATAAACCTAATTAAAGCAAAAAAGTCTCTAGCACAAAAAGAAGACTGGCAAAGCCTGTTGAAAGCATCTAGATCAAAGGATACATCTACCTCTTGGAAAACGGTCGCAAAGGGATGGCTTAACCCTTCAATTAACCTGGATTATCATATATCTGTGACTACTTGGGAAGACCATTTTACTAAAATTTATGCTAGAGAACAGATACGCCATCAATCACCCAAGTCTAATGGCCATAATTTCCCTGATTCCCCCGTCACACCTAAAGAAATTATCAGTCTAATCACCAAACTGAAAACAGGCAAAGCACCTGGGTCGGATAATATTCCATCTGAGGTTTTTAAAACTAATGCTGACTGCTGGGCACCGGTTTTAGCTACCTTATTCACATGTATAGATTCTGATGTTTCTATTCCAAAAGATTGGGGCCTGGCAATAATCATCCCTATTTTTAAAAATCTGATCTGATCTGGCCAACTACAGACCAATTAGCTTGTTAAACATTATCAGCAAGATTTACGTCAGCCGCTTAAGTAAGAAACTTCAAACCTGGATGGAACAAGAAAACATCCTGGCTGAGGAGCAGGCAGGATTTAGAGCTGGCTGCTCCACGATGGATCATGGTCTTGTCTTACAACACCTGATAGAAAAATATACAGCGATCCCTGGAGGAGCCCTTTATACAGCCTTTATTGACTTTAAATCAGCCTTTGATTTGATACCTAGACATAAACTTTGGGAGAAATTTGAGTCCACTAATATTGATAGACACCTGCTTGCACTAATACGCTGCTTATATGAATCTGCCCATCTACGTATTGCAGTCGAGGGGCGAAATAAAACACAGAGACGTCAGCTTGGGTTGAACAAGGGCCACTTTATTAAATTACATTAAACAAAAACCCAATTTAAAGTGGCATGCAGAAGGAAAACCTAGGTGCGGGAACTGTCTATAAGCAAGTATCTTGCCATACAGCTCTCGGGCGGCCAGCCCCTGCCGGAGGAAGGGCAAGCCCATGTGCTTACCTTTACCCAGGCCGCACCTTGTAGGTGAGTAGGGGAGCCTTCCTACGTCATCCCCACCTGGGACCGGATAACCCTTGGGCAGATGAGATAAGTTGGCCCCAGAGGCAGCCCATATCCTGCCCTCAAGCTGGAAAGCTCTGACAGACAGGCCTCCAAAACCACCAATCACCTCCAAAGGTGCCTAAGGAGGCCACCTAGCTGTCCTTACCTATTTCCCTTCCCGCACCTTCCCGCACTAGTGCTAAAATGATCTACCCGGTAGGGCATTAACCTCCAATGCAAATTAGCCAAAACTACCTATTGATCACAACGCCCCCTAACCCGATCCCCTCCCACTCCCATAGTGTGGAGCAGGCAAAAAACCTGTCCGCCAACAAGGGTGGGCAGGATAAAAATTCCTACTTGGCCCTGAAGCAACCCCTAGGCACACCATGAACGAGGGAGGGCGGAGTGGGCGTAGCGCAAGCAAAGAGAGGGTAGGAAGGAGTGGCTGGGCTTAAATAGGCCCTTAAACCCCACCCCTTCATGCTGCACGTCACGTGCGTGTAATAGACATGACACGCGACTGCCCCAACAGAAGATGGAGGCAGCAGCTTCGCCTCCGACTGCAACTAGGCCCCACTCATCAGCTACACGGTGAGTGAGGCTTCATTTAGGTGCAATAGAGCTGGTCACCTATCCAGGTCCATCCCAACCTTTAACGGTGTTAAACAGGGTTGCATTTTAGCCCCTATGTTGTTTAATTTATATATCAACACCCTGGTTAAAACTCTATCACCTATAGGAACTCATTATCCTAGTCTGTCAAAGAGGCCTTTATCCATTATCATGTATGCTGATGATGTTGTCCTCCTTTCACTGACACCTATTGGGCTGAGACGATTGTTGAGTGCCCTTGCTAGTTACTGTAAAAAAGAACTCCTGGAAATTAACTATGACAAATCAAAAGTCATGATTTTTACCAAGAGGAGATTAAAACATCGATGGCTGATCAATGATCACCCTATAGAGCAGGTCACAACTTATAGATACCTTGGGATGATATTTCATTCCTCAGGATCATGGCGACCTCAGATAAAAAATGCTACTGCCAATGCACACAGAACTGCAAAGGCACTCCTCTCTTTTTATTATAATAAAGGAGGACAGCATGTTCCTTCTGCTATTCAGATCTTTGTGGCCAAAGTCATTGCCCAGTTACTTTATGGCGTGCAAATAGGTGCTTATGATAATTACACGCCTTTTGAAATAGTTCAGACAAAATTTTTGAGATTGATTTTCGGCATTCCATCTTGCGTCCCCAATGCTATCCTACGTTTAGAAGCAGGGCTTACTACGATAGAAGTCCGTATATGGATGCTCAAATTTAAATTTTGGCTAAAACTGCTGTTTGTACCTGTGGGATTGGCCCCATTAACATTAACTGATGTTTTTTGCTTAAAATGGAAAAAGTCCTTAACTACTACATTACTATCCTTAGGGTTCTCCCCCTCTATGATCTTGACATCGGGCTATTCCAAAGGAAAATCTTACATCCTCCAACGAATTTATGGAACCGAATTGCAAACCCATTTAGCTCGAGCGGCAGCATATCCCAACTTCAGGTATAATACAAGGCCATTTGCTCCTGCTCGCTATTTGTTTAATCTGACCATTCCTAAACTCAGATTGGCGTTTACGCTTGCAAAATTTAACATATTACCCTCGGCACTATTGGAGGGCAGGTTTAAGAAAGTCAAATACGCTGAGCGGGTATGCCCTTGTGATAATGGAACAGTGGAGTCGGTTGGCCATGTTTTACTCCACTGTCCATTTTACCGTGACATCTGAGCTGCTTTAATTACCCCAATTCTCCAAGGAATCTCTGTTAGAGATGAAACTCTTTATGTGGACCACCTCCTGTCAGACCATAGTTCCCATGTATCAGCTAAGGTAGCCAGCTTCTGTGCTGCCCCCATCCACTCCGGAAAGTCTTTGGTAGCTTCTCAACCTACATAAGAACTTGAATTGGCCTTTTCATTTATAGGGTGTAACTGCCTTATGTTGTTGGAGAAGCTTGCCCTCTAAATTATTCTCAGGGATATGGTAATGTGCCTCACGTTGTTAGTTTAAGTAGTTTTGCACTGTTGTATCTATAGCCTGATAATAAATCTTTGCTTCTGCTGAAATTTCCTGAAGATTTTAAAATCCTACCAGAAACATTCTTTGCTTTGTATCTTAAAGAAACTTTTAGGTCTTATTTTACCTTATTTTATCTTATTTTAAGCATAATTTAAGGACACTTTCCTTTTTTAAATAGAACTTTTTAGAACTTCTTGGACTTTTAAAGCCGATTTCTAATGACAATCGTTGTTTGTATAGATGTATTAACGTTTGCTAGTCTATGACTGTAATAAATTTATTATTATTATTAAACAGGTGGGAGGAGGGGATAGAATGTAGTGATGGAATGGGAGAACAGAGACTGTGCTGTGTATGTTTGTGTACACACCCTCACCCGCACCCACACATCTTATTTCTGTTTCACACTGAGAAGCAATTAAATGTCCCCAGGATGGAAGACAGAGCTGCCAATACTCATCAATGGCGAAAGCAAAGAATGTAATATAACTGGGATTGGGCACCAATGTGTCTGGTTGTTGTAATAGGAGTAAATAACTTCCAGCACATTCATTTCTTTCCCATCCATTTTTAAAAGGAATCATGTCAGACTCAGCCTACAACACAGGCAAATCAAAAGTTGGGATATCAGCCAATTTTAGACCCAAAGGTCTACAGAATGTAAGAGAGTGAACACAAATGCTTTAGCCTGAGTGGGTATAGTCCAGGCTTATATTTCATTTCCCAAATTATCTTGGTCTTTCTTCTTCTCTTACTGTGTTGAATTACATTCCCATTCCCCAATTCAAGAGTTCTACAGATTTTTCTATGTCGTTGGGAGTAAAGATCCATTTAGCATATCTAAAACTTACATTTTTCTCTGTGATTAATGGAGTTCTTATCACAGTTTTGTTTAAATCAAAGACTAGTACAGTAAGCATTTGTGACTGAACATTTCAAAAGAACCAAATGCCATATGCCAACAATGAGTCTCTCATTGCTTTGAGAATCTTAGCCTAGATTTAGTCTTTTATTGGACAACTTTTCTGGAATAAGACTGATATGGATAATCAGTGTCCCAATATTCTTAGCCACCATTGTCTATGACCATGGCTATTACCAGATTTGGAAAAATACCGAGTACCAAAATGTGGGCAATGGAAAATTGGCTGAATTTTTTCTTCATTCCTCCAGAAATGGCAGCCTCTCCCTCCAGTACCCAATTGTTTTAAAGAAAGCTATAGCTGACTACAGTTTCCTTGTGTGCCATGGAGAAACTAGAGCACAGCCCCACATTCTTCTGTTAGGAAAAATGTAGCAGAGGTTCTCTTGTGGGTGGTGAAGGCAAGATGAAGGTAGAGCATATATTGATGCAGAAATCTCAGGGTTTCTTATTAGTTGGACTTGACAGCATGAATGATGGCAGCAACTATCTTTTCTTCTTTACCAGTGGGACTGCCAGAGTGCAATCTGCACTCAGTGATACTTTGGAGTCCCTCTTACTTTAATAGAATATGGATATTCCAGCTGGTACCTGAGTTTTGAAAACATTTTCCCAATCCTGACCTCTGCTCTTTCTTCAGTATACTTTTAATTGTATCTTTGGTGTCATACTGAAGGGCAGTATATGAACATAGAAAATAAACTATAACCCATTGTCTATAGTAACTATACATGATATAAGTGCAGTTTCCTCAAAGACATAGATAACCTATTAGAATAAAAGAAACTGAAGTACAAACACATCTGAGCTTCTTTGGTTTGCCCTGCTGACTATTGTGAATCACAGTGAGCCATACGCTCTTGCAGGGGAGAACAAGAATAGGAATAATGTTCTGTGCCAGTTTTGGAGCAGGGAAGAAAGAAGCCACAACAGAAAAGCTGGATATGGTTGTTATAGTCAGTTTAAGCTACCAACTTTCATTAGAATTTATAGCAAATTTCTTTTTTAAATGTTTTTCCTTTTCTTCCAAATCATGAGGTTCTTCTTTCTGTTTTAAGTTAATATCATACAGTTCATTACATTTACCGTGTTGATACTGTTTTCTTCAAAACACTGCCCAGGAAAATGCCAACTTGTTTGACTCCTGCACACAAGCTTTCAGGGTTTTTTTCTCTCTTGTGTACAGGAGTCAAACAAGTTGGAATTTTCCTGGGCAGTGTGTTGAAAACCTTCCCAATATGAAGCTTTAGTCCATTACTAGCTTTTCTGGGAGTAAAGCTGCAATGATAATCCCACATACCCAGAGTAAACCCCATTGAATTCAAAAGAACTTAGTTTTGATCAGACATGGTTAGGATTGTGCTGTAAATTAATGGGACTTTTGAGTGAACATAGCAAAGAATTGTGTCTGTGTTGTAAATCTTTCTCTAATCCTCCAATCCTATTCTTTAAAGCAATTAGGCAGGGCTTACGTAGGTATCACAGTTTTTATTATCTAGGAAACTAATGCTGATTTTTTTTAAAAGAAATTCTGCAGTGACCAACTAGTTTGACAATAAACTATTATATGGGGTGGATGTGTTTTTACATCTGCAGTGTGTATGCATATATGGAGTCTTTCCAACAACCCTGTGAGGTAGGGTTGGTGATTGGAAACTGAGACAGCTCACAATAAGAAATAAATCCCTTTAAAATCCAGTTGACCATATAAAAACAAGTATAAACAGTTGCAAAGAGAACAGTCGCAAAAGGAGAGAGCTTTTCAGCTGTGGCCCCCAAGTGGAAAGAGACCCAAAGGCTTCAGTGACTTCAATATTTATTTATGTACAACATTTATATAATACTTTATTGTAAAAAATCTCAAAGCAATTTACAGAAGGAATTCAAACAATAAAACTATTGGCAAAAACAGCTAAAGACAGGTATTTAAAAACATTCAAAATAATAAAACCAACAATGAGTTAAAAACAGATTAAAAACATAATAGCTTTTACATGCCTGGATTGTTGTTATGTACTTCAAGTTGATTATGACTTATGGCAACCCTGTGAATCAGCAACCTCCAATAGCATCTGTCATGAACCACCCTGTTCAGATCTTGTAAGTTCAGGTCTGTGGCTTCCTTTATGGAATCAGTTCATCTATGGCCTGGATGGGGTTGCCTAAACAAAACTGATTTTAGCAGGTGCTGAAATGTGTACAATGAAGTCGTGTGCCTGGTGTCAATGGGCAGGGAGTTCCAATGCGTAGGTGCTGCCACAGTAGAGGACTGATTTCTTACAAGAGCAGAATAAGTACTATGTGGAACCCATAACATGGAACCTAGAGCTTGGCCTGGTAGCAAAAAAGCAACCAGTGCAGATTTCAGAGCAGAGAGCAGAGGTTTAGGAAATCATCACTGTCTCTTGTTTTTGTTTTCTATTTTCATTTCATTTATCTTTAACCTCACTCCCTTACATCCATAGAAGCAACAACAGTGGTTCCATGCGCTCAGCTCAACCCCCTTAAACCCACTGATGATGCACCTTGTTGGTTGCATGACGGTAGTAAAGTTTTTTCTTATTTCCATTTTAAAGTTTAATTAAAATGATCTATATGCAGAGAAAGTTTATGAAGTAATGTAGATCCACATAATACATTTAAAGCACATCCAACCGACATGTAAAGAGCATGACTTCCCCCAAAGAATCCTGGGAGCGTAGTTTTCCCTGTACAGTTATAGCTCCCACCACCCTTAACAAACTATAATTCCCAGGATTCTGTGGTGGGATTCATGTGCTTTAAATGTATTATGTGGATCTGCCCTAATATGCTGTGCATTCATTAGTGAAATGAAAAGAACAATTCTGAAAGATGCTTTTTTAAACAGGGCTGTAGCTCAGTGGCAGGATACATGCTTTGCATGGAAAGGTCCAAAATTCAATCTCTGGAAGACACTGTTAGGAAGAAATCTAAGCGCCCCCCCCTGAATAGGGGTGCAAGCTTGATAATTTAATTTACCTGTTTCAGTGGTCCAGCCAGATATCAAATAAACATAAAATAGACATACAATAGACACAAAATAGACACACACATTTACTTGCTTGATCAAGAAAGGGATCTCTAACCACACAGACAACAGTCTGTCAGGAGAGAGAACAAGTTTATTAAGTTGAAGCATCCTTATATAGGGTTTCATAAGCAAAACAAGGTATTATTGCAAAAATCATAACAAGAAGGGAATACAATATTACTTAGCTAAGCAAGCGCATCTTCATATCTTTTGTTATTTTACTCATAATCCATAAAAAGCAAGAGATTGACAAAGAATTTGTACACCTGCCAATCTAAAAAGGCGTAATGCGAGATAAGAACTGAGGAAAGCGAGTATCTAGAGTTAGATTGACACTTGGTGAAAGATAAACATCAGGCTTTAGTGTGCTTGTGTCAGCAGTATGACGTCAACTATGGATACATTCTAGCAAAGTATTTGGGAACACTTGTTCTTTCGTGCTTTTAGCTATAATGTGCAGGATGTGTAAAGTACTTTAGGACAGAGTGAAATAATAACATCAGAAGGGAAACATTTTATCTCTTTTTTTTTACAGAGATGTTTATGGTCTGAGAGGCGCCTTTGAGAGTTTTTCTCATGAGAGAAGAAACTGAACTTTGAGTTGTATTTCTCTAGGTTCCAGAAGTCTTTGCAACATTGGTTCTGACAGAAATGTAGGTTCTTTTAAACCACTCTTGACAACCCTAGGCAACCTTTTGGGGTCTAAAATAAATTTATTCCTAACAACACTATTGCCTGGAATCCTGGAGAGCCAATGCTAGTCCATGTCAGCAGTACTGAGTTAGATGATACCAAATGGCCTGACTCAGTATAATAGAGGAAAGAGACCCAAGGGCCATAAAAATTTATTTATATGTTTTATTTACAACATTTACATACTGCTTTATTGTAAAAAAAACCTGAAAGCGGTTTATAGAAGGAAATAAAACAATAAAATTATTGGCAAAAACAGTTAAAGATAGGTATTTAAAAACATGCAAAATAATAAAACCAACACTGAGTTAAAAACAGAAAAAAAATGTATAGCTTCTGTATGCGTGGGTAGGCTTGCCTGAAGAAAAATGTTTTTAGCAGGTACCAAAATGAGTCCACTGAAGGCGCCTGCCTAATGGAAATAGGCAGGGAGTTCCAAAGTGTAGGTGCTGCCACAGTAGAGTACTGATTTCTTACAAGAGCAGAACAAGTACTATATGGAACCCATAACATTGAACCTTATTTATTTATTATTTAATTTATATTCCACCCTTCCTCCAAGTAGGAGCTCAGGGCGGCAAACAAAAGCAGTAAAAACACCTTAAAACATCATAAAAACAGACCTTAAAATACATTAAGACAAAACAATTTTAAAAACATTATTTAAAAAAGCTTTAAAAACATCTTAAATGAAAAGGGTTAAAAAAAACATTGTTTAGGGGGGAAAGGGTTTTTTAAAAAAGCATTAAAAGCAATTCCAACACAGACACTTGAACTTGGCCTGGTAGGAAAAAAGCAACCAGCGCAGATTTCAGAGCACAGATATTATGTGCTGATAGGGTCTCACGCATGTCAGCAATCATGCCGCAGCATTCTGCATTAACTGCAGCCCCCACATCAGGTTGTGCTGCATGGGGATTTCTGTGACCTTGGTTGACTGGCTGCCAGGATTTTTTTAGTTTTGGTTTTTGGTTAGGAATCCTGACTGGTTGTGAGATGCTAAGTTTTTTGCCTCTGCCTCTGAAGCAACAACAGTGGTTCCGTGTGGTCAGCTCAACCCCTTTAAACCCACTGATGATGCATGTTATTTGCATGATGGTTTGTTTGTTGCCCAATAGTGGTAAAAGAGAATTCACATAGTGGGAAGTGTGGCTGAAATAGCTGTTGTTCCCAGTCTACTGCCTGTGAAGGTAGACCAAACCATGTGTGTTTTCCCATTGTCAATTATTACTCACTGGAATTGGGTTGGCTGAGTTTATAGCAGCCCACAGAGTAGGCAGGAAATAGTAGAGAATCTTCTTAACTCTTACTCATTTCTCAAACCTCTCTGTGCGGTGAAGGGTCAAGTCTGTAAAGAAGTATGGAGCAGCCACGTTAAAAAGCAGGCAGGGCATTCCAGGCAGGGGGTTGCCAACCCTGATGTGATATGGATATTGTTGGAGAGGATTCCTAGTCAAGCCTTACCAACAGCATAATCCTAACCATATCTACTCAGAAGTAATTCCTATTGAGTTCTTTAGTCCCTTAGTAAGTGTGTTTAGAATTGCAGCCTTCATGGGCATCCATCTAACATCTCTACAACACTAGGCTCCTTTCTTCCTACAGTGGCCTTCTGGTGACTAGCCTGGCCTGATGGCACTGAAACCCTTTTTGCCAGAAGCAAGTAGACTAAATTAAATTTTCCCTCACCAGGGTCCATCTTTTAGCTAATATTTCTAACTTAATTTCCAATCAGAGAAATGTTTTTATTTGAATTGTATGCTCCAAGCAAGTGTGGTTGATGCTTGATATATCATGATTAATGACATCACTTGGGCCTGCTTCTATGACATCACTAGGCCCCGCCCCTGAAATCTCAGGGTTTGGGATGCTTCCGACCTGGCAACCCTACATCATACAGTAGTCTTGGAGAGAGCCTATACTAATTCAACACTAGTCACTGGACCCAAGTTTGGACCCAAGTTCCACTGAAATCAAGTAGGGTTTTTTTCCAAATAAATGTGTTTAGGATTTTCGTGCTAGAATGCTTCCAGGAGCTGTTTAGTCTTAGCCATCTGAAACTAAAGAAGTTCTTGCAGAGAGATGATTCCCTACTAGTTAATTTTTTAAAACTGTACAAATGTGCTGAGTTGGTTTTTTTCTAAATGACATATACTGGAGAGGTTTCCTATGTAATGCTGCTTATGAATTCCAAGAGTTCCTGAGGCATTTTGCCTGTAGCCTGACACATCCAAACATTATTGGATTAGGTGGCAGTTTCTGCATTTATAGCTGGTGATGTGGCAGAATGATCAAGATATTGCCTTGTCTCTACTGTGATCTAAACAATGTACAAATACCAAGCCTCTCAGATTTCATGTCCATCTGTTCAGGAAGAAG
This sequence comes from Rhineura floridana, assembly GCF_030035675.1. Lineage (NCBI taxonomy): Eukaryota > Metazoa > Chordata > Lepidosauria > Squamata > Rhineuridae > Rhineura > Rhineura floridana. The sequence continues at coordinate 186,635,771 of NC_084480.1, read as the reverse complement.
GATCTTGTCTGCCGCCATCTTTATCTGTCTATTCGTCTGTAATAGGTACATATTTAACATGAAGCAATGTGAACTCTTGCTTCAGACAGCAGCTCCTAGTATGGGTACATTTTTCAGCTGCTGCTTTTCCATTTTCTTCTCCAGTCCAGAGTAAAAGAGCATAATGTTGACCTTAGGTGCATTGCTCTGTGGAATTCTGAATTTTGGTTACCTGAAGTCATTATTTGCTTGTAACCTGACATTTGTGATCATTTCGGATGGAAGAAGAGCAATGGAATTTGCTGTATATTTCTCTTGGCATTCTCCTATAGTGGTGACTAGAAGCAAGCGCAGATGCCTTTTTAAGCCTTTTGCCAAAGTGCAGGTGGGTATATTGGGATCAAACATATGAAGGTTTAGGTCCAAAGAATTGTGTAGTTAGTTCCATTTTTGGGGGGGAGGGGGAGGAGTAGCTGTGTTTCCTCATGCAATATCTCCTCATGCTGCTTGACAAATTACCAGGTAATTCCATGAAAATGTCAACCTATAGACCCATTTTTCATTTTTGTATATAGTTTATGTGTTCTGTATCATTTCAAAACTTATTTTTGAAAGTTTCATTATCTGACAACAGTTTTTCAGAAAGGCATTTTAACACAGACATGGGTAAAAGAACTAGAACTATGGCATGCAAGGTGACTCAGAATTTCTATTTTTTCTAATATTTTCTAATCTTCAGTTAAAGACCTCTCCAAGAAAATAGACAATTAAGTTAATGACCCTTTAGTGCATTGATAGTTTTATTTATTTAGTTAGTTAGTTTTAGTTTTGCTTTCTCATTTCGTAAATGGAGAAATCTTTTGTTCAGAACACAAAATCAGATGAACTTAGGACAATTCAACTTACGCCAGTTGAGTGTTTTATGTTGATTACAAAAATACATATTTTTCCTCCTCAACGCATGAAATCTATGAGTTTTAACTTTACTCTCTTCTTTGGGGTTGTTAACATTAAGAAAATATGATGAATATGATCTGGAGTGTGTTTTACATGCAACAGTTCTTGTGTCAAACATAACATCACAACCTGTAACTTACATAGTATTAATGTGTTGTGTGTGTTTTTACTCTCTTTTTAGAACAGTCATAATTCCTTCACTAAGAAGGCCTCTTATTTGTACCACACCATCAGTGTAGGGCATCCCACAGAGCTTTACAAAAAGGGACAGGCCTCTGGCCTCAAGAAGCTTACAGTCTGAAAGACAAGTCAAACAAGGGGAAGGTGGACATATGTATTTCTTTTAGAAGATTATATAATTATATGTTAATATATTTTTTCCTGTAGAGCCTAAAATTTAAATATTTAATTACATTTTAACATATTTAATATGTTAATATAATTAGTAATTGGGTAATTATCAGTAAGTTCAACCTGGGTGTGGTTTAGAAAGGTGTATTAATATTTCAGCAGTCATTAAAGGGTTGGGGCAAGATGCCATCAGTGCACACTTCAGCTCTGTTTCTCCATAACATCTAAATCAGGAGATGCCATGTGGGCCCTCAACTAGTGCCTGGACACTGTGGTGGGATGTTTGAAGGAAAATAAGCTGAGCTTGAGCCATGGCAAAATGGAGGCACTGTGGGTGAGTGGTTTCCATGTCCAAGAAATTGGTTAATTGCCTGCCCTGGATGGGGTTGCACTCCCCCTAAAGGAGCAGCTACACAGTCTGGGGTTGCTTTTGGATCCAGCTTTGTCACAGGAGGCCCAAGTAGCCTCGGTGGCTAGAAGCACCTTTTACCAGCTGCACCTGGTACGACAGCTACAGCCGTTCCTGGACCAGGAGAGCTTGACTACAGTAGTTCAGGCACTGGTAACTTCAAGGTTGGATTACTGCAATACACTCTGTGTGGGGCTTGCCTTCCACTTGATCCAGAAGCTGCAGTTAGTGCAAATACTGCAGCAGAGCTGCTGATAGGAGTGAAACCCTGTCTGCATATTACACCATTGCTCAGAGATCTCACTGTTTGCCGATTTGTACTGGACCAAGTAGTCCAAGGTGTTACTAATAATATATAAAAGCCCTGAATACCTTGGGAACAGTTTACTTGTGGGATCGCCTTACCCCATATATACCCATTTGGCTGCTTTGATCTGTGGAACTGGCCCTGTTATAGGTGGCGCATAATACTCATTCTGCAGTTGTAAAAAATTGTCCTTTTAGTGTGGTAGCACCTTCACTTTGGAACTCCCTGCGTATTGACATCTGGCAAGCAGCTTCACTGTACTCTTTCCGGTGCCTGCTTAAAACATTTTTGTTAAAGCAAGCCTTGCCAGACATGTAAACTTTACAGGTGTGTTAATCTGTTTTTAGCCTATTGTTCATTTTAATTTATTATTATTATTTATTGCGTGTCCCTCACCAGCAGGTCCTAGGGTGGGTTACAGAAATTTAAAAATACAGTATTGAAAACAATCAAACATATATGTGAAGTGTCAAAAGCCAGGGTAAAGAGGTGCATTTTTAGCAGTCACCAAAAACTGTACAGTGAAGGTGCCAGACACATCTCTATAGGGAGGGAATTCTACAACTTAGGGGCTGCCACAGAGAAAGCCTTCTCCCCAACTTCTGTGGGTGGCAGAACTATCAAAATAGCTCCCTTTGCTGATCTTAATATCTGACAGAGCATGCAGAGGAGACAGTCTTTCAGATATTTAAGTTCTTTAGAGCTTTAAACACTAATGTGAGCACCTTGAACTAGGCCTGCAAACAAACTGGCAACCAATGCAACTGTTTTAAGGATGGGGGTTATATGAGTTCTAAAAGCAACCCCCGCCAGTAACCTGGCTGCTGCATTTTGGAGCAGTTGAAGTTTCTGAGTCATCTTCAAGGGCAGCCTCGCATAGAGCACATTGCGAAGATCCAGTCCACGGACCTGCTCCTTCCAAGGGAGTGCAACCTCATTCAGAATGGGCTGTCTTGCCATCTCATGGACTCAGAAACCTGGAATGCACAACATCTCTGTCTTTTCAGGATTCAGTTTGTTTTGTGGCCCACATCCAGCCCATCTGTGCCTCCAGACACCTGTCTAGCACTTCAATTGTGTCTTCCAATTCAGATGCAATAGAGAGATAGAGCTGAGTGTCATCCACATATTGGTGACACTTCACTCCAAAACACCCGATGACCACTTCCAACGGTTTAATATAGATGTTAAACAGCATGGGGGACAAGATGAATCCTGTGACACACATGAAAGCTGCCATGGTGTCGAACCGAAGCTTCCCATAACTACTTTCTGGAAACATCCATGGAGTTGGGAGCAGAACTACTGATGTACAGTGTCATGATCCCCCACCTCCCTGAATTGCTCCAGAAGGATACCATGGTCAATGGAATCAAAAGCCACAGAGAGATCAAGAAGAACGAGCAGAGTTGCACTCCCATTATCTCTGTTTCAACAAATGTCATTAACCAGGGTGACCAAGGAAGTTTCAGTGCCATGAAATCAGTATTTTAATGTTTTTAAATACTTGTTTTAGCTGTCTTTTATTGACAATTTTAATGTTTTAATTTTTGTAAATTCCTTAGAGGTTCTATTACTATCAGGCAGTATACAAATCTTGTTAAATGAATATTTCTCTACCAGACCCCACTCCCTTTCTTGAAGCATCTACCAGCTTTCCGTCAGATGTATCAAGGAGGCAGAGGCCCATCCTGATTGTCCCTCCCTAGCCCAGCTGAATAGGTGAGCTCATCTAAAGATACAAAAAATCACCTCAAAATTTGTTGGCCAAGTGAAGGAAAATGCTGCTTATTAATATGAAATCCTCTTCTTAAAAAGAGGGACTTCCATTACATTTGTCTTCCCTGCAAATGATGATAAATGTTGGGTTGAAATGAAACAAATCATTAGGGTGTTGCCACAGCCAAGTGTAAATTTCCACAACTTTCCACTTGGACTTGATGCTGACCTGCAACTTGTGAATGCATAGCAAAGTGTCATATGCACAGGGTCTTGCTTTGGAGGCAATTATTTGTAGGTATCTGTCAATGAATTGTCATATGTTATGTTGGTCACAGGTTATATGCCAGAAAACATTTTTTCCACAGTTCCCAACCATAAGATTGACACTTGCCCATGAAACATTAGTGCTTTCATATATTGTTGCAGATGGAGTTTCTTTTATTATTTATACTTTTAGAGAATACAATTATTGAAGTTATAGATAGGTTCTTGAGGTTGCAAAACTGTTACATTGGTCATATATTTTAAATCACAATAAAAAGAATGCATTTAAACTACCTGTGGCATACATATTGATTATTTTTGTAGGGAAGATCAATCCAGTTAACACATAAATAATGTAATGTTAATTGGAGTTAAAACACACAATATTATGTAAACAAGCTTACAAATGTTATTATGGTCTTTATGGAATTACTCTACTTGTGAAAAGTAGGGCAGGTTCAAAAGAAGTTGCTAAGATGACACTGGAGTTTACTGGTGCAAAAGACAAAAAATACCTGGGCAAATGTAAACTCTTGGATGAACCTACTAGGGATGGAAAGATCTGTCTGTTTCAGTTCTCTCTGTTTCTCATTTTTCCAGTGTTAAATTCAGTTCTTTACATTTCTACAGCGACTTGTGGATATTTTTTTTTAAATCCTCGTGAAAATTCTCCACCATTTTAATGCGAATTTCTCCAAATACATTTTTGTAGGCAGTTTTGTCAAAGGTACACATTTTTGTAAGCCATTTCTCATCATTTCATGCCTTTTTGCATGTCGTTTTTACTCATGTATTCATTTTTATGTTTACTTTCCCCTAATATATGCATTTCTGTAAATGTTGTTTAATTGGCGAACAGCATCCCAAAATTCAAATAAATGCAAATTTCAAAGGATGGCTGTGTTTTGCTTCTCATATTGTTTCAGAAATTGCGAATTTGATAAATTCTGCTTGAAATTTGAACTGAGTTGAAATTCTCACCCATTCCTAGAGCCTACAGAGACTCTGTGAATGTGAGTCAAAGAAAATACTGGACTAAATAGGTAGGGATGGAGAATGACTTTGAACTGGAAGATGTTGGAATATGAATTCCCCCAATTTTGGTTGGTAGCTTCTGCTAAAATACTTTTTAAAAATAAATTTTTGGTTTCTGTTGACAGCACTATAAAGTACTGTACTGGAGACAAGCTAGAATAAGTTCTTCAGTAAGTCCATTTTAGTAGCAGACTTAAGTGCATGTCTGGAGCTGCAATCTTACATACATTTACTTGGGAATAACCTCCACTGAACTCATTGGAGCTTATTTCTAAGTAGAAATCTATAGGATTGTGCTGTGAATGTCTTCCTTTGAAATGAATGGGATGGAGGAAGGATTGCTAAAGCTACAGCACACTCTTAAACCTTGATTGGGTCCCTAGCTTGTTCCATAGACTTGTTTCATCTAACCTGGAATGTTCATGGAGTAAAGGTGCTGTCTGTGTAGTATTCCCAGTCAGCTTTCCTCAAGAAAGAGAGATGGATGAGAGAACTTGATAGTTACTTAAACTGTTGAATCATAGTCAGTGCAATACAGAATGATCCTGAGCTTAGTGCAGTAAAGCATCTGGGCTACTTTGAATGGTCCATGATCCAAAAGGGAGCTATATCTTACACCACTTTTAAAATGCCCTTGAAATATCTATGAAATTAAAGTTCAGAAGATGTCCTTATCAAACTGCAATATGGTCATAGATTGATCCTGGTACTGTAGTATTGGGGTACAAATTGACTGGCTCCTAAAATCTGGAATGGTGTTTAAGTAATGAAATAGTGGAACTAATTTCAGAATTCTGTTCTATTCCATGGTAAGTGATTTCTAATAAATATCTATGTATTATTCTATTTTTCAACATAAAAGGCCTGTTTTATTATTAGGATAAAATTTAAGTAGAATAAATTAAAATATTCAGTGGATGGAAACTTCATGGATGGGGAAAATAGTGCTGGTAAAATAAAATATTCTTTCCAGAATTACGTTGCTGACTTTTTATATATCAAATAATTATCTGGTCCAATGGATTACTATGTCTGTAAAATCCATCTTATGACTTATGCCAAAAATCTTCAAAAAGACTTTTTCCAAGGGTAGCTTACAAATAAACACAACAACATTAAAGCTGCATAATAAACAAATAGCTGAATATAATTCAAGAGGGAATAAAACCACTAAAAATCTGGGGAAAATAGAAAGGGATTCACCTGGCACGGAAAATATGACAAAGTGGAATCTTGTTTATGTTGTTTTTAGATGAGACATTTTGTAATAGTATTGGAAAGTAAAAGTTTGATAGAAAGAGAATTGACATTCTTTTAGAAAATTGCATGTAATGTCATAGAAACAAAGGGTTTGCTTTTGTTATATTATGATATTATTTTGAAGACACAAGTCCCAGTTGAACTAAAATTTAGAATGGACAGGAAATATTTAAACTAAAATACTATGGTAGATGTGTGGTAGTATGTACTTATGCAAGAAATTAAGTGTTTTATACCTATTAATACAAGGGAAACCCATTTTAAAGTTACATGCAGGTGGTATATAATAACTTATTCCTCTTTCCTCCATTCTTCCCCTGCCCCATTCTTTAGAATCCTGGTTAGTGTGTCAATAGCTTGCCAGTACTGATACTGAATATTAGGTTAGTTAATGGAAAACATACACCATCTAGCACTTGATCCTGAAGAAGCATGCTCACCTAGCATGTACTATAGAAACCTTGGTCGGATGATAGGATTTATTCATTCATTTATTTATTTATTTGACTTGTATCCCACCCTTCCTTCCAGCAGGAGCCCAGGGTGACATTGGATTTCTCAGTTTAGCATGAACTCAAAGGGAAGGGTGTAAGGAGTGCTATGGTTCACTGTGATTCTATCTCGTTTACTAAGGCTGCAATCCAATACATGTATAATTGGAAGTAAGCTCCATTGGGTTCAATCTGACTTACTCCCAGGTAAATGTGTATTGTATTGCAGCCTAAGTGTCTTATCAAATAGTCCACTATTCTCATGTGTTTGCACCTAATACTGGGCTCTTGCGATAGCAGTTCTGTTAAGAAGTGTACTGGGCAGTACTAATAGTCTCCTTTTTTGATGCTGAGGACCTTCACGTTTGTTTTTGGAAACTTAGGTTGTCCTTGACATGCATAGTTATACACTTTGACTCAGGATTTCATGGCCTCCATGACCACCATGGGCTTATGCATTCAACTGTTCATATTCTTGTTTTTGGTTGGTACTAGTTAATATATTGTTAAACTGGACTTGGGATTTTTTTTCTTCTGGACCACTGTGCTGTTTCTTTGGCTTTTTAAATTTGGTGTGTTATATTAAATGGTAACAGTGCTGTGGGAAAGTTCTGCCTCTAACTTAAAACTCCTGTACATTTAGAAATTAAAGCAAACTCAAGTAATTAGAATCCTGTTTGAGTAGGGAATCTAAATTTCCAGGATACATGTGTTGTCTTCCTAGGTATGGATGATTCCATAATTGCTCAGAAATTCACATTTAAATGTATATTTAAATACATATTTCTTTAACATATTTATGCTCAAAATTCACATTTTAAAAATACGTTAACTGAGAAAAGAATGGTGTTGGAAGATTTGAGAAGTATAACTTAAGAGAAGTGTATAACTTAAACCCAGTGTCACTCCTCTGGCACAGAGTTCCCTGTTCTGCTTGCCAAAAGTGGGGGCAGGCTGAAGTACCACTGGTAGAATTCTCATTGGTCGTAGCCCATGGAAAGCCCCAAAATGGGCATTCTGAAGGCAAAGAGCACAAGTAGCAGGATCCCAAGTTGTCCCTATAACAATCACTTGACAGCATCTGGTACAATTTCTGTGCCAGGCTGCTTAGTGTGGAACAAGATTTTGCCTGTCCCTCCCCTGCCTTCAACCCCAGCCAGTGTCAGTGGGTGCAGCTGGAGATACAAGCCCCACTGCTGCCTGGCCAGGGTTAGGATTGCTCTGTGAGTTCTGTTCCACATCATAGTTTGGGAGGTGCAGATTAAATCAGTTCATATCAGTACTTCCAATGACTGCATTCCAAGCATGCCTACATCACATTTTATTCACAGAAAGAAACTTAGTGCAGCTACCATCAAGCTGGTATAATCCTTCATTCATACGGATGTCCACATTTGTTTTTTGCAGCAGCTAGAGTCATTGCTTAAGTAGCAACATGTTGTAATCAGTCTGATTTTACATCAAACTGCAGTTTCAGATTCAACAGTTAATGTGCCCAAAATAGAAATAGAGCATAACCTCTACTTTGAAACACAAAAGGCTGTCTTCACCATCATATGACATTGACCAATAAAAAGGCTTTGAAATTAATAAAATAAATTTGACACAGATTTCTAGGATGAATAATGAGAGAAATATAATTTTCTAGGTTAGATTTTCTGTAGAAACAGTAACAAAGAAAAGAAGCAAAGTAAGAAGAACACCAACAAACATACAAAAATATAATTTTCCAACTTTGGAGATGTAGGTGTTGCCACTACTCACCAAATGCTCAGAGGCACGTTACCAAATTCTTCCAAGCTACACTGGAAGTGGATTGGACTGTGAAAGACCAACACAAATTGTGTTTGCATTTTGACAACTTTGTAGGGCAGTCCAATATCTCAGAGAGGAGGTCAAGTCTCCTGCTCCCCTGGTGCATTCACTATAGCTGTCCAATTTTCCTGCTTTTAAAAGTTTGATAGAAATATCTGTTGGCTGTAGGTACATTCTTAAACTGCAAGGTTTTTTGTCTATTAATGATGTTACAACACATGTCCTTGGGAACCTGAGTTTGTGAACCTGCCACCCACATGTCCCATGAAACACACCTCCTTGAGAGGAGGGGGATCTTTTGATAGGGATAAAACAAGCGCTTTGCCCTGAAATGTGCCTAAATGGTGCATGTATAACCCAAGAAATGCAGGTCCAAAGCAGACTAAAGCTAAGCTTTCTTTTATTGAAAGAAAAGAGAATAGCATTACAAAAGTACTGGGTGTGTGGCAGCATTAATCATTAATATCCTAACCCATTCATAACTTTAAACTAAAGAGATCAAAGGACCCTATTACTATAAGGAGTGAGAGGTAGGAGAGATTACCTATCCTAGGCCCAGGAGTGGGCAGTAGAGTACAGCTGAAGTGATGTGAAGGAGCTCTGCCCCCAAAGCAGGAAGAATCTGTTTGCCTCAAGGCTTTTGCCAGGACACAGACCCTCTTCCTGGTTGTGGCCCGCAGTCCCATGTTGTTTTTTGAGAGCGTAGTTACCTGTGTTGGAGCTCAGATCATCCCCCCTCCTAGGTCTCAAGCCCTGCTCTTTTTAAAAGATACTTTTTCTCTTCCAACTCTCCTGAAAAAGGAGGGATCTGGGTATAAGGTGATTCCGTGTGTATGCGTTTGTGCGTGCATGTTTCTTGCTGACCCTGAGAAACTCAGGCTACTTTCTAATGTTTTCTTTGAACAATGGGATAGTTCTGCTGGGCTTGAGGGAAATCTGCCAAGGAAGAAGATAACATTTATTTCTGGTTATTTTTGTTGCTCACAGGATGGCCTTGTGCTGTCCCTTTCACAGTACCACAGGAATGCATAATGAGTAAGACAACAGGGGGTGTGGGGTAGGAATTATAGTCCAGAATGCTTCAGGGCCTTGCACCCCCCCCCTGATTCCACTTGAACCAAAATGGGGGTTAGCCAAGCACTCGTAACAGTGAACTACTTCTTAACATTTTCCAGCACATAAATTATTTTAATTAATTTTCAAAATTGAAATCAATGACAGAGTTTTCTGAGTGGCCATGGGCTACTCACCATCTCTCAGCCTAATCTGCCCCTCACAGTGAAAACAACAGAGGGGAACCATGACCACCCCAAGGAAGAGGGGGCACACTTAAAATGTAGAGGAAATAATACCATAACCATAGTGTGAAATCAGGTATTTATCAGGACATAGTATGAAGAAATGTTTATATAAGCATGATTGTCAAAGATGTTTATAATTTACACAACCTGTAAAAATATTTATAGTGCAATACTATGTTTGTTTACTCAAAAGCAAGTCCCAATGTATTCAGTGGGGTTTACTCAAACAGGGAAGTGTGCACAGGACTGCATCCTCAAATGATAAGGAACTTCACCCACCCAACTGAAAATTCAGAATCATGCCACTTTAAGCTGTTTTGCAACTGGTTTATATTTTTTTTATGGTTATTAATTGGATTTTAAATGGGCTTATTTCTTATTGTGAGCTACCTTGGTTTCCAACCCTACTTCACAGGGTTGTTGGAAAGATTCCATACACACACATCAATCAATCAAGTTTATTTGCGGTCAAAGACCCGAAATACAATATACAGTTGACTTTACTCGTAATAGAAAACCAAGAATAAAAACATATATATATATATTTAGAATAGCCTGGTTGACTAGGAGAGAGGGAGGATCTTCCTTCGGATCCGCTGGGCAGTAAAAATAAACTTTGCGACGGATAAGGTTATTGATTTGTCCTTGCCATCCAGAAGATATTGCAATAAAACTATCCTGGACCTGCCAGGAAGGTTTATTAAAATAGGATTTAAGTATCTGGAATGTGCCGTGTGATAATAAGGGGAAACAAAAAGGACATGAGACAAGGACTCAATGTCTACAGTATTACAGGGACAAAAATGGAGATCAAAGGGGGTACCCTGGTATCGACCCAGAATAAGCGAGGAAAAAATACAGTTAAACTGCGCCCTAGAGAAGGCGTGGCAGAATTTAGGTGTAGTCAGGTATTCCAGATAGGGGGCTGAATTGGGGAAGGGGAAACTTAAATTGGAGTATAAGGGAGAGCAAGTTTTAGTCGCATTTGTCAAGGAGCTTTGAAGGTAAGTGTCCTTTAATCGAGTCTCTATGGTCCATCTGGCTGTCTCAGGATCCAATGAGGATAAATAATCCAGTGAGAAGCCTAATAAAGCCAGTTTAGCAAGGAGGGCTTTGGACCACGAACTTGAGAAGGGATCACGCCAAAGAAAATGTAAGTGGCCGGGGGGAAGATTCATATAGGCTAGTTTGACCCAATATCTAAAAGTTAATACCCAAGCATGGAATTCAAGGGAAGGTAAACCAGCCTCCAGCCTGAGGGCTGCGGCCGGAACACAACGTGGGACTCCAAAAATTAGTCTTAAAAATGTTGACAGGATTGATTCGATTTTAGGATTAAAACTTGGGGTCCATAGGGGGGCACCATACAAAAGTTGAGGAAAAATATTTGATTTAAAAACCTGAGAAGCGGCGGGAATGTACTGTCCACCTTTAGTATAAAAAAAGTGTGAGATAGCTTTCATTGTATTCCTGGCAGTTTGCATCGCCGAATATATATGGAGGGACCAGGATAGGGAGGAGTGGAACAAGATCCCCAAGTACCTGAATTGTCTAACCTGGGCAATTTTTTCCCCGTTAATTGTCCATTAGGAAGTTGTGCGACAGCGGGAAAAAGCCAAAATTTTAGTTTTGTCAAAGTTTATGAGTAATGAGTTTAGAGAGCAGTAGGTCATGAAGGCGTGGAATAATCTTTTAAGGCCTATTGGAGACAAGGCAAGAAGGGCTGCATCGTCTGCATAGAGGAGCAGAGGACATTTTTGGTCAGCCACCTTTGGGGGATGGAAAGTGGGAGAATGACAGCATACACTGAGGTCACTTAAATAAAAATTAAAAAGTGCAGGGGCCAAAATACATCCCTGCTTGACGCCATTATATACAGGGATAGAATTTGTTAATGTCCCATCGGAACCACAGCGAACATGGATGGTAGTCGTTTGGTGGAGACAATGGATAAGGTACAGAAGTCTCTTATCGATGTTAGAGCGATAGAGCTTGGCCCAGAGTTTGTCTCTTGGGATGGCATCAAATGCAGATTTAAGGTCAACAAAGGCCACGAATAAGCCATTACCCAAGGGGCCCATGTATTTTTCTGCCAAATGATTCAAGAGGATGCAGTGGTCCAGTGTGGATCTCCCTTTCCTAAAGCCAGCCTGTTCCCAGCCTATAATGTTTTCATCCTCTAGCCAAGAGGTCAGCTTTAGATTTAAGTAGCTGGCATAAAGCTTGCCGACTACTGAGAGGAGGCTGATTGGCCTATAGTTTGCCAGCTTATCTCTGGCTCCTTACTTGTAAATAGGAATGACAATGGCTTCAAGCCAGGTGATAGGAAAATGGCCGGTGTTATTAATTGAGGTAAATAAATTTGCTAGGAGAGGCGTCCACCAGGCTTGGTTGGACTTTAGTAATTGAGGGGGAATAGCTTCTGGACCAGGCGCCTTTCCGGGTTTCAGAGTGCCAATCAGAAAGGAAATCTCACTCTGTGTAACCGGCGGCCAAAAGGGTTGGGTAGGAGAGTCTGCAAGAGGGAGAAATATCGAGGACTGGCCATTCTGAGTTGTGAATAGGTCAGTGAAGTATTGCTCCCAAGTGCTAGCAGGAATATTACAGGAAATAGGGTTGGAAGAGGTTAGGGCATCATACACACACATACTGGAGATATAAAATTACATACACCCCATATCATAGTTTATTGTCAAAACCAATTGGTCATTGCAGAACAGTTTTTTAAAAAAAATAAAATTAAAATCTGTATTAGTTTCCTACAAAATAAAAGCAGTGACACCTAGGAAGCCCTGCCTAATTGCTTTAAAAATTGGATTGGAGGGAGAGAGAAAGATTTACAATACAACAATCCTTTGCTATGTTTCCGCAAAAGTCCCATTGATTTACAGCACAATCCTAACCATGTCTACTCAAAAGTCCTATTGAATTAAATGGGGTTTACTCCGGGTATGTAGGATTAGCATTGCAGCTTTATTCCCAGAAAAGCGAGTATAGAATTAAGCTTTATATTGGGAAAGTTTTCAAAACAGTGTATTAATTAGGTAAATACACTGCTCTCTTCAACAGCCCAGAAAAAAATTAACTTGTTTGACACCTCATAATTAGAAAAGTATAACACACTGTAATCACAAGCTGCATGTACACTTTTAAATTTCTGTTGAAAAATTATTTGAAAGACAAAATGTATATGTTATTTTTCCAAGTAATTTAAAAAACCCTGCATATACATTTTTACTATAAATAAAATTGTTTACATTAAACAATTGCCAGACAAGAGTCTGTTTGTTCTACATCTCCTGACCTGCACAGAATTTATGAGATTTTCAGACAAGTAGGAAAAGACAACCATTTTCTGGCCTTACCATGGCTATTGCCTGGAGGTTCAGAAAAAAAGGGGTGTGTGAACCCTGAATGCCAAAGGAGGGAGTATCAGTATATTTATTGTAAATTCTTTGAAGAAATAGCTTTATAGTATAAAATGCCCAACGCGTTTCAGCCCATCAAGGGCTTTCATCAGGGGATGAATTCTAGAGAATTTATATGATTGCTGCAGTATTGAAATTTCGCATATAGAGTTTTTAGCAACTATAATCCCCTGATGAAAGCCCTTGATGGGCTGAAACGCGCTGGGCATTTTATACTATAAAGCTATTTCTTCAAAGAATTTGCAATAAATACATTGATACTCCCTCCTTTGGCATTCAGGGTTCACACACCCCTTTTTTTCTGCACGTCATTGAATGCCTTCCACCTTCCCTTCTATTGCCTGGAGGTTAACAAATTCCTTGTCAATTACTACACTTATTTGCTAAAAACATGAAAGGGTGGGGATAGAGCAGCCAGCTACAAGCTCATTTCACAAAAGTTGCAGGGTAGCAGCTAACAATCTGGTGTATATCTCTTGAACCCGACCATCTAGAAAATTAATATTTTTTTAAATGAAAGCCGAGAGTCCGGAGATTGAGGTGACAGACCCGGAGAGGACCCCAAAAATCTGGAGTGTCCAGACGAAAACCAGAGACCTGGCAACCCTAGTTCCAGCTGAGCTTTGCTGGAGCAGCACTAGGTTCCTGAGCTCTGCTGCATTTCTGTTCCCTTGGTACTGCTTAGTTTGTTCTTTGGTCCTGAGTTATTCTTCAGTCTTGACTACTGGCTTTGCTCATGGCTTCTGGTTTCTGGTTTCTGATTCACCTTACTCAGCTGCCCATGGCCAAGATCTGACAGTCATGCAGCTTTGACCAGAGATGGGGTGGAATGGGGTAGAATCTGAAATTTTGTCATTGGGTTTCTGGCATATACAGTGCAGGGGTTCTCAACTGTGGTCTGCAGACCACCAGCGGTCCGCAAACTTCATTCAGGTGGCTGTGGCATGCCTGGACTTGTGGTTGAAGATAGAAGATGCACACCCATTGCGTTAAATATTAATATTGATTTTTAATTTAATTTATTTATTCTCTTACATTGTATTACAATTTGAATTCTATGGAATTCAAATTATAATTCAATAAAATACAATATATAAGAAATGAAAGAAGTAATAAAATACCATTTAAAATCATACAGTATATAGCACAGCTCATTACAGTTACTAAAACAGCAGAAAAATCATTAACTGCTCCACCAAGACCATCAGAGGTTTTCAAGTGGTCCATTGGGGGGGGGAAGTTTGGGAACCACCAATCTAGTGGCATCTTCAGGTTTGTTCACTTTTCTAGCTGAGCAGGTATCCAGTATGTATATGAATAGTATGTAGTTCAGACTCCAGGAGCATTATGAAAGTTGAGAGATGTATGAGGATGAGAGGGCTAAAAGGGATGTGGGGAGTTGGGTGTGTGAAAGAAGTCTTTACAGAAAAGATACATGTTTGCATATAAAGGAGTCCCACTAAGCTCAATGGTGCTTACTTCCAAGTGTGAGTAGAGGATTGCTGCCTCAGACTAAGAGTTCAGTATGTTTAGATGATCAAAAGGTTAAGAGATGATTGCATATTATGCACAAGTATCTTCCTGAAATGAAAATCTTAGATTCAAAAGGGCTCTTAATACAGCAGAGAGTATGGAAAGAGCCAATTGCTAGATATTAAAGCTGAATAAACTCAAGGTAGGGAAAAGACTTAGTTCTAGCAATGAGATTTCAGATAAAAATGGCAACATGCTAAAGAAAAGATCAGACAATGTATGTGTGTATGTGGGGGGGTTTCATCCAACTAGTTGGGATTCTAACTCTTCCATGAGCTTTGATGATAATATATCTTTGGGTGAGAATGTAATTTGTGCATGTTGCACAGGTGGCTAGTTAGCAATGAAACAATAATTTGATTTCATGATGAACAAGACAATCAAATAGCTGATGCAATATTGGGGTCATGTTTTGTTTACACTTTGTAGTAAAATATCTGTTTGATTAAATAACAGATTGAGGCTGAGCATGTTGCTACTGCTGTCACTTCCACTGAGGAGAGAAGTGGTCCTCCTCCCCCAGCTGATAGTGGAAAAAATGTTAGAACTCAGGTCTTAAATTGAAGCTTAGGTTTGTGGTATTATTCCTTCAAAAAAGAGCCCAGGGCGGCAAACAAGTATTAAAACAATAAAAACTCTTTAAAAACAACTGCAATTATTGCATTGCATACAGAGTGGGAAAGCTTACTTCAAAGGCTTGTTGGAAGATGAAGGTCTTTAGTAGGCACTGAAAAGATAATAGACAGCACCTATCTAATGTGTAAGGGGAGGGAATTCCAAAGGTCAGGCTGTCCCAGTCCAGAAACAGCCATAGCTGTCTTACCAGCCAAAATGGGTCCAAAAGCACCCCCAGACTATGGACCTGCTCTTTCAGGGGGAGTATGACCCTATCCAAAGTAGGCAAATAATTGTCTAATTATGCAGACTCTGGAACCACCCACTCACAGTGCCTCTGTCTTGCCATGATGCAGAGTCAGTTCACTGGCCCTCATCCAGCATCCATCACGGAGTCCAGGCACTGGTCCAGGTCTTGCATGGTCTCTCCTGTTTCAGTTATTACAGAGAAATAGAGGTGGACACCATCAGCGTACATCCCTCTCCTAATGGCCACACCCAAAGGCTTCATATAGATGTTAAATAGCATTGGGGAGAAGATAGTACTCTGAAGCACTCCACAATACTGCCAGGTGGTCAAGAAGACAATCATCTAATGCTATTCTCTGAAACCAATTCTGGAAATAGGATCAGAACCACTGTAAAACAGCACCTCCAATAGCCATCTCACTAAGTCGTGTCTGTGGATAGGTACCATGGTCAAAGGTATCAAAAACTGCTGAGAGGTCAAATAAAAACAACAAGGTTGTACTTCCCCTGTCCTCCCAATAAAGGTCCTCCATCTGGGTGACCAAGGCTGAATCAGCCCCATTAGCAGACCTGAACCCAGATTAAAATGGGTCAAGTTAATTTGTTTCATCCAAGAGTACAACCCTCTCAGTCACTTTACCTAAAAAGGGGTTATTTGCAACTGTATGGCAGTTGTCTCAAATCAATGCGTCCAGGAGCAGTCAGATCAACACCTCTTTCAGGGTGGCTGGGACCTCTACCTCCCACAAGGACATATTAATCACACCCTGGATCCACTCAGTCATACCTCTTCAGCAAGTTTTAATAAGTCAAGAGGGACAATGGTCAAAGAGACACATTGCTGGCCACATTGTCACAAGCACCTTATCCACGACATCAGGCTGCATCAACCGAAACTGATCCCAAGAAATTGCAGTAGATGTTGCACTGGACATATCCCTGGAGACTGAAGTGAATATGGATGTGGTGTCACGAATGCTAGGAAGGCGAGCAACTTTACCTTCAAAGTTCCTTGCAAGCTATTCACAGTGAGGCAGTGTGAGTAGGCCTTGGTTTGATTATCTTTGCCACAGTTTTGAGGGTGAAATTACATATTACATGTTCTTCTGGGATTTTTTTCTTCCTTTCACAAATGGAGAAACCTGTTCTTAGCCTTCTGGATAGGGTAGGATAAAGAATGTAAGAGTGATAGTGAATTCTAGTTATATTCAGAGCAGATCAACTGAAATAAATGGACTTGAGTACCTTGATTTCAATGGGGCTACTCTGAGTGTGACTTAATGTTTGATGATATTGTCCTACAACAACAAAGTCAAGATCATTGGCCATCTTAGTCTGGGTATAGGCTTGAAGTTATTGCAATCTTACAATATGTGAATTTCGCAGATTTAAATGTTTCCATTGTTTGATACTAAGGATAGGCTTTAATAATGTAGTTTATACAGTAAGTAACCAGTCTTCCAAAAATTATCAGACAGAATACTTAATTATACCATTTTTTCAAGCTTCTTAAACGTGTTTTCTTTAAAATTGATTTCTGCTTTGTGTCCCTAGATTTGACATACTCCATTTAATTTTTTTATATGCAATTATAGAATCTAGTTGCGGATTAGATTTCCCAAGGTGACATTAAAGTGGAATATGCTTTTTGTGTCTCCCATATTCTTGGGATCATTATATGATTTGTATATAGTTGTCTAAGGAAGTAGAAGTAATGTTTGACCATGATTGTAACAATGCTCTGTCAGACTGATGGCTTTTGCTTCATGCTTTGAAGATAACACTTGGCTCAGTCTCCCCCCCCCCTCTTCATAGATTGTTCCACAGTTGAGCAATCTTGACTGAGAACACTTTATCTCCTGCACTCATGAGCTTTGTCATAAGCTTCATTAGCTGTGTTGTCACCCAAGAGCAAGTTTCTTTCAGATATTGCTTCTACTGTTTTTGTTGATACATAAAGTTTTTTTATATGGTAAACAGCAGGACACACCAGTCTTCCAACTCAACAAATATGACCTGCAGAACACAGAGCAACAAACTTTTGATTTATAAGAGAAGCATGAAAAATTAATTGCTGATTATCTTGGCCAGAATTGCTCAAGTTTTTTAGCAGCTTTCTCAGGCTTTGCTTCAAAAAGTGAAACATTTCCTTCTATTGCTGCTGTGTGGCTTGCTAACCTGACGCCTTCAGGGCTTACCTGTTAAAGTGGCAGTACACAAAGCCCAGAACTAGGTTCATTTCTTTAAGGAGCAATGTGAGATGAAAGTGTCTGAACTTTCCCTTCAGTTCCTTTAGTTCCAGTGGTCTTCAAACTTCACACTGAGTAAACAAAGGGGGAACTGAATGCAGGCCTCCTCAACTGCGCATCTTAGATTTAATTTGTTTGTAGGCTGCCTTTTTGGGCATAGCCCACCTAAGATAACGTATACATCATAACACTACAACTCAAAAAGTGAGCAATGACAGCAGCAAAGCAATTAATTAAACATAAGTCAGTTAAATAAAACAGCAATATATAAATTCCAGCCAAGAGAGAAGAACTCTCCTAATAAAGCCCTTGATTAAGAAGATATGGTTCAAGTGGCCCACAATGTTTAAAACACACACACAAACAAATCCTGATTGGTTACCAGCTTCTTGAGTTCAGCCTGAAGATAGAACTTTGCTACAAAATGAGAGAATCATGAGGCATTTCTTCTTTTCTCAGGAGCAATATCTCCCCATGGCAGTGGTACTTGTTGCTTTCCCCTAAAAATGGTTCATTCCTCCTTACAAAGGCTTATAGCATGCTTCTGCGAACCTCTAACCTAATGATATGTTTAATGTGGATGTTAAAGAGTATGGGGACTCTATAAGGACTCTATAAGAACTATAAGTTCAAGAACTTGCATAGGAGTTCTCCCTTCTGAAATTAAGAAAAGTTGTCTATGTGGGAGCAAATTGTCAAGGTGTTTTAAGTTTATTGGATCTTGTAAAAAAAATACAGGCAATATTTCTTGATTTTTCTTAAGACTGCTGGTAGTGTAATTTGTCTCCTTGATATACTGAAGGAAAGTTTATTTTTCTCTATTGCTGCCATTCCCATGACAATTTATAAAGTTCCTCAAACAAAAGTAACAGCACAAAACAGACAGTGTCCACAGGCATATAAAATGAAACAAGAAGAAATGAAAAAAAAAGAGGGGGGATCAGGTGGCAAAAAAAGTGAAAAGCCTTTTAATGCTACTAAAACAAATCGAGTAATGAAGAACTCTCAAAATCTAGTTACTCAGTCACTAGTGCTATTAATGTCTCCATAGTGAAAAGACCTGGTTCCAGCCTTGGTAGAACCTATAGTATTTGCAAATACTAATTTGAAAAAGGAAGTTGCTCTATAGTCCACACTATCAGGTACTGGTGGTATCTTGCAGATGTTATGGATTATATCATTGCCACTTGGTTGTAATCATCTTTATTCATGTTCTTGAATTATTAGTGAGATCTATGTTCAACATAGTTCCATCAAATTCTCAAAATGTTCTAGGCATCAGACATAGTAGGGTTTGTCAAGGCTTTCTACAGAGATTCAGGATTTAAACCCCGTATGTATTTTTAATGTTAGATTCTGTAGTCTCATAATTAATTTTGTTGGTCTTGGCTACAAGATGGCATTCCAGTTCTGATTTTATGGAGGATTGGGATTCCACTTTGATCTCCATTGTTAGTCAATGATTTGAGCTGACTAGGTGATTTAGACGTTTACATGAGAAGCATATCTGTAATTAAAAACTCCAATGGCTTAAAAGTGTGTCTGAAAATGCAATGAACCGCACACAGAGGGATATGGGACTTTGTCCAACATATACTCAAAACATTCCTATTTTGGCCCATGCTGTCACCTATATAAGCTTGTCTTCTGACCTCAGTGTTCCTTGCTAACTGTTAACTTTACCTGTTGAGGGGTACATTTCTTGGCTGCCAGTGCTCTGTATGAATTTTCTGCTAGGGACTATTATTCTGGGATAAACTACTGACGTTTTGCAGTCTAACTAGTTCTAAAACAACTGTAGTCATTTTAGAGACAGTTCACATTGACAATTTTGAGGCAGGGATTCTTTTAACTTTCAGGGAATTTTGGACTACATTTGTTCCAAATTCTACATTTGTAGCCCAAAACCCCCCAAAAGGATCGTGGGATGTTTGATGCAAGATTTGGTAATGATGTTATGTTCTGTGGTTGTAAAATAAATAACTAGGCAACAGATTGTAGCATCTGACTAGTTCTCCAGCATATTGAGGGCCTGCATCTGGTAAATGGTGTCTGCCAGAAGATATAAAGGCCAAGATTATGAATTAACTACTGGATTTCTGATGACAGTAATCCATGGTGTGGGAGGGGCAGTGCAGTAAACAGTCTGCTTCTTGCTGTCAAACTGTTTGTGGTTTGTTAGAGAGCTTTTGACACAGTGGTTTTTATTCTGCTTTTTTCCACACAGAAATCTGAAGAATTTGCTATGATAGGCTAACGTTGTCCTATTAATATCTAATAGCAACAAAATTCTCCAAGTGGAAATTTTAACTGGCTGTCCCAGAGGCTTAGGATCAAATACTTGAAGTGAAAAGTTGCACAGCCAGGGATATGCACTAGCTTTTTTTGGTAGGGGGTGGGTATCCACTCTCTCAACTTAATGACATATTTATACACTATTGACTCTCACTGTTTAGTAATGATATGATGATACAGTATGCTGAGCTCCATATATTTTGTTTTAGATGCAAGAGAAATGTAATTTTCTTCCACTTTCTCTTTCTGGTGAAATAGTTTGTCATCATTCATCAGCTTTTAACTGGTGGATATAAGGGAAAAGAGAAAAAAAACTGTAAATCTGTCCCATTTCAGACATGCCAATTCACTTTTCCTCCCCGCTCCCCATTCCTTGAACTAATGATTGCAATAGCTAAAATAAAGGTAGAATAAAACCTCTAGAGGGTGCCAAAAACTTTGTTTAACATTGGAGTTGCTAACTTGGAAAGAGTTAACAACTAAGAACACAATCTATTTCCTTTGTAGATTTGACATGCTGGAGAAATCACTCCTAGACAGTACAATACTAAGTAGGTTTTTTATTTTCACTTTTTAGGAGACAGCTTTTTCACAAGGAAGATCATATGGCTTAGCTGTTATTTTATGAACTTTATGATAGACAGCAAATATGGTAGGTTTTTGAATTTAATACATGCATTATGACATGTACATGTCTAACTGGAAAAATGGCATGTCTTAGAATTTCACATCACACAAAGTCATAATTCAAATATTTTTTCTTTTACCAAATATAAACTGCTGAGCTCAAGAGTTTGTGTAATTAAAAAAATTCTAGTTGAAATCTGTATTCCCATTCCACTAGAGAAACAGCTTTTGTCCCAGCAGGTGCCTCCAGTAAGAGAAGACAAAGTTATTTTCATTTTCCCATTCCCTGCATCACCTTCTGTGCTATCCTGGAGGCCTCTCTAGCCCTCAGGAACAGATTTTCAGTGAAAAATTACCTTCCAATAGTGGAGGTGTAGGCTGGATCAAAAGGGTTGCATTTATTTCATTTACTTATTTATTAAATGTATATTCCTCCCCGCTTCTTCTCAAAGAAGCCTAGATGGACATGAGTGGAATAGTAGCATTGGATTTCACCTACTGTAATGGGGGGATGGGGGAAGCGGGGTCATTTAAAGGCATAAAGACTGTTTTTCTTCTACATGCAAGATGATTTTTTTAAAAAGTGCCTGAACACTGTTTTGAATAGTTTGGCCGGCTAGTTAAAATAAACAAATACAGAATCTCAAAAAAGAAAAAGAAAAATGATGTTAGTAGTAGTTAAGCAGTGACTCAACAGATATACTCATTTATGATGTTGGCTTTTTATGTGCTCACTTGAAAAGAGTAGGAATAATATAGAGATGGATTGTGTCTCCTTATTTTGGAAAAAAAGCCATCAATTGCTTTTCAAGTTTGTAACATTGGAGCTAGCAGGCCAGCCTCCCTCCCCCCTCGCCAAGATTGGCAGTGGGAGTCATAATAGTGGTCAATGGCATATTTGGCTTAGGCATGTCTTCACTTCCTTAACATTTGCTTAACACTGGGCTGGGCAGCTGTCTCTGTCTGCAGGTGGGCTGTCAAACCTGGCCCCTCTCCTGTGCCACACCAAACTCTGTAAAGCTGTAACTACTAAAACTATTGGCCTTTTATCCCTTTCACTGTCTTTTTGTAGTTATTTGCTCTTCTGCTTAGCTACATATCTTGTTTCAGGCACAAATAAAATAATTGTTTTTATCATATATGTAGTTACATGTTAATTTCCCTACTCTTCCATGTAGAAAGATGTGTGAAGCTTACAAAGACTCTGTGGGGAAAATTAGATTGAGAGATGGTACTTTGCCCAATGACACTGGGATGTCAGCATTGGAACCTGCCTCATTCCATCGGTCTACCTAACACAATATTGCTTATACTGAATAGCAGTGGCTCTCCAGGCTTTTAGACAGGTGTCATTTTCCAGCCCTACCTGGAGCTGTTGAGGTTTTTCTATATTCACTCCAAACCCAAAGCTAACTACACACTCAAATGCAGACTTCCACACTGTGGACAACTGCCATCATCCCTGACCATTGGTTATGCTGGCTGAGGCTGATGGGAGATGGGAGGGCTGCCTCAATGGCTCTCTTTTTATATATACATTAGCCCTATTCAGTCATTCTATCTGTCAAAGACTTGTCCCCCTGGGGTCCCTTGTCTTTGGGGGGGGGGTCTTTGCTTCTGAGAACAGTCCCACCCCTCTGGGCCGCTGCTTCCCAGGCAAACTCCCTCTTTCAGGAGTAATTACTTCCATAGTAACTGCCACCACCCTTCTGGCTGGGTTCCTTTCTCTGAGGGAAGGGACCTCAGAGCCCAATGTGAATTCCAAGGGATTAACCCTCATTAACTAACAGTAACAGTAGCATTCAGCAGTCAAAGGACTAGGTTTAGAATCCTTAGTTCCAATCCAATACACACCATTCATAAAAGGATAGTTTATTTAAAGGTAAACAGCATGGTATGTACAAAGAGAGCAATGGTTTGATTCCTTAAGGCTATCACTCCCAGATGGGTTACAGGAGGTACATTGGCATGACAAAAGGGGAGAGGTTCAATACAGACAAAAGGGTAAAATAAATAACTTATTAAGCTAGGTCCTATACTTACATAGATCAGCCTGGATCCCGCAAAAGGCTTTCTTATATTTCAGGCAAGTCAAGTAGATGGAAAATAGGGGACTCCTTTTGGAAGTTTATCCTTCCTTTTTTATGGAGTTTAACAGTCACCAAAGAGGGGGGAAAGCAAACAGTCATCTCCCACCTCTGCAGGGATCTACTTCTTTGAAGCCTTTGAAGATAAGGGAGCTAGTCAGCCTCCCCCAGGGGTTCTGATCTACACACCCCTTCTTCCTGACTTCTAATCCCAGGAAGCTGATAAGCAATAACAGCTAGGGATCAGTTACATCTCCCTGCCCAGGTTGCAAATTGCCTGTCTAACCCTGAGCTGCGGATCTCCCCCAGTAGGGAGTCCTAGGTAATCATGGGCTCCCAGAATCCTCTCTGGTGGCCCATTTCAGCTTGACCAAAGTTAGCTATTCTCGACACTATCTACATGATTTATAATTGTATGGAGTAGGAGAGCAGGGCTACACCTTGTAACTCTCCCCTCACCTGTAGTACTGGAGAACATGGGCATACAGTGGGGGGAAATGTTTGTAGGGGGACCCTGCTGTAGGTCCCCCCCATGTGGAACTTTGCATGATCAGAATTCCATATCGCATGCATGTACAGCAAGTTCCCTTTTACAGGTGGTGAATGGGGGAGCAGGGCTGATGGAGTGCAGTGGACTTGGCTCCATTCTCCTGCTCTATGTGATTGTTAGTTGTGTGGATAGAATCCCTGAACATAGAATTGATTCTCACCAATAGACATCCTTATTTAACAAGTTTAGCCTTGTATAAAACTTGTCTTGGGTTTGGCAGTGGTAGCTTCAAGCCCACAGTGGCTACTGATAACATTTTCTTAGTTGTTCAGGACAGATAAAATTACGTTAAACCAGAGTCACAATGGAAATACTGTTTTACTCTATTTTACTCTGTATGTTTGATAAATGCACACTTGAAAATCAAGTGCATTTTTGGACATTCATGTTGCATGAGGAAATAGGTAGGAACAGGAGTTAAGTCTAGCATCTGGCAATCAGCCCCTGCAGCTTTCCCTGCTGAGAGCACACTGACATTCATCTTCATCTTTATAAATGAGGAAGAGTTAGGTTCAGTGACTGTTAATGTTTAGGAGAGCTATAGTTTATTGTGGATGAATTTCCATTTGTCAAAAAAAATGTAATATATTTCTCTGTAATATAGTTCATGCATCTTTGGCAAGGTCATTCAGTCTGTCCATCAATATTAATTTGCTTTCAAAACAGTTATACTACAATGTATATTCCACCTGTGCAACAAGATAACCCCAAAACATTTGAACTAAACAATGTAATAGCATAGTGCTCATTTCCTGCCCATGTTCTAACTCCATTGTCTGAGGCTGTATGCCTCTGAATATCACTTGCTGGGAATCACAAGTGGGGAGAGTGGTGTTCCACTCAGGTCCTGCTTGTGAGCTTCCCATAGGCATCTGGTTGGCCACTGTGAGAAGATGATACTGAACTAGATGGCCCATTGGCCTGATCCCATAGGAGTGGGCTTATTAAATAAAATTCTTCTACTAACATTAAAATGTCAATGCAGATGAAATGAACAGAAAGAGAAATGATATCTAGGAGCTAGCACATGTCCATTCCTAGGTCAAATCTACCTCTTGAAAGGTGCCCCTAACTCCCACACACCAACACACACACACACACACACACACACCAACACACAGACAGACATAGAGTTTACTTAACTGAAAGGCAAGCGAGAGAGAACTAATGGAGGAAATTATCACTGTGGTATAGATGTTGCTATTTCTCTCCTTGGAAGTATGCCTAGAGCAAAATTAATAGCTGTCCATGGTGCTAGTCTGTTCCTCTTGATGCAGAACACTGCCATTCAAAGAGCTGCTTTGTGTAACGAAAACATCCCATAGTTTTTTCCTAGTAAGAAGTTATATGAGTCATACGTCTACTACTCCATGTGTACAAGTGGGCAGGAACTTGTTATATTTATGTGGTGAAACATATATGAATTCATCACACAAAATAAATTACAGACATGATTTGTGCACTTTCCTACTATTCTGTAATGAAGATTTATCTTCTCTGAAGTGGCTTTTGGTTTAATTGTCATCACTATTATGCACTTCAGCACAGGCTTGCAAACAATCATTAATCTGGTAACCTGTGATGAGTAAAAATGGCCTCCTGCAGAGGCTCTCGCTCCTGCTACTGCTGCCACCCCGTGCCAGCTGGCCCCATGGAGGAGAGGAGGCCCTGCTGGACCGGCTGACCCCCCCATCATCGGGAACATGTTTCTAGGGCACTGGACATCAACACCGGCCGGGAGCTGCTCTGCAAGACACCGGCCCTTCCTCGGAAGAAGGCTGTGAGGACCTCGTATCAGGGTGAGTCACTGCTGCCATTATTACCATCATGGGCGTGGAGGCATGTGGGCCCAGCCCTTGGGCGCTGACTTTCCGGGACATGGAGGAGGCCGAGTTGCTGGGTGCCGACATCAGGGCTCTGAGTCTGAGGTCCGAGCTCGAGTTTGTTGACTTCACTCTGCCCAGCTAGACTCAGATGCCGCCCAAAGTGGGGGATGATGTGGGTGGTGGCGGCGGCAGCAGCAGAGGAGGAGGAGGTTCCATGCAAGGCACCCCTGGAGTCCCTAGAGGGGCAGTGTGATTGCCCTTTGTCGCCTCGCCAGGGCAGCTGGACGCCCAAGAAATCAGGACATTTCCTTCCCAACAACAAACATATGAAACTATAGACCTGGTTGCAAATGCAGTTCAGCTGGCTTTGAGGAGACTGGAATTTAACTCAGAAAATGCAGTTACTTGTACCACGGATAAAGCCACCATTAAGAGCTACTATGTGTATTGTTATTTAACTTTTGCAGATTGTATTTTGTATTGTTTTATTGATGCATTTTTATATTGTATTTTATATTTGTGTTTTTTGTAAGCTGCTTAGAGGGTCTTTGGCCAAAAGGCGGGGTATAAATAAACTAATAATATTAATTATTATTACTATGGAGAAAATTTATATTATTTCATTTGTATCCCACCCTTCCTCTCAGCAGGAGCCCAGGGCGGCAAACAGAAGTGCTAGAAACACTTTAAAACATCATAAAAACAGTGCTTAAAATACACAAATACACAAACAAAACAATGTTAAATACATTTTTTAAAAGCTTTAAAAAATCTTTTTAACAAGGGTTAAAAAAACATATTAACAAGCAATTCCAACACAGACGCAGACTGGGATAGGCCTCAACTTAAAAGGCTTGTTGAAAGAGGAAAGGAAATAGAAATGGACTGCCTTCAAGTCGACCGGACTTATGGTGACCCTTTGAATAGGGTTTTGATGGTAAGTAGTATTCAGTGAGGGTTTACCATTGCCTTCGTCTGATGCTGAGAGGCAGTGACTAGCCCAAGGTCACCCAGTGAGCTTCATGGCTGTGTGAGGTTTCGAACCCTGGTCTCCCTGGTTGTAGTCCAGCACCTTAACCACTACACCACAGACTGGCCTGTAATTGCAGGGAAGCTTGGTTTTTTCCAAAAAGTAAAATCTTTATATGATTTATAACCTGGGAATGGTTAGTCTAGTTTTCCACCTCTTTGTCTACATATTATACTTTGAAGAAAGTTGTATCACATGGCAGGAAATGCAATGTATTTATGATTCCAATAGTTTGTAATTGTTTTTAAATTATGTGTGGATTTGAAATGTTACATGTACCTTGCTTATTCTGTTAGAGAGGCAAAGAACAAATGTTTGGGAGTTTATGCCCACATAATAGATTCTGCATATTTTTAAGATCTGGGTTTAAAATTCTTAAAGGAAAACTGTCAGCCAAAATTTGGAAGGGGTGGGTGGAATGGATGCTTTGCCTCTTTGGAAAAAGCTCCTTGAAATGAGACAATATTACATTGCATCATTCTCAGAGGGAAATAGTGACTATTGAGATAGTTTCATTATAACCCCCTCCCCACTTTCACTGCCTGCAAATGGGGCAGCAAAAGTGGGGAAAACCACTTTTCCTAAACCCAGAGCTTGGAAGATTACTTTTAAAAAGTAATATATTAGAGTTAGAGTTACATGGCCCAAAAAAGTAGTAATTACCGTTACAATTACAATTGCTCTGAAAGTAACTGGTTACTTTACTTTTTCTCAAAAGTAATCACTACAGTTACATTTCTGTTACATTTTTTAAAAAAATGCCTACAAGGTGCTAGCCTTGGCTGCTGCACATCTAAGTAGCCTAAAACAACATTAAAAATAAACATACACATGCAGAGGTGGTAGAAAAATTCTTTTTATCCATGATAGCAATGGTGGTCTCTCCACTGGTAAGGGAGGTGGGGAGGGAGGCAGAGGCCACTACACTGATCTTTGTACATCAAACCAAGTGCACACACACCCAGCTAGCCAGCAAGCATAATCTCTCTCATTTAACCACCTCCCGGACCCTGCCCTTCCACCAACTAAGGGACACTCACCCAAGCAAAGGTTTTCCCCTGAGATGCAAAAAAGTTAAAATACTGCAAACGCAGCACAGTAGCCAGAGAGGGTGGTGGAAGCCACTTTGTGTGCCAAGTGCAAGCAGACACATGTTGTCATCTTTCACCTCCACAGTTCTTTATCTCCATTCTGCTGCTGCCCCCTTCTCCTCCTTTATCCGTGTTCTTGCCCTCTGGCTCCTTTTTCCCTCCACTCCATTTTTTTAAACAATTGTTTTCTCCACTCCACCCTGTCTCACTCTCCACCTCCTCCCTTGTCACCTCCTACCCACCCACAAACCATGATGATAATGAAAGTTAAAGAGGAAAGCACAAAAGCAGGACTACAGCTCAATGTCAAGAAGACTAAAGTAATAACAGAAGATTTATGTAACTTTACAGTTGACAATGAGGACATTGAACTTGTCAAGGATTATCAATGCCTCAGCACAGTCTTTAACCAAAATGGAGACAATAGTCTGGAAATCAGAAGAAGGCTAGGACTGGGGAGGGCAGCTATGAGAGAACTAGAAAAGGTCCTCAAATGCAAAGATGTATCACTGAACACTAAAGTCAGGATCATTCAGACTGTGGTATTCCCAATCTCTATGTGTGGATGTGAAAGTTGGACAGTGAAAAAAGCAGATAAGACAAAAATCAACTCATTTGAAATGTGATGTTGGAGGAGAACTTTGTGCATACCATGGACTGCGAAAAAAACAAATAATTGGGTGTTCGAACAAATTAAAGCAGAACTGTCACTAGAAGCTAAAATGATGAAACTGAGGTTGTCATACTTTGGACACATCATGAGAAGACCTGATTCACTAGAAAAGATAATAATGCTGGGAAAAACAGAAGGGAGTAGAAAAACAGGAACAGCAAACAAGAGATGGGTTGATTCCATAAAGGAAGCCACAGACCTGAATTTACAAGATCTGAACAGGGTGGTTCATCACAGATGCTCTTGGAGGTCACTGATTCATAGCGTCGCCATAAGTCATAATCGACTTGAAGGCACATAACAATCGGGCCAAGTTCAAGGTTCTAGTTTTGATGTACAAAGCCCTATACAGCTCGGGACCAGGATACCTGAAAGATTGTCTTACCCCTTATATACCCAGTCGATCACTGCGCTCTGCAGGTGAGGGCCTCCTGCAGATACCATCTTATCAGGAGGTTCTTTCTGCACAATATAGGAAATGGACCTGTAGTGTGGTGGCACCTTCCCTGTGGAATTCCCGCCCCTTGAATATTAGGCAGGCGCCATCTCTGCTATCTTTTTGGCACCTTTTGAAGACTTTCCTCTTTCAACAAGCCTTTTAGGTTGCGACCTATCCCAGTCTGCATCTGTGTTAGTATTACTTAATATGTTTTTAAATAATGTGTTTAACCCTTTTTAAAACATTTTTAAAATGTTTTTAACGCTGTTTTGTTTTAATGAATTTTAACATCTGTTTTTATGATGTTTTAAAATGTTTTTAGCACTCTGTTTGCCGTCCTGGGCTCCTGCTGGGAGGAAGGGTGGGATATAAATTAAATAATAAATAAATAAATAAATAAAAACAACAAAAATTAATCGTCTACCTGCTTCACACAGAAGCCTGACTTTCTTTGAAAACTCTTCTGTTAATTTGGACAAAAATGTAAAATGTATAATTTCCTTCTTAAATAACATACTACTGGCAGATCTACTCTCAGCTCTATTCAAAGAAATTGAACAATCACA